>NC_052632.1:3079166-3758333 GCF_016161935.1 Mauremys reevesii | reverse complement strand
TGTCAGATTCAGAGGCGGAGGAGGTCCTAGGGTGCCAATAAAGTATTTCTTTACCTTTTGCCAGGCACATTTCTGAAGTGAAGTCCTAAGTATGTGTTGGCAAGGCTAACTCTCTGCGTCAAATATTGGCTCCACTGGTATTTAGCTTGTGAAACCCCACACTCACTTGCCTCTGCGTATGAATGGACTTATCAGAGATGGGCCATTTTCACTTGGATCAGTGTGCAAGACTCAGTCTGGCACTTCATGCCTCAATCACCTGGTGAGATTCCAGCTTGTCCATTGGTTAATCACCTTTTACCATTCATTGCTTCAGTAGACTCTTGTTTTATTTCCCCCTCCCCCCCCTCCCTCCCAAGGTAGGAAGAAGCCCTATTCCCATGGACTAGTTTTAAAAGTTCAGCACCAACAAAAATGACAGTCTAGTGGTGTTGCCATCTGTTGCCTGGCTGAAGGCTGTTTCAGCCTCAATTTTCGTAGCTTGGAGATGATTTTGTGTTGATCAAAGCAAAAGTGTGCTGAGCTCCAGGGCAAGGATGGTCTGTAATAACCACCACATAATGACTTTTAGAGATTATCAGTGCACCTGCTAAATGAGTTGCTTGGCTCTCCTAACTGGAGGAAAACTGCAGCAAGACCCAGTTAGGAGGGGACTGGTCTTTCATCAAAGCTCAGGAGGGTTGTTTTTATTCCTGCGCTTCATAGGCTCAGAAATAATTCGTATTTAACTAGATTGACCTGAAAAAGATCTGGGGAGGGCCACATGTTTAAATTATAACTTTAAACAAAACAAAACAAATTCATAGTTAATAAAATTGTCTTGAGGTGGTCAGAACTATTTTTTCCCTCTTTTGAGAGTTTTTGTAATGATTATATCACAAGACTAAGAGCCTCTACTCCTGATTTTTTTTTTTTCTGTTTTATGACTTGATCCGACCTTGGAAAAGTCATTTTATTTACCTTTATAGCATAGTTTCCACAATGACTAAAGTTATGTACATTAAAAAAAAAAAGTTAATGTTTGTAAAGAATTTTAGGCTTATTGGATAACGGATACATGAATTTTATTTTAAAAGTGGCCAAATACCCTCTTCAGACATTGTGAACAAAACTGTCTCTTAGTCTGGGACTTTGTGCAAAGTTTTGTCGTAGTGAATTTTAATCGCTAAATTATATGCCTCTGTAAAGCAGAGTTGCTCATGGAAATAAAATATTTTAGAACCTTAATTAGAGCTGTACCATATAAATATTTTTTGAAAGAGTACAAATATATTTTCCTTTACCTAGCTTTTGTGAAAGTGCTATGATGAAAATTGCTTCATAAAAGCTAGGTGCTATTACTTCCAGATGATAAAATCATATAAGAAAGTACAAACTTCCTTTCTGTACATTTGAATAAAGTTGTTTCAAATGTTTAAAATCAACAAAAAAAATTAACTGCTATGTAAGTGTGATCACACAAAAATTCAATGAGAAACACATGAAATTCCTTGAGGGTTTTTTTCCCCCACCCTTCCTCCTATTACAAAGATTTCATATGTTTTGAAAAGCAGAGCACAGAGTTTAATTTTTGACAGTTTCTCCCAGCACAGAACAAGGACCCAAACCTGAAAAAAACACACTTTCACAACTGTTAATGCATTTCAGATAACAGTGGAAGATCGAGGTTTGTAAACAGAAGCTGATTTCTGATGTCATGCCTCAGTATGGTCACGGAAAGGTTTTTATTAGTTTTAAAACAAGAAGAAACCAAAGTAAAACCATTAAAAATATTATAGCCTTAATTCGCTTAAATAATTCAGGGCTTAATTGTGTGGCCCTTTTAATAGTAAAACTTCAACTGAAGCAAAATTTCACCCTAATTGAGTTATTTCCTTGTGCATTTTCGAATATACCTATTATATGTTGTGTTTTTATTTTAATCAATTCAGAGATATTACTTACTGGTGAAGTTTATGGGATTCTATCTTGCAGGGTTTTTAGAGAAACTAAGAAGCATAAATGACCAGAGTCTTCATCTTGTAATGGCAGGAAATTGATCTTGTGATCTCTGGGTAATCTTTTGGAAGGTGTAAATACTCCAAAGGTCCTACCAATATGTTCTTGTTTTCCAGCCCAAAATACAGCAAGCAGTTAATACTATGGGTATGAGTAAGAATCACAGCAATTAAACATCTAACCTTGTGCTATTGCTGGAGTCCATGTAATTGTCCATTCATTGTTTTTTTTCCCATTAATCTTAGAGGAACCTACTAGTAGAGTCCTAGCAGAGAATACCAAACACTCAGTAGCATGATAAAAGATCTCCAGATAATTCACACATACCTAGCACAAACCATAGCATCCAGTGAGCTTTGCAAAATGAAGTTTTAAATCACAACATATGTAGGAGGTAGGTCAATCTCATTTTATCAATAAAACTTTTCTGTGCCTTGATTTACTCAGGTGAATTCCTCATTATACAGTGAGTCAATGATAAAGCTGAGAACAGATCTTGAGAAGCCTGATTTCTAGTCCCATGCTGCAAACACCAAAATGCACTCTCCATTAACGTTTTATAATTCCAAAAAGTATCTGGTTTTTCAGTTACTACTCTGACCAAATAGAAACTTACCCAAGTCTGTGTGGTGCTTCTGTAGACACAGGCTTGTGCTCCTCATTTTACTAGCTAAACACCTCTAGCTTTGACCAATTAGCTATTTTAACCTGGAGTTTGTCTATTTCTAAAGGAAAAGTATACAGTACAGGACTGGGAATCTGGAGTACTGCATTCCAAAGTCACCAGGCGGTTTGCTTGAGGGGCTGCCTATACAAATGTTTCAGTGCACAATTAGTCTTAATCAGTTCAGTTGGACTTCTCATGTCAATAAAGTTATGTTGGTGCTTGAGCATTTGCTGGATTGAGCTCTTGGTGGGAATTTTCTTGTTTATAATATTCCTTTGGAGACCAACTAGTATCTTATTGGTCTCTGCGACAATTGGACAGTGCATTTCCTCCTTCACTTCACTGCTAACATCTTTTCTTCATTCACTGGTAGTGCATGTAGATATGGTAATTGGAATGAAAATAATCCGTTTCTGAGCCAAACCCCTTATAGTTAAACAGATGCTATATCTGAGATTTGTACGGAGGGATTGTTATAAAAGTCTCTGTATCTTGGACTTAAAAGTTCCAGTGCTTAAAATCATTTAAAAAACTGGATTGTTAGATACTTGTACTAATAACTAGGCACTAGTTAGGTTACATCTGGAGCCAAAGTTCAGGGATATTCTGATCTGATGTTATTTACCTAAAATTGTGTATTTTAATTTGTTCTATGCGGGTTAGATTATTCCAAAACAATATGAAATATAATTGTTTTTCTAGTGCAGAAACTTCCAGGACTTGATAATATATGGTAGATATTGCACATAACCAATTTCCAATGACTTCAGTGGAAGTTGTTTGCAAACACTGGTTGCATAATCAGACTCCTAGTATTCAAAATGACTATTTTTAAATTATATTTAAAGTAAGAATGGCTAGTGTATAACAGTGAAACTCAAATGATGGAGCAGCTTGATCAAAGCAGCAAAACCAAGATAACAAGAAACTTGCTTTATGCCTTTTTTTTTTGGTAGGGAAACAAATGGAAACAGGAATATTCATATACAAAATTACAACATCATGATTGGTAATGAATTAGTGGGCTGTTTAAGGCATATTCAGTACATGTGCAGAATCATAGATTGAATCGAGAAAGATAAGTGTGCATGCCATAGGAGGGCAGCATACTAAATCTGAGCAGGGGAATAGGAAATGGTCAGGTCAGGAAAAAACTTCCAGAGCAGTCCATGAAAAGAGGGTCTCACAGTAAAGGGAAACAATGAAATCCAAATCCATCAGTCAAGAAGTGAGCAATCTCTGATTTAAAGTTTGAGTGTAAGTATATATACAGGAATGACAGGAAGTGTGACACTATGTCACTTCTATTCTTGATTCTGCCACAGGCTCTCTGTGCTCTTGGGAGAGTCAACTTCTGTGTGCCTCAGTTTTCCCCCTTTGTGAAATGGGGGAAATCTACATGATAGGAGAGTTGGAAGGCTGAATTCAGTAATGTATGCAAAGCACTTTGAGATCCTTGGAAGGCTGTTTATAAATACCAAATATTAAATGTAGCATCATAATAAGTGGTATTTCTCTTTAATGAGAGGAGGTAGCTCAGTAAGTGCTATTTGGAGTGTCACTGATGGTGATCAGGAGTGTTTCCTGTGAAAATGATGCACTACAAGCTAGGTATGTACTTGGCATGGCTAAACTGCTACCATTGCTACAATGCTATTTATGCTTGTGCCAACTCAGTGGTACTCAGACTGAGGCTCGTGAGTCGCAAGTGACTCTTTAATGTGTCTCCTGTGGGTCTTTGCAGCACAGGATATTAAAATGTGATTTAATTAGTAACCAGTCAGGATGATTTTACTATATAGAGAGAGAGAGTGAAACAAATTCATATATATAGAGAGAGAGAAACTGTGAATTCACACTATTGTGGCTTTTGGGTAATGGTCACTAATTTGGCTCCTGAACCACTGAGGTCTGAGTATTACTGCCTTAGCTCATAGCATAGATGTACCGGTAGATCAGATCATTTTCATCTTTGGCATTGTTTTTAGTAATGTGTGTGCAACTGAGTGTGTACATGCCTATATGCAGTGTAGTATCCTATGGTGAAATGAAAAGGTGGTGAAAGACATACCTAAACCCCTCTGGACAAGGGTGACAGGATTAAGGAAACTCCCTTAGCCTCATTTGCATAAAAAAGATGAGATGGGGAGGCATCTCCCTTAGCATACAGAATGGAGAACAGAGATTCCAAGGCAAAAACTGCACTGAACTCTGGGACCAGAACAGCAGGAAAGCCCTGCATGATGGGGGATCTCTGCTCCAGATGTTAATGAACCCATGTCTGCACACCCCCAGCTCAGTAGTTATCAGACCAATTCTAGTAATAAATCCTTTATTGGTATCCAAAATACTGAAGCTGCCTAATTGCATTGTGAGCTCCCTCGAAGGAACGCCGCCCATAGCCAGGAATGAGCAGTTCCTATTGTCTAGCCTGAACAAAACAACTTGGGTATTCTCCCTTGAGCCATCAATTTACCCATAAACAAATCTAGTTTTCTCCCTTGAATCATTGTTCTTTCCCTACAAAAACCCCTACCCATGCTCAAGTAAGTGCTCTGATGCCTGGAGTCAAAATCTACATCAATTCCACTGGGACTTACCTTCTCCTGACTGATCGTGCTGGGGGCTCTGCCTGACTCCAGCACTCTGGACTCTCAGCTACCACCACCACCTGGGAACCCTGATGGATTCAAGCTTCATGGAGTGGTGAGAACCTAACTCTCTCTCTCAGTAAAGCCTTCTGACTCTGACTTGTGTGATCAATTATAGTTTTCTAAACCTGGCTTTTATAATAAAATTTAAGTTAGATTTAATATTATCACTGTTTTGTTTGGCTCCCCATGTATGGTTACTACTTGGTAATAAATAACTTTCATGGTTAAGCTGGTTGCTTCTCTGTCTCTCTTCAGCAACGCTCCTCGTACCTAAGCTAAAGATCCCTGCAGCGCCCAAAAATCCTGTGGGGTTTGCTCATCAAGTGGGTTACTACTAGAATAATTATAACGTGAAAGTGGGGATAGGAATGTGCTGAACCTGGGACATATGAGGGTGGCAGCTTGAAAGTGCTGCTCGACCCACCCTGCTCAGTTGTACTCTATTCTGGTGTGGTGCCCAGGGAATATGAGGGTGAGAGCTTGGAGGTGGTGCTCAACCCAGCCTGCTGACCCAGGCACATTTAAGGGGTCAGCTTGGGAGTGCTGATTAACGCAGTCTTTTTGGACACTCTCTGTTAATGTGTGTGTGTGTGTGCACCTGATTCTGGAGCTGGAAGAACCCAGCTCTCGGAAACCTAGGTCCTGCAGGATAGCTCCGCTGGGAGGGGACTTGCAGTAGGGAGGAGTAGAGCTCCGTATGAGAACACAAGTGACGCAAGCAGTACGTTGATAGAATTACAGAACCCTTCTCCCCCAAAGAGTAACCCTAATAAATGAGTGTATCCCAAGGTAATGGGCAAATCTGGTAACGTGAGCACGTGGTTTATAAGTGCAATGTATTCTGATGGTGTTTGGGTACCTGTGCCGCCTCCAATGGATGTTCAGCTGTGGGGGGTTAACATTCATTTTTCTTTGGGACATGAATACTGTGCTGGGCTCTGTGTAGAGCATGAGTGCTTTCTTTATACCATGTCAAACCAGGAGTAAGGACTATGCCCTGACTCCAGTGTTTGAATGCTGTTTGGCATGCCTTACGTAATAGTATCTCAGCCTCTGGCCAAGAGAAAAGCCCTCTTTTCTGTTAACTGTTTCTCATTTATGCTGGTCTGGACACACAGTACATAGAAGGCATAAAACTGTAGCGTAATTATATGTACTACTCAGAATTTCATACTGCTCTCATTGTCTGTAGTGCACAACTTATGCTACTTCTGGCCACAGTACATGGTGTGAGTGAATTGATTTCTGTGGCAAGAGACTAAGTGTTTCTAGTGTAGACTGGACCTTGTCTTTTCATTTGTACAATATCTCAAACACACTAGTAGTGCTTAGAAAATACATAACCTCAGGAGAACAAGGGAAGGAATCAAATACCACCAATTTTTTTCCAGTCTGCCAAAGCAATCAACCAATATCTCATAAATCCCCATAGTCTGTTTCAGTTTTTAAACAGCCTGAGAGTTCATTTTTATATATTTAAATATATGGCAGTCTTTCCTGCAGAAGCTGATTATTCTAAATACATTATAGTACGTGTATTACAGATTTTACTTAGCAGATGCAAGATAGTGGGCTTTTTTGTTCAAAACTCTTCAAAGCATAAAGCTAAGGAATACTCTTAAAGTCCCTTTAGCAGTCAAGCCTGTCTTAACTATTAGATGGCAAATATCCAAGCGACTTTGTTCTGAAGTGATCACAGATGAGTGTGTTTTCTGTAGCAGTGATCACAGATAATTCATGTAATGACTATAAACACATTTCTGTACAAAGATTAACAAATAATTAAATAGCTTCTTGGTTAGCCAATGGAGTCCTAGCTTTTACCACATCAAGCATATATTTTTGTAGCTAGCCTCTGATCATTCACACCATTCAGACCATTGCTTTACCAGTAGTCCCCCCTCTTACTAAGTTGTCACGCCCCAGGATCCACCTGTTTCTTTATAAAACATTAAAGATTGCAATGGTGAAAGAGTAGGAAGTAGTTTAACTGCTATATTTAAATTCAGAGCTGCACCAGACTCTGCCAGAACAACAGATATCAAACCTGCAGACATATCTCCACTACTATGGTGATTAATACCCCAACCCCATAACATATCTTTCAAGATCGATGGGTCTTACACATTCCTATGACAACATGTGGTGTACCTCATCAAGTGCCCCAACAAAAATTATGCTCTTGAATGAACTCATACAGAAAAATGATAAAATATAAAAACACCCTATCTATCCCCCATGGATGAACACTTTTCACAAAACTAACTCCATATCTAACTTCTCAGTCCTTGTCCTGAAGCCTACACAACAGCTTCAAAAGGCAAGCTGGGAACTTAAATTCATAACTCTGCTGGACACTAAAAATCCTGGACTTAGAGACACTGCTTTTCATTACAATTTATAACACACTCTGCTGTCTACTAACCTTCCTTTGTCCTGCAAAAGTGTTAAGTGCCCATTTCATTTTAAGTGGTCTACCATGTGTGAACCCCTTCTGCTTAACAATCTGTCCCACCTTGTATTTAGCTGTGACACTGGGGTTACCTTCTCCAGACTTGAGGAAGAGCTCTGTGAAGCTTGCGAGCTTGTCTCTGTCAGCAACAGAAGTTACTCCAAAAAAAGATATTACCTCACCCACCTTGTGTGTGTCTCAGATTTATATATATATCATATTTAGTTATTAAATGGGTATTGTAAGGTTAAAATATTTACACAATTCCTTTTTTATTGGTAAGATTAAATGAGAAAAACAATAATAGATTTTTAAGGACTACTGCAATCATCTAGGCTGACCTGTGGAACCCAAGCTGCGCAACCTCTCTGGTGGTTTCTGTATCAAGACCATAACTTTCTTCTAGCAGTGTCCCTAGGGACTCTTCACTTGAGGTGTGCATGCATCTCATGTACCTTCAATCAGAGATTTTTGAGCAGCAGTGTTCATTTGGTCTGGGCATGTGCCCTAGCCACCTTGATGTTCCATACTGAGGGTATATAAGGTTGTGACAGATGGACTGCCCTAAATTCCTTCTCAACCACCTCTCCCTGAGACAAAGTACTTTGGAGTGCTTGCCTGCAGAGTTATTCATCTTAGCTAGTCTCTGGTACTTAATTTTAAATGTATTTTACTTTTATTCTTTATAGTTTGTGTAGTAAGTGTTTAATTTTTGAGGGTTCTTTCTCCTTTTGGCTGGGGCTGTCTCTCTCATGCACCCTCACCTCCATAGAGAGGGGCTGTCTCTAGAGAAGCCTGTTTTTTCTTTGGGCATGTCTAAGTAATCAGGCTTCAAACATTGCCTCCCGTGCTGGGAATCCTTTCCAGTTAGTGATGGCTGCTAGCATTGTATCTGCTGCTTTGGGGATATGCACATCCATTTGAAGTGCAAGACCTGTGCAAGCTTCAAGAGTCACTCCAGAAGGGACAGGGAGAGAAAACTTCAGCTTTTTGCAATGGAGTGCTCACTTTGTCCTGCTTCAGATCCAGGCCCAGAGACCCATCTGGAACATCGGCCTCTGAACGACCATATTGCTCTGTCAGTGTCTGCAGCTCATTTGCCTTCTAGGTCATGGAGAGAAAGACTTTCAAGTGACATGAGGAAAGTCTCTTGCTAGATCTTCTCAGAGACACCATATTCTTAAGATGTCTGCTTAAAGGAGACACCACGCCCCAGAAGGTTTCTCCAGGTGCAAGCCTTCATCAAAGTCACACAGTGCTGAAGCCCTTGGTACCACAGAAGCCTGAATGAGGTGCTTCTGAAACACTTGGTACCACCCTCATCTGCTGCTGCCTCTTCACTACCGAGAGCATCAGTACAGCAAGAGGCAGAGCATCCCTTGGTACCGCATACTTCAGTGTCTAGGATTCATCAAATGGTTGTGCAGATTCATGCAGTACCACAGGACCTATTTTTCTCCAATGAACCTGAGTCGTCTTTGCTGAGCTTAAGACTCCTGGTACCAAAACCTGAGTTATCCCTAGTACCTCACCTTTCACCCATATTGCCTGCCTCCAGAAGTGATTCGGTCTGACATACAGCCAAATACTCCTCCTTTGGGTGCTCTGTTGGAATACAAAGAAGAGAGTTCTTCAGACTCTCTCTAATCTCAGTACAGGGCTACACTGACTGACTGCCGACCTTTGATTATGAAGCACCTGGAACATCAAAAGACACTTCCAGGCTTTTACTACCACGACCTGCCAGTCATCTTCCCTGGTATGACTAGAACTGGCTGCCTCCCCTATCCCCCTACAGTCCTCCTTAGTGGGCATACTCAGCTGCCTGCCGACAACAGTTTTTTAGGGTACCAACTACTCACGTGGACTGTACCAGACAGCACACTCCAGTTCTCTCTGTCCCACCACATCATTCTTCTCTACAGGAGGGGACATTTGAAAAACAAGAAAGGAGAGCTGATGAGAGGACAACTCCGCAGACTAATATAGCCTCATCTTCCCCAGATGAGGCTGTCATGCCCCTACCAACTCACGTGGACAACTTCAAGCCATTTCAGGAGTTGATGAAAAGAATGGCAGATGCTCTCAAGATTCCATTAGAAGTAGTTCAAGAGACCAGCATAAATCGCCTGATATTGTACGTACACCATCGTCAGCATGGGTGGCCTTGCTTATAAATGAGGTGCAAAATGATCTGGCAGAGTCCTGCTACTGCTCCCCACTCTTATCTGCTCTTTTAGCGGTCAGACTATATTATGTTCTACTAGGGGTTTGGAAGTTCTAGTTTTTTGTCCTGCCCCTAATTCCTTGGTCACGGATACCGTGAATGAACATAGTAGGCAACAGCACTGAAAGGTATCCCCACGTGATAAAGACCAGAACCACTTAAACCTTTTTGGCCATAAAAGTTATTTATCCCTAACCCTGTAATACCAGATAGACAATTATCGGGTGATTCTGGCAAAATACAACCACATCAATTGGACAAAATGTCTTCGCTAATATGGCTGCTTACACCTAGCTACAGCTATGGAAATGGAGCAAAGTCTCATGACTCTTGTCCTCAGGATTTCCACAAGAAGTCCAAAGCACAGTAGAGGACCTTCCCTTTGTTGGTTTGAAATTGTTTAGTGATTCCACGAACAACTCTGCATTTTCTGAAGGACTCTTGGGTGACCCTTCTTTTGTTGGGCATAAATACACCTGTGAATAAAAAGAGATTTAGTCTGTCTCAGACACACAGAGATCAAGTCCATCCCAGTTATCCAGCTACTGTAGGTCATTGGAGCCACATTTAAAAAAAAAAAAAAAACAACAGGATGCAGAAGGGAGAGTTCACAATTATTCCTGCTACTCTGATGCAGCAGTCAGCTGCGAAGTGCTCATGTTGCTGCTGTGGTCAAATCCCATAAATACACCCATGAACCAGATCTGATGCTTTACCATCCTGCCCCTTCTGTCCGCCCACCTTTTGGGGATTGTCTCTCTCATTTTCTCATTGCATGGGAGCAGGTTATCACTGCAGATGGATTTTGGAGGTTATAACATCAGAGTACTCTATATTGCCTTCTTAACCTCTTCCCCATTTTTTTCCAAGGATCCATCTCATGAACGTCTTCTGAACCAAGAGGTTTTATCCTTTTGCATTGGAGTTGTGGAACTACTTCCCACTCAGTACAGGTGAAGAAGATTTTAATCCAAGTACTTGGTTTCTAAAAAGAAGGGTGGGTGGAGACCAATTCCAGAATTAAGAATGCTAAATACTTTTGTCAAGGTACAGAAATTCAAGATGGTGACACTTGGAGCTATATTTCCACTCCTGGATTTGGGGAACTATTTTGTGACCCTCAGCCTTCAAGAGGCGTACTTTCATGTCAATACGCTCTTCTCCCAAAAGGTTCTAATGCTTGGCAAAACTCTCACTGACTTCAGACAGAGCAGGAATGTGGGTCCCAGAGCAAAGGTCCTAGAAATGCGGCTCCAATGTAGTGTGTCATGATTCTGCATAAGAAAATCTCTCCAAACTCTTTGTGCTTCATTATAAGAAGGGTGGTGATGAGCTATTACACTAGTCTGAAACTGCGACATGTCTGAGTATTGTTTGTACTTACATTTGGGTTCTGCCTTAATTGCACCAAGTTCTGTATTCTGCATCTCTTCTTTGTCACTGGTACGGTTGGAATCATTCTTTGCACAGAATGACCAGCGAGGATCAACCGAAACATCAGTTCTTCAAGTGGATCCCGCTCATGGTGCATGTGTGGGTCAGGAAACTTTAGTGTCTGTTGGGGCCCCACATGCACCCTGTATGTCCTCAGACCCCTGCTATCTGAGGGCATGAAAAGGAGAAGAGCAGGGCTGGTCAACATTGTCATATGATTTTTTAATTTAAAAGCTTTTGAAAAATGCTGATGTTTCCACAAAATGCATATTTTCCAAAATATATATATTTTTAAATAAAATTCCAAATGAGAAGAAAATCTTTTTTGTTTTTCTTTTTTTCTCTTCCCTTCCCCTTTTCAAGGAAGAGAAGTGGATGAGAGGGAAGTCTTTTAACTGAATATTTTCAATAAAAGTTTTTTTTTTTTTAAATCCAGTAAGTGAAAAATAATTCCATCTTGAAGCCTGCAGAGCAAAAATAATTCCCAACTCTTTTGTGAAACTCATTTTCCAGCTATCTCTAACATGCAGACCCAAACACCTCCCTCTGCTTTCTGGCAGTGTGTCAGGATGCAATGGTTGTTCCTTTGAAATAGTTTTCTCAAAAAACCCCACAATGGTTAGATTTTAGTTCTAGGAGTTGTTTAAATAGTTTCTACCCTGTTGGCCATTTTTTCTCTCGTCGCCCAACCTTTTGGTTGATGTAAGACTTTGGGGCTTAAACCTTGCCTCTGTGATGACAGCCTGATGTCAGTCACTGACGACCTCACAAAGTGCAGCCTCTATTTTGGAAAAAGTCATGTCCCTAGAGATGTTTGCTAATCCTTTTCCAACAGGACCCGATTGAGCCAGGGACAACTGCTTGAAGCTCCATCTCCTGTAGCAATCACGTTGTAAACAATTTTCACAAGACCTGTGAGTAGGGAAGTAATATTTCATCCATTTTATGGATAGGATATTGAGGGGTGAGAGGTTGAATGACTTGACGAACGTCATACAGAAGCCAGGGGCAGAGAGGGGAATGGAGCCCAAGAAACTTAACTTTCTGCTCTGCTAGGTAGAATGTCTCCCTCGATAATATTGAATCTTACAAATAAATTTGCATGCTAGCTGATTTTACTTATTTTGTGAACATGTGGTTTTATTTCCATTGACTATATTACATCTCATCTCCCATCTGAATGCTTGTTTATTAAGTAAATGCAGCCACTTTTTCAGGAGATTGGGAAGGAAACAACTAAAGAGAGGAGCTACTTCTATAGACAAACTGAAATCCTGACTAACTAGTGCTAAAGGATGAAGATAGTTTCTAGCTGAAGTAAGGGAATCCATGAAAAAAGTGCAAGCTGTAGCTGAGAGGTTGCTGTTAAAAACAGACTGAAGAATGAAAAATATAATGAAGGGCTGAAAAAAAGGTGAAAAGATAGTAGGTATTGAGAGAGAAATACAGGAGAAGCAATTCATTCTAGTTAGAATCTGACAAGGCAGGGATCCCAATGTGTCTGCACCATTAATGTCATAGTAATGAAAGCAGAATATTATCTAGGGCAGAGGTGGGCAAACTACAGCCCGTGGGCCACATCCAGCCCTCAGGACGGTCCTGCCCGGCCCTTGAGCTCCCGGCCAGGGAGGCTGGCCCCCAGCCCCTCCCCTGCTGTCCCCCCTCCCCCACAGCCTCACCTTGCCATGCCACCAGCGCTCTGGGCAGCGGGACTGTGGGCTCCTGCTGGGCAGCGCGGCTGCGAGAGCCGCCAGCCTGCCCCAGTGCTCTAGACTGTGCAGCAGTGTGGCTGGCTCTGGCCGGGTGGCACAGCTGCCAGTCCTGGTGCTCTGAGTGGCATGGTAAGGGAGCAGGGAGCAGGGGGGTTGGATAAGGGGCAGAGGGTCCTGGGGGGCAGACAGAGGACAGGGAGAAGGGGGTGGTTGGATGGAGCAGAGGTTTGGGGAGGGTTGGATAGCGGTGGGAGTTCCGGTGTGCCTGTCAGGGGTCGGGGCAGTCAGGGGACAGAGAGCAGGGGGGGTTGGATGGGTCGGTGGTTCTGAGGGGGGCAGTCAGGGGGCAGGAAGTGGGAGGGGGCAGATAGGAGGCAGGGGCCAGGCTGTTTGGGGAGGCACAGCCTTCCCTACCCGGCCCTCCATCCAGTTTCAGAATCCCGATGTGGCCCTCAGGCCAAAAAGTTTGCTCACCCTGATCTAGGGATAAATACAGTGGGCTGATGCCAAAGAGGAATGAGCATATACCAACCCCCCCTCCTACTCTCACTGAAGTTAATGGCAGTTTTTCTATTGGCTTCATCAGGAGCAGACATAGGTCCCAACTCTTTAGAAATCATGTAACTATAATTCAGATTTCACAGTAAAGGTAAAGAATGCTTGGTTAGACGCGTTTCCTGGTCGTTATAGGCCAGATCTATTGCAGCCAGATCTAGGTCACATCTCTGATTAAGCTGTATTACAATAAAAGTGTTTGAGGACCTTAACAGAGCTGGGTTCTTAGGTGCACTTCCCCCTCCACTGTGGGAGCAAGATGGGAAGTCCTACAAGGTGCCCACACCCGGCATATCATAACGCCGTGTTTCACAAGTGTTCCAAGTGTACTAGTGCAGAGACCGCTTTAGGCAGGAGGGAAGGACTTAATTCTGAGCAGTCACGGGTGTTACAGTCGCTTAAGGCTGCAGCAGTGACCATTGGGGAAAGGATTCTGATGTCTGTGGCATTCTCCATTTACTCAGGCTGTGTGTGAAGACCTTGATTTGTAACATCTGTTCTATATACATCACTCTAGCGGAAAGTACCACAGAAATGTTTTGTTTACAAGGCCATAATTGGGCAATTATTTTATTTGGTCACATTTATAAAGCATGTATCCAGTGCACTGGGTATTGTACAAAAATGTTTAAAAACAACCGAAGTAACTTTGACTGATATAAACTGGAAAAAATCCGGGATGTATTTTTACTGTGTAGGAATATATTGAAGCTGAGGTGATTTACCTGCTTGGTTTTTTTTCCTAGGTACATGTATTGCATTGTAAAGTTGTCTCGTAAATGTCACATTCCACCCCCCCACCCTCCCATGGCTTAAGTGCGAGTTAAGTGGTATGTAAGTCTTTTGCTAGACTTCAGCACAGGGGTGAATTTCATAAGACCATTGTGAGCTCCATTTTCTTATTCTTCTGTTTCCTTAGGGCAAGTCTGCTGGGTTAGCAAAGTGGTAACAGCGTGTACCCTACTAAATTTGATACAGAGCCAGTCTTTATTCTGGAGTGGTTGGGCTTGCAACATCCATACCCAAAAGATTCTCTTGGTAAGTAATTTCAGACACAGGGATTTAATACAGCACTCAATTGTAGTACTGTTCAAGTCAAAGGTAAAACTGTCGTCATCTTCAATGAGTGTGATTGGGCCCTTCATCTAGACCAAAGTCAAGTGTATGATTTGTGTAGCTGGTTTTAAGAAAATCCAGTCTCTGACATATATCTGGGTTACAAAGCCAAAATAAAATGTTCACAACAAAAATGTATTTATGTAATGGTCTAAAGAGAAGTCCCAAGAGGGTGTCTTGCAGTTAAAAAGCAAAACTGTCTTTAGCTTTAAAAATGAGGATGGACTTGGCTCCAGCATTCAACTGGAAACCGATTCAACCATCACGCAGCAAATTATTGAAAGCTCTTTCTGCCATTATTTCGATAGATTGTTTAGTGCATCCCACCTAATCAGCAGATTCAGATCTCAGTGAAGAAGTAGGGACGTGATGAAAGAAGCTATATCTTGCTAATACAGAGGGCTTTGTAACTGAATAAGAAAACTTGCAAAAGAATCAATACAAAATTTTTTTGGAAGCCAATGAAAGACCTTTAAAACAGGGGCAATGTGCTGAAACAACTTAGTAAGAGCTGCGGACAGTTCTATCCTGTTAGTACTGTAGCCTGTGAATAAAGATATGAAATAAGCTTTGAAGCAACAATAGTATTAACCAGCAGTTGAACCTGCTGAATGGGGGTATCCATCTGGCAGTTTCAAAGATGCCAGTCTGAAGCTCTCATGACAGAGGCAAGACACTTACCAAAATACACAAAGTCCGTCTACCACCCGGGCTTTCTACAAAGGATGTGGTAAAAGGGAATTATTGAAACTGTTGCCAGAGAAGGAGCAAATACCTAAGAGTGGCTGACAGTTTGTTTTGCCTTAATTCAGTATCCTAGTTTTGTCATATGCAAGACTGATCGTCGTGAAGGAGGTTGGTCAGGACTGGCACAGCACTGTGGTATATCTGTGTCAAACTGGGGTAATTCACAACAGTGGAAATTCAGGTTCTACTGCTGAATGATAAACCTCAAAGGGAACATAAAGACACTGAAGAGTAAGTGTCTCAGAATGGCTCATTGAGGCATGAAAGTACACAGGCCAAATGGCTGGGATCCAAACTCTCCCATCAGCAGCATCACAGATTGTTGTGACAGGTCAGAGTCAAGGAGTGGCAAGGTTGTGCCCAGCAGAGCCGCACAATGGCTTGTTATCAAATTAAAAGAATTCCAGGGTGGACATTACCACGTGATTGTAGAAAGGTCCAAACAGACAGAGACCTTCACTCTATTTATTAAATCATTAGCCATGGCAAGTACAGTTGTTCTGCTGTAGTCCAATCCCTGGAAAATGAAAAGGAGGAATATTATTATATCTTGTCCCTTTAGACCTGACAAAACCAGAACCCAGAATTGAATTTTGGATGTTAAATACAGAATTTTAAATATTCAAAAAGGCTTTGTCACTTGCTAAGCCTAAAGAAAATATAACCAAAAAAGAAAGACCTATCAACAAGTTGATTTGACTCTTAATATGTATTTCCTAACATAAATGTAGTACTTTACTTGGGATTTTCCCTCAATAAAGATCCTTTGCACCTATTTCAATTTAAATTTATATTAGTGAAGGTCTGACTACTTTTACTTACTTCAAAGAAATGCTATGACAAAATTTAGGAAACTGACCAAGTCAAATCCCTTTTACAGACCGTTCACAGCATGCCTTCACTTATGCAGCATGCAAATAAGACACCAGCATTGCACAATCACAATTTGAAATTCGTTGCTTACCTAGCTAGAAATTGGGCTTAATTAGGCATGCAAAACACATTGTTGCACACATAATAATGATACAGAGTTTTGATAAGTTAGCCCTTTGTGTTTATAGTGTCAGTTTCTGGATGAGACTTTTTAGATAACAGCTGTTCAGAATATCTGCATTTACTCAGCATTCAATATGCACTCTGAGCGAAACTTAATATGCAAACTTTTACACTGCAGTGTCTGCTTGGATATAAGCTAGGGAAATGTTCAGAGGCTCAAAAATATCCTTGCTTCTTTTTTGCTGCATTGCTCTGACTTTGAAAATTCTTAGAGGTTATAACATCCTGTGTATATTTAAAAGCCAAACAATAAAAAGGGAATTGAATGAAACACATTCCCCATCCTTTCCTCTATAGTCTGTGAATATCACATTAGACATTCTGGAAATAAGCTGTAATAATATTTTGATCTGATGTCTTCATTACAGATAATTTTCCTGTTTTTACTGAACTCGTTAAAATATCTTCTCTCCCAGTTCTTGTTATACATATTTGGCTTCTTTTCACCTTAATTATGGGGCTGAAGGTCTAAAACTAAAATAATGGAAATATATAAAGAATGGATGTTCATGATTTATTAAAATACAGTCTTAAAAGTTCTTCTGGTAGTTTGTTTAATTCTAGAAATCATGCACAGTTAGGGAAAATAACTAGAACTGCAGTTTCAAACGCTGCTTCTGAAATTGCCCACAGAAATGTTGCCTGCATCCTCCTCTTTAAACACCTCACTACCTTGAAAATCTGGCGGTCTGTGTTTAAAACAGAACCATTCGTTTTTTCCTCTCCCCCCCCTCTAAACATATAATAATCCTAGCAGAGTAAACAGACTGTGTACAGGGGTGCTCTAAAAGTGTTGGGAGACGGAACACTCCCTTACAGGCGATGGAATGCCATCTGCTACAGCTTCTAGGCTATGGTGGTTTCCATGGCTGATGCTCCATGGGGAGGGTCTTACTAGTTCTGGTTCCACTGTGTTCAGGGCCTTCTGCACGTATGATTGGGTCTGGGAGATGCCATCGTTTGCCCCCGAGTCACTATAGGACTCCAGATATCTTCGTAACTAAGTAACAGTTTATTTGGGTTGGAATCAGATTGATGTTGGTTGTACTACCACCTGATATAAGTTATTTCATGCTTGTTAGCTCCATAGCAACATTTGGCTTTTGATATTGTCACAGCAATTATTGCTGGATTTCTACAGTTAACTATATTTAGGGTTGACTATATTTTTTTAATGTCAGTTGTTAATATTGCTGTTTATTTTTAAGCATTTTTTTATTTTTATACATTTTAAATGTTCACGGTTGTGCAAAATTTTGGGGTTTAAGCATTTGCTATTTTAAATGTTACAGTATGGTAAAATGGGCAAGAGGGGGAGTAGACAATAATGACAGTAGACTTCGAGATTCAAAAAGTTGAAACTTTATAACTGTTAAAACACATCACAGATCAAAATATACAAAGTAAAAAACCTTACATTAAACTCCAAAAAATTCTCAAAAAACATTTTTCTTTCTTTGCCTATCTGTACCTTTTGATTAGTTATCAAGAGAGTAGTTATCAGTAGTTCACAGTCATGTTGGAAGGACATAACAAGTGGGGTCCTGCAGGGATCAGCTCTGGAGCCAGTTCTGTTCAAAATCTTCATCAATGATTTAGATAATGGTATACAGAGTACACTTATAAAGTTTGTGGACAATACCAAGCTGGGAGGGGTTGCAAGTGTTTTGGAGGATATGATTAAAATTAAAAATTATCTGGACAAGCTGGAGAAATGGTATGAAATTCAATAAGGACAAATGCAAAGTACTCCACTTGCATCCGAAGAAGTGGGTATTCACCCACGAAAGCTCATGCTGCAAAACGTCTGTTAGTCTATAAGGTGCCACAGGATTCTTTGCTGCTTCTACAGAACCAGACTAACACGGCTACCCCTCTGACACTTAGGAAGGAACAATCAGTTGCACACATACAAAATGAAGAAATGACTGCCTAGGAAGGAGTACTGCGGAAAGGGATCTGGGGGTCATAGTGGACCACAAGCTAAATACCAATCAACAATGTAATGCTCTTGCAAAAAAGGCGAACATCATTCTGGGATGTATTAGCAGGAGCATTGTAAGCAAGACACAAGAAGTAATTCTTCCACTCTATGCTGTGCTGATTAGGCCTCAACTGGAGTATTGTGTCCAGTTCTGGGTGCCACATTGCAGGAAAGATGTGGACAAATTGGAGAAAGTCCAGAGAAGAGCAACCAAAATGATTAAAGGTCTAGAAAATATGACCTATAAGAGAAGATTGAACAAATTGGGTTTGTTTAGTCTGGAAAAGAGAAGACTGAGAGGGGACATAACAGTTTTCAAGTACATAAAAGGTTGTTACAAGGAGGAGGGAGAAAAATTGTTTTTCTTAACCTCTGAAGATAGGACAAGAAGCAATGGGCTTAAATTGCAGCAAGGGTAGTTTAGGTTGGACATCAGAAAAAACTTCCTAATTGTCAGAGTGGTTAAGCACTGGAATAAATGGCCTAGGGAGGTTGTGGAATCTCCATCACTGGAGATTTTTAAGAGGAGGTTAGAGAAACACCTGTCAGGGATGGTCTAGATAATACTTAGTCCTGCCATGAGTATAGGGGACTGGACTAGATGACCTCTCGAGGTCCCTTCCAGTCCTATGATTCTGATTACCACCTCGGAAATAATTTCTGTTAATTTGGGTGTGTACAGTGAAATCAACACTTACTGATTTTAAAAATCAAATCATTCCAAGCTTAACTATATTTCAGAGGATGTTCTGCATCTGTATAGTACCTGCCCTTGTGGACTCAGAGTTGCTAAAGATTGTCATTTGAGAGATAATATCTTATCTTTGGGTATGCATTTTATAAGTTAGAAAGATAGTAATTTTGACATATTGGAATGGTAGTCATTACCTACAGGTGGGGTACAGAAGCTAGCTGGTTGGTCCTACCAAGTGGAGACTTTGGTCACCAGTAAGTATTGGGTTTCCACAAGAACCAGTGACCCATCCTTTTTGGCTTACTCTTGGCTTCAGTTGTTTTAATTCTTCATCTTCCTTTTAGGAATGCCCACTGTAAATCTTTACCCAGCTTCTGCATCTCTGAGCCAAAGCCTGGGAGCAGGTTTAGAGATTTGTAAAACTAAGATTAATGGGATCAATTTCAGCAAAGGAAAATGTAGTCTGAAAATCAGGAAAACTGTCATATAAGTGAGGCCTCTTCAACCATCCATGAGTTACAGAGATCTAATAGTCCATTTAATGCTTGATATATTTAAAATTAAAGACATCAACACTGTATTGGCAGGGGGATGGAATAGGGGCCAATCCAACTTCCACTGGAGTCAACAGAAAAGTTTCCCCTTGATGAATAAATAGAGATGGTTCCACTGCATTCAGGGCCTTCTGCATGTATTATTGGGTGTGGGAGGTCTGCAAGTCACTATAGGACTCTCCACATATCTTCACAATTAAGTAGCAGTTTATTTGAGTTGGAATCAGATTGATGTGGGTGGTACTACCACTTGATGGAACTTATTTCATGCTTGTTAGCTCTATGGTGACATTTGGCTGTTGATATTGGAGATGGGGAAAAAATCTGGTTTCTATGGTTCTGTGATAATATGGCAACAGACTCTCACTAGGTTTTTTTTTTTTAATTTTATTTTTTTTGCTAAAGGATTAAATATGTACTTGTTTGCTTTTTGATATGACCTTTTTATCAAGGCAGCAGATTGAAAATTAAATGTGTATCTAGACAGTGCCGAACTTTCAAATAACAACCACAAAACCATACGGCTTGTTTTCCTTTCTCTCTTATTTACTTTACTTTGTTTCAAGGTAAAGCATATGTGACTTGGCTGTCAGTGCAGCTGTAACTTAGCAATGAAATAAAATCAGTGCAGAATATTTTTTATATATAGTCAGACCTTCCACAAAACAATAAAAATCACCTTTTCTTTGTGTAGAGGAATGTGACTGTGTATTGACTGTAGCTTGTATTATTAAAATGACATTAACTTGTGCTCAATGTGATGAGGGAGATCATTGCTTGTATATGACATTGTTACTATTAGCCTTAAGATGATGATTCTAATATTATAGATCCCTACTTTCATGGTCTTATAATTCCATGTCTTTGATTTTGGAACTCCCTCCCTCTGGTTTGCTAGAGCCCAGATTTAGTCATTTTCCAGGCAGGCTTCAAAACAAATCTTCTCTCAGGCCATTGGGCTGAGCTTTGGGTGATGATATTGAGCAGACCTTTTGTATTACTTTGTGTCTTAATCCATAGCATAGGTGCCCAGAGCACAGGATGGGTGCTATATTTGGCTATATTTTATTATAAATTCAAAGAAGTAAAAATAATAAAAAATGTTTGGTGTAATGACTCAGAGTGGGAGGGATTATTTTTTTCACCAAATCTTGGCTGATGGAAGAGTACTTCACCTGTTTTTCAATGATCAGAATGTTTAAAAAACAATCTTTATAGCACTTTCACAGCTTTTTGGAACTCATTTCTTCATTTTAGCAAATCATTCGTGGCAGATGAGTTGTTCCTCATCAGAACTTATTAATTTGTCTATTTTCAAATGTTTTATTATTAGAAACCCCCAAGGTATCATTATTTTCTTGGCTATTTCTTGAAAAGCTGCTTTTTCTGGTTGTGACTTGAAAAGGTAGAAAATAGGTTTGCAATGTTTCTCTTCCATATGATGTATAAAAGAGGCCTAAAAGCTGAGCTTAGAAAGAAATCACCTTGTTTTATTCCATTGAAATATCAAAACTGTAAAGTCTTGAATTTCCTTGTTTCTACTGGAAGTCTTCTTTTTCGGCCCTTAATTGAAGGGGCAAGGATTTTGAAGTCTCATATAGATCTGTGCCAGTAACTCTTCCTGTCTCGTGAAAATGTTAAAGATTTTCAAAGTGTTCCTAATCTTTATCAGGACAAAATTGACCTTTTGAAATTTTTTGCAAGAGTGAGAGAGAGACACACACGCACCTAGAATAGCCAATAGCCTGGTGGTTAGGACATTCACAAGGGAAACCCATGTTCAGACCAGGGACTTGAACCTGGGTCTCCCACATCCCAGTTGATTGGTGTCACTACCAAGCTATAGGACAGCCTTAAGTTGTCTCTTTGGCTCAATAATTGGTAATTATTTTTAAGAAGTGGCAATTGATAGAGGTTCATCCCAGAATACCCCATAGCCTACTGCTTGGGGCTCTCACTTCAGATGTGGGCAACCCAGGTTCAAAGCGGAGCAGGGACTTGAACTTGTGTCTTCCACATCCCAGGTACCTTAATCCCTGAGCTATTGGAGTAGGTAGGGACATGTGCTCTCTCTCACAGAAAGTTTGGTGGAAATGGATAAACAACAGGTTTCACTTTTGACAAATTAGCATTTTCTGACCAAAAAAAATTGTCGAAAAATTCCCGACTAGTTTAGTCTCAACAAGGAAAATTTTTCTCCCAAGGAGTTTAGTTAACAAACACAAACAAAACCCAAAGAATTTGAAACCATCTGAATAAAAATCACTTTCACTTAATCAAGTTTTCCCTTCCTTGGTACCTCTGATATCACCTCAGTCTCCAGTCACCGATAGTATTCAAGATCTGAGTTGCTAATGTAAGATGTCAGAAACAAGCAGGAAAAAGGTTTCCTTTAAACAAAGTAACTCCATTTGTTATATCATTATGTAAATACCATAAAGAGGCAAAAAAGGGTTAAAAACATTTTTTTTTCATTGTAGGTTACCTTTGACACACATAGGAAACCCTTTGAGTCTTTCCCTTGAACAACTTTACTTCATTCAGAATAGTTTCTCAGAGTCAATTTGCTCACTCTCAATTTAGCTTTAAATGTTTGCTTACCTGTTCTTCCATGTGTGCGGTCAAAAGGGTATTCAAGGTTACAAAATATTTAATGGTCACATCTTGAGAGGGGCTAAGCACCTGCAACTCCACTCAGCGACTGGCAGGGTCAGTCCTTAAATGTTCACATTTGAACTATTTGCCATGTCTGTTTGTGTAAGGTTTTAGTTTAAAAATAAGACCACTGAATGGTTCCATTTAACATTAATTATTGGCAATTTACAAGGAAATACTGAGGCCAAGTGTATATTTTGTCATCCTTAGGGTTTGTTTGTACACAGTGTTTGTACCTATATAACTTTCTGTTTAGAAAACAGTATGGTTATTTGATTAGCTATCCTGATAAAAACACCTTTGTACTGGTATAACTGCATCTACCGAGGGTGCTGCATGGATTTAACTATATCTGTTTCTAAACCAATGTAGTTAAATCAGAACAAAAACTGTGTGTTGACAAGCCCTTACTAAGACTAATTCTATAGAACAGCAGAGCTGCATAGTGCTCTACTGTGAAGAGATTTCAGCTGAGGGCGAACAGAAGAGATTACTAGAAATGTAGGGCTGGAAGGGATCTCAAGAGCCCTCTGCGCTGTGGCAAGACCAAGCAGACCTAGATCATTCCTGTTCCTAAAAACCTCCAGTGATGGGGATTCCACAGCCTCCCTTGGAAGCCTCAGATTGAATTTTTGATCCACAATAATTTCCAGATCCTTTTCAGCAGTACTACCACCTAATCAGTTTTATTCCCTATTTTGTAGTTGTGCATTTTGATTTTTCCTTCCTATGTGTAGCGCTTTGCATGTGTTTTACTGAATTTTGTCTTGTTGATTTCAGACCAATTCTCTAATTTGTCAAGGTCATTTTGAATGCTAATCCTGTCCTCCAAAGTGCTAGCAACCCCTTCTGGCCTAGTGTCATCCACAAACGTTATAACTATACTTTCCACTCCATAATCCAAGTCATTAATGAAAATACTGAATAGTACCAAACTCAGGACAGACCCTTCAGAGACCCCACTACATAAGTCCTCCCAGTTTGACAACAAACTATTGATAGCTACTTTGAGTATGGTCTTTAAACCAGTTATGCACCTACCTTATAGTAATTTCATCTAGATCACATTTGCTTATGCGAATGTCATATAGAACTCTGTCAAAAGCCTTACTAAAATCAAGATATATCATGACTACAGCTTCCTCCTGGCCACTAAACCAGTGTTTCTCAAACTTGAGATGCCGCTTGTGCAGGGAAAGCCCCTGGCGGGCCGGGCCGGTTTGTTTACCTGCCCTGTCCGCAGGTCTGGCTGATCGCGGCTCCAACTGGCCGCAGTTCACTGCTCCAGGCCAATGGGAGCTGCTGGAAGTGGCACAGGCTGAGGAACGTATTGGCTGCCGCTTCCAGAAGCTCCCATTGGCTTGGAGCAGCGAACTGCGGCAACTGGGAGCCACAATCGGCCGAACCTGCGGACGTGGCAGGTAAACAAACCGGCCGGCCTGCCAGGGGCTTTCCCTACACAAGCGGCGTCCCAAGTTTGGGAAACACTACACTAGACCATTGTGAAAGATGGAAAATAGGTTGGTTTGGCATGATTTGTTCTTGAGAAATCAGGATAGTTTGCTGTTATGCCTTTAATATTGTCTCTCTGAATAACTGCTTCCCCCACCTGACTTTCTTTGGAAGGGACACCCAGACTGCATTCCCAACAAGGCATGACTAGGACCTGGGTAGAAGTATCCAGGGTCAGGATGCCTATCTGGCCAGGGCCCCCAGAGGTGCTGGCTGAGAAAGAGCTAGCAGTGTTATTGGCAACATGCCATTTTCCTCCCATTGTGAGTTTTTCCTCATTAGAATACTTGTAATTTTAAAAAGCAAGGAAACAAAAAAAAATCCACACTACCTCCTTGCCTTCGTCTGCTGGCGAACTCAGCTGGCTAGCTATCTTAGTCTCCCAGCTGTCATCTTCAGTTCAAGAAAAGGACAAAACAGTTTAGGAAAAGAAAGGAGTAGAGAAGGTTTGGTTAGGAGAACAAGGGGTCATTGAAAAAGTTGGTTTTGAAAGAAGGTATCTGGCAGATAGGAATTAGGAAATTGTTCCAGTTTTGGGGGCACCATGGAAAAAGGTGAAAAGCCAACGGTGGGATATTGTGAAGAGTAGTTACCATAGTAGTTGTGGTTCTTTGAGATGACTGCCTGCATGGATCTACACTGGACATTGTGCTCCTCTTGAACACGTAAGCTTGGAATGTTTGAATGGCGGAGTCTTTTGGGGCAATGCTGTCCAAAAGTTCCAAGCTTGCTCAACCAAAGACATGCACCTCCCTTGCAGTGGAGATCTAGGCAGGCAATCATCTTGAAGAAGAATCTGATCTAACATTTGTGTGCCATGCCCATCACTGTGGTGTCTGAGCAGCCAGCAGATAAAGATGAAGGAAGGAAAGAGGAGAAAGGTTTGGGATTCTTCACTGATTCTTCTTCACTGATTTGGATCATTCCTTTATAAAAATTTCTAACTTGAAAATGGCAATGGAATCCACTGACCTGTGTATTTTTGCCCTCTGGAGGGAAGCAGTACGCTACAAGAAGTATGCTACATCCCACCTTTGGATGGGGAAGAAGACAGCTCTTAAAAGACAGTCATATGGCATAACAAGTAGGCATGCTACCTATACACATACAGAACAGAAAAATAGACCATCTGTGGAGCCTGATCCCTGAAGAAGGGAGGCTTTCTGTTGCAATGATGACCATCCCTCCTCCAGGACTATTCTTGCTCAGCATGGGAAAGTTAACACGATTTCATGCAGTAGCCTATGGTATGCCACTTAGGGCTGCTCTACACTAACACTGTAAGTCGATTAAGTTATGCTACTTAAGTTATGTAACTGAAGTCGACGTAACTTAGGTCAACTTACAGCTGTGTGTACACCGCGCTACGTCGACTCCACCTCTTGGCACATGGATGAGAGAGCGCTTTCCCATCAATTTAGCATGTCTTTACTAGACCTGCTAAATCAACATTGCTGTATTGATCGCAGCAGAGCTGATTTAGCCGGTAGCGTAGACATGGCTTTACACTGAAAGTAATTGCAAATCACTGCTCAGCTACTTCCATTTGTTTGACAGGGGAAGGATGGTCCAGGACTTGGCTCACTAGCCCAGGATTTAGAAGATTCAGTTCAATTCCCTGCTCTGCCATAGACTTCCTTTGTGACCTTGGCCAAGTCAACTGCTCTGTGCCTTTGTTCTCTATCTGTAAAATGGGGATAATACACCTCAACCTTAATATAACGCGACCTGATATAACATGAATTCGGATATAACGTGGTAAAGCAGTGCTACGGGGGGCGGGGCTGCGCACTCCAGAGGATCAAAGCAAGTTCGATATCCGCACTTTCACCTATAATGCGGTAAGATTGTTTTGGTTCCCGAGGACAGCGTTATATCGAGGTAGAGGTGCAGTATTTCCCTCCCCCATAGGGGTGTTGAGAGATTAAAGATTATTAGGTGCTGAGATACCATAGCGATGGGTGCCAGATAGGTGCCTAAGATAGATAGCTCTATTAACCAGTCTATTTTACTCTGCTGCCATCTACCATTGGGAATAGTCTAGATAAGTCCATGGGAAGAGAGGCACTTGAAACTGCTGAAGTCAGATTAATCTCTAAATGTTGCTCATCTTTATGGTAATTCTCTCTCTCTCTAAGTTTTTCTAGACACATGTAGTTCTATTGACATCAGTGGAACTACTAACATGCATAAAACAGCTACATAGGTGTTTGCAGGATCAGGGCCTTAAACCAGTTAATGAGAACACAGTTTTAACCTATCCCTGGAATGATAACTTCTGGATATAATTAAACTGTCCAAAATTCTTTGTAAAAAGAGCCTAAATTCCCTCTAAAGATTTACAATGGTTGTAACTTAAAATTAATTTTAATTCAGTAAACAAACAGCAGTGTTATCTTAGCCAAACTTCTATCTAATTAAATATTTACTGTACTTATGTATCTGGTGACTTAACCAGGAAGCTGGAAGTGCTTATGCAAGCATCTCTAAAATGGCATATCTTGTATTTCTGCAGACTGACAATCCTGACCTTGGCTGGCTGACCCTCCACCTCCCACTCCTTCACTTTGTTCTGGCTACTCTCACCCTGGCAGTGTCACTGTAAGTCTTTGAACCCTGAAGCTCTCTTGGCTTGTATGGATTTCATTTCCAAAAATCTCTTGACAGGTGAAAATGTCTGTCTTTGAAGTTGTCTTGAGAGGCAGAGTCCCCTTTGGTCTGCAGCTTGCCATATGAGACTCTGCCTTTATTGTGTTAAAGGTTCTGTTTGGTTTATAAGCCTTTTGCCCCTGTTTTCCCTTAAAATATTCCTCATTAACAAAGGCGACTTTTAAAATTATTCTTATATATTTTTTTAAATTGATCATTCTTTGTAGACTGGCTCACAGTCCCTTGATCTTTTGATATTTAACTGAAAGGGAAGTCTTTAAAACCATTTTCTGACTCCCCCTAGAGGATTTCTTTCACAACCTGGAAATAACACTACAATGTGAGAGAAACGGAGCATTCAGTCACTTTTTCTGCACAGCTGGGTCTCCGTGCAGATTATATCTTTTTCAGTATCCAGAGAATGCTTATTTCTGTCAGCTCCCGGTAATGACTCCCTG
Source organism: Mauremys reevesii (assembly GCF_016161935.1). NCBI lineage: Eukaryota > Metazoa > Chordata > Testudines > Geoemydidae > Mauremys > Mauremys reevesii. Next base: position 3,731,209 of record NC_052632.1, on the reverse strand, counting down.
ATTCTATTCCCTCTTTAAATATAAAAGCTTTTTGTCCATTTTTCCTCAGACACCATAAGGGTCCAGTATTCTCTGCCAATCCAAATACTCCATCACTGCCCAAAGGTTTCCCATTGTTGTAATTCTACTGATCCCTGCAGATCAAGCTAGAAATCCTAATATCTTTCTGGTGGATCATCTCCACTTATAATATGCATGAACATTTGACTAACTATTGTAAATAAACTCTCATCTTCTTAAGGATGTGATACATTTTTCCTCTTATCAAGGACCACAAACTGTATTTGTTGGAGATGAATCAGTATCTTTACTATTCTTTGGCCAATACAGAAATATCTACTAGTAAAGTCACGAAAAGTGTTACACCCTTTCTAGAAAACCATACCTAAATGTGGTTCTTGTTAGAAAGGGACTAACATAATCTCCGTGTCCAGAGGGAATCTCAGAGGATCTGTTCTTTTTTACATATAATTTAAGTGCATGATTTGTGGCCCTACTTAGGGTCACCAGATGTCTTGATTTTATAGGGACAGTCCCAATTTTTGGGTCTTTTTCTTATATAGGCTCCTATTACCCCCCACCCCCATCCCGATTTTTCACTTTTGCTGTCTGGTCACCCTAGCCCTGCTTAACAATACAATACCACTCATTTGCCATAAGAATGGTCTATTAGAGGAACATTGTTAGCTTAATATGAACAAAAAAGATCTGTCTTTTTTTACTATCTCCTTTAAGTACAAAATGCATCCAAACTCTGCTCAGCAAACCACGGTGTGATAAGGTGGGTGAATCAAGGCTGAAAGAAAGCAGGACTAATGACTGTACTAGTCCATTTTCTCCAGTTGAAGTTGGTGGCACCCATCCCTAGACCACTCTCTCTTTCCTAAAGGAAATGTTTTTATTGATTATGAGTAGCAATATTACAATAGTAAGTAGAGGCCCCAGTGTGGAGGCTCAGATTTTTAAAGGTCACAAGTGCCTAAATTCCTTTTGAAATGAGATTTAGGCTCCGATTCAGGTGTTGCAACGCTGAGTACAACACCTGAATTCCTGTAAAAATTTGAGCCATGGTGAGAGAGAGTCTTGCTTGCCTTAAAAGCTCATATCTAAGTTCTACTGAAAGTCTGGAACAACCATTTTGGTTTGTTTAGAAGCTGCCATCCATGGAAGATCTACATCCCTTTTTTCCAGGTGCTTACGTACTTTGATCACATTAGGGATAGAGAGGGAAATAACCTTGAAAAAATTATTAGGGAAGGAATGGTGGAGAGTCATTGTAGTAGAGGACAACTAGCGAGGAGATGGATGGATGATGTGCGACAGATCACTGGAAGGTCAGCTACTTAGTGCTGGAAGTTAGCGAAGGATCATGAAGGCTTCTGAAAATTCTGGGATGTCATTGAGATTCATACATAAATAAATAGATTTACTTAGCCCTCAGAAAGGAAATTCAGAGATGAAGAACCTCCCTATTTAAATAAAGTTAAGCATGTAATATTAATATAAAAGCCAGGAATTTGAAAGCCACAGTTAACATTCTTAAATTTATATTGTGTTGTATAAATTTCCACAACAGCATGGGCCACAGACAGTAGCAGATTTAACTTTGTTTGTTTTGTATCATGGCTTTTACCTCATTAAACAAATCTTTGCCAATGATTATAGGCTGCAGTGCCAATGCACAGAACTGAGTTTTGCAGATTTTATTTGATTCAATTAAATTTTATTAAAATCCACTGTTTATGTGTAGGTTGTGGGTTTTTTGGATCACTTGGCAAACCCCCACAAAAACATACAGATGAAATAGCACATGGAGAATTAGGAGAATCAATATGTGGTTTGCCTGAAGTCTTTCTCAAGGACACATGCCTAATCAATAACAGCAGGCCACAATGTTACAATTGAAATAGCTGTTTTTAGTCTTAGAGCCATTTTAAATCAGAATGTATTTCTCAATCCTAACTGCAACAGGTTCTGACTTAAAGATACTTCATATATGCATTCTTCTACGATCCACAGATGATCCCTAAATGCCTCAATTTTAGAGTATGTCTACACACCAGCTAGACACCTGCAGCTGGCCTGTGCCAGCCTATTCAGGCTTGCAGACCTGTTTCGTTACTGTGCAGACTTCCAGGCTCAGGCTGGAGCCAAAGCTCCAGCAGCCTGTGAGGTGGGAGGCTCTGGGACCCTCTGGGACCCTGAGCTCCAGCCTGAGCTAGCAAATCTACACAGCAATGAAACACCCCAGCAGTGAGGGCCTGAGTCAGATGGCATGGGCCAGCCGTGAATGGCAAGTTGCTGTGTAGACATACCCTTACTTTCTTACAGAGATCTGTACCCTTCTGATATTATTAAAAAAAAAAAAAAAAAAAAAGTAAAAATATTGAGGTATCATTAAAGTGCTGGGTTTTTTTAAAGTAAATTCTAAGATAAGGCTGAAATATACAAAAGCTACATGTAAGCCTCCTGGAACACATCTGATGAAAGCCATTGTGCCATGCTATAGATCTCCATCGAACTAGGGTGACCAGACAGCAAGTGTGAAAAATCAGGACAGAAGGTGGGGGGTAATTAGGGTGACCAGATGTCTTGATATTTGGGGCTTTTTCTTATATAGGCTCCTATTACCCCCCACTCCCGTCCTGATTTTTCACACTTGCTGTCTGGTCACCCTAGGGGTAATAGGCACCCATGTAAGAAAAAGCCCCAAATATCTGGATTGTCCCTATAAAATAGGGACATCTGGTCACCCTTCCATCTAAGAGTTGTTTTTCAATCAGGGCCTTTCTTTTTGCAGGTTTGAGTTTTGCATGTGCAATAAATTATGCTCACTGTACTGTTCCTATAGCAAATTGCATGTAAAATGCATGAATGAATTGCTGGTTTTGAAAAAGAGGCCCTGAAATGTTGGTTGTGACTAATGTGCATCAAGCTGTATGGAGGGCACTGCTGTTACCCTCAGGGATGAAAATTCTTTGAGTTGTGGGAGTGCTAAGGAACTAAGAACCAGATGTGAAAATCCTGAAGGGTAGTGTGGCTGGTGGAGTGGCAGAGGGAGGGAGCTTTATGCCTCTGTGTGTGTGTGTACAGGGACAGTGACAGGTGGAGTCAGATGCCTGGTGTGTGTGTTGGTGGGGCAGGGCTGGTACCCAGTGTGTGGTGCTGGTATGTGTGTGGGGGGTGGTGGTGATCTGTAGGGGGAGCTAGTGTGTGTGGGGGCACACAGGGCTGGTGCCCGTGGGGTGGTGGTGATCTGTAGGGGAGCTAGTGTGTGTGGGGGCGGCGCCCTGTAGGGGAGCTAGTGTGTATGTAGGGGGGCACAGGGCTGGTGCCCGTGGGATCGTGCCCTGTGGGGTAGCTAGTGTGTGGTGGGGGGGGGGGGGCACCGGGCTGGTGCCTGTGGGGGCGGCGCCCAGTGGGGACCGCGGGGCCGATGCCTGGGGTGGGGCGGGGCACAGCTGGTGCCCGCGGCGCGGGGCGGGTTCGAAGCGGCGCGCGCGGGGGCCGGTGACGGTTGCCCGCCCGCCCGCCACGAGCCCCGGGCCCGCGGCCCCTGTGTAGCGCGGAGGATGGCCGGGGAGCGGCTGCTCCTGCTCGCCGCGGCGCTCGCCCTCCTGCCGGCAGCCCCGGCCCTGAGCGCCTCCGCGGAGGAGCCAGCCCCCGCCATGCAGGGTACGGCGCGGGGCACCGCCCTGCCCGGGGTGGGGGGAGCTCGCGGCCCAGCTCCTCGCACGGGGCTGCCCCCCGCTGGGGCCTGTCGGGTACGCAGCCGCCGCGGCCCGTGCCGGCCTCCAGCCCCGCCTCGCCCAGTGCGCGGGCAAAGGGCGGCAGGAGCCGCCGTTAGCAGCCCGCTCCCGCCTGCGGTAACAGAGCAGGGCCCAAGCAATAGGGGCCCCGACTGAGGGCCCAGCAATACCTGCACGAGCCGTTACTTTAACCCAGGAAACATCCCGGTGCAATGTTTGATTAGCGCTGTCAGGGGAAGGATGAGAATCACACAAATAACCCCCCTGTCAGGCTGAAGTTGTTTAGTGCTGTTTAATAGTGTACATCGTTTTACAGGCTGGACTCTCCATTGGGCAGCTTGAGCCATGCATGTAAAAAATCATGGGCTCTGTCACTAAAGTAGCTGACTTTTAATGCAGAAGCCCCCCAAAGGCGTGGGGTTTTTGTCAGGGAAGGTATTACGCCCATGGTGAACATGCGCCTGGCCCTGATCAAATGCAGTCACATTCTAAATAAAAACTCTAACACGTGCAGCACTAAAGGCTCTTTGGATAAGGTTCTAAGGACCTGCTCCTGCTGCCTTTGATTTCAATTGGAGCTGGATGGATCAGATCCTTAATGCCTTGTTTCAAGATGGCTAATTGCATAGCACATGTAATATTTGGACAGAGCATTCTGCGGGTGTGGGGCTGAAGAAACAAAAATATTGGCAGTAGCTTAATCCGCTGGAAGAGAAACCCGACTACTTCAGACCTAAGAGGGCGCTCAGCTGCGAATTACAATAATGTACTAAAAGGCATTTGTTGTACTTACAGCAAATATAAACCTTATCCTGCAGTCAGGTCTGCTGGGGTGAACTTATTGATTTCACTGGCGTTATGTGTTGTCTCAAAGGTCTACCAACATGTAGCCCCAGTGACTTCAATAGGTCCACGTGTGTGGATTCAGTTGCAGGCTTGGAGCTTTATATATATTGGTTTTGAAGTTTAGTGTAGGCCTGTAAAAGGAGCTAGTGATGTCAAATAATTGTTACTAATAGAGCTATGGAAAATTGGCATGACTTACTAATAAGATGCCTGATGTGTTTAATTGCATACATATTTCCCAAACAAATGATATTATTATGAATGAAAAGGGAAGGGGGGTTTATATACCTAACTGAAACAAATAATAGGGATCTGGTGTAAGAACATTAGATATACCTTTTCAAAGTGGTGGATGGAGATTTAGTCCAACAATTAATTTCTTACATTCCTCTTGAAAATATGTATGTAAAGGCCTAAGTCACACTGTTTCTCTAGGGTATTAAAAATAACAAGCATGTTCTGTAGTTAGAGGTCAGGTGTTAAAATTACTAACCTGTCACATCACCCAGAACACATGGGATATAATGTTCACATATTTGGGGGAGTGGCAAGGCAAAATAGAGGTTTTGAAACTTTAATGGATTGAGCCTCTCTACCAGCAAGTGGGGTAGTGTGCAAATTGATGAATGAATCTGACCAACTCTCTCCCACTCTATTTGTCTCTGGCAGTTAATTTGTGTGTGGGTTTTTTTTTTCTGCATTGTTTGTTCATTTCATTCTCTACATATTTATTAAGGTTACCTTTTATCTTGAGTCACATTATTGACAGAAATTTAAGTAAGTGGTTAATAGGTTGCTCAGCACCTCTGGAAAGCAGGTGATAGAAGTCTTAAATCAGGCTACCAAAACCAAAGACTTTCAAAATTAATGGAGGCTTAAATTTTTTTACCTATACTGGTAAATATTTGTAGCCTACATGTAGCTTCTGCTAACACTAGCACTGGAGCACAACAACCTTATTTTCCTGTCTGTTTACTGTGCAAGAACTTGCAAGATTAAGAGCAAAAGGTAGATTTTCCTGCTTGGAGATGGAATGAACTGTGTGGATCTATGACTTTCTCTATCCAATTTTTCTATACCTTTTTACTGAAAACTTTTTTTTCCAGTATTTAGGCACTCCAAATCAGTTCAACAAAAATGAAAAAAAATGTTGTCCACTTCTATTTTTTACTAAAAATTTGTACTTTACAATTTTTATTTGTCCTCACAAATTCCTGCCTAAATGGAGTTCTTAAAGTGGTATTCTAATCTTGGGTTGGGGGCTCAGGATGAACCTGTTGCAAGGGCATCCCTTACCTGCAGTCTTTTCTAGTTTGCCCAAAACATCATCAACATGTCAAAAGTTGCGGGTTAATGCAACCATGTAAAAGGTAATGCTGTGCCATTTGATAGAACAATGAATCTTAAGAATTTTTAGAGAGGAGAGCAGATGGCAGCTTGCAAATGCCACTGAAGCTTGTAATTGTTCCAGTATACCTGATTCTAATATTTAGAACTATAGTCCACAGGTACAGGAGATGGGGAATTCCTTTTTTCTTTATACATTTAAGAAATTGGTGCATGTAATATCTGTGACTTTTAAGTTCCTGGCTGACAGCATTTATAGTCTGTCAGCATTTTTGTGTGTCATAACTCCCATTTCAAAGGATAGAAAGACTATCTGGTAATATTATGGACAAGAGGATACAGTGTCAAGTCACATCTGATAGGTCTTCTGCTCCAGGATGATTTGCTATTCTATGAAGGTTTGGAAGAAATTTAAAAGAAGACAGCTGAGTACAAATCAATATTTTCTTGACAGCCCAAGTCCTCTTCCTCTCTTTCCAATTTACATCTGTCCTCCAGAGATGACAAATCACAGTATAGTCACCAGAGGCTTTCCATATTCTAAATTACAGTATCATTTTTCTAATTTCACAGACAAAAATTGATTTAATCAGTCTTCACCTGTTGCCTATAGGTGTTTGCTAGGTAAGGCATAGGCATAAGTTAAGGTAATAAAGCATGAGCCTACAGGCCTGTATCCTGTCAGATGGTATTTTTCAACCTTTTTAAATTTGTGCATCCCTACAAAATATCAAATGGAGGTGCGAACCCTTTTGGAAATCTTAGACATAGTCTGTGGACCCCAAGAGTCTGTTGACCACAGGTTGAAATCCACTGCTGTAATACATTGGCTTAAGCAGTTAGCATAAGGCGTTGAGGCCTGTGAACTTTGGCATGGGACTGAAATAAGTGAATCGACAGATTTGGACAGAGTCTGAACTACTGTGGCCTATTGGTGGCTAAAACGAAAATGAAATCACCTCCCCTGCCACCTCAAGGTGTGGGTCACTGGTCCCGATGCTACTTCTTATTAAACTTTAGGTACCTTTAATATTACAAACAGTTCAATTTACAAAGCCCCCCTTAACACTTGTTAAATTTTAAACAGCACAGAATCCTCTTGTGAGATTCTGAACACAAATGACTAGTCAATAACACCTAATGAGGATGCAATCAGAGTTCAATGAGGCTGATGTCCCACATCACCCCACACAGTTACAATTATCATGGAGACCTAGTGGTGGGAGACAGGTTGCTATCTATCAGGGTCCTACCCTGCCTCTGGCATGCCATGTTAGTCTGATGGTTAAGGTCTTAATCAGGGTGGATTTGATTTAAATCACTAGTCAGGAAGACTCAATTTAATCATGGTTTTCTACATAAAAGTGCCTTCTTGTTGGTTGTTATAACCTTAATACATATTCTTCACAACTCAGAGATAGAGAGAGGTTTCATTTTTAGAAGGTACACACTATACATTTTTAAACAGTGATTTATTTTGAAAACTTTTCAGATTAGTTTTACAGCTATATCAGAAAATGAATGATTGGTTATTTCATTTACCAAAGGTAATTGAAGCAGATATTTATGAAGTCATTGGGAGGTGAACTATCTCCAATTCCACAGGTTAATCATTAATATGTGGAGGATTTTCCTGCCATGCAGTATTAGGAGGAGAACATCACCAGACACATTTAAATTGTTTTATTTCCCTAAAACAACAATGCTAAATATTTTGGATTTTTTTCTTCAACAGTAAACATATAATATTTTAACAAAACAAGCATATGTCCCTCACTTCTCACATTTATCTCCAGACTTCTTCTCCTTGTCCAGAACTATTCCGCCCCCAACAATCTTCTATTCATTGAACTTTTTGAAACTTTGCACTTTTAGAGAGAGGTAAGGGATTGACTCTGTGTAACCAAATTTGCAGAGGGACAATAGAGTTGAGGTCTGTTATTTCTCACCTCTCTATATTATTTATTTATTTAAAACATTTTTGCTGTTAACAAGCATGTTACCTCTTGAGACACAAATCCACAGTTTGAGAACTGCAAAACTAAGCATCTCTGATGGTATCTTCTAGACTGAACACTGAGTCCCATTGGGTAGATAGAAAGATTAACCTAAATGATCTATACAGAAGCCCCTGGAACCTGATAAGATTGGGTCTATAATCCATGAACTATTGGAACTCATTTACAAAACTTTTCTTAAACATTAAATGAATATATTGTCTCATACTATAGAATTAGAATTTATTATCCGTATTCCATGATGAGATATCTTTGAGCTATAATGCATCTTAATTAAAACTATCTTTAGAGATAGGTTTTTTCCTCAAAAAACATTTTATCAAAAAAATCCGATTTAAATAAAAAAAATCCATTAAAAAAAATCATTGATTTGTATCCACTGTGTCTTAAATACCTCTGCTTGAGGGGTGTGTGCATGCACGTGCATGTGTGTGTGCTAGTTACTATTCCTCCCAGGAGAACAATACTCCCTCTATTGCAGAGTTGGTCAACTAAGTACAAGTAGTAGTAGTATACTAGAGGCAGAGAAACAGAAAAGAAGAATAATAGCAGAGGAAGTGAGAAAGTCCCGTACTCTGGAAACGTACAATGTTTGTGACAGGCACTACATTCTAATTGAGAGATTAGTTTGGATTTCAACTTATATTTTTATTGCAGGTGAGTTACCTGTTACCCGGGTTTAAACTACAGGTAGGGGGGTTGCCACTGTGGACCCTTCCCTGTTTGGTCACCAAACCTGTTGCTTGATCTATGGATTGTGAGTGTTGCAATCTTGCACATCGGGGTTCCCAACTGAACCCTAATTTTAATAATACTGGGCCTGGTCTTGGGACAAGAACCTATCAAACCTCAGAGTGTTAACTGGGAATTCTTAAGTAATCAGTATAAATACTAAATATTCTTTGTTTGACTTTGGACTTGCAAATCCTCTCTATACTTGAGTGGGGGTAAGATTAACCTTTTTTTTCTTCTTATCAGCCTTGGCCCTGTTTTGAGTTCCTTATGATTGTTCAGCTGAACTATGAAATTTATTTTTCTCTCTAGGTCAATCCTTTGAGACGCTTAAAGCTCTCCATAAAACAATTTTGTTGGAGAATTGATCATGCAAGAAAAGTTCTTCAACTTTAAGGGCTAGATCTGTATTCTGTTGTGAACTAGACCAGAGCTTGGAGCCTGATGGTTTCTTGTATGGATACTGTCCCCTAGCTCAAGTTTTTATCTGGGAGACTTATAGAGCCTCAGTTTGAGCCAGTGGACTCAAAGTACGCAGGACCAATATTTTCATTGTCAAGATAGCTTCAGTCAGTGATGTTTGAGTCACAAGATTGTGTATTCCTGTGAGCTGCAGAAACAAAGAAAAGGTCAAACTGAACAGTTTTGTGTGATAAAGTGCCTTGCTCAGTATCCTAACAATACAAGGAGTCTTGAGTCATGGGAGGCTATAATCTCTCTTCGGAGCCTAGGGGATCAGGATGGAGGAAGAAGCAGGAAATAGAAAGCAGGTACACATCATATTTGATGTAGTGGTGATGTGAAGTATCAAAAACATAAGACTTGGAAGCATCAAGTTTCACCCATCAAAATTATGAGCCAGCAGATGCTCATAGTTCTTCAGTTTTATTTCACTGGGCAGAAAATCATTTCAATAGCTTCCTAATAGACCACGTAGAGCTCACCCCAATATTAAGGTTGATTTGATGTAGCCAAGTCTTGGAAAATATGACTTTCACGTTGAGATGTTCATGAAACATTATGAAAGGCAGGAGAAGTCCAGAAGTAAATCTGTTCTCTTTTAGCAAGAATCACAAGCTACCTTTAGCAAATACAGAGACTTGCACAATTTTTTCCCCAATGGCCTAGACAAGAACCTAGAAGCTGTAGTTGATACATCAGAGGAAGAATTTTGGAAACTCATGCTGATAAGTGGCAGTCAAAGTTCTAAGTGCTAGAGTTTTCTGCTAGTTGAGCTGGAAACTTGCATAGATCCTTGGTGCATCAGTGGAAGATCAGTTTAAAATTCTTAGGTTGTCTTTTTTCCTCTTTTCCCCCCAAAGCTTCCTTTTAGTGGCTATGTGTTAGGCAGAAAGGACAAGTGAGAATTTCTTTGGTGAAGCCATTTTTCTAGTTTCAAATAGACAAAATAATGTAGAATTATCCTTAATTTTCACTTTGATTGATCGATCCATCAGCCCTCATATCATTTGTGTTGTTCTAGCCAGTCCTTCAGTCACCCGCTGGCCAAGCTGTCGGTGGCACCAGACACCTGATTGGCCTTGTGCATCACAGCCCAGAACTCCTGAGCGATCTGCCAGCCTCAGTGCCACCATTCCCGACATAGTCTTAATTTTTTTTTAAATCAATTTTAAATTTGTCTAGGGTCACAAGATTATTTTGTGGTTCTTTATGTCCCACAACATTATTTTATATTTCATAGATGTCTAAGGGGCTTTCAAAATGTACCTGGAGGACTATTTAGGCAGCATAGAACGGGAAAGAAAAGTGTATTACAATATCTATAAAGTCAACAACAAGGCTTTACCAGGCTTCATTATAATTGTTCAATAAAGGCATTTGGAATGTCTTTGAGTCTTTGATAGGATGTTTCAATCCAATACATTTATTAAAACACTACATAGAGTTCTGTTCATTCCTCCACTGACTCTTTGTGTCTAGAAGTCTGGTCTTCTGCAGAAGTAACTTCCTGCAAATGAGTTCTCCAGGCACTGCTTCAGAGATTGTCGCTTTACCTTTGTTGCATTGCTTCTTAGTCAAGGCAGTCCTAGGTTGATAACAGCCAATTTTATAGAATGAACAATTTTTTGTTACTTAAAATGTTTGCATGGCATTTGTAAATTGAATGTTATTAGTCCAGAATACTACCTTTTCTCTTGATTCTGTTGTCTTTTTTTCTTTTTCCTTGTGTTTAATTTTACAGTTATGTGGTTTCACAAGTGAATTTCTTAAACTGAGAGAGATGACACTTACTGTGATCTTGAGCAATCTTTTTGGTTTTCTTTCTTCACCTGCTGGCAGAAACACTCAATCCAACATCCCCAGAAAAGTGAAGTCTAATTTAAAGAAATAATATTTGCAAGTAGGAAAAATTCCTGATTACCTGGCATGGCATGTAATTCTAAACATCACATTGCTTGGCTCCATCATTAAGGTTCTGAAAAACAGTTGTACATTTCTTCTCTATTTTTCATGCAGAAGTTAAGGGACTAGCTTTTCAAAAGTGCTCAGCTCAGTCTCCAATTTAGGCACTTACATTGAAATGGCCAACTTTTCAGAGGAGATCAGCACCAGCAGCTCCCATTGTTCATGTTATTTAGGTGACATGAAAGCTGAGAAGTTTTGAAAATCTGGAGACTTCATTTAGGTACCTAAATCAGATAAGCTGGTACTGAGTTTTTTGAAAAACTGGCCCTAAATTTCCAACACAAAATTACTTGAAATAAAGAGAAGTTAACTTATTTTTTGTTATAATTTCAGATTTTAACTTTGCAGTGGGCTTTCTTTCCCTGTTTGGTGTAATATGAGGTGAACACTTTTAATACAATGCACAGGGCACATTTATAAAATAAAAAATCCAAATCCCAGTCTGGGCCTCAGCATTGACATTGTGTAATTTAAATGTTAAGCTCAATAACTAATTTTAAGTGTTTTTTTCTTTTAGCATTGCAACATACTTTCGAGAATGTTAAACACATAAAGGTAACTCTAATTTTGGGATTTTGAAAATAAATGTATTTATTTATTTCTGTTTTGGCCACAATGTGCTAGGGCCCTTCCAAACAGAAAAGAAGTAATTGTCCCTGCCCCAAAGAGATATGCCTACCAACATTTCAGTATAATTTGGGTTTATCGGTCTTCTCATTTCTTATTTCTCTAACATCAAAACAAAGGAAAATACTTGTTAATTACTAATTTTCACTATTACAGTGTATACAATATGTCTAATTCTGCTGCTAAGAGATTTTTCTATTGACTTCTGTGGGAGCAGGATAAAGTCCTACATTGGGAGAGAAGGAGAAGAAAGGAAAATTCGACATGTTCTATGACAGAATTAGACAATTTATTAATTATGTCCTGGTCCTGCAAAGATTTACACGTGTTTAACTTTAAACTTTGCAGGATCAGGGCCTTAGTAAAGATGCTTATGCTTTCTACCAAGCAGGGGCGGCTCTAGAAATTACGCCGCCCCAAGCAGGGCGGCGCGCTTGCCGCCCTTCCCCGGTCCCGCGGCCGGGGCAGAAGTGCCCGCGGACGGTCCCGTGGTTCCGCGGCTCCGGTGGAGCATCCGCAGGCGTGCCTGCGGGAGCTCCGTCCGAGCCGCGGGAGCAGCGCACCCGCTGCAGTCATGCCTGCGGGAGCTCAAGCGGAGTCGCGGGAAGAGGGGATCCTCCGCAGTCACGCCTGCGGCAGGTCCGCTCGTCCCGGGGTTCCGGTGGACCTCCCACAGGCATGACTGCGGAAGGTCCGCCGGAGCCAAATGCCGCCCTGCCGGGACAATGCCGCCCCACGCGCCTGCTTGGCGCGCTGGGGTCTGGAGCCGGCCCTGCTACCAAGCAGGGTGTTTTCACTCAGTGACACTTTTTTAGGTTATTCTAGAACGGGTTGGCAACCTTTCAGAAGTGGTGTGCCAAGTCTTCATTTATTCACTCTAATTTAAGGTTTCGTGTGCCAGTAATACATTTTAATGTTTTTAGAATGTCTCTTTCTCTAAGTCTATAATACATAACTGAACTATTGTTATATGTAAAGTAAATAAGGTTTTTAAAATGTTTAAGAAGCTTCATTTAAAATTAAATTAAAATGCAGATCTCCTGGGTAGTGTGAGTGCCACTGAAAATCAGCTCGCGTGCCGCCTTCGGCACACATGCCACACGTTGCCTACCCCTGTTCTAGAATGTGTGCTGATTTTTGTTTCTTTGTTGTTAGTGTTTTCATTTCTATTTTAAAGAAAACATGTGCCTTGTGGGGAAAACTGGAAAATATTGGTATTTAGGAACAGTTCTGTTCATATATAATTTTCTGATTTTCACTTTATTCTTTATTAAGAAAACAGCACCAGTATTTTCTTTCTCTTTCTCTCCTCCCAGTCCTTAGCACACTTGACTTTGTTTAGATTGTGAGGTCTACGGATATTGCAGATTAGAGTGGTTCATCTGCAAGTCACAGATGATATAGATGCAGAATTGCTTCCAAATAGAATATTTTCGAACTTTTTCATGTGGCCCCACGGCTCTTCAAATAAATTTCTGATATGCCTTAACTTCATGCCTTTTTGCTGTAGACATAAGTTGTAAACATGGACTATTTCAGCATATTGTTAACTGAAACTGACTAGACTGTGTTTACTGTTGGCAAACATGTATGTGTTCAAAGAAATCACCTACAAGTCCTGTCCCCTACCCAAAGTGACAAGATGGAGTGTCAGAAGACTTCTGTTGTTCTGTACATGCATTTGGACCGTAGTCAAATCAAGTGGACAGTCACAGGTTAACCTGCTGAAGAGTAGTCACTACCACCTGCAGCACTATGCGGTCCCACCAGTCTGTGCTTGTTTGCGAACAGATTTCTCCTGTAGTTAGACTAAGTTTGAGGCAGAGAAGTTTGCTGCTGAAATAAATATTGAACAGTTTTAGAATACAGAGAACAAATTTTCAAAGAGGTCTCACCCCAATCGCTAAATGTATGTCTTCAATTGAACTTCTGCATACATTTATTAATACCTAAATTTTTTCATGGAAAAATTCAAATTTATGTGTGCAAATTGGATTTGTCACTAAAATAACATTGTTAGTGCAAAGCTACCTAGCTTGCATGTGGAAATGAAATTGCATACATTTGAATTTCTTCACATGAAAAAACCTGAATGTGGACAAATGCACAAGCAAGTTTAGATAGATGTTAGCCTGCTGGTATATTGTGATCACTGCCTATCATACTGACCAATATTATCTCATTTTTCCTTGTAATCTGACTGTCTGTATCCATCTGTTGTCTCTTGTCTTATACATTGATGGTAAGCTCTTTTGGGGCAGGGACCATCTTTTTGTTTGATGTTTGTACAGTGTCTAGCATAAAAGAGTCTTGGCCCTTGACTAGAGTTCCTAGGTGCTATAGTAATACAAATAAATAATAATAATATAATAAATTAAAAATAGAGGCCACATATAAAAACAAGGCCCTACATATCTCTTCAGTACATTCTTTTATCGCTAGGTTTGGTGTTTCCCTGGGAGTGAACTAGCACCAAGAAATGGATTTTGAGTTTTGAATATTTGAGTTCACAAAAGTTTGGTCATTAATTAAACCCATATCAGGCCTCTGACATCAGTGAGACAGCAAGGTGGAAAGATTTAATCGGACATTGAAAATACAGTTGTGAATGTTTTGGAGCACCATCACAGAGACTGAGTTATGCACCTACCATTTTTACTGAAAGCAAAGAAAACTGCTATGAGTTACTCAGCAAAATGCACTTTTCATGTTTGGACATCAGCAGACTATTCCAAATATGGTTGGGGTTCAAAAGGAAAAGTGAGTAGAAATTAATCATTTAGATTATGCAGAAGAAATAAGTACATAACTTTGTCCCTGTGTGTCTGAAGTGTTAGGGGCAGTGAAATTGTTTAGAAGATATGGTTCTTCCGTTCCTCAGGCAAAAAAAGCTCAGGAAGAAGCTTATAGAGTTATTATGGATCAAATATATGTAGAGTCACTGTTTGAATCTTTGAACACTTGTACCAAATTTACTGTGGTACATAAAGACAATGTTGAAATACAGGAGAGGGGAAAAGAACAGGAGTACTTGTGGCACCTTAGAAACTAACAAATTTATTTGAGCATAAGCTTTTGTGGGCTACAGCCCACTTCTTTGGATTCATAGAATGGAACATATAGTGAGGAGATCTATATATACACATATAGAGAACATGAAAAGTTGGGAGTTGTCCTACCCACTCTAAGAGGCTAATTAATTAAGAGAAAAAACGTTTGTAGTGATAATTAAGATGGCCCATTACAGACAGTTTGACAAGAGGTGTGAGAATACTTAACATGGGGAAATAGATTCAATGTGTGTAATGGCTCAGCCATTCCCAGTCTCTGTTCAAGCCTAAGTTGATAGTGTCTAGTTTGCATATTAATTCAAGTTCAGCAGTTTCTCGTTGGAGTCTGTTTTTGAAGGAAAGTCATCCAATAGGGATTATAGATGCTAAAACATCCTAAAAACACAAGAATGGAATAATAATAAACTTTATTTGGTGTGGGGTTTTCACACAAATGTGTCTGAAAAGGCATTGTAGAATTAATATAACTATAGAGTGAAATAGATAATAAAGAAGACAGTTACAGAATTACAAAGCACACTTCTAGTTCATCCTTCCTTAACAATACAGGAACACAGCATCTTTCTTCCAAAATTTCATGTACTTTTCAAAGACATATCTAACTCCCACTCTCCCTTCCTATTATATTTCTCTCATGCTGCACATACTGGAAAATTTATAATCATTTTAACTCCTTTCTGTTCACAGTAGTTGGACTGCCTGCACCCGTGGGCAGTTTAAACATACTTACCTTTGTGTTTAGATTATTATAGACAGAGCTGAAAGGTGCCTGTGGTTAAGATTGCCTCACACTATCTATTATAAGCTCCTGTTTTCAGGTACTCCTAATTTTGACAAATTTGAACAGTTTAGGCTGAAATTTTCCATGCTAAGTATTTGCCCCAGACTCAGTGTCTTTGAAAGTTTCAGCAAAAAACAGTTCATCTGTTCTCAAGAAAGTGGTCAGGGGAAATATATGTTGTTTGCCAATGTTAACAAATTCTTACAACTTTTTTGTTGAAAAGTTTTAGCGTCACTGTGTTTTGGATCACAGACTTGAAATTTGTGAGGGGATCCTCCTGGGGTCAGAGAGGTGCCTTTTGCTGCCCCTGTGAAAATTCACTCAAATTTGGCTGAATTATAAGCAATATTACCAACCTCAAGCATTCAAAAAGCACCAAAAATCACAAGTCTGGCTTAAAAATTATGAGTTTTTTAAAAATAAAAAGATTGAATTTCTTTTTATTTGGCTTTTGTACCATTGGGGTTCACATTTCAAGCTTGTCTCTGCAACCATATGGGGGCTTTTCTGGAGGATATCTGCCTCATGTTTTTAAGTCATTAGTTGTATAAATTGGAAGGTATGCAGTGAATCAGACTGGGGACTGCATGAAGATAAAGGGTTGTCTCATGGTTAAGGCGGGTGAATACCATTCTGGAGTCTATCTCTGCCTCCATCACATAATTTCTGTGTGAGACTGGACAAGTCACTTAAACCAAAATTTTTGCAGATGGCCCTTAGGTGTTCCCCATTTTCTGGGTGTCCAACATGAGACACGGGTTGGATTTGCGGAAGTGCTGAGCACTCATACCTGCAACTGACGTCAATGGGTGCTGTGCTTTGAACATATAATGTGCAATAAAAATGCTAAGTGCTTTGAAAAATTAGGCTGTAGGTACACTGAGGGGTACACCCGAAATTAGTGGACACTTTTGACGATAGCTCCGAGCCTCAGTTTCCCATCTGTGAAATGGGAATAATAATATCACTTCACTTCAAAGGGCATTGTAAAGATAAATTCATTAATGTTTTTGAAGCACTAAGGCACTTCAGTGATGAATGCCATAGAAAAGCCCATGTAAGAAAATAAATAGTTCTGTATTTAGTACAGGGCTTGAATGGTGTGCAGTAAACAAAGAATGGGGTCATACATTGAATGATGAGGATAAAAATAAATATTGAATAGCTACCTATTCAGTACTTGTTCCTGCAACACAAAAGTCAATAGGAATCTGAACTCTCCTTTCAGTAGTAGCAGGATCAAGCTATGAATGAGCACCATCCATCCTGTGCACTCAATACGGCAGAGGTCTTATGAAAAAAATAGTATGTGGTCATATAATTAAAGACTACACAAGGGGGAAAATTAAAGTTGCATAGGCAATCTTAATTCTGGCATTTCCTAACTTTTGCATGCTTAATTTCCAACCTTGGCATTCTTTTTTTGTAAATAATGGAAAATGTGGTTTAAGATGGCAAAATGCTAAATACATAGTTTTGAAGATGTTTCCAGATGTCAGGGTCCCAGGCAGAACCATCACAGTATTTGCAGTTTTAACATTTTAGGTGACCTTGCCAAAAACATATGTTTACCTTGTATAGTGAAAGTAGAAGGGAGGCAAAGTTATGATTGTGTGTGGTACAACAAATATCTGAGATCTATGTTCTCTGTTGTTTGGAATCTCTCTTTCTCACTCTCTCTCTTTTTTTTTTTTTTGGTAACCTTAACTTTGAATTTGTTGACTTTGTTTGTTTTGTTTTAGCTATAATGTTCTGATTAGGTCAAATTATTTTGTCTGGAAATCTGCCTTAATTATTGCCCCAAAATAATGTGGACTAATAATATGAAGAAAAATATTGTTGTTATGACATGAAAGTCATATTGCAATTACAGTTATTTTTGTGCTTAACAGATCAGTGTGCATCCAACCTCATCTATCCAGGTTTCAAGCTCAGGAACAGACAACTTAACAATCTATGGTAAGAACTCCTTGCTCTCATTCACATTAATTTCTTTGCAGATCCTAACTGTAAAATCGCATCATTTAGATCTGTTTCAAAGCAGCTAGCTCTTGGGGAGCGGTGCCTGAGCCTATATTTCAGCATTCTAGAACTAAGAGTAGAAAAGTCCCCAACTTGCAGGCTTGCAAAAGAGAAACTCAATGCAAATGTCCTACATCATTCATTTAAGAAGGCAGGGTTACATTAAAAATGTAAAAAAGCATAGATTTTCTATAAATATGAAAATCATTAAAGTTATGGCAAAATTCCAGATATAGCTGGAATTTGTTTTACGCATGATATAGGTGAAAGTATATTAGGCAAATGTGGACCTGCAATTTCTATGAGTGCACTTTATAATCATTTGATAATCTTTTATAGAATCTCATACAACACCTTTTGGGTCTGAAGAAAAGAAAGAAGAGAAAACCCTGAGGAACCTCGTGGAGATTCTGCAGGATATGATACAAGATGTTCCTACACAGCGCACACCAACTGAGCAAACAATCATTACACCCAAAATAGTGAAATCGTATGTTAATGGAAATATTGACTCTCTTTGGTTAAATGTGGGCCAAAAACATGGTGGAAAGCTACAGAAGTCAAAGAAAAAGGCTGCTGTTACAAGACAATTTACCACATCTACAACAACCCCATTTTGGAGACTGCGAACTGGCACGGAAGTTTCTGTTGTTTTACACACTAATGAGTCTTCTAGCTCAACAACACCACTGAAAAACATATTTATTACATTTGAAAATGCTGTTTCGAAAAGAAAAAGTAAGACTTTTGATCAGCTAACAAATGGATCCCTGGAAAATCTAGTTCAGTCTTTAAAGAATGTAAAAAAACTCAAAGAAACAGAAAACATCACCAAAAAAGCAGAAAAACTGAAACACGTTGCAAAGGTGAAAAAGCTACATGTATATGACAAGGTGAAACATCGACCTGCGGGTGAAGCAATCTTGGAGAAGATTGAAAAGCTAAAAAAATTGTTACAGAAGCCACCACATTATGTTAAACAAAATCCACATCTCCAAGAGTATGTTGAATCATCTGAAAACTATATAACGAAATCTCTTATGCTGGAAAAAGAAGCAGAGGCTTCACTAGGTCTGCTGTATCACCAACCTAAGCCTTCACCTCTGAAAAAAAAGGTAGAACAGAACACAGAAGAAGTAGAACAGGACACAGCAGAAATCAGAAAGTTAAGAGCATTTATTAACCTGCTGTATGATTTTAGTCCTCAGCTAACTACATATATTGATAGTGCTGACAAGAAATATGTCCCAGAGGATATTAGTGTAAAAGCTATTGCTGTTCTTGATGCTATGAAACATGTTTTCTGTGGAAGTCAGGCAGAGCAAAACAAAAAGGTGTTGAAGAAGTTGCTAGAGGATGATATAAAGCTTTTAAACATGGTTCTTAAGAACCACGAATAGACTCTTAAAAATAGTTATTTATTGGTGCCCTTCATTGCATTAACTTTAATTTTAAAGTTCGATTTTCTAGTTTGTCATTGTCATCTAGACCTGATCTCTGTTGTAACAATATTCATCTCAGTAATTAAACACCATTTTTAAAAAATGTTCATTTTCAGTGTTTACCATGATGGGTTGTTGACCTTGGATAAGCTTATTCTGTTGTTAAATTTGTGTTGGCATCTGAATGAATTATGCTTAGATATATTGTTAGTTTAAAATTTTACAGTTTCCTTTTGTAAGGGTTGTTGTGCAATGCTGTTGTAATATTTACCACTTAGTGTAGAGGGCTGAAGTAAAGTTTTTAGTCTTTTAATGTTTATTTGTTAAAATTAAATAACACCAAATAGATCTACACTCTTGGGCTAGTGACTCTCAACGATAGGAATGCAAAGGGGGTTAGTCTGGTACAGGATAGTGGTTCCTGTAGCTACCAAATAAACGTCAAGGAGCAACCCTTGGCTCCCTATTCTTGTTCACAAGTAGAGAAGGCCCTAACTGCAGTCAAACTACCATGGTTCTGATACATGGGGAAGGAAGTGGGCTGCAAAGGGGGCTTCTTGGAGCACTCCATAAGAACGTAAGAACAGCCATACTGGGTCAGACCAAAGGTCCATCTAGCCCAGTGTCTTGTCTTCCGACAGCGGCCAATGCCAGGTGCTTCTGAGGGAATGAACAAAACAAGTAATCATCAAGTGATCCATCCCCTGTCACCCATTCCCAACTTCTGGCAAAACAGAAGCTAGGGACACCATCTCTGCCCTTCCTGACTAATAGCCATTGATGGACCTATCCAACATGAACTTATCTAATTCTTTTTTGAACCCTGTTAGTGTCTTGGTTTTCACAACATTCTCTGGCAAGGTGTTACACAGGTTGACTGTATGCTGTGTGAAGAAATACTTCCTTTTGTTTGTTTTAAACCTGCTGCCTATTAATTTCATTTGGTGACCCTTAGTTCTTGTGTTATGAGGAGTAAATAACACTTCCTTATTTACTTTCTCCACACGTCATGATTTTATAGACCTCTATCATATCCCCCCTTAATCGTCTCTTTTCCAAGCTGAAAAGTCCCAGTCTCATTAATCTTTCCTCATATGAAAGCTGTTCCATACCCCTAAACATTTTTGTTGCCCTTTTGTGTATCTTTTCCATTTCCAATATATCTTTTTTTGAGAGGGGGCGACCACATCTACAGCAGTATTCAAGATGTGGGGCATACCATGGATTTATATAGAGGTAATATGATATTTTCTGACTTACTCTCTATCCCTTTCTTAATGATTCACAACATTCTGTTAGCTTTTCTGATTGTCGCTGCACACTGAGTGGATGTTTTCAGAAAACTATCTACAGTGGCTCCAAGATCTCTTTCTTGAGTGGTAACAACTAATTTAGACGCCATCATTTTATATGTATAGTTGGGATTATGTTTTCCAATGTGCATTACTTTGCATTTAACAACACTGAACCCTAGTCGTCATGGAAGTTCTCCTTTATGGGACCTCTTTCTCCATGGCTCAAAGGAAGGAAGCACAGGAGAAGTGCAAGCGTGGTCAGGGAATCTGCTACCACGTGGGGCTCTGGACAAAATGCAGACACAGACACATTATATAGGGGAATTTCCTAGACTGTAGGAGCTGTGCTAGTACTCTGGGCTGGAAAAGGGATGATTTTTTTCCCATCCTCCAACTTCTGAGGATATTCCCCATTCAAAGCTTATTTATTCAAGTTTTGTGTCCAACATTTGACCGCAAGTGAATTTTTTTTATGACAAGGCTGATACCTCTTGCCTTTGTTTGCTGGAGCCCATGTTTTTCTTATGACTTCATTTTTTTTAAGGCTTTTTGACTTATTTTGGAAAGTAAGCCATAATGAAACAAGAGGTTTCCTTGAACATTCTTGGTGGCTTCTTCCTAACTTCCCCATATACCTAATGTGACCTTTGAAGAGGAGATAATCCAAATCAACCACGTTTTCAGGTTGGGACAGTGCATGAATCAATGATCAGAGAGATTTATCTCCTGAATTATGCTGTATAGATGCTGCTTACAGAGCCATATTTTTGCTCACTAGGTACCAAACGGTTAATGAACTTTGAGATCTAGAGGATGAAAAGCCAAGCCTTGTGAAGTGTTAACAAATCAAAGGCTCCAACCCTTTCTTCACTTTACTAAGGGGAGCTTGCTCTCTTCTGATATATGTGCAAGTTGTTCTTAATTAATTCAAAATAATTTATACTTTCGGCTGCTTGTGCATAGGCACTTGCTGTTCTATATTGTTTCTGTTTTCTTAAGATTTCTTTTAAAATAACATGAGTTCTTAAAGACTTTTGTCATCTACCGTTGTTCCTACTTTTCTGTATATTTTTTATCTGTGCGTGTTAAAAACTGTTTGAAAATTGAAGCTTCAGAGTTTTTTGGCATAATGTCTAGAACTTCGTATTAAATCCATTTGATCTTATAGATTTCTTGATTCAGTATCTCTGACGTGGAGTTTCTTACAACTTTTTCTAATAAATCTTGGATCATACCATGATAGTACTAATCTAACAGTCGGACTACTGCAACATGCTCATTCTTGGTCTTTTAGTAGTATCCACTCAAATGATGCAAATTTTTAAATAAACTTAACTTGAAAATATATTTCTGGCTTTTAAACATATCATTCATTCTGTTATTGATTTGGGATATTCATTTCAAATATCAAAGCTCTGCTATTTGGTTGTTTGTTTTTCCCTCTAAGAAACCAGAAACAAGAGGTTTGGCCAAATCAGCAGTTGGCTTGACTCATTGGCTGGGCAGGTAGTGTCTTCCTAAGTAAACGTTACAAAGAAATAGAAATGTGGAAATGGAATGGAAAAGCATAAGATACCACAGAAGACAAGAGAGTTCTGACCCTGATTGTCATATGACAGAGCTTTGTAAATGTTGACAATCTTAGTAAAGGAGAGAAAAATAAAGCCAGTAGGGTCAAAAGTTGAATTGTCATGGGAAAGTTCAGAAACAGAGATTACTTGACAGATCAGAAGTTTGTTGTCTAGCCTGCACATAAGAGCTTGTTGAACTGTTTTGTTATGAATAATTGTTATGAATTTAGCTCCTTTTTCAGTTAGTGAATTATTCACAAACCAAGCCTGATTTTTTTTTTTTTGAATGTACAGAATTTGTCGTTCATAAGTATTCATTTGTAGACAGGATAAATAATTGTCAGCATGTGTCCTATTTACAGCCTGTTCGCGTTGAGTGTTTGCTGTTCAGTATTCATAGGCTTGATTGTCTGTGTCTTATGGTGTTAATGCTGCTTCTTGATTGAATTATTGAAACTTTTTAGGCAGGAAAATAATGAATAGAGGATAACAAATACTGCACTTTCTACTACAGATTTTGGACAAATAATCACTTGTGATAAATTGTATGAACGTTTTTGAGTTTGTAAACATTTTCACCACTACGTGGCAGCTGCTGAATATGTGTGATTAAAGGAAAATGACTTCATAGCAAACCGAACTTATTCCTGTTATTCATGAAAATACTAAATAATTAGTTTAACTGTTCAACCAGCCCTAATGTGGACTTGATCTTGCTCCCATTAAATTTAATGAGATTTTTGCCTATTTCATTTAATCAAAATGATATAACCTTTTATGGGGGTAAGGAATATTAAGAAAAAATAAAAGATTCCTTCCAACCAATTTTAAATCAAAAGTTTGGAAAGTCAATAATGATGATCCCCACAAAAACTGCCTCCGTGCCTCCTCCTTGTATAACTGAATAGGCTAGTACATTTATGCTTTGATATATGTTTCTTAAAACAAAAGCTTTTCATAAAAGGAATTAAGGTTTGTTGACTATGACACCCCACCAACTCAAATCTATGCCAAGTTATTGGACATTCTGTCACTGTAGTCGAACTCGTGTTCATTGAAAGCAGCAGACTCTTCATCTTCATAAAGAACTGTCTTTTGCCTGTAATAGATAAGCAAACTTATTACCAGACAAGAATACATATAAGCCTCCCTTACAGCATTGCACAAAATGTTATTAACCACCTCAGGAACATTAGCAAATATTCAGTGTTGAAATATGTGCAGCAGTTAAGTGTGATGTGTTATGTTTGTGTGGGAAGCATGAGATAGGGGTGAGCATGAGCATTGGAAGGGGTGTTTGTAGTGGCTTGGTAAATTATATTAAAATATGCAAGAGAGCCGAGGTGCCACTCTAATACTCTAAATACCTTTAATGATGTACTCTTAATATCTTAACCTTTATATCCATTAGAGGCAGATATTGGGCTTTGTTGACCTTTTTTTTTAAAGTCACATTTGGGGAAATCATACAGCTATATTTCCTGCCAGGTTTTGTGCAATCCAAGATCAAAGATGAAAGTCTGATTTATTGACTACAAGTTTGTAGAAAGGTAGGACAGTAATTTCATGGGGCTGGCTTTTGAGGTTTTAAATATTCTTTACTATTCCATGGCTTGAGCCTACAAAATGCTGAGCAGTCTGGCCCTGCTCCTGTAATGCACTTAAGCACAGGTTTAACTTTAAGCACTTTATTCCCTAAAGTTAAGGATGTGTTTAAATGCTTTTCTGGATCAAGGATTGAGTATTCAGCACCTTCCAGGATCGAACTCCAGATGTCTGTGATCTCTTGTATAGAGATGTTGTATGTGGAATTTTCTCGGAGGGCCCCTTTTAATATTTTTTAATGTTAGTTTAATTGTGCTAACCATTTTTTCTGTCTTAAGTTACCGCCTATAAATACATTTTAAAACCTCCCCTTTAATTTATAAAAACTTCAAAGAACATGAAAATATAAAATCAACGTGAATAAGAACTCTCTTTAGCGATCATGTGCATTGTCCCATAAAAAGTGACTTCCAAAATAAAATTACGTTTTTGTTGTGTGGAATTTTTTGCAATAACATTCAGATGTGGAGTTTGATGCCACTAAAGAGTCATACAATTGGTAGTGCACCGTTTATAGTGTACTGGCATAGCAGAATGATTTGACTGTTGTTTATCAAGCTATTTAGATGTGTAATCATAAGCCACTCTAAAAGTAATTATGAAATAGGGTAATTATTAAAATGTCACCACCATATGTTCTGTAATGATTCAGTTGAAATCCTTTTATTTGACAGACAGAAACCTTTTAGCATGACAGTTAACTTAAACCTCTAAAAGAGAGACATCTCTACACCTTATTGTAAAATCATTTACAGCTGAATTATTAGATAAGGCCTGAAAAGTAGGATACGCTAGAATTGTCCTATACTTCACTGGAAAAAGCAAGAATTCTGAAGAATGAAAGGCATTTCATATGTATCGTTTAAGGTGAGGGCTTTTATTCTGCAGAATGGCATTTTTTTATGATTCAATCTAAAATGAGTGAATTAACCAATATATTAAAATCACCAATGATACAAAAATCTTAAGAAAAAAAACAGTCATAAATATTTGTTATCATTTTATAGATTTTTAAAAACCTTTAATTGTTCTATTTGTTTTCTAGGCACATGTTTACAAGTTGGAATAGAAAAACCCATTTTTTAAATAATATTTTATGACTAACTCTAAATGATATATAATGTTGATCCATGTATGTACTTTGTTTTTAGTGAAAATACTCTGCTGGTAAATATCAAATCAACTCAATAAGTATTTATTGAAAAAAATCAGAAAGGAAATATAAATACTTAAGGGAAATTCTTTAAATTGATATGCAGAAGCTGTTGGCTGTCTTTTTTTTTTTTTTTTAACTCCAGCTGTATCCAGCTTGAGTGATTAATGTTTGTATGGTAGTTTATAACTTGTGAAATTATAAAGTAGTAAAAGTATGCTTAATTTAATTCTCAAAAAGAAAATCTTTACAGAATTTAATTAATTAGCTTTTATAGCTATTTTTTGCATCTGAGAAAGAGGCAAAGTTATATCGTCCTCATGCAGAATTTATTCTTTAAATTTTATTTATTTTCAGTTCTTTAAAAACAATACCTGTCTTTGGTCAGTCACGGTTGTTCTTTTTAACGGAGTTTTTAGAAAACACTGTGTCAAAGGGTATTAATTTTTAAAAAATTGGATTTCTGCACACTTTATTTCTTCTCTGCATTTGTCTCTGTCTTTCTTTCATTAGCTTTACAGGTAGTAGTAGCTCTTCTTTTTCTGTTTGCTGTTTTTCTTGTTCTGACTGACTTTGCCTGGAGACCCATTACTGAGTAAATACACTGATTCATATCATTGTATCTCCGTTTTGTAACTACCACCATAATCCACTTTAATTAAAAATGAAGCCAAATACATTCTTGAACAGTCAACTTAACGGTGTAT
Organism: Mauremys reevesii; assembly: GCF_016161935.1. Taxonomy (NCBI): domain Eukaryota; kingdom Metazoa; phylum Chordata; order Testudines; family Geoemydidae; genus Mauremys; species Mauremys reevesii. The sequence continues at coordinate 3,705,816 of NC_052632.1, read as the reverse complement.
AACCCTTAAAAGTCACCTTTGATGTTTCAAGTGCCTTCAAAGAGAGAGCATATTTTCATCTGTGCAAAACACCCAGTATTTCCCAAATTAGGTGCCTTTACATTAGTCTTAGGGACATTTGAAGCAAGAAGTCACAATGTGAAAGGGAAACTTATTCAGTATTACCAACCCCAATCCTTCAAAAACCATGAGTTAGGCCCCCCAAAACCATGGGATTTGCTTAAAAATCATGAGATTTTAAAAAATAATAAATGTTGGGTCTTTTTATTTGCCTTCTTGTTTTTTAGCCATTCGGGGTCCCTTCATAGTTTTCCTCTGCAGTTCTAATTTTTAAAAAGAAAGCTGAGATTCTCATGTAATCACATGAGTCCAGGAGCTGAAGCTTTAAGAAAAACACCAAATATCATAAGACTTGTGATAAAATTGCAGGAGTTGCCAATACTGCTAGTAATGCATGCTACTACAGTCAGCCCATCCAGTCAATGGGAGTTCTTCTGGGTTTGCAGGAGCAGGCCTATAAAGATCAAAATGTAACAGGACAGAGAGTTTTGTTGATTTTTTTAATGAATTCCTTGATAGTTGTGACAAGCCGTCAGAAGCAGTCTTTCCTGACTCTCAGCTGTGGGTGGTGGTTGGGCTATCAGAATGCTTAAAAGCCAGAATATAATGGGCCCTCTTTCTATGGTGGTCAGAAATAACCCCAATCCTTTCCCTGCTCTCTCCAGCATTATGATACTGCTCCTGTGTTTAAATTTCTCCATTGAACCAGGATTCTGACACTCCTCCTACATCCATAATCCTCTAAATTTTCAAGCTGTTGCTCCATCAGATTGGAAGTTTTCCTTTGAACAGGTGACTCAGAAAGGCTGGTGAACATTTCAAAGTTGCTACTTGCTGAGATACAGGAAGACTGCTCAGAAGTTACCTTTATTGTTGCTCAGTAGTAGTATTGAGCTATATCTCTTTTACATTAATTACAGCCTTGTATTGATTGAGTAGTCATGATCCAATCTCTTTTGTGTCACTGCATTTGTGCTGTATCTCCTTTTTGATACTCCGATGGCTTGCTGATTCAAAATACATTAATTGGGCTTGGGATCCATTTTTGAACGTGGGACAACAAACAGCTCAGTAAAATTCAAAACCACTTCTCTGGAGTTAGTGCTCCCTGACATTACAACCCAGACACTATGAGTAAGCATCAGCTGTGCATGTTTCGTTTCTGAGTAAGCTGTCTGGGGTGGTTGGTTTATTATGTTTGGGTTGAAATAAATCAGTACTGAAATTATTTGGTGGAATGGGGGGTTGATTGTAAAATCCTGGGCCACATCCTGAGGCCTGTACTCAGCTTTTATGCATTCCTTAGTCAAGTAAAACTACCAACATCAGTGGGAGCTTTGCTTGAATAAAGTCCAAGTCATCCCGTGGAGGGGCAGAGCTCCTCTTCTGTGTATGGCAGAGCACTGAGCCACCTCCACTGCACACCTCCCTTGCATTCTGGATCCCACAAAGGCCTCTCCATGGGGTGTGGGATCCATGCGCAGGAAGGGTGAGGAGATTGGGCAGTGTCTGCACACTCACTGGGGGAGTGCACTACAGTGACAATAGCAGCTGCTTGTTGTGGTTATGGAGTCAAATGCTCAATGGCAAGTTGAAGGCTCCATCCTGCAAACATACACATGTGTAACTTGAGTCAGGTGAGTGGTCCCAATGAGTAGTGATTTGAATGGAACCGCTCATCTGAGTAAAGCTGCACACCTGAGTAAGTCTTCAGAATTGGGCCTTTTATTTATAAGCTGCCTAGACTACTTGATTTGCATGTACAAATTCCAACTGGAAAACAAAATTGCTGAGTTTTGTGGCTGTTTGTAAGCTGAAAAGGAGAATCTCTGCATGCAGAGAAATAGTAGGGGCCTTCTGGAAATATTTGATTGATTAAACAAATTTGGATGAGCAGCTTAACAGACAAATGCTGAAATAAAACAGACCTGTGAATGGTCCATCTGCCAACCCCCAAGTGATTAAATAACACAGTATCTCACTTCAGGCAAACTCATGCTACCCAATATTAGATCATGCTCTTTTTGCAGCAGACTGCTGAAATTTCATTAGGAAAATTAGCAAAGTTTAAGGCATATATATAATAGAAATACTGTGAGGGATCATGGGTGTTTTGTTTGCATCAGGCCCTGGGCATATTTGAACACAAAATTTATATCTCATTCTCTTATCCAAGTAAATACTTATATGATGTGATCTGGCGAAATGACCTTTTAAAATAATGTTTTAGTAAATGTGTCTTGATTCTAGCTGATGTTTTTAGATCTGTTTTTTAAACTTGTGTTAGGGTTTCTGTTGGAATCCCACTATGGAACACCATGAGTTAATGTAAAACACATGCAATTGAAAAGAAATACTAATGTATTGGGAATTAATAAAAGCAATTTCTTTGTTGTACTATTTTGCACTGAACTCAGTTAAATGGTGTGCCTACAATACCTGTTTTTCAGCTCTTACATGAATTAGAACAGGTATAGTTATCATTACATTTGCTATTTTAAAATAACAGTACAAATGTACTTCATCAGGGTCATTTTAACTTAAAGTAAATAGATTAAACACTGGATCAAGATTAAGCAAATTAGCACTTTGTGTCTCATGGCACACTCATTTGTGATATTGAGTTAGGAAGAATGGAACTCAAGACCGTGACACTGGGAAAAGGAAGAGACTCTGGACACAGACACCTCAGATGTTTCAGGTAATGTGCGTTCTCTGTGGCAGGAGCGTTGTAGTCTGAAACATTCAGTCATGCTTTTGGTTGTTTTAGGGAAGTTCAGCATTTTGAACATTTTATAGAATAAAGAGAGCATAGAGGCTCCAAGTGCAAAGTATACTTCCAGCACAGAGAGCTTTGAATATACTTGCATGGTCTCAGCTTTCTTTATAAACTGTTAAAAGTAAGCTGAAGAATTTCAGAAAAGTGCTGCCTTCACTCTGGGGAAAATGCTGACAGTTCAGGTATATCATCTACAAATAACCCAACTGGCAAATCAAAATTTATTTTAGACAGTTAGGACCTAATTCTGATCTCACAGGAGTGTGAATTAGAAGTAACTCAATTGCACTTAATGGAATTAACTGGTGTAAAACCAATCTGAGTCAGCTTGTGGCCAGATAGTTGTATGCTAATAAAAGTTTGCAAAGTGCTCTGAGATCTCTGATTGAAGAGTTCTGAGACCTTCTTGTGCTGTAGTTGATTAGCACTGAAGGGCAAGCTAAGGTTTCATGGATCCTTTCCCTCAGAGTCTCCCTGTACCTTTCTGTAACACTTGTAAGATGAGTACTACCATGATATTTAAATAATGAGATAAATTGTGCCCAGAACCTCATAAAAAAACTAACTGTGCACAGCAAACTTGGTGTACTACAAGGTTTCTGGGACTCTGGACCCATGGAACTGCTAAGGTCTAAAAAAAGTTGTTTCAGTGTTCATAGAATCATAGAAGATTAGGATTGGAAGAGTCCTCAGGAGATCATCTAGTCCAACCCCCTGTTCAAAGCAGGATTAACACCAACTAAATCATCCCAGCCAGAGCTTTGTCAAGCCGGACTTTAAAAACCTCTAAAGATGGAGATTCCACCACCTCCCTAGGTAAGCCATTCCAGTGCTTCACCACCTTCCTAGTGAAATAGTTTTTCCTAATATCCAACCTAGACCTCCCCCACTGCAACTTGAGACCATTGCTCCTTGTTCTGTCATCTGCCACCACTGAGAACATCCTAACTCCATCCTCTTTGGAACCCCACTTCGGGTAGTTGAAGGCTGCTATCAAATCACCCCTCACTCTTTTCTTCTGAAGACTAAACAAGCCCAGTTCCCTCCGCCTCTCCTCGTAAGTCATGTGCCACAGCCTCCTGATAATTTTCATTGCCCTCTGCTGGACTCTTCAATTTGTCCACATCCTTCCTGTAGTCGGGGGCCCAAAACTGGATGCAATACTCCAGATGTGGCCTCACCAGTGCTGAAGAGAGGGAATAATCACTTCCCTCGATCTGCTGGCAATGTTCCTATTAATGCAGCCCAATATGCCGTTAGCCTTGGCAACAAGGGCACACTGTTGACTCATATCCAGCTTCTCATCCACTGTAATCCCCAGGTCTTTTTTTTTTCAGAACTGCTGCTTAGCCAGTTGGTCCCCAGCCTGTAGTGGTGCATGGGATTCTTCCTTCCCAAGTGCAGGACTCTGCACTTGTCCTTGTTGAACCTCATCAGATTTCTTTTGTCCCAATCCTCCAATTTGTCTAGGTCACTTGGAACCCTATCCCTACCCTCCAGCGTATCTACCTCTACCCCCAGCTTAGTGTCATCTGCGAATTTGCTGAGGATGCAATCCATCCCATCATCCGGATCATTAATAAAGATGTTGAACAAAACCAGCCCCAGAAACGACCCCTGGGGCACTCCGCTTGATACCGGCTGCCAACTAGACATCGAGCCATTGATCACTACCTGTTGAGCCCGACAATCTAGCCAGCTTTCTAGCCACCTTACGGTCCATTCATCCGATCCATACTATTTTAACTTGCTGGCAAGAATACTGTGGGAGATAGTATCAAAAGCTTTGCTAAAATCAAGATAGATCACGTCCAGTGCTTTCCCCATATCCACAGAGCCAGTTATCTCATCATAGAAGGCAATCAGGCTGGTCAGGTATGACTTGCCTTTGGTGAGTCCATGTTGACTGTTCCTGATCACCTTCCTCTCCTCCAAGTGCTTCAAAATGGATTCCTTGAGGACCCGCTCCATGACTTTTTCCAGGGACTGAGGTGAGGCTGACCGGTCTGTAGTTCCCCAGGTTCTCCTTCTTCCCTTTTTTAAATATGGGCACTATATTTGCTTTTTTCCAATCATCCGGGACCTCCCCTGATTGCCACAAGTTTTCAAAGATAATGGCCAATGGCTCTGCAATCACATCAGCCAACTCCCTCAGCACCCTCGGATGCATTAGGTCTGGACCCATGAACTTGTGCATGTCCAGCTTCTCTAAATAGTCCTTAACCTGTTCTTTCACCACTGAGGGCTGCTCACCTCCTCCCCATACTGTGTTGCCCAGGACAGCAGTGTGGGAGCTGACCTTGTCTGTTGCTATGTTTGCATTTGGCCTGGAGTCTTCCTTTATTGCACAAACCGTAGTGTGTCAGTTTGCCAACTTACTGAGTTTTTAAATAGCTAAGTAAACAGAGGGAGCCTTCCAAATGAGATTTGCTGCCTCCACGCCAGTGATGAAGTGAAACTATACCCCTTGCTGCGTGAGCTGCACTTTACTTTCTAAACTAACTGGCTTATCACACATGGACCTGAAGTGCCTATTACATCAGTTCATAGTAAAGTGCAAGTGGTTTACTATCTGGCTTCTGGTTCTGACATTCCCATGGCAACTTCCCCCCAATTTAGTCACAGTTTACTGCCTCACAAGTAGGATTTGTTCAAAAACTGAATAAAGGTTGCAGCATGAAAAAGACACTTCCCCATGTGTTCCTGATGGCTAGTAAATAAGGACTGAAACACAGTGTGAGGACGAGCTCTTTACTGAGTTTGGCAGGGTGCAGTTTTCAAGGTTAGACAGTTTAATAGAGCCAGCAATGTAAAATAAAGGAAATTAAAAGAATAACATAAACAGCTGTGGTCAGCTACATTTTAAGTACAATGAGGCAACAGAATAACTAGGCTACAATTTAACATATGATAGAATAAGTGGACCTGAGTCAGGAAACGTGTGAAATCATAAATTAAAAGACTTTATAGACAGTTTTATAATATAGTATATAAAAACTATGTAGCTGTGTCAAATATTTTATACCTAGTTTGTGTGTGTGTCTCTCACACGCATATAAACTGGATATAAAAATACCTGATATATTATTGGAAGATCTTCTCAGGAGGAATGTAAAATTCTGACGATGCTCCCTATTTGGCTGACTCCTGCAGGTGTAAGAATGGGATCTGGAAGGGTTTTAGTTTAATAAAACATGACACATGGGCTGATTTACAATATTGAAATGACTTGTTGACTGCTCTCTCTTTCCAGTTTTTATGGACCATTGGTCTAACCTACTATGGTCATTCTTATGTTCTTATGATAAGTAAAGCTGGTAATGCAGCCTGGTAGTTAAGGTTGCTTGATACCTTCCCATTATAAAACCCTGTTTTCAGTTACTTGTAACTTTACCAAATGTTAACCATTTGGGCTGAAATTTTGCATGCCAGGTCTCTGCCTCGGTCTGATTTTTTTTTTTAAAGTTTCAGCAAAAATGGTTCTGCCATTTCTGAGAACAAGATTAGGGAAAAATATTTTGCCCAGGTTAAAAAAATTCCTATAGTAGTTTTATTGACCACCTTTAGCATCCCTGGGTTTTGTGATAGGGGCCTGAAATTTGGCCTGTTCTGGAGATGTGCATTTTTGCTGTTCCCTTGAAAAAGTGCCAAATCTGGCTAAGTTACTAGCTTTTGACAAGTTTCAGTTTGCACATGCACAGTAGAGACATGTTAGAGTTTGGCAGCTAAATTCTTCGAAGATTCCATCTATACTGAGCTTGCTCCAGCCCATGGCTGCAGGGGCTGAGCAGGGTTTTGCCTGCAATTGCTGCTCCTGACTGCTCTGGTTCTGGGCACAGGAACTGAGAGCAGGGCGATGGTCTCTACTGTACTCCCCAGGTTCCCTGTGCTGGCACTCAAGCAGTGTGGAGGAGAACACAGCTTGACTCAAATGCAGAAGATAAAAGAGGCAAATGGAATGCAGGGCATAGCAGAGGGAGTAGTGGACAAAGACCATGGGATGGTGGGGAGAGACTGGGACTTGGAAGGAGAAGAAACTGGGTCTGGACACAGGGGAGACTGGCACTGGCTGGACAGCGGTACCTGCTGTTTTAACAGAGGCCTGGGGGAAACACCAATGATAATTCCCAAAGCATTATCAAACCAAAACAGTTCCCTTACTGCTATGTGTCTGATCCAATGCACTAAATGCCCTAATAACAACCATGTGGGTGAAACCAGACAATCATCCTCTCACAGATAAATGATACAAGAGAAAAACACCCAGGGGAAAACACCTTTCAGAAAACAGTCACTCCATATCTGACCTCTCGGGCCTCGTCCTCAAAGGAAAGCTGCACAATACCTTCAAAAGATGCGCCTGGGAACTTGAATTTATAATGTTGCTAGACACTAAAAATCATGGACTGAACAGAGACCCTGGATTTATGGCTTATTACAACAATCTGTAACCTACTAACCCCACTTCTTTGTCCTATGACTGGAGAGTTGTTAACAGACCATTTCACCTTGAATGGGCTCTTTTAATAAGTGTTAAATACTTACACTAAAGAATCTGTTCCACCTTGTATTTAGCTGTGACCCGCTGAGTACATTTCCCAGAGCTGAGGAAGGGCTCTGTGTAAGCTTGAAAGCTCGTCTCACTCACCAGCAGAAGCTGGTCCAATACAAGATACGACCTCAGCCACCTTGTCTCTCTAATGTGCCTAATAAGGCATTTCTAAATCTGAGCAATTAACATGAAGTCAAAATGACAGTGTTTAACGGTGCCTTTTTGGATTTCCTAGCACAATGAATATAGACGATGACACCCAATGGCTGGAGTGGGTAACGAAGCAGTTTGAAAGCATCGCTGGGGAAGATAAAGAAATTGACTTGGAAGAATTCAAAACCGCTCTGAAAGTGAAAGAGGCAAGTTCTTTGGGGCTTGGGGGGAGTTTGGCTGATGATCTGCCGTGTTTCTGTTCAGTAGCCAGATGTGAGCTCAGACTGTAGAGTATTATTAGACTTCACCCATTTGTCAGTAGTTAGTGCAGAACAGCACTGGCAGATTAAAATGGGTCTCTGGTCTGTTGTTATCCTGTCTTAATTAGAAAAGTGAAGCTTCAAAATAGAATGGAGGGGCTAATGCCGAAGGGTTACAAAGAGCTTTGATTGTCACAGCACTCGTATATTGTTAGCGGTGATGGAAATCACAAGTGAAAGACAAGGGCTAAATCTTTAAGTCTTAGTCTTTTTGTCTGACTAGTTTTTTGTAAGGTTGCTAATCACCATGATATTCAGCCCTTACTAAGCCAAAATTTCCATTGATGTTAATGGAAGAGTTCTGGCTTGGGTCTACAAGGAGTACCCCTCAAATGTTGTTGAAATATTTGTTCTCCTTTCTGTAGTCCTTCTTCGCTGAGAGGTTCTTTGCATTGTTTGATTCTGACGGGAGTGGAACCATTAGTTTAGATGAGTTACTCAAAGCCTTGAACCTTCTCATACATGGAGACGAAACAGACAAGCTAAGATTCCTCTTCCAAGTTTACGATGTGGATGGTAAGATTCTGAAGAATTTACTTACCCCCACTTGTCATTTGGATATCAATGCTGCTGTCTTCCTGAGCATGAGAGTGCGTCCGCCTTCTTAAAGATGGGTGGGGGAACATGCCATTAGCATGTATTTATACGAATCAGACCTCTCAGCTGAAGCCATTGTCTAATATTCTGTAGTGCCAGCCTTGTTCTCTTCCAGCACAACATAGACTTCTCTTCCTGAATTAAATCAATCTGGCTGAGAAGTATCGGGAATGGATACTACTAAACCATCTATCAAGCTTAACTTTGCAATCCGTGACACTTCAATCTTCCCCCATCTGTGATGAAGATCTCAAAAATACCCTCAAAAGGCAGCAATTAAACTAGCTCCAATTGTACGTCCTATGTCGGTATGTTCTTACCCTAGAGAGGAGCCAAGCCGTTAGGGCAAGATTCACAAGGGGGACTTACACACCTCACTGCTGCGTTAGGCACCTAAGTCCAAACGTTAGATCATCAGAGCTGCTGCCTAAGTCCCTCTGTTTCCATTTGTAAAGGTCCCTCGGTACCTCCGTCTCTGTCATGGGGCACACACGCAGCCACCTCAGTCCTGACACCGCCAAGCAGCTCAGCACCTCACTCGCACCTCAGCCCCGAACTAGGCCTTCCTTCATCTATCTCACTTGTAGGGCCTGATTGGGTTGGTGTGCTCAGAGACCACCTTAGAGCACTTCTAATGGATCGGAGCCCACACAGAATACAGCTGGGGCAGGTGGGTCCCCCCACCCCCCTTTTACCCCATTGCCCAGTGGCTGCAGCACTCACCAGGATGTGGGAGACCCAGATTCGAATCCTCACTCTGCTAGAGGTAGAGCAGGGATTTGAACCCAGATCTGCCACCTCCCAGCTAAGTACTCTCACCACTGGACTATGGGGTGACTCCCTCCCAATCTGTCTTGTTGGAGCTGCTCCACTCAGTATAAATAATTAAATATTAATTGGGCCAGAGAGAGAGGGTCTGCCTACGCCGCAATCAGAGGTGCGACTGTGGCATGCGTAGCCATTCCCATCAATAGCAGTGAAGCCGCGGTTGCACAGGCTGTACAAGTCCATGCAGGACTCTGGATGTGTATTCAGGTGGCTAGCCCATGCTGCCAGAGCACCAATATTGTTGTTATTGGCGCAAGCTATGTGAAAGCTAGCTTGGGGATGTCTACACACGCTGCCGTCACACCTCTGATTTCGGTACACACAGAAAGAGATTCATTAACTGACTGATTGCACCAATGTCTATTTTAATTATTTCTACACAGTATTTAAACATACTCAGTGAAGAACAAGTACAGTCAAAGACAATAAAAAGTATTTTGTTAACAAAAAGTATTTGTTTGCAAATATTATTCATAGTGAATGGTTTGATCAAAACCACAGGGGCAGGTTTGAAGCTAGGGATCTGACTCCAAAACATACTTGCCGCAACTTGAAATTTGCGAAGAGGTTTAGTTTTGAGGGTCATGCTTTTTTGTTTGGTCTAATATTGAAATTCTGGTACATGTGAAATGTTGGTTTATCTACAGGCTAGGAAAAGTGAAAACATCAGCAAAATAAACATCCCAGTTCTGCCCTGTCAGTATTTTCTGCTCTGACCTAATTGATCTTAAAGGATTGGCCACAAAACTAAGAACCAAATCACTTTCCAAGCTAATTTGTCTTTACATTTTGCAGCCAGTTAAACATGTCTATATAGATTTCATAATGGTGAACACTGGAATTCACCAACATCAAGACTGGAATTCACACTCTCAAAATAGTTGTTTCACGTAGATCACTCACTACTTAATCTAAATTAAACCAATTTTTTTCCTAATCTATCAACAATTAGCCAACCTTACCCTCGGGGCACAATTTCCTAATGAAAATCCTGAGTTCAAGGAAGGAAGCCTGTTTCTGTATCCAAGGGGAAGATAAAACTAAAAACACCCAGGGTTTTCATAAACTGGTTCACTAGCTGTTGTATATCCTTCTGTTGTCTCAGTAACACAGGAGCAAACATGTTATTACTTTAATCTGTGTCGGATGTAAATTCTTGCTCACCGTAGGCAGTGGTTCCATTGACCCGGATGAACTGCGCACAGTCCTGAAATCATGTCTGAAGGAGAGCGCAATATCCTTGCCAGAGGAGAAACTGGACGACCTCACACTGGCTCTTTTTGAGTCAGCCGACAAAGACAACAGTGGCTCCATCACTTTTGAGGAACTCAGGGAGGAACTCGAACGCTTTCCAGAGGTCATGGAGAACTTAACCATAAGGTATTTTATCCCTAGTATAATAGCTTTGACAGGCCCCTCTGGGTTCCTAACCAGCGCTGTATATTAGAACTGCGTTTTCCTTGTTAGCACCTTGCTCTTCCCTGATTTCACAGGCTCCTTCAATGTCATTATTTATGCTCACAGCGGCCTAGCTGCGGATGGGTGCTTTTTATTTTTTCCCTTTGCGATTAAGAGTCCCTCTTCCATGAATCTACCAAACCCTTCCCCGTCGGGAGAGCATGAGGCCTGGGATCCCGTCCAAGGCCTGGGGGTGATTTTTGAGAAACAGAGCACTTAAAGGAAGCTGAATCCCTTCTGTCCACAGCAGGGCTGCTTGAACATTCGCAGGGCAAGACGCTGTCCATGCTGTACTCCAGCTACACAGACTTGGTCTGCTTGAGTCTACTGCTGGCAGCTGCCATCTAGCTGGGAGCTGGCATGTTTTTGTGACACTCGCTTACAGATGCCCAGTGTGAGAAACTGGACAGCACTTTCTGTGCTGTTTCAGTGCTGGACTAACAATCAGAACAGGGCAATGATGTTTAAAAATGAAGGGCCTAAGATCCTGCGCATCTCCTGCGAGGTGCTGTGAGCATCCCCTGATGAAATGAAGAGTGCAATAACACCTCAGAAATGCTGCTTGTCGTGTGCTTTGAAATGCTCTGCCTGGAGACGAAGAGGCCAGGAGAGAGTCTTGCCATGTGAACCATCAGAATGTGAAAGGGAGCAAAATAGTGTAGTGTTCTAGACATCACAACGGACTCTCCTCCTAATCTGTACAATTAAAGGCCCACCGAGAGCCGAGGGTAGCAGTATCTTTCAGGATAGTGCCCCTCTATCAATGGATTCTTCAGTGGAGATGCCTTCAGAATGTGAGGAGCCCCATGGGATACCTCTCACTCTTATTTCCATAAGGCGAATCTCCTGCTTCCACCTAATCAGCATTAAGTGAGGGACGTTGGCCCTTCTCCGGCATTGTGGAATGATGTAGGCACATCATCTCCACCTATTTGGTTTCCTCCTGTTAGTGGCTTACAACTGCCTTTCCACTTTCTGTGCTTCAAGAAGTTGGGACTTCAGGGTGCCTCCAGCTGTCCATTTATTGTAGGCTCCCACTTCCCACTTTTGTGACCATGACAGCCCATGGGAAGGAGGGTTTATGTTCCAGTAACTTTATCCAAATCCTCCTCCACCAATCCTGATTCATCTAGGAGCCAGTGGTGCACTGCATGAGCAGAGCAGCCCAGGGGACATTCCAGTCGGTAAACCAAGAGCTCAGGCCAAATGCACCCAGAGTTTATACTGCTTTTATTGCTCTCAGTCCATCCAGAGGGTCCCAGAGGTATGATATCCTCAAGGTGGTGCAAAGTGGCTGCAGTCTGTTCCCTGCAGCCCGGAGGAAGACCAGCACCAACATGTGAGGGCATGGAGTCATCATCATCATCATCTTGGCAAATCCCAAAGGGACATGGCCTTCTTGCAAATTCATGCCACCCGGATCGATCTCTGGCAAGATGTTTAAGGTGGTCTGATTGTATATTTGGTTTCTCTCCAGCACTGGCAATCTTTTTGCACCACTGAAGCTTTTGGTGCCCTCATGGTCACTGGCCGTGTAGCAGCATTCCTTGGTACATACACATCTGGAATTCGTTTGTCTTCCATTCTAATAATATGTCCATACCAGCCAAGCCGCTGAAACCGCTGATGGAGGCGGTTGCTGGGTTTGTCTTTGAATATCCCTGTTGCTGAGCTTGTCCTGCCATTTGACATGGAGCAGGAGACAACGAGAATTGAACACGTCAATCCGGTGACCTTCAGCCCTCCTCTGCGCCCATGTTTCGCGTCCATACAGCAGAGTTGATGTAACTGGGCTTCCATAGATCTGCAGCTTTGTAGCAAACGTGATGTCACGACTTCCCCACAAAGGCTGCTGAAGAGCCCCAAACATGGCAGCCGCTGCTGATATACAAGCGTCCACATCTTACAAGCCTCCTCCAGCCCCGTCTGGGACACTGCCCATGTATTTGACAGCTGCCCCCTGCTCGATGACCCATCCGGATGGGTTAATATCCAGCTGGTTGTAAGCTGGAGCTGGAGGCTGTTTGATGGTATGGCCAGGGACGTAGTTTTATATGGATTATATGGAGGTGTCGAGTCTGGGGGCAGGGAGGCTGGTTGGGAAAGGAGCTTGTCACAGGCAGAGGTATGTGCTGATTCAGGGGCCTGCACCGGCAGGAATGCTGTCTGCAGTCGAAACCCAAAGGAGAGCATCCTACAGCTGTTACCACTGGCACCCCTGCGAGTTCCCCTTGGAGAGTGGGTGCAGGGCCACCACCTCCCCCACCTTTCCCAGTGCTCTTCTCACAGCTGCAGAGCGTTGGAGCTGGTTGCTTCGTAACAAACCTCTTCCCTTCGTGTTCCCTCCCTTTCCAACAGTGCCGCGAACTGGCTAAAGCCCCCGGCAGTCGAACAGAAGAGCCACACGCCGCGCTACTTAACCCCAGCCTACTGGCACAACAACAGGAGCAAGCTGCTCTCCATGGGCGGCTACCTGTGCCTGAATACCCTGCTCTTCACCTGGGCTGCTCTGCGGCACGCGCCTCTCGGGGGCTGGGTCATGGTGGCGAAAGGCTGCGGGCAATGTCTGAACTTCAACTGCACGTTCCTTGGGGTGAGTCCTGCGCCTCTCCTGGCAGATGGGGACAGTCACACCTCCCTCCCGGTGCTGTGGGAGGGTTCGTGAATCAGGGGTCACAAGGGGCTGAGGGTAGTGCTTGCGTGGCAGGCGCTCTAGAAGAGTGAAGCTTGGAATCGGAGAAATGTGGGGCTGGAAGGGACCTGGAGAGGTCATTGGGTCCAGCCCTCTGCGCTGAGGCAGGACCAAGCAGATCATCCCTGACAGGGGTTTGTCCAACTTGTTCTTAGAAACCTCCAGTGACGGGGATTCCACAACCTCCCTTGGGACCCTGGTCCAGAGCTTAACTACCTTTATGGTTAGAAAGTTTTTCCTAATATCTAACCTAAATCTTCCTTGCTGCAGATTAAGCCCATTACTTCTTGTCCTACCTTCAGTGGCCATGGAGAACAATTGATCACTGTGCTCTTTATAACAGCCCTTAACGTATTTGCAGACTGTTCTCAGATCTCCCTTCAGACTTCTTTTCTCAAGCCTAAACATGCCCAGTTTTGTTAACCTTTCCTCACAGTTCAAGTTTTCTAAACTGTTGATCATTTTGGTTGCTTTCCTCTGGACTCTCTCCAATTTGTCCACATCCTTCCTTGTATGTGGTGCCCCGAGGTGGATGCAGAACTCCGGCTGAGGCCTCACAAGGGCTGAGTAGAGAAGGGACAATTACCTCCCGTGTCTTACATATGACACTCTTGTAAATACATCCCAGAATGATATTAGTCTTTTTTGCAACTGCATCACATTGTTGACTCTCATTCAATCTGTGATCCACGCCAACCCCCAGACTCTTTCCAGCAGTACTATCATCTGGCCAGTTATTCCCTTCCACCCCACCTGGAGACAGGATTTCTAAGGGAGAGAGGATTCTTGCTGTAATGCTTGCTTTTTCTATGGGGGCATGCAGCAGTTTTGCTTTGCTTATGTTCAAAAGGGCAAATGTTGGCAATCATTAAGACAAGTACTTTGCCTTTGTCTTTATTGAATTTCATCGTGTTGATTTCAGACCAATTCTCCAATTTGTCAAGGTTGTTTTGAATTCTAATCCTGCCCTCCAAAGAGCTTGAAACCCCTCCCAACTTGGTGTCACCCACAAATTGTATAAGCCTAATCTCTACTCCATTATCCAAGTTATTAATTAAATAAGGAAATGGAACGTGTGGTTGTGTCACTCGCTGGGGAATATTTCCGAGATTCAGACCATTGAAGTTAAAAATAAAAAGTTAAAGAATAGCAAACAGGAAGAAGGATATGAGCTCTGCGAGAGCAAGTAAAACCAGGACTGGCCTTGCCCCAGAGCAGCCAGCACACAGACATCCCTCCAGTCTTCTTTAGCTTTTACTCAAAGGTAAAGGGGGGTAGGATGGCCCCATGAGAAGAGCACTGGGCTGGGACTCAGGAGAGTTGTGTTCAAGTCCTGACTGTGACGCTGGGCCAGTCTTTTTACATCTCTGGGCCTTGGTTTGCCCTTCTGTCCTGTCAGGATGATGTTACTCACTCACCTTAGCAAAGGGCTTTGAAGTAAGTGTGTTGGGTGGAGTTAGGGGCTATGGTACACGGAGGTCAGACCAGATGACCTGATGGTCCCTTCTGGCCTTAAACTCAGTGGCTCTGTGTCCTGATGGAAAGGGCGGTAACAGCGAGGCGTGACTATCACTGTCGTCTGGTTTTCAAAGGTGCTCATGCTGCGCCGTTGCCTGACGTGGTTGCGAGCTACCTGGGTTGCGAAAGTTTTCCCACTAGACCAAAACGTCATCTTCCACCAGCTCGTGGGGTATGTGGTGGGGGCTCTCACAGCAGTTCACACCGGAGCACATGTGGGGAACTTTGGTGAGTAGTAAATCCTCTGCTTGCCCATACCCTCATGCAATAATTGCCATGATTCTTTTATTTGCATTATGCTTTGCTCATGCAACTATTCTTCTAACGTACCCTGCAAATCTTGAGTGATCTAAAGAGGAAAACCCATCAGTTATTAAAATGGAAAATGCCAACCCCTCTAACTATAAAGAACATCAGCTACTAAAAAAACAAGGATTGAAATCTACATTAAATACAGACTTGATAAAGCAGCATTTCCTAAAGAATGGGGTTCACCCTCTGGGAAGGGGGAACAGGCATGTGAAGGACCAGCCAGCAGGGTGCAGACAAACCTCTTCATTGTTCTCCAAGGTCTGAACTTTTATTTAACGAAAAAGTTGGTCCCTACGTGTTATGGTTGCAAAGAAACCGTTCAAAACATGACCTCGGATAACCAATGTAGCCTTGTTCTACCTGAATTAAAGAGATCCTGAGACAATAGCTCTGATACAGGGAACTGCCCTGAGTGTAACTGATGTAGCGACATCTGCCTGAGTCTGCAGAGAGCCTAAAACAATAGCTCTGAGGTGTGATTTGCCCCAGTCATTTTGGATATCAATAATAAAGCTTCTTTAAATGTCAGCCTCTTTAACTATTTAGCTGCACCTCAAAGGGTGTAAGAAAAGAAAGGAAGAATTGTAAAGCTTGCTCCAACAGGTCCTAAAGTAGAGGGGGGTTCTAAGGACTATCTGGGGGAGGGCATGGGGGGCATAGGAGATGTATACATTTAACAAGAGCAGGCCTTTAATTAGATATGGTGAGACTGAAGGGACAAAATTGATTCTATATTCCTAAAGGGAGGGTTCAGCTTTCAAAAGTTTGGGGAGCAATGGATTTAAGGCAGATGTCGCTTGTAAGATCAGCTCAGCATTTTACTTTCACTCTTCCCATTGCTGCTAATTGTGTAAGGTTTCAACTAAGGTAGAAGTGTATGTGAGACAGGAAGGGATTGAAGCTGTACGTAATCCACTGGTTCATTGTGCGCTGTCCCCCTCTAGTGGCTTCCCCCCGATATGAGGTTAAGAGCTTTCTACTGTTACCAGCTAATGGAGTTTCTCTGTAACTCAAGGTTTTGGGTTCAGTCCCTGCTGACAACCCATGTTTGGAGTGAGTTGTGGAATATGATCCTGCTTTAGGACAAATCAGTCAGAAATCCCAACTTCAACTTCCTCTGATTTATAAGGGCACCCCTGAGGCACTTTGTGGGAGGGTGGGGTGTAGTTTGGGTTTTTTTTGCATAAATAATATTTTTGATTAATAAATACAAAGAAAGGAGACCTGATTGCAACTGGAACGCTGGCTCCAAGACAAAGAAAACAGGTTTAGTGCCATGGGCTCCCAGGCCCACAACCCAGTGAGGGGAAGGATTGCTTTGTATTCCATTGCCCTCGAAGCTTTTTTGGTCAAAGATGGGTTAATATTACTCTATGGGAGACCTTGGTACAGGGGCCCCTTGTTGTTGTCATCATTATGTACCTCTGAGTTACCCTGCATCCGAGGTGTGCGTGGCATTTTACAAACAAATGAACAGATCAGGGACCGCAGCTCTGAGGAGTTCATGGCCACATTGGGACGCCCAGTATCCCCTTGTTGATCCCGTACTTCTTGTGGAAAGCGCTAATCCCCGTGGCCGCTGCTGCTCCGCAGCCCCATGTTTCTCTGTGTTTAGTCAGGCTGACTCAGACCCGGGATCGCCCCGCGCTTTGGGAATATCTGTTCACCACTCGGCCAGGGATTGGCTGGATTCACGGGAGCGCCTCCATCACTGGGATTGCACTGCAGCTCCTCATCTGCATGATGCTAGTGTGCTCCAGCACCTTTGTCCGGAAGAGCGGCCATTTTGAGGTACTCCCCAGCTACATCCTGCAAGTGGGGTTTGGTTTTGCTTGTTCCCCCTTCGTTACAGCGCAGTCATACATGCTCCAGTGTCTCCCATTCTGCATCCCTTTTCTGCAGGGTCATTTTCATGCATTTCTTTCCACAGCGATTCCAGTTGCAGCACGATGAGAACGTGTTAGTCCCTCTCCATGTGGCACTGAGTAAACTGGTAGCTGATCTTAGAGGGTCATTTAACTGAATCCCATGCAGCCAAACTCCTATGTAGAAAGACAGCAGGAAAAACCTGCTCACAAGGGCAGGGGGTGGGTGGGGAACAAAGCACTTTAATGGGTTAAGAAATAAAACCCAGCAATTCAGACAAACTCAGGTAATTACATCCCTCGCAAGGCCAAGTTAAGAACTCTCATCCCACTGCACGGGGGCAGTTAGTGCAGGAATTGGCTCCTTGTCTGCAAAGCCGCCCAACGCAGATGGGCGTTCAGTGCTTTAGGGGCTTACAAGGGCTTTGCTTTACTCTGTGTCTGGCACCAACTTCCTGTGCACAACCACCAGATCTTCACAGAGCCCCGCTCAGACCCTCCGTCTGGAAGCACGGCCCCCAGGACCACCGAGGTAGTGTGCCCTCTCTTCCATGGGGGCCTGTGTGATAACATGGTCCCTAGGCTTATTTGCCTCTTCAGGTGAAATGGAGGAATGTTGAGACTTGCAACAGGGCCTCAGTTACTCCTCTCAGTTACACCTGTATAAATCCAGGGGCCTCTCGGGGCAGGTTCTGACCTCCGTTACTCTTGTGTTGGCCAGGAATGGCAACGCTGAAGTCCCAGGAGGTTCCACATTGACACTAGTGTAACTGAGAGCTACATCTGGCCCCCTACTGCTAAGAACGACTGGTTTCTCATTCCTGTCCACGGCCGTGGTTGGCTGGGCTGGGAAGCCGAGCTGGAGCTTACTGTACCTGGTGCCTAGAAATACCAATGAAAAGAAATGATGGAAAACTAGTGACACTTTACCTGAACTACAGCCACAACTGGGCTGCATCTTTTGCCACCACTGCCCTCATTAGTCTCTCTTACTATTCATCACCGATGACAGGCCAGTATCCCCAGTGATCTGTTGTTATTGTGACCTGCAGGTCTTCTACTGGACTCATCTGTCCTACATCTCCATCTGGGCGTTGTTAGTCCTCCATGGGCCTAATTTTTGGAAATGGTTTGTGGTTCCTGGATTTCTGTTCGTGGTGGAGAAGACAATTGGCATTGCTGTGTCACGCATGGGGGGGCTGTACATTGTGGAAATCAACCTCCTGCCATCGAAGGTTTGTTCCCAAAGTGATCCAAGGACGCCCACTTACGAGAATGCGTTTTAAAAATACCGCTGGGGCTGGGGTGAGATGTGAAATAAAGAATTGGAAATCGAGCTTATTGGGGGTCTATTCCTAGCTCTGCCGCTGACTTGCTGCATGACCTTGGGGAAGTCGCTTCACCCCTCGTTGCCTCACTTTCCTATTCCCTAAAATGGGGATAAAAATCCTCGTCCCACTTCACGGGAGCGCTTTTGGCATTTGTAAAGTGCTTTGTGCTTCTGGTGAAAAGCACTGTGTAATAACAACTATTTATATGTGACCCAGGGGAAAAGTGAGACAAAAGGGGCATTAAGAAGACAAACTCAGATGATTGTCTACTGTGTATTATGGCAGCATTCCAGAGACTCATGGAAATTAGAAATGGCAAAGCTCAAATAGGGAGGCGGCGTAGTAAAGCACCAGCATGGGACTCAGGAGATTTGGGTTCAATTCCTGTCTCTATTCACCAGACATTGGGCCAGTTTCTGTGCCTCAGTTTCTCCTCTGTAACATGTGGATACTGGTCCTCTTGTAAAGTGATTTGAGATCTGCTGGTAAGAGCGAGGGGTTATTATTATTTCAGCTGGTGCAAGGGTGGTCCTTATGTTATATAGCCCAGAGCATTCATTAATCTATTTTAATTGTTTAAAGAGTCTAAGGACCCTTCTTTTGGGTCACGGCTCACAAGCCAATGTGAAAAGCACAACAAATGGCACAAAATCATGCTTTAGCATTTGGCCAGTCAAGACGTT
Organism: Mauremys reevesii; assembly: GCF_016161935.1. NCBI lineage: Eukaryota > Metazoa > Chordata > Testudines > Geoemydidae > Mauremys > Mauremys reevesii. The sequence goes on along the minus strand of NC_052632.1, from coordinate 3,686,668 downwards.
CTCTTGAGCTGCATCCTGACTGGTCTGATGAAGAAACGATCTGTATGGTGCAATCCTCTGTCTGCATTAATAGGACCTTTTCAGCAAAGATTGACACAAAGGCCAGTGCCTGGGAACCCGTTCCCAGAGGCCTCTCCAGGGAAGCAGGCTTGGAGCAGATATAGGTCACACCTCTGCAGTTGAGAGGGCCTGGCTGTGCCAACAGAGAGGTAGCTAGATATCTGCATGCTGTAAAATATGCCCACAGGTATTTGCATGCTCAGAACTGCAGGCACAAAATTGGAGGCTGTTGTGCTTTGGAGAAGCTATGTCAGTGGAAAAGGCTTAGAATAACGTACAGTCTGCAGCGTTTTCCTGTGTGCAGAGAGATTCTCGCCCTCTCGGCTTTTCATTTCAATCAAGGTGACTCATCTTGTGATTAAGAGGCCACAGTTTTTCCACTACAAGCCTGGAGACTATGTTTACCTGAATATCCCAGCGATTGCGAAGTACGAGTGGCATCCTTTCACCATTAGCAGCGCTCCTGAACAACAAGGTATGTGGTTATACTGGACACCAGAACTGCGTCATTTTGCTGTTTAATCGGAATGGTTACTTACAAAAAGGCTAGAATGATAAAATAGCAGATAGAGACCATTTGGTATGGTGCAGCGAGATTTTGCAGCAAATGGGCTACATTTGAAGCAGCTGATTCAATATCCAAGAATCATGTAATTAGGCGCTCTAGCTGTGGCATGCCGTGAAGCAGGTGTGTTGGGTTTGTTTTTTTTTAAATCACATGAGAAAGGAAGCTCTTTGCCAGCCTAGTGTCTGGTTTCCCTGTGCTGAGCTGGGACTTGTATTCCACCTCATCATCTTCGCCCAGCAGACGCGAGCTCCACACTTCTGGAAGGAGAAGCAGACGGGCATAACTTCACAGCAGCTGCCTCCGACCTCTGCTTCCCCTGTTCCCTGCTAAAAGGGAACATTTCCACCTGCCCTGCAGCTCGGCCCTTCCCCCTTGTGTGGAATCATGGGAAATGTGGCTTCTCTGAGCAAAATCAAGGGCAAAAAAACTGTCTCCTCCAAATCACGTATTTCCCTGCAATTAGAGAAACACTGATGTGTATTCCGTTCTCAGAAAGGGGCTGACTATCTTAGGGATAACATGTGTCATCTGATGTACGGATCCTGCGACTGCAGCTGATATACTGGATGACTGACCTAATTGAAATGGCCAGAGCATTTATTTGGTTAGCTTTCCTTAGCAGCCTTGTTACTCCCTCTGGTGTTTCTGAAAGCTTGGAATTCAGACTTAATTTAAATGCTGGGCCAAAATCTGTTCTCCAGGAAGTCCAGGGTAACTGCACTGGACTTCATAGAAATTCCTTTAGATTTTCACTGGTGTAACCGAGACATTAACTTGGCCTGTTGATTTAAAAATATATCACTCTGCTTCTTGCCTGGAGAAAGTTTCAGTCCAGCTGTATGATTCTCACATCAGAATATTTATACAAGGCTCTTTCTTATTTCACCATCGTCTGCCTTCATTTCACAGATACCATCTGGCTGCATATAAGATCACGAGGACAATGGACCAACAGACTCTATGAATATTTCAGGTGGCCTGAACCACTCAGCAGCCAGGAGCCTAAACGGCTAATGAGAAATCTAAGAAAGCAGAGGTACCACAAATGGACCCAGGTTTGTCATGGACGGGGATTATTTTTATGAACCACTTTTTGTAGTTTAAAATAGGAGTGCCCTTTAGTTTGCTTTTCTGTGAAATGTGGTAGGGTACCACAGTGCTTGCTGCTGCTGCCTCTAGGCAGTGCCAGTTGGGGATGGTGATATTGGCATTGGCATGGGTGAGGGGCCCTGCCTGTATTTATCCTGGCACATTGCCCTGTGTGGAGGCTGTTCGTTTCTTCCTGTTGAGGACACCCAAAAAAATAAGAATATTCTGTTGCTACAAGGAACCCCAAAGCCCGTTGCTTGTGGAATCAGAAATGTCTGGATTTCTCAGGCTGATGTCCTAGTATCAGACATACAGAGGGCTCTGCTAGCTCATTAAAACACGCCCCAGAGTTCAGTATCGGATGCTTCACCTGGGACAGTCACCTCTACGTTTCGGATTGGAATTGTGTGTCTTCCTGTAGAGTTATTCCTACTTCCTGTTTCTCAAACAGCATGTGTGCTGTAGGTCCGATCTGGGCTTCTGGGTACATATAAGAAGTGTGCAGCAGAGGGGAGAGGGCTGTAACGCATTTCCGGGCTGAGGTTGGAGTCCCCCACACTGCTCTCTCATGGGGATTTTCTATCTATTCTTTATGGGTTTGCTGATTTTCCCTAATCTAAAATAAAAGCCATCAAGATGGAAAGTGAATTACATGGTCGTGGTGACTGGAAAGCAGCAGAGTGGTACTGAAACCTGAAACAAACAGACCAGGCCATTATCTGAAAGGCCTAATAATAATCCCTTGCTCATATACAGTGCTTCTTCATCAGCAGATATCGCAGTGCATTACAAAGGAGGGCAGTACCATTCTCCCCATTTTACAGAAGGGGAAACAGAGGCCCAGTGGGATGAAGTGACTTGCCCAAGATCAACCAGCAGGCCAGTGGCAGAGCTGGGCACAGAGCCCAGGTCTCCAGCATCCCAGTCCAGTGCTCTAGCCATTAGGAAACACTCCCTCTAGAAAAAATAAGATCGACCGCAGGCTGGTGCAAATCTGCAGAACTCCACTGACTTGAATGGAGCTACACCAGTTTACACGAGCTAGGGATCTGGTTCTATATCTCACTGCTGTCCGATCCTCATGACATTCTGCTGCCCACGTGGCATCAGATTTGTGCATGTAAGAAAAGCAGGAAGATCTGTGTCCTGGACGTTGTCTCCTGTAATATGGGCAGTGAGAAAGGAGGTAAGAATGCCCAACAGTTTCATGTCTAGTTACAGTTGATGAAATAGTTGGGCATTCTTACCTCCTTTCTCACTGCCACGTGACCCAACACATTTTTTAACCCTCGTTCGAGTTGTTTTCTGCCATGCGGCCTAAGCAGCGAAGCCCTGGATGGATCAAATAGCTCCTGCAATAAAGAGAAGAAAGTTTCATCTCTCTCAGTGCCATGGCTCACAGTGTTTTCTTTGAATTTGGCTCTAGGAACATCTCTTCCGCTCCTCTGATTCGGAGGCGTCAGTAGCCACCAGTAAGGATGAAACAATTGAACTGACGTCTTACAAAGCCACCAGGTACCCTGGCTGTGAACCTGCTGACCTCACCGTCACCAGAAGGGATGAAGAAGGGAGCCTGCACGCCAGAGAAGTAAAGGCCGTTCATTTGTTGGCTAGACAACTTACCATTGATTACATGCTTCCGGGGCTACTGGGTTCAGGTGGCTCTGGATCAGCCCCCTCTGGGCTGGGTCTGGATGGCATGAATGAGCCCTTCTAGGATAGGCGCAGATGAGCAAGAGGAGAGGACCGTGTAAATGCTGGCCATTGGGGGCCTGCATTCAGGAATCAATAGGACTGGTCAAAATATTTCCATCAAATATATATATATTTTTTATCGAAAGTTTTTTTTTTTTTAACTTAATTTTTTTTTTGCTAAAAGTATCTGTTTTGGTTGAAAAATTTTATTTTTCATTGAAAAACTGGATATCCAAAAAATCCAGTGTCTTTGGTTTTTAGCCACAAAAAGTAAAACGGTTGATGTGGAATTGCCGCCTGGAGGGTCACAGTTTGGGTGTCTCATATCCCCGTTCTCCACTCTGGGCTGGGTTCCATAGCCAGACGACAGCTACCCTGCACTGTCATGCATGTGGTGGCTCAGCAAGAGGGGAAACCATGGTGCATCCTGGGTGATGTAGTCCAAGTTGTACTGAGTGATGGATAAGGCTCCAATCCTGCAACCCTACACATGTTTAATTTTAAGCATGTGACTATTCCCATTGACTTCAGTGCGACTATTTATGTGTTTACTGTTAAAACACATACATAAGTGTGAGCCCAAATCCTGATAATCTCTGATGGGTAGACACATACAATTCCCATTGACATTCACCTTTTGTCCTTTGTCGAGATAATACACAGGCAGACGCTGGATGATATTTGTGCTTTTTATCAGTGTTTGCGACTGTGGCTTAATAATGAATTTCTTATTGTGAATTTTAGACAAGATTCCTCTACAAAGCTGAAATGTGTAGTAATACAGTAGTCACTAGTGGACCAGTTTAGACAGACAAGGAATAGAAAGGAAGTCATTTTAAAATCAGCGAAGAGTCACACGCTCTCTTTTTAACGGGGGGGAAAAAAGCAAAATTAGATATAAATCATACTAATGTTAGGAAGTTGGAGAGTCACGTTTACTGGCTTTTATCATCTGATATGAAAAGCTCTCAGGATATTGATTCTGCCACAGCTGAAGGAGCAGTCATTACAGATAAAGAATTTATATGCACCATTTTTAATGAGTTTCTCTCCCTGTTGCTCTTGAACTATTATCTTTTCTCTCTGTTAGCAGAGATCTTCCTACCATTGTCAATCTGATCAAAATTCTTGTACATCTCTTATTCCCTCCCATGCCCTACGAACGCATGATTTGTGGGAATTTGAATAATTACATTTCTGAATCAACCTTTGATTCAATTACAATCTGGATAATTTACACAGACATCTTGGGTGAGATTTAATGCCTTTGAAAATCTTCCCCCTAAACTTATGGGCCTTCCCATTTTGGATAATGATAATTTTTATTAACGTGGACTGTAAATGGAAAACCTTTATTTTATGTTGCCCCTCTCTGGAGAATGGGTATATGGCCACCTACCTTGAAAGTGACTCTTGCAGCGCTAAAATAATACTGTGTTTGACTTATTCCTGGTGCAATGAGTAGGTCAGGAATGATATAGCCCAAATGAATGTCTCCACCAATCTGGAAAAACTGGAAAGAAGGAGATAAGTATTACCGGGAGATCTCTGGGTGCATCAGAGTACAGGTGACTTTAATACTCAAGAAGACGGAATACATTCTGAGGACAATGTCATCTGCTTGACTATTGGTAACATGGTTTTCTTTACGTAATAGGTTTCTGCCAAGCTGAGTGAGAATCACAGAGTTTGTAATATCAAGGTAAGAGTCTCCTTTGCGTGGCTGGTTAAGGCGTCTCCCCTGCAGCTGGCTCTGGGCAAACAGACCCCAGAGCCAGTTGCAGGATCATTGATTCATAGACTTGAAGATCAGAAGGGACCATCGTGATCATCTAGTCTGGTCTCCTGCACATTGCAGGCCAAAGATCCTCACCCACCTACTCCTGCTGTAGACCCCTAACCTCTGGCTGAGTTACTGAAGTCCTCAGATCATGGTTTAAAGACTTCAAGTTACAGAGAATCCACCATTTACACTAGTTTAAACCTACAAGTGACCCATGACCCAAGGTTAAACCCCCCGCAGGGCTCTGCCAATCTGACCTGGGAGAAAATTCCTTCCCGACCTCAAATATGGTGATCAGTTAGACCCTGAGCACATGGGCAAGACCCAGCAGCCAGCCAGGGCAGTAGGACTCTGGCCTGTCAATCCTTTCTCTTGTAAGTAGTCCTTACGTGCGCAAGCAGTGCCACTCTGGGCTAAAGTAAATCTTACTCTCTCAGGTTCCCCTCCTTGTTCACCTGACTATGGGCCCCACCATTCCTAGACATTGCGGTGCCCTACGCAGCCCTCCTGTGGGTGGGAGGCTGTGCCCAAGGTTGGTTGGGGGCAGGAGCAGGCTTGGGGGGGTAGGGAGGAAATCGCCCCCCAGCATGAGCTGGTGGCACGGAGCAGGCTGGGGCCGGGACGCTCCACTTCCCGACCCCGACCCCTGCTGCAGTCCTCAGGGGAAGTGGTGGAGTGGGGGTGGGGCTGGGGCAGAGCGGGGGCGGGGGCTTTGGGGAAGAGGCGGGCTGGGGCAGAGCAGGGGCAGGGGCAGCTTTGCTGGCTGGCTGAGTCAGGCTGGCCGCTGGAGCAGCATGCAGCTGCATAGGGCACCAGGAAATTTGGGGCAATTTGGTGCCCCAAATTTTCTGGTGCTCTTCACAGCTGCATAGTTTGCATATGGGTAAGGACGGCCCTGGTGTGGGGTGTGACTGGCTGGTGCCAGAGCACTTTCCCGGCCCTGCGTCTACACCAAACAGAGAAAGCGCAGCTGTTTCTGGCTGAAAAGCCAACCTAACAATTGCTTTGCAATGTTTGAGTTGATTGTTTTCTCCCTGAATTTTTGGGCAGGTGGAGAACCCCCCCAAAAGCTTCTTGTGTCCATCTTTTCTGCCAGCGATGCTGAGCTGAAGTGCTGTTAAATCTCACAGTTACAGCTCTGTTAGCTCATGTTGTGTGGCCAGACTGGACGCTGCCTAAACCGCCGGGCTGGAAATAAGAGAAATAATTAAAATGATTGAAACATTTTTTCAGAAAAAAATCCCAGGCCAGATCCCCAGCGGGTGTAAAACAGCAAAGCTCCACTGGAGCCCATGGAGTTACAGTGATGGACATAGGCTGAGAACTGAGCTCCCCGACTTGCCTACCACAGTGGGCAGGATTTTCAGAAGGGCTTAGCACCCACATCAACGCCAGACTTTCAAATCAATCTCCGCTCTCAGCTAGGCCCTCAAAGAAATGACCACATTTCTGAGGCCATGATGGGTGCTGAGCATTTGCCTTGTGGGTCGTAGAGTCATCTACTTCCATTAAAGGCAGAGAAGCTCCATGAAGATGCTGATCTTCAATCCTGAATCCCCTATTGAGCTCAGGGGGTGTTTTGGCTGTGCAAAAAATGCAGGGTGAGACCCTAGGCTGCTCTCCATTCCCCTGCCAATGCAGGGTTATTTTAGATTAAAAAATAATAAGCGTCTCTGTGAAACTGAAGCAAATGTATCTTGTGTGTCTCCAAACTGCAGCCTTTCTTCTCTCTTAGTGCTATATTGACGGCCCCTATGGGACACCTACGCGAAGGATCTTCGCCTCGGAACATGCTGTGCTGGTAGGCGCTGGAATCGGCATTACTCCCTTTGCCTCTATCTTGCAGAGCATCATGTACAGGTTGGCATTGTACCTTTTTAAGGCTTTGTAAGTAGAATTAATACTAACCCACGGAGGCGGAATTTTTCTTCCATTGCCAAATAAAAGCCACACAGTGATTTCAAGATTCATGCTACGTGTGAGTTCAGGGTCAGTTCTTTCCTAGCTGATCTAGACCTCATCGCCGTATTAGCTGGACACTATTCCTGGTTCTCCCACTGGACACCTCTGCCTCGGTGCCTCAGTTTCCCCATCTGTAAAATGAGGATAATGATCTGATGTCCTTTGGAAAGCGCTTTGAGATCTGTGGGCGAACAATGCTATGTAAGAGCTAGCTATTGTTAGCTGAGGGGTTCACGATCATTGAATGGATTTTAACCTCACAAGGGCCCTGCTGAGGTAGGCAACTGCTATTATCTCCATTGTACAGATGGGAACTGAGGCCCAGCATAGATCAGGTGACTCACCTGAGGTCAGACACGAAGGTTGTGGCTGAGCCAGTCCAGTGATCTCGCCACAAGATCGTCCTTTCCCCCTGACATTAAGGACTTTGTCCTTAGGGGTGGGTGAAAAGATGTTCCTAAAACCAAATTCGTCCTTCCAAACGGACAGACACTCCACTGGAGATCGACACCCGAACAGAAAGTTTGCAAAGAAGCTGGATCAGGATTTTCTAGAGCTGGTCAGAAAGGTGAACACTAGAAAAAAATGGTTGAAATTTAGAATTTTGGAAAAATGTGGCCCAGCTCTAATGACTTTCTAAGGAGAGTTTTCACTCCTGAGAGCGGGGGGTAGGGAGTGAGGAGGGTGCCAAAGAGTTGACGTGACAGTGCTTGTTACCACATGTGGGTTGTGTTGCATTCTTCTAGGTATCGCATGAGAAAACAAAACAATCCCCGCTGTGGCTATTCATGGTGTGAGAGCCTCAAGGATGATGAAATGAAGCTTAGGAAGGTGAGCTCCTACTTATAGGGATAACTCAAAGCTTCCCATCGACGACCTGACTGCTGGTAGAAAATATCTGATGGAAATCCTGTGAGCTGCTCTGTGCAGTGGGCTCCTCGGCAGAGCAACTTCCCGGATCAGGGCCCCACGTTGTGTTGTCCGAGGATCTGCTGGCTTACCAACGTCTAACTACCGCACCAACTTTTGAAATGCAATAAAAGCTACGTTTTGGTGCAGAAACTGTATCTCAGGGCTTGTCTACACTAGAAGCGCTGCATTGGTGCAGCTGCACTGACATAGCTGCGCTGCTGTAGCAGGTCTGGTAAGGATGCTCTAGGCCGATGGGAGAGAGCTCTCTTGTCGGTATAATAAATCCACCTCCACGAGAGATGGTAGCTATGTCATAGTGCTGTCCATATTAGCGCTTAGGTCGGTGCAACTTACGTTGCTGGGGGCGGGGGGTGGCTTATTCACACCTCTGAGTGATGTAAGTTTATACCAAAGTTAGTGGTAGGTAGACCTGGCCTCAGGCTGAGACTTATAATGCGCCATTTAAGTCAAGAGGGGCTAATGTACCTTTGGAAGCGCTGCAGTTGATTATAATAGGGATGGCAACAGATTCATAATGAAACCATTGGCACCTATGTCGTAACTGTAACAATAATGTAAGAGGTATAAACCATCCAATCATTTATAGGTCTTTGAGTTCTTCAATGCACCTCTGCCAAGAGGTCTCCAGACCCTTGTCCTGCACTCAGATACACCCTTACTAAATAATAAATGCCCAAACACCACTCCGCTAGAGCTATGTTCACAGCATACAGACAGAGGCATTAGATAGAAACATAAAATACTCTTTCTGGAAGGTTACAGTGTAACGCAACTTTATTTCTTAGAATCCAGAACAGAGAGAGACAAAGCAGGCTGCTCCCTAAGGCAGCGAGGACAGTTTACCCCACCTTGCTCTAGGCTGGTTGTTTGCAGACTGACTGCTGCTCCCAGATTGCATGCCTCCCTATAGACCTCTCCTGCCTGCAAGCAGTAGCAGGGAAACCCCTGAAAATTAAAAGGGACAGTTTACAATTTTAACACAGGTTTGAATACCCCACTCCCCCAGGCAATGGGTCTGACCTCACCTGGCGCAAGCTGGCAGAGCCCCAGTAGAGTAAGTGAAGCTCCATTGATTTGCTCAGGCTGAACTGGCCCAATCTGTGGGACTCTGCTCCTTCGCCAGATCCCATGGTGCTGAACATGGTATAAAGGCCCAGGCAGAGACACAATTAGAACCTGGCTCTGTCTCAAGCCTGTCCGTCCCTTGTCTATTGTGACTGAGCGCCGCTGGGGACTGGGGCCTTGTCGCTTTGCCAGTCTGCAAAGAGGGGGCTGCTGGGGCTCTAAAAGGCACAAGCACCAACAAGTCGACTGATTCGTAGTTTGGTATGAAACCGTGCGGCTCACTATCACCCAAGCAAAAACTGTGCTTTCAGGTTGACTTCATCTGGATCAACCGAGACCAGAAGTCCTTTGAGTGGTTTGTCAGCCTGCTCACCAAGCTGGAAATGGACCAGGCTGATGAGGAACCGGAAGGTAAGTGGAAGCCAGGTGGCGCTAGTGAATCCCTCCCTCACCCATTCCCGTGGGCATGTATGAATACTATTGACCTCAGCCTCCGTGACACATGCCCCGCAGCAGAGTGCAAGTGTCTTTAGTAACACAGTAGAATGTTGCATTGTCCTGATTGTCTTGTGATAGGCCCATCTGCAAATACAGGAAAAGAGGCAGCTGGAGGGGATTTATGAGCTGCAACCATTGTGTCCCAATCCTGGCTCCATCAAAGCTCACTGAGGCTACGTTCCACAGGCTCTCGGCGGGTCCTTACCAGGGAGGCACTCCTGGGCCAGACTTAAATGTGGCCCAGGTACCCTTGGTCTGACTGCTGCCACCACACTCCTTGCCCTGCTTGGACTGGCCTGCTCCTGGCAGGAGAACTCTGTGCGAATGGTTGGGTGGGAAGCCTCAGCTGCCTTGGGCACTGGCACTAAATAATCCTGCTTTGCTACTTGGTGCTACAGCTGCTGCTGCTCTTCTGATAACGTGTCCCGACCACATACAGTCTGACTTCCAGAGGCAGCACCTTCTCTCCACGAGCAACACGAGGAAGACACAGTTGGGGGTCTGTGAATTGGTGGGAGACTCTCCTACCTGGAGGAGGGGGCTTAGAACATCAGGCTGGTGTCGAGACCAAAAGAGAGTCTGTCTGGTTGAAGTGACATGTTGTTCCACCTATTTCCCCAGGGACAGGTGTTCTCCTAGCTGAGGTTTTGGTGGCAATGTGTTTTGAGCCTGCCTCGGTCAGTAATTCTGCATTAACAAGCTGAACTCCAGATGCTCAGCTGTCACTTTGCTTTTCCCTTTAATGTACAGGCCGTTTTCTAGAGATGCACATGTACATGACTTCAGCTCTTAGTAAGAACGATATGAAGGCTATTGGTCTGCAGATGGCTTTAGATCTGCTGGCTCAGAAGGAAAAGAAAGACTCTATCACAGGACTCAGGACCAGAACCCAACCAGGCCGCCCTGACTGGAGTAAGGTAACGATCCTTGAAGCCCAATTAACAAACTGCTTCTGCGTGCACCCACCACAAGCACCCTGAGCAGGGTAATGCTGGAGTAACTCCAGAGTAGTCAGTGAGGTGTGTGTATTTACAATGGTGCCAGTGTGGTCAGTCTGGGACTCCTGGCCCAATCTCTGCCTCCTCAACCAGGCAGGTTCCTGTTAGTCAACGGGAGCTTTGCTTGAGCACGGAGCTGAAAACGATGCCTGAGGAGTCAGGGTTTCTGGTGGCTCTTGAAGTGGGAACTCTATGGGACTTCTTTGATGGCAGCTTCAAGTTTCATGTCTACTGTTTAAGACGATGTTACATCATCATCTTATCCATGCCCAGGAAACAAGCCACCCTCTCTAGCAATTGTTAACGGCCACCCATGAAAGGAACCTCCCTAGGTGGTGCTTTGTGCCACCTGCTTAGTTTTGTGGTGGAAGAGATCTAGTGAACCAAGGGCACGTTAATGGTGTTCACACGAGGTGCTAAAACAGACCTCACCTTGTTCTTTTCTTCTCTCTGCCTTCGTTTTGTGTCAGGTGTTCCACAAGATGGCAGAGGAAAATAAAGGGAAAGTCCAAGTCTTCTTCTGCGGGTCTCCAGCTCTTGCCAAGGTGGTCAAGGCTCACTGTGAACACTTCAACTTCAGATTTTTCAAAGAAAATTTTTAATAATCTCTTTCTGTCCATCGCTGCCTTTCTCCATAGCCTGGAGAGAGGTGTTTAGAATCCTCCTCCTGCAGGTGATTTATGGTGTAGTCTAGGTGTTTGCTTCTGTAATGGCTGGCGCATGCCTCATACTTACCTTCCTCTCGGATTGTATGTGGGGAAATGTACTGTCTTTGCCCCAAGCATGGTCTAAACATGCTCCATAAATAAAGCATGTTTGTGTTCAGCTGAACCTGCTGTCCAGCATCTCCAGCTGAGTCCCAGTCTGAGCAAAAATAATCACTCCGGCTTCTCTTATGTGCATGCTGTGCAACTGGGGTAGGATGCCCCCATCATGAAGAATAAAGCTCCCATTTTGGGGAGGAAATGTGGAAACTTTAAAGGGAGGGTGGGTCAGCACCAGTTCTAGGAGTTTACTGCCCCTTGATAGCTATGGACAGACCTTCATAAAGGACTAGGGACATGGGAGTTGCCAGGGTGGATCATCCCAGTTCTCCATCCAGTCTGGTATCCCTCCTCGGGCAGTGGCCAGTGCCAGGTGCTTCAGAGGAAGGTGCAAGAAGCCCCCAAGGGAGTAATTATGGAGTAAACTGCTCGCAGAGTAAGTTTCGTCCTGACCCCTGTCACTTAAAAGTTAGGCTGTGCCCTGAGGCTTGAGCATTTGTGTCCCTTCCAGACTAGTACCTGGGGGTTAAAGTGGGATATTTTTATTTGACTCTGACTCAGTCTAGCTCTGTGGAGTCAAAATATTTACCAGCACCTACAGTTCTGTGAGGCAGCCTAGTGAGATTGTCGGCTTACAGCAGAGAAATACACATCCAGAGTCCAAGTGCCCCCGTTTGGGGATTTTCAGTGCAAGGGTTTTGATTCCACCTGGGAACAAAATTCAGATCTTTATCAGGGTTTGGCTTCTGAGCCCCCAGAGGTCCAGGGCTCTGGCCTATCTCTAAATACTATCAGTTGGCTGATAAGAAACATTACACGAAAATAAACCCACTGGCCAGATTCTCTATAGTGAAGAGCGGTGGCCACAGGAAGCCTGGTTTACAGTTGAGTGGCCCTGGCGCAAGACAGAGCTGCCCCTGTGCAAAGCTACCTTATGCTAGCGGAGGATCAGTCATCGCAGAGCTCCGTCCCACCCCTAGACTGTCTGCAGCCCACCACACACACCCTGCAACACAGCCACCCTGACAGATTTAGTGGAGCAGAGAGTTCCCTTGGGCAGGAGAAATCTCTGCAGAGCAGCTCAGGCCGTGCTGAGGCCAGCGTGCACAAAGTGGCCTTAGCAGACAGACAAGTGTGAAGAACAAACTTGGTCCGAGGAGCGTGCAATTCAGCCTGAGCGGGGAGCACAGAGATGCAGCTCTGATCTCGAGGGCTCACCGTCGGCACTTTAGGAACGGGTTAAGTGCCTGATGGAGTAAATAAGCTTGTTTGTCTGTGTCCAAACTGACATCAAAGCATGAATTAGAGTTTCTTCCACTCGGCTAGTTTAGAACATCGTAGCACAAAGCCTGAAAATGCCTGTTCTTAGAGCCCAGGCAGGCATGAACTGACAAGCAGTTTGTTGGCTCTTAGGGCAGTTAGTTGCAGTTTTGTCATCACTCAGCTTGTTAGCCTTTTCCAACAGGACCATGTCACTGCTTTACTCTGCACACTTGGTTCCATCTTGGCTACGCCTCGGGGAGACCACTCAAATTTGGGGAGATTTCAGTCGTTCCCAGGGAACGCAGGGGTGCAACCAAAGCCAGGAGAAATGCAAGAGAAAAGGGAGACACAGAACCATAAGGAGACTGAGGGAGCCATTGGCGACCAAACCTCGCAAAAGCTGAGTGAGCCTCTTTCGTTCAGGATTCTGGTTGGGGCTTGTAACATTTTCAGCATAAAATTAAATGCTCAAGACTCTTTGAGCACAAAGTGCTGGATCATCATTGGTCAGTTTCACTTTGCATGTGAGGTTGCAAACGGTTTGGTGGCTGAAAAGCTTGGTGCTTAAGCAACATCAACAAGTGGATTTCCTCACATGGTTGTGAAAGTGTCAGAAAGCTGCCACTTGGCGTTTCCATTCTGAACGCTCATTTTATGTAATGCCGCACTCCCAGTCTCAGGTCTCATCCCCCAACATCCTCAGAGGTGTTTTACCAATGGGGAAGTTCTGACTGCAGCCCAGGTCTGAGCATGGGACCTTGAAATCCTGGGACCTTTAGGAAAGTCCAGCCCAAGATTCAGCTGTGAACATGGCAGCCAGAGCCCATCTCTGTGTTTGGAGGAACTGGTTGGGGAATTATTATTGCTTTCTCCTAAGAAAAATGTAGACCAAACCTCCCCCCCCGCCCATTTCTGTTGAAAATTTTCTTTTACTTTTTTTGGCTTTCGGTGAAAAACTGACAACCCAGAATCTGAGAAATTGCAGCTTTCGGTTCCTACAGTTTTCATTTTTTAGGGTTTGGGTGTGTCAGCGAAAACCTACAAATTTTCTAGAAAAATGGACATTTTCCCACAAAATGGTCTGTTTCACCAAACAGCCGTTTTCAGACAAAAACATTATTCTGATGGAACATTTTCACCCTCTCTTGCATTTTGGATGAAGGCCCCCTGGAACGTTAGGAAGACTTGACTTTGGGTCTCTCAGCTCAGTCTTATCTCAGATTCAGACTCTGTCCTCAGATTGCTGACAGAGAGCACTGGAGACACTGTTCTTACCTGTTGGTCATGGCTCCCTGCCATCACTATACACAGTAGTGTTGTAATCGGTCTTCTGTGAATGAAATCACGTATTAAAAGACGGGGCTTGATTCATGGCATTTAGACCCAGAATCGGAGTCAAATTATAACTTCCTGGGTGTTTCTGAGAGACTTGGTGTAGCCAGGATAGCCCGTTACAGAGGAAAGGACCAAATCTTATATATATCCTGATCCAGCAGAGTGTGTGAGCACATGCCAAATTTTAAGCACGTGTGTAGTCCCAGTGATGTCAATGTGATTATTCACATGCTTACAGTGAAGCATATAATTAAGGACCTTGCTGGGTCCAAGCCAAAGTCTGGCTCTAAGGATTCAGTTCTAATTTATTCTTAATCTGTCGCCTTGACCAACATTGGTATTTCTACAGAAATGGGATTAAGTTCCTGGGCTCTGTTGAGGTGCGGCGGGAGCACAGCACCCACCGGGTGCAGCTACACACCCCCTGCAATGATTTTCCAGAGCTGACGGTGGATTGTCTCAACTTCCGACGCAGAGCAAGGCGAGGGTGAGTTCTTCACCCTTGCGTGCCAGAAACCCACAAAAAGCGACTTTGCCAGTGGTGAACTCTTCAGCCACAAGAGGGTGCTGCAGACCTGCCAACCAAAGCACTGGCACAGCTCTGCAAAAAGAAAAGGGGAAACAATCCCCTGGAGCAGTGTGCTGTTAAACCTCCCTGGATCCTCCCTGGCTCCTTGCCCCAGGGGACTGTGACCAGGTTTCTTGTGCATTTTAAATAACAGTAGTGTCCAATCCCATGGGAGATTGGCCTGTGGAAAGAGGGCACGCCGAGCCCCTTCGTGGACGGTTTAATTAAGCAGGATTCCAAAGAAGAATCACTAGCATTCATTCCCCTTCAGCTGGGCTTGTCATTTTTGCTGGTTTAAACTCCCAGCTCTCTTCTTCCACGCTGTGCAGAGGACCCTGGTGGGTCCGTGACAAGACCTCATCCTGGCTGGCAGACGTGGGCAGGGGGAGAGCACCCAACCTTTTTGTGAATGCACCGTTTTGTCAACGTCTTTATATGAGAGCTACAAAGGGCCCCACCCTGCGAGGGACTGAGCAGCCCTGGGAACTGCTGAGGGAGGTGCACAATACTGAGTGGGGCTGGAGTGTGAGCCCATACGCTCCTTGTCAGGTGCACCGTCACTAGGCTTAGTTCTCTGGAGGCATCATGGGTGGGGCACTGTATGGAACTCAGGAGATCTAGGTTCTATTGACTGGTCTGCTGCGGGACCTTGGGCAGTCACTTCCCCACCTTGTGCCTCAGTTTTCCCTCCCACTCTTTGCCTAGGTTGTCTATTTAGACCAGAAGCTCTTTGGAGCAAGGCCTCCATTACCATATATTTGTACAGCACCTAGCACAATGTGGCCCTGATCTGAGCTGACGCCTTTAGGTGCTGCTGTTCCTAGTGCCAGGTGGAAAGGTGTTCTCAGCAAATAGCCCTCAGCTCCAGAATTTGCTCCCCTTGCCGGCAAGTGTTTCCCTGGCGGGCGGTGGGGAGGAAGAGCTTCCTGGTTAACTCCTCTTGCCTGTTGATGTGTTTCTGGCCAGCAGAGCACAACAAAACACCCGCCCGTCTGGCTGCGCTGGCCACGTGGGAAGCATCCCCTGGAGCTATCTGCACACAAGCCAGTGCAGCAGAGGTGGCTGCAGCATCGACACCCCATGCCCCTAGCCAGAGGGTAGCTGTGGGAGCCCAGGGTGGGATCTCCCAGAGCCAGTTTTTCAGAGGGTTGTAAACACCTTCTGGATGAATTCACCTCGCCTTCCAGCGCCCCCAGGGACAAGAAATAGACCTGCCATCACCCCGGGCAGAGCTCCAGTGGTGTGACGTTCTGTGGGGACTAGAGCGGGTCCATGAGATGATCGACACCTCCACACCGCTCCCTGGCAGCCGTGATAGGGCCGTAAGCATGATCACTGAGACCCGTCCGGGGAGTACCACCTCAGCTGGCCGGACTGACAGCGTCTCTCACGGCCCCCTGGGCCAGGCGCCCTATGTAATTCCAGGAGGCGTTCCAGGAGGTGTCTGCAATGAGGCAGACTTCCCTGCCAGCTGTGGCGAGGGAACTGCTTCTCTTAGCTCACTTTCGGACCCCCCAGCCCTGACTCTGACCCTCAGCCTCCGCCCTTGAACTGCGACTCTGATCCCAACCCCGGGCTTTGTACTGGGACTCTGAGTCTGGCTTTGCCCCTGGCTTCGGTGCTTGGTTCCCAACGCTGGCTCTGCCCCTTGGCGCAGACTCCTGGTTCCTGACTCCAGCTCGGACCTTCGGGGCTGTCCCTGGCCTCTGACCTGATCGCCCGGTTGTGCCAAGTAGAAGGGAGATGTGGGATTGCTGCGAGAGACCAGAGATTCTGCACCTCAGGTCAGACAGCAACAGATCACGACTGGTCTTCTTGGTCCCCTCAGTTCCCCGTACCCCATTCTTGTCTTATCCTTCTCTGTGTCTATGGGAACAGACCTTTGCTTTTCCCTCCCCTATAATAATCAGCATTTTATAGCTGCTCTTAGAGTGCAGAAGACAGCCCCATATTCCAAGGGGTTGGTTTGTTTTTAGTAATGCTAGCCAGTCTCGTTTTCTAACAAGTGCATCTGCCAAAAATGTTTAGCGTAGAAACCCAGGTAGGCCAAACCTTTAGCTAAAGGAAGATATGGGACTGCTACCGTCCGTTTATAATCAACGGCCCACGAGGGAACAATTGCTATTCTAAACAAATACTCATATTAAACGGCATTTCTTGGCAGATTTATCTGTCGTTTTATGATCGGCCTGGCTAATATGCTGACGCTTTCATTTTAAAAAATAAGATGAATTCAGTTGAGACATTTATTTGATGGCAAAACCATCCATGGGGAAAACAAAACGTAAACTGTAATGGGAAGGTTCAAGAGAAAGCTGGAGCTCTCTCCTTGAGCGGAAAGGCAGCCGTCACAGCCCGTTGGCTGGAGAATGGCCTAGACTCATTCCCAGCAAAGGACAGCTCGCACCGTGTGTTTTACGCTGACTCGGCTTGACAGCTCCGTGTAGCCACCTGCCTGGAGCTGTGTGTGCCAAGGCCCTGGCCTGGAAGGCTGTGGCTGGGATCAGGGAGAGCTGCTTTCCAAAGGAGGGGAGCTCTCCCTGCCCTATGGGAACTCCTGAGCGGGCCCTGTTGAGAATTCCTCTCCGAGGAAGAAGCAGGGCCTCTGGTCCCCAATCTGCTGAGATCGGTGCAGATTCTGCTTGAAGACACATCAGCTCGGGGGCCTTGTACCTGTGCGTGGGCTCTGATCCCAAGCGGCACTGAAACTCTCCATTACCCAGACTACAGAATGAGCTTGTGTCTCCATCTTGCGGTTGTACAAGGGCTGGTTGGTTAATATCGGTCCTGTGCTCTGCTAAGGGAGAGTGCGCACCGGTGCTCCGATGGTCCCAATCCTGCAAAGGGACAGCACAGACCTTTATGCCTGCACGGAGTCACACTGCCCTCACCGGGACTTTACATGGGAGAGGGAACCAGGCTGCAGTGTCCACTTACCGGAGCAGGGCCTCTGACTGCTAAGTCCCTTGAATCCCAATTAACGCCAACGGGAAGGGAGGGCGCTGAGCACCCTCAGAAATGCACAACCCCTTGCGTTGATCACAACAATTATCTGGTGTACAGGCATTGTGGCATCTCCAGGTCTGAATGAAAGAGAGGTCAAAAATGGGTGCTACTTTGTCTCTATCATTGTGAGCATCAGAGCAGCTGCAAGGGGCTGGTCACCTGGATCCAACTGCAGGATCGGGGCCTTAATTAGAAACCGAAAACTGTGCCCATTTCTTTTTTTTTGGTGCAGAAAATGTTGTGATGGTTTCCAAATATTCAGAATAAAAAAAGTGAGTGGGCCTAGTTTTGAGCCAAATGGAGCAAAAAATAGGTCCGTCCCCCACCCCTCTAAAAGATTGGCTTTCCATGGAAACAGGACAAAATTCAAGTTGCTGCAGATCTGGGACCCGAACTCAGCTATTTTGTAAATGAAGTGGAATTTGGGTGGCTCAAAATCACATCAAGCTAAGTGGCCACTATTTGTTGTGCATATAAAATGTGATTTCCTGCCCCTGCCCTCCCGGGCCTTTAATTCTGACCCTTTTAACATTGTTCTCACCTCAGTTTGGAAGCTGTGAGAGATCTTCAGCTGGTGCAAATTGGCACAACTCCATTGCTGATTTACACCCCCTGGGATCGGGCCCTCGATCGTCAGCTGCACATTTTCCCGGTCTGTTTTATTGGCCTGTGGATCAGAATTCACATTGCCCATAGCATTGTTCTGAAATACATTTCAAAAATAGGAGGATGTGTGAGAGCCAGCCTTCCGACTTCACTTGGGCTTGGTGTGGGTGGGTGTAGAAAAACCGATCACTTAAAGGGATTGGGAATAAGGGTCTGTGTGTATGGCAGGTACTGTATGACGCATTCAGCTAGTGCAGACGCTTCCCACGCTTCTCCCCAGGGACTTCAACTCTGCCCCGAGAGCACAATTTGCAAGGTAATTTCGTACTGATTCTGTAAGTATGAAATTGGATGAATTCCCTTCCTTTCATCTACAAAGAACAAAAAAAAGCGCATTTGCTTTTTGTGGCTAGAGGAAGCAGAGGAGAGAAGACTGGAGTGAGCAGAATTAAAGGGGTAAGTGACTATGAAACAGAAAATTAAGCCTTTCTCCCCAAGTTATTATTCAAAGCAGCACTCTGGAGTAAAATGCAAAAATGTCACAGTCGGTTACTCAAGGGGGATAAAGATCAGAATTGCAGTAATGTCCCGAGCTCTGTAGATGGCAACCTTTGTGACCCACGCTTCATTACCTGTAGGATTTGACTAACTATGCAGCCCTGTATGAGAGAAACACTTCCCAACCCTTGAGCAGTGGCCGCTTGCAGCCTGTGGAGGCTTTGATCTCCACCCAGAGAGATGAAGCTGAAGCAGTGACATGTTTTCGCTTGTGAGGATGTAGCTCTGGCTGGCACGGCAACATCCAAGCAGGAGATGGCTGATGAAAGGTGCTGCTCCCCAGTCCTAACAGAGCCAGTGCAAAGTCCCACTCCCCTCCTAGAGATGGGTGCAGAAAAAACAGAGTCCTCAAATGCCGCAGATGGCGGTTTTGCTCCCTCGTGGAGGTGTAACCCTGAGCAGCCCTGATTGTCTGTAGTCTGGAGCCTGCACTCCCCACTCAGCACAACTCCCATCACTCTGGGGTGTGGTCCAAGCAGGCAGATTGCGGGGCTGGATTTAAGCATAAGGCCCCAGTCGGCAGATCGGCCAAGGGGAGGGCACCCGGCGGAAGCCACCAGCCGGGGGGGTGTTTGGAGGAAGCCGGAACTGAAAGACAGGCAGGAAGAACAGACCCAAGGCAGGCAGGAGACAGACGTACCTGGTGGGAGTGACCCTGGCTTTAGTCCAGCTGGGGTAGGGGATATGGACAGGGGAGAAGGCTCATGGGCCACCCAGGAGCATGTTCCTGTAAATGGCCAAAGATTTCCAGGGCTGCTGTCAGTTGTGACAGCAGCTGATTAGATACAATCTCAGGCACAGCCAGGGGCCAGGCAGGCAGCCAGTTCCCCGCCCGAAGAATGGGAAAGAGGAGGGGACACAGGCCATTCTCACCTCTCGTTTTTAAGTGGAGCCTGTTTTAATGAGACCCTGCGAGGGCCTAACTCAGAGCCATCAATCAGCCAGTGCTGGACTGTTACTTTCTCCTAAAGACGGGGAGGGGCGTCTTGAAAGGCTGTTCGGAGGGAATAGAATTGTTGCTCCAACAGACACAGCTGGAAGCAGCTGTAGGCAGCGGTTCTGCAATGAGCTACGGGGTAATGCATAATTGATGATAATTGATCTGACTGCCTAAAGGGTACACAAGTATAATACGCTATCTGAACCAGCGGCTGCGTCGCACCAGTAAGGGACCAGAGAAAAGACGTTCGTTTGAGTCTGCTCTGCTGTATTTCGAGTTTCGAGCGCTTGCACTCGAATGCTGGGAGAGGCAATGAAAGCCCCTTTGGTTGACTTGTAAAGACAGTGTGTGGGTTGGCATCTACCCCAGGCCTCATTCTCAGGAGCATCACTGGAGTCCTGGGAAATGGGCTTTTTAAACTACTTGTTTATAAAGTAGTGAAACAAGAAGCATTTGTGCTTTATAAAAGGCATGCAGGCCACCACCAAGAAATAGGAAGGTGCTGACTGAAGAAGATGCATTGGGAAATGGGAACTTTCCTTGGTTCAGTAAAGGCCAGTGTGACGGGTTGGGTCACAGAGACCCCCTTGGGACTGTCACCTGATGTGCTGAGCCTACTCTGAGCCCGTTTCCCTGCCAGCTTGGGATTTCAGAACCCTGCCTTGTGGAGCCAGATATGCTAATCTGCCGCAACACGGACCCAGGGTCTGACCCATGCCCCCAAAGCTGCAGACTTAACTGAAAACGGCTTAGAAAGTGCTCCTGTCTCTAGCATCCAGTTCCCAATGGGATCCAAACCCCAAATAAATCCGTTTTCCTCTGTATAAAGTTTATACAGGGTAAACTCATAAATTGTCCGCCCTCTATAACACTGATAGAGAGAGATGCCCGGCTGTTTGCTCCCCCAGGTATTAATTACTTACTCTGGGTTAATTAATAAACAAAAGTGATTTTATTAAGTATAACAAGTAGGATTTAAGTGGTTCCTAGTAATAACAGACAGAACAAAGTAAGTTACCAAGCAAAATAAAATAAAACATGCAAGTCTAAGCCTAATACAGTAAGAAACTGATTACAGATGAAATCTCACCTCCAGAGATGTTCCAATAAGCTTCTTTCACAGACTGGACTCCTTCCTAGTCTGGGCCCAGCAGTCACTCACACCCCCGTAGTTACTGTCCTTTGTTCCAGTTTCTTTCAGGCATCTCTTTGGGGTGGAGAGGCCATCTCTTGAGCCAGCTGAAGACAAAATGGAGAGGCTTCCAGGGCCTTTTATGTTCTCTCTCTTGTGGGCAGAAGCTTCTATGTTCTCCTGTGCAAAGTCACAGCAACAAGATGGATTTTGTAGCCACCTGGGCAAGTCACATGTCCTGAATGATTCAGCTTTTTGCAGGTCGATGCCATTGTTTACATGTTAGTATGAACGTTCCCAGGGAAGCTCAGATGTGGATTGGCGTCTCCCAAAGTCCAGTGTTAGTTAAGTACTCCCAATTACTTGAGTAATCCCTTCACAACATGTTGGGCAAACCTTTATTCTGTGTCCCTACAGCAAACACTTTAAATACAAGCATAGAGCCAACGCTCATAACTTCAGATATAAAAAAAATACATATGCATATATAGATGAAATATATATATAGGTCATAACATGCAGAGAGAGAGAGATGTTGTATGGCATAATATATATATTATATATTATATCATATTCATATTCATACTCATAATATATTATTATATATAATCATTAGGAGTGCACAGCAGCCACATTAATTATATATTATAGGACCAAACACAACTCAGGTGTGCAATGGAGAGCCATGGAAAGTCCTGAATCGAGAAGGATACCATTTCTAGAGAATTCTTGAAGTCACCTACTGAATTCTCGTCCAAGATGGTCAGGAATGCACCCCATGCTCTGGGTGTCCCTAAGCCTCTAGCTGCCGGAGGATGGGACTGGACGACAGGGGATGGATCGCTCGATAATTGCCCAGTTCTGTTCATTCCCTCTGAAGCATCTCGCACTGGCCACCATGAGCGGTGGGTATCCCAGGCCCGGGGAGGTTGAGCCTCCCAAAACAGCCAGGCATGGCCCTGCCCATGCTCTGCCCCGAGGCCCACTCCTGCTTCCCACTCTTCCCCTGGGATGGGCCAGGGCTCAAGCTAGGGCGGACTGGCCTGCAGCTGGGGCCGGTGTTCACGCCACTTGGCTAGCGCTCTGGGGGGGGGCCCTCGGGTGGCTCGGGGCTTCGGCAGAGGAGGGGAGGAGAGGGATGGGGCTTCGGGCAGAAGGGGCAGGAGCAGGGGCTAGATTCCCCAACTGGGCAGTTCACACACTGCCCATGCCGGCCACTGTCTGAAGACAGGAGCCTGGGCTAGATGGACCATTGGTCTGACGCGGTCTGGCCGCTCTTATGTTCTCTAGCAGGGACTTAGGGCCAGAGTGCTAATGGGGTGAAGGTGCCTCAAGAAGCAAATAGGTGGAGATTTCAAAAGCGCTAGGCATTGAAAACCCCACTAGGCACCTACCTACTTCTTCAGGCACCTAAATACCATTGAAAATCTGTCCCTTTGGCCCCCAGCCTTGCAATGCTTATACAGGCAAGGAACCTTGCTCATGTGCCTTAAAGTCACCCACAGGTGTGTTGGTGGGATCGGGCCATAATTCCCTATTAAATGCTACAGGATAGTTAAAATATTCTCTAGAAAGTCTCTATTCGGTGCATTATGCTTTCAGCGTCGCTGCTAGAGAACTCGATTGGCTTCATCCCTGTAGGTGGGTCTTACACAGCTGCATAGTAACTAATGTGTTACTAGGTGCGTAGTCCCTCCTGCGTAACAGGTAACGAACAAGTCAGACCCACGTAAATGCATTCAGCCTGGAGACCAGCCTTCATAGCCGAGAAATACTGAACTCAGGCCCCGCGGATGCTGCCTGGCCACTGGCTTAGTGCAGTGACTAATTAACAGTGTCACCGGCGCTCAATAGCTGCCTGTTTTCGGACGCCCGTTCTGGGGGAGGGAACGATAAATCTCACCCTGAGCAGGTGCCACGACACAGGAACCCTTTTTTGATTGCCGGAAAACGCTGTGGAAAATAGCTCCCCAAAGGAGGAAACCGGAGCAACGAAACGGGGCTCGGCAGTGGGTTGTTGCTCTGTGCTCACCGCGTAGGGGAAGAGCTGCGTAAAATCTCCCATGGACCATAGCAGGGATGAAACCAATGGGGAGCTATACAGGTTACCCTAAAAACGTACCTTACCGAGTAGAGACTTCGCTGTGTATAGGGTGACCAGATGTCCCGATTTTATAGGGACAGTCCCGATTTATGGGTCTTTTTCTTATATAGGCTCCTATTGCCCCCCCCCACTTGCTGTCTGGTCACCCCAGCTGTGTATGGCGCGGTGGAAGAGAGGCTGGTGTGGGATTCCAGAGATCTGGGCTCCCGTCCTTGCTCTGCTGCAGCCTGGGGGCAGGTCACGTCACCTCTTTGAGCTTCTCCTGCCTCTGCCTCCTTTCTTGTCTATTTAGATGGCAGGCTGGGGCGGAGGCTGCCTGTTGCGCAGCCCCTGGCACAAGGTGGTCCCGACCTTGGGAGTAAGGCCACATCAGTTCTATCCCAGCCTAATCCTGATTGTCTACAGCCACCTCATCTTGCAAATCTGACGCTTCAGGTTCATTAGCTCCTCATTTCGCCAGTGCTATTTACATTCCTTGACTACTTTGTGTACTCACAGAAGCCTCCCTTTAGTTGCAAGAGCAGCAGGAAAGCTTTCAGGCCCCGTTCTCCTTTTTAAATACATCACTAATCCTTTGATGTAAGATGCAGTAGGAGTTCAGATCTTAGCTCGGCTGTCTCATTAGCCACAGCACCATGAATACAGGAAATGTATGTTCTTTTCCCCCTTTCCAGATGCTTTTATCTCCTGGATGTTTATCATACCTCTCAGCACTGCATAGTCCTACTTTCCTCTGCTAGGTATCTCAGCAAGGAAAAGCTAAAACACCCCTGCAGAGATTTAAAATTAGAGTGAACTAGTCAGGCTTTATGACTTGGTTACATAGATTCTTCCTCCCATCTTCACAAGCCCTCACCCCTAAACGCTGGGGGAAAGAGTTGTGCAAAATTCACACGGCAAAGCTTGGGACACTCAGCATTTCTCTGGCTTGGAGCTGGAGGCTTCTGGGAAGAGGTAGATTGAATAGTGTTTGGTGTTTGCAGGAATGTAAGTTTTGTCAACGTGCGAAAGCCTTTGTGCTCCTTTTCCGGCCGTCTGTGAGAATTCCGGGCTGCAGCTGGTTGCAAATGGCAACGATCTGGGGTGAAATCGTTTTCATGCTTCAGTCTGGGCTCGGGAAGGGGAAGGGGGTTTGGTTTATTTGAAAGTTTCCTTGAACATTTTTTTAGAAAATATTCCTTTCTGGAAATTTGGGGTGTTGCCCCCCTTTTCTCTTTGATTTTGCCCTTCCCGTTTTCTCTTTATTTGCCACTGGAAAGGGGTAAACATTAAAGAAAGGGGGGAACAAAGCATCTCCCTCCCCCCCCCCAAATTTCTTGATTTTGGGTTTTGACATTAAAGAAATGAAACATTTGCAAAAATCTTCCTTGCTCTAAAGCAGGCCCTGCCCCCCCCTCCCCCTCCTGCTCCCGCTCCCGCTCCTCGTGTTTGAAAGGTATTGCCCAGCTAGGGTGACCAGATAGCAAGTGTGAAAAATCAGGATGGGAGGTAGGGGGATAGTAGAGTCTAGAGCAGAGAGAGCCCCTAGTATCAGGATGTCTGGTCACCCTCAATCTGGCGCGTTTCAGTGTTGTAGTGAGGAGGCTTTGTATGCCTGTGAGCAGGGGATGCTGCTGGGCTTTAATGATTGGCCCACTGAGCACCTCTCACTCAAAGGCCACAGGGACCTTCTCATCCCAGCACCCTGGATCTGTGACTCTGCAGCACTGAATTTCACGGTTGGTCCCGTGATATTTGACTTGGGTGGCTGGTTGGCTTAGCCTGCCCCGTGTGCTCAGGAGAGTCTGACTTTCCCAGAGAAGTGGCTGAGTTTTCTGGGCTTTGCACGAGCCAGCCGTGAACAGAACTTCGAGCTCTGCTGTTTCTAGGGGCCTCAGAGGGGAGGTTTCTTTAGCACCCCCTCCAAAGAGCTCGGAGGCATGTGTTTCCCCAGCGAGCTAGTGAGAGGAGCAAGGAGTTAGAGCGGAGAGAGGGTGGAGCAGAGGCCCTGCCTCCAGCGATGTTGGAGGGGTAGCAGCTCACTGGGATTGTTTCTGAAGAGGACACTAGGTAAGAGAGGGGATTGTTGGAGGAGGGCTTGGGGCCCGGCGGAGGTCTCTACAGGGGCAGGCACTATGGATGTGTGTCCAGTCATCGGTTTGCTGATCTAAACTGGACACCCTTGTGGTCCCCCTGTGCGCGGCCCAGGGGCGAGGGTGCTGGACTGGTTCTCAGGAGAGCTGACTTCTGTTCTGGGCTCTACCACTGGCCTGTTGAGTGGCTTTGGGCAAGTCACCCCATCTCTCAGTTTCCCGCTCTGTAGAATGGGGGTGATGGTGCTGTGACCCTTGGGTAAAGCACTGTGAGCTCCAGCAATGAAAAGTGCTGCATAAGCGGTAGCACTTATGGGTCCTAGGCTCATTCTTAGGCCCAGGTGTGGGTTTGCTGCACTGCGGCTGCTTTGCTGAGCGCGGTCACAGGGGTGTTCTGCACAGGAGAGGTTGGCTTACTAGGGGGCCTACAGCAGGGGAGAACTGCGGCCAGCGCTATTCCAGAGGCCATTGGAGCCACGAAACCTCCTGCCTCCAAGCCCCTGTCCATGCAGTGCCAGCTGGAAACGCACAGGCCAGTGTCTACACCTTGACAGCAGCAAGAGAGGAGTCTAGCTTGGGGATGGGCCCACAGGTCCACCTAACTCAGCGGCGGCTGCTCCTGGCCGAGCGTAGGATCACTGCATTAGGAGCCGCTGGCACGCCTGCGGCTGGCTGTGCATCCTGCATGGATCAGGAAAGCTTTGGGTGCGCTGGGCTCCGACCGGGGAGGTTGGTTTGCAGTCTGCTGCTGCTCGGAACATGGGAATTGCTAGGCTGCACCAGCTCCCAGGTCCATCTAGTCCATTATCCTGTCGGGTGCGTCGGAGGAGATGTAAGCACCCTGCCGTAACAGAGGTGGGATAATCTAACCCCTGTGTACGTTTCATCCTGGTTTCTATTATTTAGAGGTTGGCTTAAGCCCTGAAGCAGGAGGTTTAATATCCCTTCCAAAATGTGTTGCAATTAACTATTAGAACTCTGGATTTTCTTGATCTCCATGTAAATACCTAATCCCTTTTTGAATCTTGCTAAATTCTTGGTCTCAACAACTTCCTGTGGCAGTGAGTTCTACAGATTAATCACAGCTTTTCCTTGTATTGGTTTTGAATTGCCCATCTTTTTAATTTCATTGAACACCCCCCATTCTTGTGTTTGGAGGCAGGGAGATACTGTGCACTCGACATAGGCAATTTCTCAGCTCAGCCTCTCCATTCTGTCTTGCTGCTGCTGGCGTTCGCTGCTGAGTGAGGCTTAGCTCTCTGTCCTGCCTCCTGACCTCAATTCCATCGCTCCCATCTCACGTCTCTCTCTTGTATAATGCAAAGCTGGCAAAGAGTTGGTGTTAATTTACTGCGGCTCTCGCTTGTTGATGCGGGGAGCTGCGCGGTTAGAGCAGTGCAGCTGTGGTAAGGTTACAGATGACGTGTGCGAGAGCCAGGGCTGAGTCAAGTAGGAGGGAGGAAACTTGGCAAAGGAAGAGCAGCAGCAGACAGGGGAGAAGCCCAAGGTAACAACGAGATGACTAGGAACAGCATGGCAGGCAGCTATCACAGCATACCAGCTACTGAACCCATCCCCACCCTGACTCTTGGCTTACAATGGGCAATGTTTCATGCCCACCATATTCCCAGGGAGAGGTGGGAGGGTTTCTGTGTTTTCATGTGTATCCAGAGAAGAGAGAACCCTTGCCCTGAAATTTCATGGACCAGTGAAATGTCAGGGTCAGAAAATCACCCAAACTGAAACAGGCAATTTCCCGCTGAAATTCTCTGCCTTCTCACAGCTCTGTTAATCCTCTGAGCTCTCCAAGCAACTGCTTGTTCTTATTACACAGAGGAAGTCTCCGATGGCATTTCTCACACCAAGGAGCAAGCTAATGGCTGGTGTGAAGTCGACACACTCCAGAGACAGAGCTGGAATCTGATTTCTAGTGACTTTAACTGAATTTTTAAAGAGCCTTCCTCTTCATGTCACAGAGAAAATAGAACACGCTGTCTTTTTAAATGTAGTTTAAAATGTTATTCTCTGTAGAAAATGGTTGGTATGTTCTGAAGTCAACAGATGAGCCTCCCCCTGCTAACAGGGTGCCCAGCCAGCAGAGTGGGCTTTTTGATATGTTCCCCATACACATTTTGGTTTTGGACACACACAGATAGACCATTGACTCCCATCTTCCAGCTCAATTCCTCATGCCAAGATTTTAGCTCCAGCCCTCCAATCCTGCAAGGTGCTGAGCACCTTGCTCTCCCAGTGGAACAGGCAGCTCCGTGAGAATAGCTGGCTCTAAGCCCTTGCCAGATCTGTGCCCTGATATTGGTCTTACGTAGTGGGGTGCCCTTTCTTTCTTGCTACATATGGTGCGCCGTAGTCCTAGACCGATCACTATTTCCATGAGGAGTCACTGCGATATATTAGGCAGTAAAAGTTTCTGCATCCACCCAGCATGTGTGGCCAATGTAGTGCCCCGCCAACTGAAAAAACAGATCGAAGACGTACCAGGATGAAGGTATCTGCAGCAGCACTCGGCTGTGCCTGGCTCATCACTGCTGATGCATCTCATCTATTTCACCAGAGTCTGTTTCGTCTTAACTAATTGTCTTCATAGTTCTGAGAAAGAAAAGGAAATAACTCAATATAGTGACAGCTTAACAACATAAGGACCTGCCAATCGTCTAATAAATAATGTAACCGGGGGAAACCCGCACCGCAGAAAATCATTTAAGTGCCTCGGCCACAAGGAGACTTCCTGGATTGCTGACTCCATGGACGGACTGGGGGACACCAAATGCTGCCGAGGGCTCTACGGGTTTTCCAACCATTCTCTACTAATGGACGTGGTGAATGGTTTGATTGTGTTGACTTTTGTGAGGGGGTGACCAAAAAAAATCCTTCAAGCACTAGAGTATTCTGTCCTGCTCAGGCTCTCGGAGCACCCTTCCCGCCCTCGGATCCGAGCAGAGCACCGTCCAGAAATGCATTCAGTCACATGACGAGCATTTGTCACATGTGATTCTCTCTCCTATTGTACTCTGAATGGCGGCCGGTGACTCCACCCACTTGGTTCCAGGCTCCCATCCCAGTGCAGAGTGGGGGTTTCTCTCTCAGCTGTCTCACCTTCCCAGCCAAAGTGCCTCGAACACAATGGCTGTTCTCCGCAGCGCCATGGTCGGCATGAGGTGTTGGGAATCTGTAATGCCAGGCTCAGCTGTGAATCTCACAGGGCAAAAGGGTTGGCTTGCAAAAAACGTCATCTGCCTTAGAGAGGAAGGGGACGTGTTGAATTTGTCATCTCACCTGGAAGGAGTAAAATGACCCTGGGGAGATATCTGTGCCTAACTGAGAGGGACTCTGGGGGATGCGCCCCCTGGATTATCTGAGGCTTCAGCATTTTTAGATCTCTAGCATGTTCAGCAAACACTTGCGATGCTTGTTTTCTTCCTGAGCAACACAATAACATTTTCAAATACAGGCCCCTGCCCTCCTTCACTCCCACTGTCTCATGAGAGACAGGAGGCTGATGGGAATCCCCATTACGGTGTCAGCGTTGGTATGGCAGCAGGGAAGAAATTGTTGCTGTCGGTCATTTTCAGTGGCTACAGAGTGCGCGTAAGCTGCAGGGTATCTATGCTCATGTTGGGTTATACTGGCAAGAAACGCCATGTATCTCCCGGCTGTCGGATTTGAGAGCCACTGCACTAGGGCTGGGACCTGACTCCAGGTGTCTAGTGCTCTAACACGCGTGAAAAGCTGCGAAGCTCTGAGGGTGGAGCCGTCGCTGAGCAAAGAGCAAGCGCTGGTGATCGCAGGGTGTTTCCTCTCAGACAAAATTGTGCTGAGCTACAAGTCAGACGGGAGGGGGAAAGGAGGAGAGTCTGCACTTGCCCATTTAGCATTTCCCTCTCTCCCCATAGGGCTCTCTGCTGTGTGTGTGTGCGCACGCGACGGCAGCTGAGAAGAAACCCCCTAATCAGAGGACGTCAAAGCCTCAGTAAATGCAGAGAGCGAAATGAAGACGCGAAGGAGCCAGACGCTTTAAAGTTAAGCTATGTGATGTAACCTTAAAAGTGGACACATTGCCAGCTGTGAACTTTACCTTGACTTTTAATTAGTTTAATTTCCAGTCATTTCCACATGGTTTTATTGTACAGCCTTTTCCCAGGTTAAGTGGGAGACATGCATTCAGACACATTATCCTGTACATTAAATTACCATCACGGCGCACTTGCAACTATTATTAAGAAGAAGTCACCATCCAGGAAGACTTTGTGAAAACACAGGTTTTTTAATCGCCCTGGAGTAGTAACAGTCTTCTGATCATCTTGTCAACACAGCCAAAGGCTTAAAAATGAAAGTACATTCTTTGTGGTCTGCATCCTCTGTTGCTAACTGGGACCCCTCAACTCCCAGGTTCACTGAGACCCTTTCCCTCCCCAAGACCAGGCCCCGAGAATCAATGAAGTTTTGGTTACTCTAAGTAGATGTTTTAACTGGGGTCATTTAAAGCTGTATTTCCCAGAATGCGCCGTTCCCGAGCTGTGTCAGTCCGCTCTTTAGATGTCAGAAGTCTGGATATGACTCTGTGGGTGGCTTATTTGCACTACAGATCAAGCCAGCTGGATTTAACCAGGGTGACAAGTAACAGGTTTCAAGGGATTTTTAAAACCCCCAAGCCCCATGTGTTTATGTTCCATTCTCCATCTGGGTTCCTTCCTGCTATCGCAACAGCAGCGGTGGTTGTGCTCACGCATGTCTGCTCAATAGCTGCTGACTGCTCACAACAGCTCCATCACCTCTCACGCCCCGTGCTTGCAAAAACTGCCCCTTCACGAGGTCCAGGCCAGGGTCAGAGGGAGAGAATTATGAGCAGCGTAAAGCTGAAGGATTTGTCATGGAAGCCCCATTGAAGGAGCCCTTGAGGGGAATCATTTCAAATCTGACCAATAGTCTTGTAATCCGTCAAAGCCTTGAAGACTGTCTCCTGGCTTGCCCTGACGGGTGAGCCTCTGGCTGACTTCTGGAGTATCCCTCTTAGCTGTTGGTAAACTGCTAAACAAATCAAGTCCCAATCCCCCCTCGGTCAGCTTGTCTTCAGGCTGCACATGGAAAGCACTCGGAACCATTCCTCCAAAGTCTTCATGCAGCACAGGGGATTCAGCTGCTTTGGAGCGTCCACCGCTTCTGAGCTCCAGGGCCGCTGCTACCATGCAGTTCAACTGCCCTTTGTGTAAGTCCCAGAACTGCCCCGGAAAATGCTGCAGCTGGACCAGGGGTTCTCAGACTTCTGCACTGCTGACCCCTTTCGCACAGCAAGCCTCTGAGTGCGACCCCCCCTTATACATTTAAAAACACTTTTTTGTATATTTAACACCATTATAAATGCTGGAGGCAGAGCAGGGTTTGGGGTGGAGGCTGACAGCTTGTGACCCCCCATGTAATAACCTCACAACCCCCTGAGGGGTCCTGACCCCCAGTTTGAGAACCCCTGATCTGGACTAACATTGCAAGGTCAGGATAAGCTGATCGGCTAATACTGGGATATCTGTCTTGCGGGTGACTTCCCCTGGGTGATGACTGTGTTGGCCTCCACCTGGATTGTCTTGATTGGTCTGGGGGTTTCCCAAGATATTTTTGGTCCCTCAATCTCTACTATGTAGTCACAGCTTTTGCTGTCCCGCTTCCAAGTGCTCAAGGAAATGACCAACTCTGAGTTCAATGCACAGTCTGAAAAGAGTTGGCTGAGACCTTGCACAAACGGGAATTGTAGGCTATAAGGGTCTTCCTCGAATACCGTCATCTTGGCTGACTCGTACCACTTTACTTGCGCTGCCTTATCCCTTGTAATCGTGGTGCCGTCTCTGCTGTCCATGGGCATGTGTCATTCGTTACTGGCGAACACGGCACACCTTGTATATAAATACCGGAGGAGCTATGCTGTCTGCCCCGTTTATGGCATATTCAGCTATTTGTATCTGTCAGCAATGGTTGAAAAACAATTCGTTTTTTTAATTCTGCTGGCAAAAGGGTCAAGTGCCCATTTGATGACGACAGGAAAGTTGTTCCTTTGCCGAGGGGGGCCCTTTACGTCCTCAGCTCGGACCCTCAGGACCTGAAGGGCCAGTAGCTGCCCATGTTCCCCTTTCTCTCTGAACTACAAGAACAAGGAAACCAAACTGGCTCAACCTCTCCAAAGAAAAAGGCACCACTGTCGGCCACGAAGCCGACACATTTGCAGCTGCAGGGTCGTCCCTTTCATGGGTTCTCGTTCCTTGTCAAGAACCAAATTCCGGGTCCCCCGTCTCTGCTGCAGCAATGAATGTGTTGGCAGCTCTTGCGGGAGAAAGAGAGAACTCTGCATTCAGGCTTGGAGCGCTGCAGAAAGCGTTTCAGTTCACCTTTAAGCAAGAACAGGAGGACATGCATTAGCCTACCACTTCTGCATGATTAGGGTGTGTTGTGTGGCATTCGGCCAAAGCCAGAGTACCTTCAATTATCCAACGTTTGCAACCATGGCCCCATCAGTAATGCATGTGGCGCACTACGATACCCTCTGCAAATGCATTGCCACTTGCCGTGTCATATTTTATTGATAACTCCAAAGAATCCCGCTAATAATAGAACGGCTGGGCAGCTTCATCCTGTTCTGGCAGCCTGGCCTATCACTTAATTGACAGAGACAAAGGGGAGACTATCAAAAGCACAGATGGCAGGTCGGCACCTGACACCTATTGAAAGTCAGGAGGAGCCAAACTACTACTTGTACCTTTGCAAATCTCCCCCAGAACATGTCAGTGGGGGACTTGAATTCAGCATCAGTATTTTTTAACTAAAATACGTGCACCAGACTGTGAAGCAGCACAGAAGCTGGGCAGGGCTGCCCAGAGGATTCAGGGGGCCTGGGGTCTTTGGCAGCGGGGGTCCTTCCGCTCTGGGTCTTCGGGGCACTTTGGTGGCGGGTCCTGCAGTGAGTGAAGGCCCCGTTGCTGAAGACCTGGAGTGGAAGGAGCCCTCGCCGCTGAATTGCCGCCAAAGACCCACTAAAACTCTCATGGGGGCCCCTGAAAACTCTTGTGGGGGCCCCTGCGGGGCCCGGAACCTGGGGCAAATTGCCCCACTTGCCCCCCGTTCTGGGCAGTCCTGAAGCGGGGACCCTAAGGGCATGTCTACATGGCAATAAAACATGTGCTGCTGGCCTGTGTCACCGGGTCTGAGCGGTGGGGCTATAACATTGTAGTGTAGACAGCCAGGCGCAGGCTGGAGCCCAGCGTCTGGGGCTTCCCGCTGCAACTCTCAGGGGATGTCTACGTGCAATGTCAGCCCACGTTAGTACACTCAAGCTACCAGACCCAGGGTTTGTTAACCTAGGGCTTGAGTGTCTACACTCGTATATAGCCCTGGGTTCCAACCTGGGGCTCCAGGTTCTACGCTGCATGATGCGGGCCCGAGTTCAACCACCCATATCCCAGACTTCCTAGCGCCATCCCGAAATATGGCCGCTCTACCCCTTTGTTTGAGGTATGTGGGAAAACTTGACTGTCCACCAAACTTGACTGTCCAGAGGACAAAGAAAGTCAGCCTGTGGGATTGTGGGATGCTTTTGGTGGACTCCCAGAGCATGAGTCCAATGGAGCGTTGTCCCTATTGCAAAGCTACAGAACTTGAACCCAGCGTCCCAGCTTGACTCAAGCTCGGATCCGCCACTCCCGGGTGGTCCAGGGACTTGGAGTCCGAGCCCTGAGTTAGTGCAATTTGTGTGTAGACAAAAGGGGGGTTAGGTTTGAGCCTGAGTTCGAACCCTGGGCTTACACTGCTGTGTAGACATTCCCTAAGTGTCCTTCATTGGAGCTGCTCAAAGTACAATCAAGCCAAAATGCGCAGCCTGCCATGGGCCTCCTATGTGTAGGGGTCATTTTGTGATATACCCAGAAAAGCCGATTTTCTTCAGCTCTCCCTACGTCTGACTCTATCTTGTGGCATGTCAAAAAACCCAGGCTTTCTCCAGCAGGAAAAAATAATCATGCAAGTTCCAAAAATTATTCTTGTCTGTGTCATCCCAGTCTGTGCTGGAGCCACTAGCAATGCGGACGTACAAATAATGCCTTGAGATTTTGCTGACATATCATTTTAAAATACCGGTATAGCTTTTTCATTAATGTTTATTAGTTTGTGTTAATAATGACATGGGGCTAGATCCCAGGCTGCTGTCAACTGGCCCAGGGCCACACTTGCATTATGGTGAATGGTTTTCAGAAATAACAGTGAACCCTCTGGGCCTGATTCTTGTTTACACTGGGGTAAATGAGAACTGGCACTCTGTTTGTGACCGCGTTTGTACTAGTGTAACTCCATTTGCTTCAGGGGAATTACCCCAGACTCAGTTGTGACATCGGAACCGGGCCCATGCTCCTTACCACGTCTCCTAAAGCAACAGAGAACTTTTCATCCCCTCCCCCGCGCACCAAGAGTTGGCCAATTGGCTCCAGGTACTTAGTGAAATTAGAAGCCAATGAGCAAAATCACTGGACGTGGGCCTGTGACATAAATTCTGTGTCTGAATCTGATTCAGACCCAGTAATAAATGGGTCAGCTAATGATCTGGCTGGGGTTATGTCCGTGAGTGATACACGATCGATGTAGGGGAGCTCTGAGTCCCGTGTGAACACACAGTGTATGGTGAAGATCCCAAAGTCAAATGTCAATTTTTTGTAACCTTGGCTAATGTAGTTTTCCGGTCTGCTCAATTAACAGAAATCTAAGACAGTCCATTCAATGGAGCCCTTCCAATAGTGTTAGCATGTTGAAGTCATTCACGTTTTCTCTTTGTTGCACCACATTCCCTCCCCACCCCCAAATTATGGATGTGAGAAAGTCAAAGATGTCAGCGACTCCATCAGTGACAGAACACTTTGATTTATGAGTCCGGTTGACGGTTCCTGTGATGTGTCCAGCATGTGTTGCCACAAGCATCTTTGTGAAGAGATTAGCTGGATCTTTCCTATCATTCTGCATTTGCCAGCCTGGTTATAAATCTGTTTGGAAAATCTAATCAAGGTTGGCTATCTAGCTGGCAGATCATCTGGACCGTTTACCAGTGAGTGAACAGCAGTGAGCATGTTTAGGTCCATTGCAGATCTATGGGCCTGGTTCGCCATTCCATTACTCCAGTTTATGGCCCTGTGATTCCACTAGTTTAAACCGAGTTATGCAGTTTAACATTCAATGCAGTAGCGAATCAGTCCCTGTGTTTTCTCAGACATGTGTTTCTACCGCTATTGACAATATTTGGGGAAACAGAACATTCTAATTCACTTAGGACCTGATTTGGGAAAGCGCGTACTTAATTTTAAGCACATACTTAAAGTTATGCTTAAATGCGCTTCCTGAATAAGGATGCTTTCCTGAATTGGTGTCTTAAAGATGGGTCCCACACATGAAATTCAGATCTAGATTTCAACCCAAAGTTCTGCAAATATCCAATTGATTCAAAACCAGTGTCTGAGTTCTGGTTACATCTCCTAGAGACCAACCTCGGCTGTGAAGTTCAGAGCTGGATCCAAACCGGATGTTTTTCAGATCCATCTCAATGGTTGGTGACCGTGTTCCACAATTAGAGGGGGCTGATTAAACAGGGGCATTGGCTCACCACGTCCCTAGTGCAAATTAGAACTGCTGCTGCCTCCTGGGCTTAGAGAAGTGTGAAAAAAATCCCACACTTGGCGTTATGGTTTAATAGAGATGTGTTTCTGTGTGATGGGGCATTGGCCCCACACTGGGTTAACAGAGCTGTAGGGAGACTGCACAAGAAACAGCCAATAGGAGGGGGCAGTGAGGAGCGGCCAATAGGGGCTGGAAGGCCCATATAAGATGAGTGGCAGGGCAGAGCAGGGTCAGGTACTCCTTGGCGCTCAAGGCGGGAGGGCTGGGTGCCTGGCAGGCAGAAGGAAGCTAGCACCCTGGACAGAATAGTGCTGGGCAGGAACAGGGGAGTGAGAGGGAATTCCTGGCTGGCTGCTAGGACTGGCAGGCTGAGGCCCTGAGGCAAGGGCGAAAAAGGTGCTGGGGCCAAGAGGAAGTGGCCCAGGGAAATGTACTGAGGCGTTGGCAGCAATGTGCTGCGTCCCCTCCATCTACATGGTCCCTGGCCAGGACCTGGAGTAGTGGGTGGGCTCAGGTCCCGCCTGCACTTGCCGCAGGGGAAGTGGCCGGACAACTGGCTGCAGTCACCACAGGGGGACGCAGCTGGACAGTTCACTGCGGGGGCCCTGGAAGGGAGGAGCACAGACGGTGACATGGCCGTAGGACACTGCGGTCCTGGGAGTGACATGGGGCTGGGCGTAGACGTGACGGCGGGTGAGACCTGGCCAGCAGGAGGTGCTAGTGTGGTGAGTGGAGCCCCCTCCCATTCTGTTAAGCTGACTGATTTTACTCTATTTGTGCATGTGTGTGTTTGTGTGTGTGTGTGTGTGAGCGAGAGAGAATTTGCACAAACATTTGAACCGGCACCAGAAAGATGTTACTGTACATGGCAGGCTGATGTACCATGTGGCTTAAGAAAAACACACTCATCTCAATCATTAAAAAAAAAAAAAAAGTTAATTCCATCTCCCTAGTCTCATTCTGTGTCGAAGCAATTATAACCAGAATGAATCATTATGCGTATGCTGATAATCATTTTCATTCAGTATCCCTGCTGAATTGCAGGGTACTGGAGTGCATCATTCAAACACGCAGTTGCTTTAAGCATCTAAAGAGAGATTTTAGCTTTCTTTGAAAAGCAGGGAACCAAGGTGTCTGTGCAGGGGGGTGGGGGGTAGGGAGTCTGGACTTGTGGGTGTCTGAGGTTGTGCTCTGGATTAACTCTGCTTGGAGCCCTTGACCCTGATTCTCCTGCGTAAAGCAGCGCTAACCCTACCAAGCTCCAGGGGAGTCACAGTGTAGGAGCAGATTTTTGATAGCCCAGAGCCCAGTAGCATGCTTAAACCACTGCCAGCAGCGGGAATGCCAATTGTTCTGCTTATTGGTGAAAGCAGCTAAAAGGAGGCCTTTCTGAAACCTTTGCATGACTAACAGACTAGGAGGGGAGGGGGAAGTGAGTGATCTCGGGGAGTAAACATGACCCTCTGCCCTCCTGACTTGATGCGGTTTTGACAGGCTGGGAAGTCTGACAATAGTTAACTATTGCTATGTGAAATACAGCTGGTTAACTGATGGAAAACTACAGGCTGGAAATCTCCACCCTTAACTTAGCTTCTGCTCAGCAGTTTTTTTTGATGGACAAGCTCTGTAATACTAAACTGGGGATTAAAATAGGCAGAAATCTCAGGTCAACACTTGGACACTTCAACGCTATGACACCTCTCAAGTTCCCCTGCAGACGGAAGGCCGGTCACTGGACGTCTGCAGTTACCCACTTGAGATCCCCCCAAGACCCTGGGTAAATATGAATCTGGGATTTTGGGGGGTGTTGTACTAACCTGTTGCGGATGTGTGCACATGCTGGAGACTAGATAAAGTAAAGCTTTAAGTCACAGCACTCTGGTATTGTACTGCTTGTGCCAACCATCTGTCAGTCAGACGGCCAGG
Source organism: Mauremys reevesii (assembly GCF_016161935.1). NCBI lineage: Eukaryota > Metazoa > Chordata > Testudines > Geoemydidae > Mauremys > Mauremys reevesii. The sequence continues at coordinate 3,650,089 of NC_052632.1, read as the reverse complement.
TCCCCACTGATTTATTTCCTGCCACCGTCTCGCCAAGAGTAAAAATTACCAAGAGCTTTGGGTTCAGAAACCCCAGGGAACAACACTGGTGCCAGACGGTTGTAATTAGACCCTTGTTTTTATGGATTTTATGGGAGCTTTGCTCAGGATTTTGCTCTTGGGCCAAACCCAGCAGGCCGTGCTCAATTCTTATCAAAATCAGTGGCCACATTCACCGCGGTAAAGGACACAGAATGTGGCCACTTGCGGCACTTGATTGCCTGACAAAGAGTTGTGTAGGGCTACACCTGCAGCTGTCTGGCACAGTCGATGATACGAGTATTGGCCTGCAGCAGTGTCTAAGTCTACAAGACACAGTCTGACAGATGGAGGAGACAGTGTGAGATGGAGCCAGAATGGCAAGCAGGGGTGACAGTAATAAATGCCTAGCATAGTCTAGCTGCATGCACAGTTGAGAGGTGTAAGAAACCAGACATGGGTCACCTGCTTTGCGGCTCCATTAACAACCCAAAACTCAGCTCGAGTTCGCTGAAAACATGCTCCAGTTTCTGAACTTTTGGGAAGTGAGTGAAGCTGAGCCCAGTTTGGGGCCAGTTGTTATTTCCAACCAAAAGGAGGCAGAACTCGGCAGTTTCAGTTGAGCTTCACTTTGTTGTGGGGGGTTTACAGGAACTCAAAATTCAAAGTAAACTTCTGGGGTGAGAATTCATGGGAACTGAAGCCAGACAAAGATTGGCACAAATCCCTGTGAACCAAAACTCCTGTCCCTCAGGCCTAGCTAGAGAGCTGTATCGCTCAGAGAAGGGACACAATAGAGGTACAATTGTACATGGTATGGGGGAGGTCAGTCAGTTGCTCCTATTCACCCTTTCTCACAATATTGGAACAAGGGGACACCCAATGAAATTAAAGGAAGTCATTTCTCATATAATGCAAACTTAACCTCTGGAACTCACTGCCACAAGATCTAAGGCTAAGACTGTGGTAGGATTCAAAACTGGCTTGTTTTCTTAGAGCATAGGGATATCAGTAATAATGAAATATGCACAGCTAAACTAACTGGTAAAATGGATATACATCCTCATGCCTTGGGGCATAAGCCAATTACCACAATCACTGGGATTAGAAAGCACTGTCCTTATGGACAACGTCCCTGTTCTGTTCAGGACAGGGAGCACAGACCCTGAATTAGGGAGTCAAACTCGCCCTCGTCTGGGGATTTGAGTTTACTGATAATTCAGTACTAACACCACACCTGCAGAGCTGTCCCTAGGGTTTCCTTGCAGGATCTCCTATGTTCTCGCTTCTCATTCCTTCCTCCTCCTCACTTATATCCAGAAGCGAATGAATGGACCACAGCTCTACAGCGAGTCAGCAGAACTTCAGCAGGGGTCTGCTAACCAAGTGGATCTGCGGAAGGCTCCTTTCCTTTCACACCACTACAGCCAGGTTATTCAATAATTGGCTACTATGGGGCTAACTGCACCTTCCTCCTAAGCATCTGGCACTGGCCACTGTCTGAGACTGGATAATGGACTAGGTGGACCACCGGTCTGATCCTGCCTAGCAATTCCTAGGTGCTTAAATGTTTAACCTTCTTTGCAAATACCTGTTAGAACATGGGCTCTCTTAATCACCGCACTAAGACAGATGAGCATGCACGCAGGCTGGAAAGTGACTCATCCTGCAATTGGTTGTGTCTCATTTACATGCAGAAAGCTCAGCTTGCCAGTCCCAAGCTGAGACAGAGCTGCCGAAGTTACGCAGCGAAAGAGCGATCTTTGTGACGACACCTGGTCACCATAAGGCTCTCGGCTGCTCTAGGGAGAGGGCAGTATAAACAGAGTGGGGGTTATATATCTGTGCACTTCCCAGGATGGCTCTGATTTACGCACGACGACTGAGAAACGTGAGCCAGCAGGAAGACAATGAAGATGGCTTCGTGGCACCGGGGAAGACAGCACTGGAGGAGTAAATGACTGTACTGTAGCTATATCCTGTGTGGAATTTCAGCTGGCTAATGAAATCAGTCCTGAGTAATATAATAAGACCTTTTCTTTTCAAGTATTATGCATGGACATCCCAATGAGAGGGAGCTAGCCTCTGAACTATAAATAACCCACCTCATTGACCAGAACCAGGGATCGGCCTTTATTGGGTTATTAGATGCATTGAAATACACAGAAATACTTGTGTCTTTAACACCATTCAGATATTAGTTTCTCTTTTTTGTAGACATGGATACAATTCTGTTCTTCTCAGAGGCCTCGCTCCCCTGACTCCCAGCAGCGCCTGTATTCCTTGGTGGCTGGGGAAAAGACGCTGCAAGGTTAAAAGAACTCACCTGAAGTCCCAGACGGAGTCGGAGTTGGAGATTAGAGTTGGAAAGTCCTCCTGGGCAGTCAGCACATTTAGAAAGAGCTGTGAATACATAATATGGAGCCTCATTTTCCTGTCACCCCTATATTCCACTGGCATAGCGTCTCCGAAGCCCTGGAGTCACTCCCGATTAGCGGGAGTGTAAGGGGAGAGGCAAACCAGACACCTAATCAGATTCCCAAATAAAACACTTCAAGATTTGCTCTGAGTCCATAGGCCAGATTGACAAGCCACTTTTACCCTGCGGTAAGTGGGTTGGAAATTGCATTTCAGGGGTAAGCTGGCTAATGACATCAATATGGGTAACTATGTAGGACCAACCAAATTAGTTCTAATATCTCTGTTCTCTCCTGCCTGGGTGTATGGCGACATTCAGCCAGGTGTGGGTAAAGTGCTTTGGTGGGAGGGTCTGGACGCAGAGCCCTGTGCGCATACAAAATTTGGCTACATATCCGTGGATAGTTTCCTCACCATAGCAACTGAGCCCCCCACAATGACTAACGAACGTCTCTGTGAGCTAGGCTGCATTAGCCTGGTGCTCCAAGCGGGCAGCTGGGGCACGGGGCAGATGAAGTGACTGGCTCAGAGTCACACAGGGAAACTGTCTCTGACCCAGGGCCCCCACACATCAGCGCAACGCTCTGTGCACTCCCTGCCTAGAATCACAGGTTCCAACGCATCTCGGGGCTGCCCCTTGCTGAGCTCCAGGCAGTTCTCTGGGTGAAGAGCTTTAGAAGAGACCTTAGCCTCGGAGGCCCAGCTTGTCCTGGTGGGACACAGAAGATCTCATGGCCATTTGTATCTGAGCAGGGTTCATCCAAGTGTTCTCCCTTCCCCACTTCGGGCAGGTTGCCTGGCTGGTTCCCACCCAGAGGTGGCTGCATTTCAGTGGAGCTGTACCTGTGTGTGTAGCACAAAGCATTGTGGGACTCGCAGCCCTATGGAAGTGCCAAGTGCTTACTCAGGTCTCTCACTGTGGGCTGATGCACTGCTTCAGATCTGCCGTGTACAAACGAAACGGCTTTTTTAGCTCTTCTGAGATTGGTATTAGTTTGAATGTCGACAGTGTTTGCGGACACAAAGCACTATAGCGAGCGCGCGCGCTATGGAACTGGCAGGGTTCCTGCAAACAAACACGCCTGCCTTTTGCAGCTTTACATATGTCTTGTCAGAATGAACCTGATTGCTGAACAAACACACCCCTCCTTGGCTGGGAGTTGTCAGAGCTGGGAGTGGAAGCTGCAGAATGCAATCGGGCACGCTCCCGTTAGACGGCAGGCTAGCGGTCGGGGCAGCTGCAGTCCATGTCTACACTGAGAGTCTCGTGGTGGTTGGAGACCTTGACGTGCATCGGCCCTGCAAGCTCTAATAACCTCCCTCTCCTAAGAAGGACGGTGCTGGGCTTGTTGCTATTTCAATTGGTACCATTCTGGGCTGTTGTTCTGTAAATATGCCTGATGGCAAACAACGTGCTTTTCACGTCCTTTTCCCGGCACTTGACTTCAAAGGGCACGTGGCTCGGGCTGCCTGTTGCCTTTCCAAGGCCTCACTCTTCTCTTTCATCCCAACAAGAAGGTGAGCGTCACAAAGAGACGAATACGAACCAGATGGTTGGCGAGAGCTCTGCAAGGGGGAATCGAAGCAGCCGCAAGGTCACTGCTGACATGATGAATACTGAGCGGTGCACATCTCAGCCCCAGCAATGAAAAATTAATGAATTTCTTCCTCTCCATCTCCACACGCTCAATCAGCTGCCATCTTCTTCCCCTCTCCAGCTCGTCGGGCGTTCCCGTTGGATTAGGGAATAAATGATTAAAAGAGATTAATCAGGGAATCAGCGCTGCTCTAAATACTGGAATATCATTGCGCTGTTGGCTGGGGGGGGGGGGGGGGGTTGTTTGCTTGTATTTAAACAAACAAACAAGGGACCAGGAGCGAGAGCAAAGATGGAGCAGAGGCAAAGGATTCTAACTGCCAGACCATTCGGTTCACTAAAGCTCCGAGTTGTCATGACCCTGGGAGGGTTAAGATTACTCATCTCTGGACCTGCCGTATGGCTTTCTAAAGCAGCAGTGAAGCTGTTTTATTAATAGTCAAGCTTGGGAAATCATCCCAGGCTCTCATGCTAACTAGAACTAAATGCCCAGGTGGGAGCTGTTCCGATTGCGGGACAGTGTTTCAACAGGTTTTTCAAAGGTGTGATGGAGGCCTGGCTTTTTAAAAATGGACAAAACGTCTCTTGGGACCGACTTTTGTCGTGCTTGTTGTATTTGGCTGGTGACTTTGTACGTGCTTGGCCAGAAAGCGGGTGCGCTGGATCTCTAGCCAACTGCACTGGCGCTGAGAACAGTCCTCCGGTGCAGCTAACTCGTGCACCTGGCACGGGACGGCGTGGCTGGGGGAAGGACAGAATGGGGCTATAAGGAGCAAGACACCTCCAGCCTAAAACTGCTCATTGACAATTTCCCGAGGAAACAATTTTCCACTGGAAAATGTTGATTTGACGCAATGGAAAGGTTTTTGTGGGAAGTATCGTTTTCATCTAAACTTCTGATGGAGAGTTATCAGAATGAATGATTTTGATAAGGTCACAAGGACACACATAGCTACCATCCATATTTTGACGTCTGTGGGATAAATTATAATCTAAAGAACAGGAAAGTTGGCAGGACAAAGCCAAACGTTTCAAGACGGTCACTTTGACGGCACCAAAACAAAGTATTTCTGAAGTTTTGTTTCTTGGTAAAGTTCGTCTCTTCCTTCCCGCTTGGGACAAAAACAAAATGTGAAATGTGGGAATTTCCCAGAAGGGACGTTTGGATTCCCAGCTAGCTCTGCTCTGGGCTATGCAGCCTTATCCATAGGGCCTGCCCGCCGAAGCCCACTGCCCCATGCACTGCGGGCTGGCGGACCTGCACTTGGTGCCGGACTTGGGGCAGAACCCATCCATTTACACACTGAAAATCCAGGCGTCCTGACAGTCAGGCTCCCTGACCCCTAGGCCTGCTGCAGGCAGCTGTGGAGCACTGACAGAATGATGACGTATGGGCTCTCTGAGGGCTTTAGGGGTGCCACACCTCTAGCCCTCGCTTCTGCTCCTCCTCCCCAGGCCATGGCAGCTTGCAGCCAGAAGGAATTAAAGAAATGGGATCGTCCCACTCTGCCATCTCTCGCCCTACATTCAGCTGCCTCTGCCTGTGACGAGAGGCTCAGGTGGAGCCTAGCTATCGGAGATTCCCAATGGAGGCTTTATTTGGGTGATGTCAGTCCTGCCAGACACAACCCTGAGCGTCCCGGAGCACCCTGGTGCATGGAGCCAGCCCGCTGCCCTCTGCTGGCCCCACCTCGCTCCCAACCCTAGGACGTGCTGGGCACCCCTGGAACAGAGTTTCACTCTCCTGTCCACGGGGGCCGCAGTTCTGCCTGCCCCTTACCTGGGGCACTCAGGGGAGGCGGATGCTTTTTCCACCCCTCTTTTCAATTGTGCCCTGCCCCCTGCCCTGCCCATCCCCCAAAGGACAGGGCAGAATCTGGCTCTCCATGATGATGCATGAGGCAAGTTCCATGGGTTATGCGGACTTTGCTTCTGCTCATTTTGTCAAATAAACACAAGGGGACTGATTCTCAGCTGGTGTATGCTCCTTTGAAGTCTGCATCTACGCTGATTTACACCAGCTGATGGCCCAGGGGTTTTTTTTTTCTTCAATATTAAAGCAACAAGAGTCTCTGAATCAGGATTTCGTTGGAAAACAACCCAAGGTTATATTTGATAATGTAACCCCTGAGCAATGTCTTCCCTTTGTTTGCTTCATTACTGTGATTACATTCTGACTGTAGCATAGCAACAGCTAATTGCTTGATGGTTGCAAAGTGCATAATTCCCTGTATTAAAATTTTATTGAGATGTAATTGTGTTCCTCTTGCAGAGAGGGTGCTTCAGAGAGACGGAGAATAATGACTGTGGTTAGTTTAGCTTTTGTAATGTTTGTAATATTGGCCACCTCTGGAAAAATATGATTTTTTAAAAAAGATTGTTAACCTTAGAAACCCCTGTCTTGGGTTAGCTGCTTCAGGAAGCTTCACTGTGAGTGCAAATGGATTATGGGAAATGTAGCATTGTAGTACAGACTAGACATGCAGACTTTCTAATACAAATACTGTTTCGCCCCCAATATTCCATCCAGTTTATTCGCGCCGTGTTTCTCCGTTATGCAAATAGTGTGAAACAATCAAGTCATATCTGATAAATTAGTCAATGGATTTAATCTCCTCTTCTCTTGTGGAACATCCAGAAACAGACTGTAATTTTTTCAGATATATTCTTCACAACTGTCTGGCCCAATTGCTTTGGGAATTCCATTTACGGTCTCTGATTTTGTATGCAAAATCCAAAATTGCAGGGGCACTAGAGAGCTGGTTGGGCACCGGTCACATGGCATTGTTTCTGTCCCCTGAGTAAATGAGTAACTCCTGGAATTGGTTTCCTGTTGCGCCTGCTCGCGGAAAGCGAATGCCAGGTACGCTCTCTGCACGTTCTGGATCATGCAGTCTCTGAGCGTTTGTGCAATTAAACCTCAATTGCTCTAATGTCTGCAGAGAGCAAATGCACCGGGGGTGCAAACCTGGCCAAAGCAAATGCTGTAAGTGCAGTGCCAGTTGTCTGGCACACTGCACGGCCGCTGCCTGGAATGCCCATTAACGAAGACCATGTGAAAATGCTCGGAGCTAATTCCCAAGAGTAGATGGACTCGGCATGGGGGGAGTGCGGGGGGAGGAATCCATCTTGCATAGGCTGCGGCATGTAACAAAGCTCCTCCGTAGCTATTAGTGCACCACAACTGCTCCATGAGGGGCAACAGCTCAGCATAAGGCCAGAGCGGCTGGTCTTACCACCCACAATCAGCTGCACTGGGACACACAGTGCTGGGGGGGGGAGGGGGAATGGCAGGGCTGGCAGGCTCCCTACCCAGCTCCGTGTGGCTCCCCAGAAGCAGCCGCCATGTCCCTGCAGCTCCTAGGGGGAGGAAGGCCAGAGGGGCTCCAGGCGCAGCCAATGGGAGCTGTGGGGGCGGTACCTGCAGGTAGAGGCAGTGCGCAGAGCCCCCTGGCTGCTCCACCTAGGAATTGCTGGGACATGCCGGCCACTTCCGGGGAGCCGCCCGAGGTAAGCGCCGCCCCGCACCCCACCCCACCCCACCCCTTAGCCTCTTCCAGTACCCAAACTACTGCTGGGGCTGGGGCTGGAGGGAGCGCGGTGGCCCGAGACTGCCCCAGCCGTGGCTGGCGTGGCTGGCCCCAGAGCCAGCCGCACAGGCCACCGCAGAAGTCACAGAATCCGTGACAGACACGCAGACTTATCTCTAATTTCCTTATTGCAGCGGTTTGAAACCTCAAAACAGATTTGCAGATCTGGATTTCACCAGCCGCTCTGTGAAGGGGAGGTAAAGATCTGCGGCCTTTTGATCCTGCCTCAACCACTACCAATTAGAAAGGGAAACGTAACCAACATTGTTTGCACTCGCTCTAGGAGAGCCCAATCCAAAGCCCATTGGAGTCAGTGGAAAGGTGCCGACTGACTGTGGGTCAGGTCTGAAGTCACAGGCAGTAATTAGGTGAATCTGTGCAGAATATTTCATGGCAACCTGTCAATAGCTATTCTTGTCCTTTGACAAATGGAAATGAGGACGTGAAAGCGGCTGAAATTATGTGATCTATCAAACGGCTGCTCTGGATGCCTGAGTATGTAGCTGCCGTCCAGGCAAAAATGTCTTTCCAACCTATTATTAAAAAAGAAATAAAATAGGAATTTGCTGCTGTTACGAACCGTCGGTATTGCCAAAGCCCTGTCATTGTTCTTCAGAAATCCAGCTACAGAATGAATTTTTAAATAAACTGTATTCATTAGTGCGGTGATCACACAAGGCATATTCTATTACTAAGTGGTCCTGGTACATAGATATTATTCACTTAAGTAATCAGTCACTGTCAACAAATTACAGGATACAGAGAATGGAATTAGCAAAATGAACTATGGATGTAAAATTCATTTGAAATTCAATTTAGAAGCAACATTAGCTTTCAATTAGTCTGCCCAACTGTTTGAACATCATTTTTTCTATTGGATTTTTATATAAATGTAATTAACCTTTGCTGTTAAATTGTTGATTTTGTTGATATAATTATTATGTGACTCCTAATATTTTGCTTGGCTGACATCTAATTAGATGGTGGCTTCAAATTAGAGAAACAAAGACTGCCGGTGACCTCTACCATATTCTCCTGCTCGGTCTGTGTGGGAGGGGGGTGGACTGTGGAAAATCAAACTCAGTAACAGATTTAGTGCAGATGAAAATGTGAAGCTAGAAATTAATATATGATTTTGCTTCCAAGCCTTCCTCTGGAAACAGGCGAATACAGTAACTCCTACTAGAGCTCCCGCTGAAGATTTTTAAGTTTGCTGACAGTGCTGAAAAGTAATAATGAAAAAATTAATTTCAGGTCAAACAAAACTGTTTGTTTAGTTTTGATTTTGAGCATTTGGGTTATTTTCTGCATTTTTTTAAAAATAAAACAGAATGAAATTTGTAAGTGAAAAGTGGTTTTTGACCTATAAAACCAAAACATTTTGTTTAGAAGATATTGAAATGAAACATTTTGAGTTTTTCAGCTTTTTTTCCCCCAAAAAGAACAACTTAGTGAAACGTTCACAAATTTATGAAATGATTTGGTGTTGCCAAACCTTCATTTTTTGCCATGAAAAGCTTTGGGTGAAATGTGTCACCCACCTACCCTTCCCCACCATAGTTCATTCTCCTCCAGGCTTGCTCTGATCAGATACAGGCACTGTGTTGACTTTTATAGGCCTTAAGAGTTAGGTAATCTAAATCAGGATTATGAAGAATAAACATTTCTAGATATTAGCCCCAATCCTGTAAATTACTCCACAGGATTGTATCCCTGCACTGGTGTGAGGCCCCATTGAAATCATAGACTATCAGGGTTGGAAGGGACCTCAGGAGATGTCTAGTCCAACCCCCTGCTCAAAGCAGGGCCAATCTCCGACTAAATCTCCAAATGGCTTCCTCAAGGACCGAACTCACAACCCTGGGTTTAGCGGGGGGTCAATGCTCAAACCACTGAGCTATCCCTCCCCCGTGCAGTGGGGCTCTACAGGGATGCAGGTATGTAACCACTCACCTAGGAGCAGCATATTTGCCCACCACTGCTCTAGTGCCTCGCCTGCGTTAGGGAAGTTTTGCAAAGCTTTCCCACGGTTGCTAAGATCTGTTCATCTCCACCAGGAGTTCCCAGCACAGACAAGGTGCTAGCGCTCACCTCAGCTCTAACCACCACGCACGTCAGTTACATCTGCTGTGAGGGGCTGCAGCTTCCTTCGTTCTTGCCCTTTAGGCCTCACTCTGCATCCTCAGGTCTCGCGCCAGCAAAGAGGGCATTGACGTTACGTCTTTCTCCCTCTGTCTCCCACCAATGCTGCGCTGTGCACCGGACTGACTGTGATCGGGGTGAGTTCGGAGGAGGGCTTTCCTCACATTGAACATTCTGTATGTATTCTCTCTGATCTAGTCCCACATCATGTCACACTTGGAGGGTCACTGCCAAGATGAAAATTCGCAGTGCTGAGTTTTAGCTCTTTTCCACTGATGGCAAACCAGCCACTGACTTCAGAAGTGAAGTCACTCCTGATTTTCCCTGGGGTAAGTGAGGTCAAACTCAGACTCCCGATGCTCAGCTGGTGTAAGCCAGCGTAGCTCCCTGGAAGACAATGGTGTCTTGCTGATCTGCACTATCTGAGAATATGCCCCTAAGCAGGTTTAAAAGCCATTGTTTCCTGCTCATGTTACTTAGATTGAAATGAAGATATATTTGCCACTGGTATTTTTACTCTTCATTTGCACTTTAGGTTTTTACTGCTAGCGATGACATGACACATTTACTTAAATGTTTGTGGCCATCACGTTCTCGCAGGCCCCAGATACTCCCTGGCGCTGTTGCAGGGCAAGAAGAGACTTAAAATACTATCGGTCCGGTCATCCAACGCGTTGACAAGGGGAACAAAGCTTCGCAGCGATAGCGCTGTGGAAACGGGCTGCGCTGGAAGGGTTGCATCCAAGACTTCAATGCTCTGGCTCTAGCACTGGTGATCTGCACAGGCCACTAGCAACCACAGCCAGCAGCTGGGGACCTGAGCGGTGTGAACTAGTTGAGAGTTACATTTGGGCACTTGATTCAGCATCTGCAAGATTAAATTGTTCCAGAGTAAGTCACGAATTAATGAATTCATCAGGCACTTGTCTACTGTACGCAGGAGGCTACTTCTCCCGACTTATTGGCGGTGGCAGAAATGTCCAGGAAATGGAACCAGCTCAGTGAGATTAACCTTGAATGGCATCAGAGGCTACCTCTATTACCAACACACGCTCTGGTGCAAAGAGCACAGGTGCCAGCATCACATGCAGACCTCTCCTTCTGCGTCCCTATGCTTGTGGAAGGCACAGTTGTGTGGTCCAGTTTCTTGTGCTGCTAAACGTCTCTTCTGACCGTTGTAGGCGAGCCAGCTATTTTGACATATGAAGGCTCTGTGCACTCCATACATAGGAAAGTGACACCTTGCAAGTCCACTGAACTCAGTGGCTGAATGAATTGAAGGTGTCCCTGTCAGACGGTGTTGCCCCACACCTGTAAGAAAACCCACAATATCTATTTCACCTGCTCTCCTTTACAACCCTGATCTACTACACCACCACATTCTGGACACGACCTTGGGCTTTGTCTAGACCGGGATGTAAAGGAGTGATATTAGATTGGGTTAGCTAGTTTGATCTAATGAATGCTTCCTAGGTTGGCCTCAGGCTTTTACTTGATCAGCTGAACATGTGCTAAACTATAGCTTGTCTTGTCCTGACTAGCGTTTAAAGGTATGAGTTGGCTCTGCTAACCCACCACTGGGTTACGTGGACTTGCGAGGTGTCACTTCACCATGCAGACCACTTCATGTGTCGGGTTAGTTGGTTTTCTTACAACTGACAGAAGACAAGTATGTGGTCTGTAGCTAGATAATTCGAGACATATTGCCCACGATAGTCACCATGCTTGGGAGAGCTTTTACTTCTGTCTGGCCACTCTGCAAACTTATCTGATGGGCTTTTGGTTTGGATCACAGCCTTAGCTTGACAAGATAAGTTATAGATTATATCAACAGTCCATCCTGCCACTACTAGTTTCTCTTCTCAGAATTATGATTTATATTATGGTAGGGCCCAGATGCGCCGGTCAGGATCAGGGCCCTGTTGCGTTAGGTGCTGTACAGACACTAAGCTAAATACAGTGCCTGCCCCATAGTCTAGGACTCTAATTCAGAGTGTATGCTAATCACACATGTTTGTGGATACCCTACCTTTAACCAGATTAGTTACAAAGCAGGTGCATGACCCCACAGGCATTTCAAGAAAAACCACAACAATGCTGGCACAAGGAGGGTGTGCCGAGTGAAAAGATGTATCCCTGGGATTTCAAGATCACCAAGAAGGATGAATGTCTCTCTCACTCTCTTGATGGACCTCTTTGCTACAAATGAAGTAATCAGTCTGGACTGTTACCTCAGTTACGTGAAGCTTGAGCACTGCCAGACTCCATCTCCTAGGAATTTGTAGGTAACTTTGGAAGTCTCCTACCATCTGCCATCAAGTGACTGTACTTTGAGAAGAATGTCTTTGTTATTTCATAATTGTGATGAAATTTGGTCCGTTTATCAAGAATAGAGGTCTACCTGCATAATATTACAGAGTAAGGACTAATGCCTAACAGTTGGGTGTGTGCTTCATTGGTATAGTAGTCCCTTCCCACCCCCCATTCCCTTCCTCCAGTGTAAACCAAAAGGAACTTGAGCTAAAAGAGATAACAACACTTGCTAGGTTTTCTTTAGACCAGAAAAAAGACTAGACTGTTATTGTCACTAAATGTGGGTCTGTCTTCACTGCAAAAGTAAGTGTTAATTTGGGTTAGTTTGTTAACTCAGGCTAACCTAGTAGTGAAGACCAGGCAACTCTGCTTTTAACTTGGATTAGCAGCTCTGGCGAAGGCCTATAGGAGAGCATGGGGTTGAGCTCAAGTTGCTGACCTGAGTTAAAAGTTGAGTTGTTGTGTCTTCACTGATAGTTTAGCATGAGTTAAAGAATTAACTAGCTTACACGAGTTAAGAACATGCCTTTTCTGCAACAAAGGGCTACTCTCTGTGAGTATCCCCCTCAGGGCCTGGGGCTTCTGCAGAAAAAGGCAAAGGGTGTTCTGGGTAATTTTCCCTTTGGGGCATGGAAATACTCAGGTGCCTGTGACTATCGACTGTCAATCAGTTTTACTCATGGTGGTGGTTGCTCTTATTTATGGTTCATTTCTGATTGTGCCCACGAGACAGGTGGTTCCCAACAGAAGAGACTCATCTTTGCCCCTAGAAGTTCGCAGTCTAAAGTCACGTACCAGACACTTTTAATCTCTAAAAGCTGCTTTGTGTCTAGGATGCACCAGATGTTGCCTTGAATTAATTTGTAACCTGTGAGCTGACTTCACCCTCTGCAACAATATAAATTCACTTTCAACTGGGAAGTCTTAGTGGAAGATGGGATGCTGTGGCAGCTCGCCTGAGTCCAGTCCATTAGGAACTGGATGTGCACTGGTGGGATTGTTTGTTTCAAGGCCTTGTCATCACACATCTTAAAGACTCAGCCTCTGTGGGGCTTAAGGGCACCCAAGATATGTCCTAGGAGTGAGTATACTGCTACACACAGACGTGATCAGTAGGAATGGCTCTGCCGGGAGAGCACTGCTGTAGAAATGGGCTAGGTACCACTTGGCCGCTAGTAAAAGTGCTGGATGCTGGACTGTAAGATTTTCAGGTATCTGACCCAGGTATGTGGAACACAGGTTGGAAAGGTTGAAATTTGGCACATTGGGTGATTGCTGATCTAAGTGCGTAATAATCATGCTAAGTCGTGGTGGAAAGTCTAATGAATTTTTAGAAGCTGCCTTTGAAGGATGGTTGTTTCAGGAAAACCATTATTAGTGTTCCCAGGTGTCAGCTACCAGAGCCCAACGTGTAGGTGCATTTTTGTATGTGGTCATGCGGTGAAATGGTTACGGGCTACCGAGACAAGGGTTTTGTTGTTGTTTCTTGGTAATATAATAGTGGTGACCTGAAACCATATCCAAAGCCTGAAGTTAATGGGAGCCTCTCTACTGACTTCAGTGGGTTTGGCTCAGCCCTTACGATCTCAGCAATTGATACTGTCCTGCCTCTCTATGTCAGTGGCTCACAGCTGACACAGGATGGCTGTGGCTGGAAAACCATTCCCATCTGACAGCTGCTCAGCACCCTCTCTGACAATGGTTCAATGGCTCCCGTCTAGTTCCCAGCAAACATGTGTCCTGAAGCCACTATCTCACCATCTTTGGCACCCTTACTGGTCACCCAGCCTGAGCCAGTCTCCAGATAAACAAGGAACTTCCATTTCCAGGCCTGTCACCTTTCACTAGCACTAAATTCACATTCGCTCTGAGTAGAGAAAGAGGCTGCAGACTAGGATTCCAAGTCTGGTCCTAGAATTAATCATCTCCCTCCTCCCAGCATACAGGAACTTACTCATCAGAGATGGCAGAAGAGGCAGATGCCACCCAGGAAGTTAAAGCACCGTCAACAGCCTAACTACACAAAGGAGCCGCAGACGGTTTTATCCTGGCAGCACAACAGATAGAGGAGCCTGCCAAGGACCAGATGCTGTTGAGTATGCCAGCAGGCGGTCTCTTGCCAAAGCCTGGTGTTCGACTCATGTAAATGTCACCCAAAGAGAAGAAAGAGCACCGAGGACATGGGGTGAAGGGGGTCTCCAGCACGGCCTTGGGGGGATTCGTTTAATAGATAAAATGTTGGGGTAACACTTAATTGAAAAATCACATTGCTGCTGAGTAATTGGGTATTTTATTCTACCCAGTATGTGTGTGGTGTGTGTATTTGTGCAGTGTCAGACACTTTAAACATATACTAGAAGGAATGTGCATTTGGTCGATTCTCTTCAGTCCCAAGTCCCAGGCTCTCTCGGTGGCACTTTTAATGAGCCCGATGCCTGTTGCTTTGTGTTTGGGATCGGGGTGCATGCAGAATGGCAGTTCAGAATCATTCACCCACCCTGCAGATGGGACACCTGAGCCCCCATAACGGCAAGGCCCAGATTACAAAGGCACTTGGGCACCTGCCTACCACTAACGTCAATGGGTGTCAGGCACCTAAACACCTTTGTGAACCTGGGGTCGAAGTGCCTTGCTCAGGGTTATACCCAGAGTCTGTGGGAATCCAGAGCTGCTATCTCCCAAGCCTTTGCTTTAGCCACAAGGCCACCCTCCCCTGCCAGCGAGGACAGGATTCACTGGGGGCTAAGGGAGGGTTTGGGGTAACGGGAGTCTCTTTTGTATATGTGCAACTGTTTGCTACAGACAGTGTCCAATGTGCAAATGCCCGAGTTTGCAGTTGTGCTGCAGCAGAGGGGGAGGAATTCGCATTCAGAGAGAGCCACTGAGAAAAATTATGTGCTGAAAAGTGGTGAGGCCAAGTGCTACAGAAGGAGAGTCGACAAATCTTCCCCACTCTGTGTTGCTCTCGGCCTTAATGGGCTCAGCTAGCGTTGCCGTGGCATATCTTCTCCTTGGAGATGAGCATTCTTTCCTTTCCAGTCAACCTGCCCGGGTGGTTGAGCTGTGGAGCTTCATGTCCGCTCACTTCTTCCCGTCTGTGTCATTGGGAGAGACGCGCATACAGGCAGAGGATGGAGGCACGTTGTGAGCCCAGCGGGTGATAAATTAACCCTGTTCCGATGTGTGTGGGCCATGCTGAGACTCTTCAGCCTGCCTGACGCTAGTGGGAGCAGGAAGGATTTCAAAACCACCACCCATCATAAGGGGAGGCAGTAGGCGAAGACCAGGAGTGCAGGGGGAATGCAGTGTCTTTGTTATGTAGGACCAGGGTAGCCAAACGGCAGAGAACCTGGGGCGGGGGGAACTGCACGAACCCCTGTGCGATGCAGAGTGGTGCTCCATGATGGGTCTCTTCCCTGGGCCATAGATAGCACCCGCTGGGCCTGCCAGCAGAGGGGTGAAAATGGGTCTGAAGCACCGATTTCTAACCTCAGCCAGCATTGGAGTGTTATTTCTATCTTATCGCCTCTCTTTTCACAGAAGGTGGATACATTAAAACTCTTGCAGTTGTTCCATTCCACCAGAAATCGCAGGGCAAAGCATAGGCCGAGCTCAGCAGTTCAGACCGCTTTTCCTGTGACTGCATCACACCGTGCAAGAAGAAAGGCAGGTTGAATTCTCCACTGTGTCTGCTGTCGAACACACTTTATCTGGCTCCCATCACTGTGGGATCTGAGTGCCTCCCGAACAAAGGGATTTGTCCTCACAGGGTTAGTCCCAATTTCCTCATGCAGGACAGAGGCCCAGACTGACTTGCCCAAGATGAGAGGCAGGAATGTGAATCCAGGTCCTACCGCGGTACCTCGGACACAAGGCCGTCCTTTCTCCGCAGCAGCCAACAAAAACAAACCTTGCTTTCCTGCAGAAATCTCTGCGTGCCAAGCTGGCCGACAGCGCAGCCCTAGGCAGCCGCGGGCTGTCTGCGCATGGGCTGATCTGCATGCCGTATAAACTAGAGAGGTGTCGAGAGTGGAGATGCTGAGCAGATGCAGACACTCAAGTGCCACCCGCTGAACATTAGAGGGAGGCAGCACAGTTTGACCCGTTTTTAAAAGAAAACAGCCATTCTTCCGCTGCTGGCTGGAGACAGGCTCCCTTATCAGCCAGAGAGAAATGTCATCTCTGTTGCCCTCTGCTTTCTCCTAAACCTCCTGTTCTTTGTTTCTGGGCACTGCAGGCCAATAACGATTAGCCCCTTTCAGGAAACAGGCTCCCCTCTCTCTCTCTCTCTCGTCTGGCAGGCAGGAGGCTGAAGGAGGGGATGGAGGAAATAACAATCCTTAACGTGTTTCTGAAATATTGAGGCCGACGCCATCTGTCTCACAACGTGGTAGGAGGATGGGAATGAAACATAACACCAAAGAGTGGCGAGTGAGTGAGTGGGTGGCATTCTATACCGGACACACATTTCAGTCCTGGGAGAATACCAGGGGCACAAGACAGCACCAGATGAGGCGTGCAGAGGAAGGTATGGTGCTGTGCAGCTAGACCATGGCGCTTTTGGCCATTCACCACTGGCCTTTCCATTGCCCGCCACTGTGTCTTTCGGCATATTTCTTGCTTCTGTCATGGGTACGAAGGTCCTGACCCTCCAAAGACTTAAGCATGTGAGTAACTTTGCTCATTGCCAATGATGGATTTCTGTCACCCCAGCAACATTCAGGCTTTCCCAGGTCAAAATTCGTCTGCATCCATCGATTAAATCCCCTTCAGGGGTTTGTGTCTCAGCAGCAGGTTAAAATATAAGACGAGAGAGATGTTCTAACCTGTCAGTACATCGAGCCAGACCCTTGGTTGGTGGGGACGTGCTCGGTCCATTGTAGCTAATTGGCACCAGCTGAGGCTGTGGCTCAGGGACTCTGCCAAAGAAAAGACCGGGACGGCTCGCGTAAGTAAAGTTACTCTTGCTTAAGTGCAGGCTAAAGCCCCAAACGAAAGACACCTCTGCACATGCAGAATGTTACGCCCCTCTTTGAAACGGAGCTGATGAAAATCAGTGGAGTCCCACTGGCGTCATGAGACTGTGGCACTCTGCACCAGTGGAGGGTCTGACCTCAAGTGCTTAGACTGGAGAGCGACTTCTCACTCAACTTTCATTTGTGAACCTGCCGCAGAAGTAAACTAGGATTTGACGGACTGACACTGACCAATTTTCAACCAGGAGTGCCTGCCGCTTGCTGTGGCAACATAAATCACAGTCATGTGCAAGCATTAAGGTACAGCGGAGGACGCTGGCCTAGCAGGAGGATGGTTTGAACCGTTCTGGGTTGTTGCTGTAGAGTTATTTATATTGATGACCAAGTCGTTGCCTCTCCCATTTCTATAGGGGCAGGAAGCCAACTACCCCTCAGACCTGAGTGCCTTAATTCATGCAACGCTAGCAGGAGCTGGTGCCCGGTGCAGCAGAACACTGCAAGAGCACGCTATACGCCAGAGATATACGGCAAAACCCATCACAGCCTTCACCAGCCACTGCCTTCTGTGCTTTCTGCTTGCAGGCAGGGAGCAGCTCGTCTGGGGACCGCAGGGCTCATTCCTTCCCAATCAGACCCTCTGCCCCTTACTGGCCGGTGCGGTCGCATGGTCCGTGTCTGCATTGCAGGCAGCAGGCAGGTCTCCTCCACCACTAACGCTATGCCTGCAGCTGCTTGCTTGCCCCCTCCACTGGGGCTGCTGCTGCTGCTCTCCACCCCACCCCCTGTGCGCTGTTGCTCGGGGACTCGAGTGAAACTGGGTGGCTTGAGTGGGGGTGACCTTTCAGGGCCACACAGCTTAAACCTCTTCATGCAGCCTGGTGGTCCCAGACACAGCAGAAACCTGGCCAGACTCCAGCAACACAGCTGGATGCTGAGGCATAACCAGAGAGCGCTGCAAAGCTGCAGAGAGCCGCTTTATATCCGTGGGCCACGGCTACAGATACAAATTTTGTATCCACGCAGGGTTCTACGCTCCCATGCCCCTGAAGAAACACCAGTTTGAGGACCTCTCTTCCATCTGGCATGGTGGTGCTGATGACAGAACCCACGCTAGTATCACCTCTTTGCTGCTGCTGCTGCTTATTTGATTGCTGTGATCCCCACCCTCCCGCCTCCCCCCACGTTCCCCCGTCACAAGCAGCTTTTGGGTTGTCTGCAGGGATGCTTCCAGAGTGCATAACCTCCCTGAGAGTTGTTTGCAAGAGTATTTGTGACATTTCAGCCTTCTGTGGGTACACTTGCAGACCAAACCGGGCTTGCTCGAGTGAGCGAGTGTCAGCGGTTGTGCACACAAGCAGAACCAGCTGGCAGGAATAATGAGGTAAACTTTTCTGCTGTGTTTCTCCAGCTTGGTGTCAGATGTGTTGCTGCGCTGTCACTCAGGGCTTCCCAGCATGGGGCAGTAATTTTCCACTGTAAACCTCCACTCCTGTCAGCAATAACCAGCACAGTAGGTGCATAATGCTGGATCCAAAGGTTCATTTGAAACAGTTATTCATAGGAATTATTTGCAAGGAAGTAACTTAATTTTTTATGCCCAGATCGTTTGGGCTGGCTGGCTAAGAAGTCTTTAAGATGAACAATGAATTCGTTAAGGCGTATTTGACTTTGCAGAAAGAGCAGTTGTAATGGCACAGTGTCTCTTACAATCATTTCCTAGAGTGTCAAGCCTCTTTGGAAGTGTGTCCGAGAGATCAATTGTCTTACATGGTACATTACTACGTTGTTTTGAAACAAACTTTCCTACCGGCTCTTTTGCATATGGTTACAAACAACAATGCTGGAGTATTCGGAACAGAGTTGAGCGTAGTAATTACATTGTCTTCAAGTTTTTGATTAAAATAGTCATTAACTCTCCTGTCCTGATAATACATGGCAGCCCGGCTACTGCTTCCTGGAATATCAATAATTCAGAGCCTGTCTGCTTTGCTTATATGTCACTTTGCTGCCAAAGATCTCTATCAGATTGTGACAGAGAGCATCAAACATAACACAGGCCATTTAAAGGCTCCAGGTCTGCCTGAATTCAATGAGCTGGGAGTAAATACTGTCTCTAGTTCTTTGGTGTGCTGTTTCAAGAGAGCAGGATAAGAGTTCTCTGAAGCTCTGTGGTGTCTTTCATCTGAGAATCTCAAAGCACTCTGCAAATATTAATTAAGCAGCATCAAATTCCTGCGATGCAGCTAAGTATTATTATATGCATTTCACAGATGGGTAAATTGAGGCACTGAGAGAGTTAAACCCAACATATTCCAAACCAGGCACTCAAAGCTAAGCACTTAAAGTCATAAACAGGGACCTTAATAAATGTGGCCTGACTTTCAGAGGCACTCAAAAATCAGGTTGTGTTTATTTTTGGTGCCAATATATGTACTGCTTTGGGCACCCAGGTTTGAAAATTTTGGTCTAAATGACTTGTCCAAGGTCACAGAGCAAGATGGTGGCATGGCCAGGAATAGAATCCAGGAGCCTGACTCCCGGCCCTGGCGCCAACACACTAGATGCCAGATGTAAAACAAAACACGATCACATGTTAGAGACATGGAACTATTGGAAGCTTTCATTAGTGTGAAAGTGTATTCCCTGGATCCTCAGCTGGTGTGAATCTGCTCTGGTTCTTCTGTGGAGTGACACCTGTTTACACTAGCTGAAGATCTTGCCTTGCCTAACATACAAACCTAGGTGAGAACTCTAGGCCCAGCTTCTAGAATTGCTGTGTTCACCTCCAGCCAAAACAGGAAAAGAAAGCCCAGCGTTGTATTATGCAAAGGTTCCTGGGTTGTGTCCATCATCTGAAGGTAGTAGTGAGAGATTAACATTTCTATGCCGTCAGGATGGCTAGAGAGCCCTGGGTAGTTCCTCCGAGCACGACCTGGTTACATTCACATACAGTTTTATGCTGGCATATTGGGAAAATGCCCTGGGTTCAGGATGCTGTCATTCCCCTAGAGATCTGAAAGCAGCATTAGCTCTGTCTAATTCTTTCTCATTAGAGTCAGATAGGACAGGGAAATTGCTTAGGGCAAGGGGATGGGCACGTGAATAGGAAGATTGTCGTGGCCTGTTTTGGTATTCATTGCAGGAATATAATATTAAGAGCCGTATTATTTCTTTATTGTCTGGCGCTGATGGCAGGAGTTCCTGTCAATACAATCAGATGGAAGGCAGGAGTCCTTTATGGCAACATAATCAATTAGTGACTTTCCACCATGAAAGATCAGCCCAGCTGTGCAGCCATAGTCAATTTTTGTGCCTGCCAAACTGCTGCTTTGTAGCTTATCAGTGTGATGTTTGACAGGTGGGGGAGAATGTGTTGCATGAACCTCTCCCTGCAATAGATTTATAGCACAGTGTTAGGGGCAGGAAAACATGCCTCTTTGCAGTACACATGTATTATTGTTCTCCAAGGAGCCATGATGTCTGGCATTGTGTATTGGGAACCTCGACTGCTCCCGTCAGGGCCCTGAAGCAAGAACAAGTCTCTAGGTTATTCACAAATTTGGGAACAATCTACCACTCCTCACTGAGCAGCTGTTGTCGCTGCATCTCACCTTTGGCTGGGAGAAGAGGGAATTGGCTCCCTCTGAGACTTGACACAAAATGCCTATTCATGGCTCAGTTGTGACAGAAAGCAAAGCTGCGGCCCAGATGGCGTGTCCTGCTTCTGCCATTGCATTGCCTGGAAAGCTGATTCTGCTCTCAGCCTCGACTTGCATGGCCGGCTTTCTCCATTGGCAGCGCAGTGGCCTGGATGCCTGCCACTCAACCAACTTGCCTCTGCTCTTTATCAGGGTGTTTACTCCTCTTGTTGCATTTTCTGCCATTATCTCCTTTTGCTGCTGATACAGCTTTCAGTTTAATTCATTGCAACTTTGCAAAGAGAGGAGTCACCGCTGTTTTTGCCAAAGCACTGAATGCTGGGAAAACTTCTAAGACTGCCTAATAGCAACACCTAGTTCTGGTCCAGGACCCTGAGCCTCTCTGACTGAAACGAGGTGATCCAGATTCCTTTGTTTTCTCTTGTGAAATTCACCCCCATCTTTTTTTTTGGTCTATGCAGATTTTGCCATCATTGCCAGTAACAGAAATGGCAGGGGGCTTAGGGGAAAATACAATATATATTTCATAGGGACCCACTAACGGGGTGTAGCGACCTCAGGTAAATACGTTTGCTGTTTTCACATGGATTCCTTCATACCCCAGAATAGCTCCAGAGATAGATTTGGGCCAGACTCCTTGTGACTTGCATCTCCAGGTGCCCAAGGAGGATTCATGGCAAGAGAAACCAGGCGAGGTTGCCTCCCATCAGGGCTGTGATTAGGGTTCTTTATAACCCCATATGGTGGAGGCAGCCAGGGGGATGTGGCCAGTCAGCTCCCTACCACTTTTTAGGCTGCTGGTAGAGGGGCCTTTCAACCTCCACCCCTAGATCCGATGGAGGTCTGCAACGGGGTCTACGCTGAGCGAGGCGTCGCAGAGGTTGGGATTAATCTAGATCGTAGGTCATTAACTTGTGCTCCTTCTGCGTGTGGAAAGCCTGTTTCTGCAGCAGCCGAGTAAAGCCAATTCTTTGGGTCATTTATGAAGCATGTCTCTTGAGGCCACCACCCCTCCTTTCTCTGTCACAGGGTAGAGGATTGAAAATGTTCCACCTCAGGCCAGATCCCCTTCCCAGCCCCCTCACCTCCCCCCCCGACCCCCAGATAACAGCTGGGGCAGGCTTTAAACTACTTGACAGAGTCACTCTGAGCAAGATGTTGGCACCCAGCTCTCCCTTTACAGCTCAGCAAAGCTCAGTTATCCACCCTGCCCCTGCCTGCTCAGAGTAAACACGACCGTGTGACAGTTCTGCCTGGCAGTGCCTTCTTGCATTCTGCATACTGTGCTTCACGCGCTTCCTTGCAGCCTGCCCAATGCATGTGGGATTGGGAGCCCACGTACAGCGCCCGAGCAGTTTGCCAGGCCAGTACTAATGTGCAAAAGCCGATGTGCCACTGTAACCCGCTGGCCAGCGTGTGTTGTGTCTGATTCACAGAGGCAAGTGACATCATCATAAGACCTAATGACATCAGCCCCGCCACCAGGGGCTCGTTCACCTGCACATCCACCAGTGTGATATATGCTATCATGTGCCAGCAATGCCCCTCTGCCCTGTACATTGGCCAAACAGGGCAGTCTCTACGCAGAAGAATAAATGGACACAAATCTGACATCAGGAATCATAACATTCAAAAACCAGTGGGAGAACACTTCAACCTCTCTGGCCACTCAGTGACAGATTTAAAGGTGGCAATTTTGCAACAGAAAAGCTTCAAAAACAGACTCCAACGAGAAACTGCTGAACTTGAATTAATATGCAAACTAGATACCATCAATTTAGGCTTAAATAGAGACTGGGAATGGCTGAGCCATTACACACATTGAATCTATTTCCCCATGTTAAGTATCCTCACACCTCTTGTCAAAGTGTCTGAAATGGGCCATCTTGATTATTACTACAAAAGTTTTTTCTCTCCTGCTGACAATAGCTCATCTTAGTTATTAGCCTCTTAGAGTTGGTAGGGGAACTCCCACCTTTTCATGTTCTCTGTGTGTGTATATAGATCTCCTCACTATATGTTCCAGTCTATGAAGTATCCGATGAAGTGGGCTGTAGCCCAGGAAAGCTTATGCTGAAATACATGTGTTAGTCTCTAAGGTGCCACAAGTCCTGTTCTTTTTATAGAGGCCGTGAGTCTGTGACAGCCCCAACGACCGAGCCTGGGGCTTTAGCTTAAGCTGTGGAGACTCCTCCTTCCAAGCCTGGAGGTCTCCAGTTCAATCTCTGGCCTGTTGGCCAAACTGCAGCTGTTGGACAACACTGTAGATTAGGTGAACCGGGATGGTGCCTGTGGCTGCATGAATGTGCAGCCCTCTCCAGTGTGTCTGGCTGTGCAGGTAGTGTAGAGAAGCTGAGTCCTGTAACAGGGGTATGCCCAGGAGCTGGAAGGATGGTCTTTGTTAGATCGAACACCCAATCCTTTGCACTAGAAGACTAACGTGAATGGTAAATTAAAACCCACCCTAAAATATATTGAAAACCTCCCCCACAACACACCCGCTGTATGTTGTTCTTCGCTACTCAGCTTAGTGAATTTCACCACTTATGCTAACCAGATGCATCATAATATCTGCTTCTACCCCTGCAGGGCTGCTTCACAGGCTTCTCAGGAAGGGACTTTTTTTTCCAAACGAACTGTTACCTTATGGCTCTGCCGCAGCAAGAGCTCCTGGAGCTATTGAGACGTAGGCTGGTGCAACACCCTGGGAATGCATGAGGCATCTGGCTCATCCCTCTGCACAGATCCGGCTTGCATTGTGCTCCGCTGGCCCCTGCTCCGCTGGCCTTTGTGGAGCCAAGTTCTTCTTTTCCCATATGGAGAGGCAAGTGCAAAGACTGCCCCAGGCTAGCCCCGAAGTGCAAAGACTGGGCCTGTGCCCAGGATGGGGACTAGGCACCTTGCATCCCCTCCCATTCTTGGGTACTTCCCGAGGGGTGGACACAGTCTAGCCTTACAGGTCTGGATTCTGCAATCCTTGCCTGGGGAAACATCTTCTGATTTCAGTGGGGATTTCACCTGAGGAAGAGCAATCAGATTGAGCCCTCAGTTGAATCTGGTTCAAACACACAAGGGGAGAACATGCTGGGGGATCATTTTTAAACTGTAAAATATACATTTAAAACAATCTGTGAGTAAATTAATATAAATAGAGTCAATTGCCATTATTAATTAGTTGATAATAATTAACAGAACATCATCATCCTTCCCTCTGAGTCCTGGTGCAGAACAGTCAGGAACTTCTACTGAACATCTACTTTCAACGTCCTCCTGAAGTAATGGAAACCAAAGACGGCTGGATTAGCTGAGGAACAGAAAAATCTCTAGTGCCACATTGACTCAATCTTTCCCTGGCTGGCAGCCAGGAATAACCACAGAGGGCTAAATAATAATAAATCTGAATTATTTATCTAGGATACAAATTGCTCATTACAATCTAGTACTGGTATTTCTCTTACTGTGGGGCTTAAAAGTCCTGTGACATCATATGTCGCCCTCCGTGTTTTACTCGCTGCTATTTCCAGCAAGTGCTATCCGCAGAAAAAGGCAGAGCAGAGAATCCGTTGGGGAGGGAAGGGGGGATTGTGTGTCTTTAAGTGCTACAGTAATTACAAAACAGAGGATTTGTGCTTTTTTATGGTCTGATGCAAAAACAACTTGCTTGTGGCTTCAGCAGCGCCAGAGAGATGTGCTCAGACCAAAGGAAGGCCTCAGTCACATGGCTGCCGCTCTAGAGAGAAGCGTTTCTCTCCCACAGGTGAAATCCTCCCCGGTCAGAAGGCCAGCACAAGGGGAATTTAACCCACAGGTTCTTACGCAGGGCTTGAATCTCCATTCTGCATCAGTGTGCCTCTGCTGACTTCAGTGGAGACATGCCAGCATAAGACTGGCATAATGGGATGGAGAAGTAGATACCTGTGCCTGAAAAATGTCTAGCAGTTTGTAACATGTGCAAGCGCTGGTCAATCTGTTGCTCCCCTGCCGGCAGTAAACCCTTAATCTCCTATGGTAGATCTGCCGCTGCACTTGTATGATCGCTAATCCATCACTGCAGCTTCAGATGCTAACGTGTGTAATGAAAGGCTCAATGGAGAACAGCAACAGAAAACGCATATGCCTGCCTACACCTAGGCATTAAATGACCCTGATAAGTGAAAACATTGGGCTGGGCCAGATCCTCAGCTGGTGTGAATCTGTGATTCACATGGAGTGATGCAGATTTACATCGGCTCAGGATCTGACTCACTGCTGGAAAACTCACCTGAGTACTGGGATAAACAACACTGGTTGTCTTTGAACAGGACAATCTATATTTCTGCTACTCTTTCAACAGTAGCTGTTTTCTAGGTACCATTTTAACAAAAACATCCCCAACCTTCTGATAGCGGAACTTTAAGACCCTAATTTAGAAGAGATTCTGTGATTAATACAAAAATTGCTTGGGTATATGATTCCCATTGGATAGAAGAACAATAAAATAACCCATTAATAATGTACACCGGAGCCATTGAGATAAATAGTAGCATAGTCAGAGTAATAAATTCAAAATGAAATAAAATCCTTATTTTCAAGCAATGGTGTAGTAAAAATGCTTTGAAAGACAGTGATTTACTGAGATGTTACCTGCAAGATCGCAGTGTTTATGTAATGATCTGGAGACCATCCTATGGAAAACGAGCATGAGGTACGTAAATAGAAGACATTACCGTAGCCAAATCATCAATATCTATATTTCCCCCTGTAATCTTGTTTTTCAGTGTTTAACCTAAAATACTAGGTTGTTAGTCAAGCGAGAGAAACAGTGCATTAAATATAACTTGATCAGAATTCCTATCTTACTTTGCCCTAGTTGCTTGAGGCACAACATAAAGGTTAATAACAGATACAGGACCCAGCGCATTTAACCACAGTACTGCTACACATCACAAAGTGACAATTAGAAACTCCTGCGGAATACCAATAGCCGGTGATCAAAGAGACTTCAGCAAAACCAGTAGATATCACATTATCCCTGTTCTTCATTCATCATTTATTTGACAGGGTACAAAGCTTATATTGAGCGTTAGGGTCGCTCTTTCTGTTTTACCACACAAATGATCTACCATATAAGATGAGGGCAAGGTGGGGTGGGAGGGAGAATGAAATCGGCTTTACTTCAGTGAGCTTTGTCAACAACTTTGCAAACCCCCCCCCCCTCACTCTAGCAGAGAGGAGGCTGCTGAGTTCTTCTGGGCTCAGCCGGCACTAACCAGGCACACCTGTGAGGCTTTCTCTGTCTGGAGGGGTGGGGAGGGCAAGCTTAAAAAGAGAGAGCCTGCCACAGGAAGGAGTGGTGAATATAAAGAAGACAGCTGAGCAGAGAAACAGATCAGCCATGAAGGTGCCCGTCTCAGGCCTCACTGTCCCTGAGACTGCATGGACCAGGTATAAAGCACGGTGCTCTAAGAGGAGGGGCTGGAGGCAGACCTGAATTACAGGTATCAGCTGATAAGCCAAGCCCCAAAGAGACAGACCACCTTTGCTTTCCTTTTCTTCAGATTCCCCTCTCTCTCAAAGGAAAGAGAGAGAAAAGGACCTTTTGATGGTTGTTTGGTTTGCCTGGAGAAATCCTTAGGTGCCACAATCAGGGGCAGGGCATTGTAAATAACTTGAATCGTGGTTTGGTGGGGACTTGGGACCCCCCCCCCCCAACTTGTAATGTGTTTATAAGGAACTGGTATTATGACTGAGGGGTTTTTTAAATTGGTATCTGTAACCTCACTGAACTACGTAAGATGACTGTCTTCTGTGAACAGCATGAACTTAGAGTAGGGTGACCAGATGTCCCAATTTTATAGGGACAGTCCCGATATTTGGGGCTTTTTTGGTATGGTCTTCTATTACCCTCCCCCCCCGCCATCCTGATTTTTCACACTTGCTGTCTAGTCACCCTGAGAGTGAGTTTCACTTTTCTCTCTCTGCTAACAGAAATCATAATGGTGCACTTGGCTTCCAGGGCCCCCCGCTTTCTTGGCAGAATGTACTGGACTCTAGATCCTGCCGCCCATGCTATGTGTGTGTCCACAGTTACATGCTGTAGCCTGCACCGAAAGCAACGGGAGTGGAAAACAGATGGAAACTCACCATGAAATGTATGTGGCAGATAAGTTAATTAAAGAGTAATAACTCTTTAAGTCTCATTTTGAGCACTAGCTACTTCCGAAACAAATGAATGGCAAGCCATTAGGCACTCAACATTTATTTAATTAGGATGACTATCAAGAGTTATTATTCTTAGTAATTTGATGTTTCTAGCTATCTGTGTTCTTAATTATTCCTTGTGTTGTGATGCACCTCACCTTCTGTCTACATACAGCGTATGATGCACCACAATCAGCAGCTTCCATCATATTATCATTCACACTTAGCAGGCCACCCCCATATCTGCAGCAGGATGTAAATCTCGCTGCCTGTAAAAACTCCTTTATGAGTGTACACGTAACAATAGATTGTCAAAGGCTTAAAACTACCATTATAATTCAGTCTCCTACTTGTTGGACTACTTGAACTTCGACTTTGTAGGCCGTAATATTCACAAAACGCTTGACTGAACGTGTAAGTCAATGTCAACATGTAACCTCACTAAGTGCTCTGTAACCTTTCAGGTGTAATATGGGAACCAGCTTGCAAAGCAAAGTGTATTATTATTATTCTTCTTTATTTATGACCATAGGATGTAGGATCCCTAGTAATGGACCAGGGCCCATTGTGCTAGGAGCTGTACAAATACAGAATAAAAAGACTGTTCCTGCCCCCAAGAGCTTACAATCTAAATATGAGACAAGAGACAACAGATGGCTACAGACATATAGAAAGGGGAGTACGAGGAAACAATGAGACAGTATTGGTGGGCGTGACAGGCCGTGATCACCGCATACCACCAGCCTATCATCAAGCTTTTTGGCAGTATCATGGCAAAGGAGAGTTTTGTGCCTTCTTGGATATTTTCAGTGGTTTACCCTTTTGTGTTTAAGGAAGTTTACAAGACTGAGACCTGCAGATACTAGGCTTTCTGGGAGTAAGAGGCAGGACAGATACGTGCTAAAGGCACTAGACTAGGACTCAGGAGATCTAGGTTCCCTTCCCAGACTTCCTGTGTGACCTGGGCCAAGGCACTTGTGGGCTGGTTATTTACAGGTGAGACATGCCCACAACTCCAATGAAGTCAATGAGCCCTGTGGGTGCTTGGAAAATCGGGCCCTTTATCTCACTCTCTGCCTCACTTTCCCTTTATAGAGTAGTGATAATAGTACTTCCTTTGTCTGTCTTGGCCCTGGTTCTGTAAAGCGTCCCTGTTCAGGGCAGCACTTAAGTGTGCGCCTAACCTTAAGCATGTGCTTAAGTGTTATCCTGAACTGGGGCCTTTGATTGTAATCGCTCTGGACTGGGGACTGGCACTTAGTATGTGTACATATATGCACAATTCATAGTAGCATGGCCCCTAATTTTGGTTGGACCTCTAGGTCAGCGGTGCTCGACCAGATGGCCAGGGCCCACTGGGGGGCCGTGAGCAGGTTTCGGGGGGGGGACACTAAGCAGGGCCCTGGCCGTCTGGTCGAGCACCGCTGACCTAGAGGTGACCCGCAGAAAGCCAAAGCCCCATCACCTGGGGATGAAGCTGAAACCAGAGCAAGTTAACTTTGCAAAGCTCCCTGTGGCGTGGGACACTGAGCAGTTGCCCGGCTTGCTACCCCTAACACTGGCCCTGATTTTATATGCATAAAAACAGTTGTTGCGGCACAGGTGGGCTGTGGAGGTTTTATAGCATGTGGTGGTGGGGGGGGAGGCGGGGGCTCAGAAAGAAAAAGGTTGAGAACCCTGCTCTAGGTAAGAGGTAACCTACCCAATATTTGTAATTGACAGCTGTAATATTTGTTTTTCCCTATTTGAGATAAATATCATCGACAGTCACCTAATTCCTATGACTTATTTTTAACAGATACATTTCCCCCCCCTTTCAGATATATGGATTTTTCTCAGCACTATAAATCAAACTAATAAGTGATATATGGGCCTAATTCTATTTCTATGGAAGTCAATGGAATTTTTTCCTTTGACGTCAATGAGAGCAGGATTGATTTCTATGCATGTTCCATTTGTTGCTGAGATTTTAAGAATGAATTTCCTTTTTTCCATTGCCAAAGACAGATAGCAGCAGTAGAGGTAGAGGAGTCCTCTAATAAGCACATATTAATACATGAATCATCACCTGGGAACCCAACTCAGTAAAAGACTGAAAGGAAGATAACTGCACTTGCTATTTTGGCTGTCTGAAGTAAAGGATTTTACAAATAACGCACAGCAGAAAATCTGTAAAAACGTGATAATAATTGCAGTGTAAATTTTCACTTTAGCTTTGGGATCACACACATCCTTTAAATGCTGTTTAAATGCAGTATAATACTTAGGGCTCTACTTGAAAACCCTCTGTGCTTTGCTGAAACCTGAGCAAAGAAAATCTGTTAAAACTCTCACTTTTAAGTGTTACCTAATCACCTTCTGACATAGAATTCGCATTCAGTATTTTAAAGTGAAATAGCCACAGTGGAAGATAGTCTCCTAAAAGAAGCTTAACAAAGCCAAATAAAATATTTCCATTCTAAATTGACTCTTCCGTTTATGGAAGGTAAAAAAATCTGACTTTCCTCTTGTTCTGCTTATTCTTCATGGTATTTTTGATATTGCCAGAATAAAAAAGTATATCCCCAAAGGCACAATTGTGACTGAATACCAAAGCCCCAATACACATAGCAGGGTGTGAGAGTAGGGATTCATTTATGCTGTTCCTGCTCAGGAATCCAGTAGTTTTCCAGTGATGAAGTTGGTGACAAAGCACTGCAATGAACAGCAGTCCTTGGCGTTGCCTGCAGCCTTGGCAATATGCCTTTAAACTCGAGGGTGGCCCAGGCCACATCACTTGGATCCAGGTTTTTGAACCTGCCTCAACATTAGAGTTATTTGGATTTGGGGTGCTGTTTCTAAAGATAAGAGCATGGAAGGATCCAACAATGATGGCAGAGGACCTTCAAAAGTTGTGTGGCCATTTAAACTAGGGTTTAATAGTAGAACCTCTATTTTATTAATCTAATTGAGGATTGAGAGGTTCATAAAATTGAACATCTCAAAACCAGAGTAGTGTACAGTGCATAGATTGCAGTTTGGTGCATTGTATTGCCTCCTTCTGGTCTTTCAAACCTCACTGCAAAGTGATTTCCAAACCACTGAAGGCATTGGGTTGTGAAGAGCTGTTGACTTGTTTTTTCATCAACATCACTTTTATTATGTGGGGTTTTTTTAAGTTGGGAAAACTGGTTTGTATAACTGGTCATTTATAAGATTAAAATGTTTGTAAAATCAAGGCTCTACAATATCTATTTCCTTGAGGACTTCTGTAGCTAGTGCCAAGGATAACCTCATCGTTTGGTCTCAGTAGATGCTGAAGTGTTAACTGTACACAAAAGAAACAACTGGACAAAGAACATTTAACATTGGTAGCTACTGTGAAAAGGGTATGCTAGAGATCAGGCCCAGGCAGACCCTCTAGGAGGATACCATGGGGCACGAGGCATGGTTGGGCTGTGGATTGTGTGCTAAACAGGGATGGCTGGACTATAGCAGAAGAATGCCAATTTAAGAGGAGCCAAGGCATCTCCAAGAAATGTATTTCTACTTCGTATTTGGATGTCGGTCTAGTGGGTTTTTTTCTTAAGGAAAGGGTTGAAACAGGTTGTGACATTGCCTTGGTTCTTGTAAACTTTTCAAACCTTTATGATCTATTTAATTGACCAATAGTTTGTCAAGCTACATGTTGCATTTTGCACACTTCTATGCTTCATTCCCCTTCTGCATGTTGTATTGAACTGACACTGGGCTTTTGATCGTCTAACCAAATAGGTTGAAGTTCTTTAAAGCAAGGACATTTGCCTTCTATGTGCTGAATTTTTGAAACGTTCTGCTTGGGAGTAATATTCCATTAGCCCCATTTGGCCTGTTCTGCTATCCTTACTTTAAGAAGTAATTGTGGCGTTAAGTACTCCAATGTGCCAAAAGGTAAAAGAACGGGGCCTTTACATCGGAAATTTTCTTTTTTATTGTTGTATTTTAATGTGGGGAAACTGACAATTTATATTGAATATATTCTCTGTACAGCACTGTGAGAAGTTCTAATACAAAAGGTGCTAAATATAAAAAATGTATTGTGTGTGACCTATTACTTCTGGCATAAGAATGTAAAAGCATCATTAGGGTTTTGAATTCATTTGCAATTGTGAATTTCTGAAAGTGACTTGCTGTGATGACTAAGGTTATAAGTACCTATTGTGTTCTTTAAAAAAAAAAGGAAAGAAAAAGCAATAACCTTTCAGAATCCTCACATCTCTTTGCATTTTACTTTACAATTCTGTCTTCCCAATGTAACTTAAAAAATGAATAATTTAGATGGGAGTGTTGTGTGTATGCAATGATGGAAGCAATCTTTGGGAGCAACTTTAAAAATAATTCTGTTCACATTTTGAAAAGTCATCCGAATCACAATTTAATGTTAAGATTCTTCAGTTGCATGTGACCTTCGACATCATTTGAAGTAACATAACAATGAAGCACCATAAGATACTTTCCCCTCTTCTACAATTTGTTCAATGGTGATTAATTAAGATAATGCTTTAATTAAGGCCCTTACTGAGTGCTTTTTCACTTGGTTAATTTAAAATCAGTGAAAGGTCAATCTACCATTATCCTCCTGAGTTCATGAAGTGCTAGACACACAAAGGGATTTAGGTGCCTCAGTCCAAAATTTAGATCCTCAAATCCCACTCCTTAGCTGCTGCCTAACCCTGAGGGCACCTTCATTTCTGTTGCTAAAGTCTCCTAGGTGCTTTCACTTCTGCTGCTGTATATGCACACAGCCACCTAAGGGTATGTCTGCAACACAGCTGAAAGGAGTAACTTCCA
Source organism: Mauremys reevesii (assembly GCF_016161935.1). NCBI lineage: Eukaryota > Metazoa > Chordata > Testudines > Geoemydidae > Mauremys > Mauremys reevesii. The sequence continues at coordinate 3,618,387 of NC_052632.1, read as the reverse complement.
GCTTGGGTAGACATACGGCACTAGCTTTGATTGTGCTAGACAGTTAAAAATAGCAGCACAGTTGTTTGCTGAACAGACAGCAGGATGGGATAGGGGCCCTGAGTACGATCCTGTCCAAGACCCTCAGTGTATATGGGTGGAAGTGGATATGCTTCTGTCTTTAGTGCACTAGCGTGATCAGCGTAAGTATGGGTATGTCTACTTGAGCTGGGAATCGCATTGTCCAGCTGCAATGTAGACATACCCTATGTCCCAGGTGCCTAATCCCTCCTGGAATCCTTACACTAGCTGTTGCCCACCTGGCTTGCCTATGGGACTGGATCCAACAGGTGTGCTCAGATCACAGGCAATGAGTAGAAAGCACTGCATCACCTTTGTAACCATCAGCCCAGGTGTTAGAGCGCTTGTCCCCACTCTACCGGCTATGGAGTAGGAATTGGAACCCAGCTCTCTCTTCTCCCATGTAATTGGGTGGGGCTATTGTGGGGTAAGTCTCCCCCGTTGAAGATGTTCCACTGTGTCTGAAATACTTACGTAGCCAGCGAGAGTACAAGAATGGCTTTCTAGGCAATGGTTAGGGCACGCACTGGGAATTAGGGAGAGTCAAGTCCCTGTTCCAATTACTATTTAATTATTTATACAAAGTGGAACAGCTTCAACAGGAGACACTGAGAGACCCAGGCCAGAATCCCCCTCACCCAGCGGTTAGGGCACTCACATAAGCTAGCGCCACACTGCAGCCCTAAGTCAATCTAGGTTAGGTCAATTTACAGCCAGCACAATAATTACTGGGATGGCTGATGTCCACACTGCCCCCCTTCTGTCGATGGTGTGCATCCTCACCAGGAGCGCTTCCACCGACTGAAGAGGGGCTGAAAGCCAGGGCAGGAGCGGGGGGCAGCTGCTTGGGCTTCTTGGCTCCTTAAGTGGAGAATGGGGAGCCTCTGGGCAGCAGCCCAGCTGGAAGTGGAGAGCCAGGGGGCAGCTGGGCTGTAGCTGCCCAGCTTTCTTCTCAATTTCACAGCTCCAGTATGACAAGAAAGCCACCAGCCAATGGAAGTAACGCAATGTTTAGAGGGACACTCCGTCACCCTAACTACACTGACGTAAGCCCTCTACCTCTTGTGGCGTTCCGATGTCAGTGTAACAGGGCATTTACATTGGCGGGACAAGGCTTCAGTGTAGGTACTGACATAATTAAGTCAATGTAAACTACCTTACATTGACCTAACTGTAGTGTAGACCAGGCCTCAGCTTGCTGGCTTTTGCAGTTCCCCTTCTTAGGTGCCGAACTCTTCCCTTGGTGTAGGGAGCTTGGGCAGGTACGTTAGTGCTGTGGATTCCAGTAGGTGGGAGGGTGCCTAAAGTTAGGCATCGCAAAGCTGAGTCGAAGTCCCCATTGTGGATCTAGCCCTAAGTGACTCAGGCAACACTTGTAATTTAGAAATGGAAGTTTATACTAAAACTGAAAGAATCCTGGACCTGAAATATCCAAGTAGGGCTGGATTAAAGGTTGAGGGCATAATTTCCCCCTTATCCCATCAGTGTAAATCCTGAGTTACCACTGGTGTAACACTAGCAGAAAAATGGTATGAGAAGAAAATCAAGCCCAGGGTTTGGTTTTGGAACTGACTGGCAGAGAAGGCCTGACCAAACAATAAGCCAGTGAGAATGTAAAGGCCATATGGTCAGATTTCCTCCCTTCTGACTACTTTGCACTGGTCAGAAAGCTGTCCTAATTGGGCAGGTGGGTATTCCCCTTGCATAGGGAAATCGCCAGATAGTGTAAAGCTGGCTCTCCTCTACCTTCTCCCAGCACCCAGTAGCATGGAAGAACATACCAGGGCATGGCTGGAGCCTGCTACACTCTATCCTGGGCAGTGGATTGGCCCCTATTAGGACATTGTCCTTGGCCAGAGCCAGTGATCTGACCCTAAGAATTTATCCATGGATTGGGACAAAGAAACCAATCCTGCAAATGCCTTACTATCTAACGGATGAAGTGCTTGCTGTTACAAATAGGTCCTACATAAAGGAATAGGGTTTTCTCAGTAGTGAGCACTGTTAGCCAGGTAGTAAAGGTTTGCAGAAGGGCAGCTGTAGAAGTGTGGTGGAACTGTGCATGTTTCAATGCAATAAGTGTGTGAAAACCTAAAGTTGTGAGCCATGAAGCAGCAGAACTAAATTGAGATTTGTGCTGAGAAAATTTGCCAAGATTTTTTTGCAATTTTCACACAGCACTAGCCAAGAATATCTCTATACTAATCAAATTGAGAGGAACATGAATTAAACTTATTGAAAGTATCTCCAATTTTGTTTCAATTTATTTTTCTTCTCTCTCTTTTTTTTTAAGGCTATTAAGAGAGGGAAGGAAAATGTGGCTGTTAAACCCCAGCATACGTAGTTATGAATCTCTTTATTTTTCCTATAATTCCTCTTGACAAAATAATTAGCACATGTACAAAGTAAATGGAAGCATAGAATGCTGATGTTTGAGTAGACAGAAGGTTCCTATGGCTGTAAGCAGAAGCCCTGCTGCAGCTCTAATGAACTGAAAAGATACCTGCTTTCTGAAAGGGGTGTTAGGCTTGACTTCAGAACAGCAATACTGCTGAAGATTACATGGGGCCAGATCCTTACAGGGTGTTGACTGGGCGGCTAACTTCAATAGAGCTACACAGACTACACCAATGAAGGAGCTGGCCCAGTGTTTTTAAAGCACTACATTGTAGGAGAATCATATAGTATCTTTAATTCTTAGGATTTTAAATGTGCGGAGTGGACTGAGTAGGTTTTCCAAAAAAATCGGTATTCTTCCTAAAACTGTGGGGCAGAGAAATCTGGAGCACCAAGAACATGGCTATAAAAAGATTTCTTTAAAAAGATAAATTGGTTTAATTTTCGTACTTACAAAATTTGAGATTCAGTGTGAAATATTCATTCATTAACTGTTAGATGAGACAAATTTAGCACAGTGCCTACTCACTCAGCTGAGGGTGGCTCTCTGAGAGTCCTGTTGGCAGGAGTATTTATGCAAAATGCACGACTTAAGACATGAAGATAGGAAACTACATTAATTTGTTGTTGGCTGTAGTGGTTACCCACTAACGCCTAGCTACCCGAGTCCCAAATTCATTGGTGGATGCAGTGGGGAGAAATGTCAGGCTACATGTTTTGAACTCCCACGCCTCATGCCGCTGCTAAAAGAAGCATTCAAGCCAGCCTGTAATGGTGGAGTCACCATAGGAGTGTGTGGTCCCCAAGCAGTCACTTGGTGTTTAAACAAGCACATCCACAATATTGGTCTTTATGCTGATTTTAAAAGAGAAAAGGCAAGTGTTCAATGGAGATCACACTCAACCTGTTTGTGTTAATGGGGCAGAGGTTCAGATTTTCCCTTCCATGATATCTGAATTTTAAAACAGACACATTCTGAATGTGCCCATATACTGTGATCAGTGTCTCCCCAAGGCTGCATTATGAATGCAGGACTAGATGCTCTTAGGATAGTTTTCATCCCTTATGTATTAGCCACCCTAAGGGGCCTTACCCTAACAATTTTCATGAAGCTGCACCAGGATGTGGTCATCACATCATGACTAGGTTCTATGGGGCAGTTAGATTGGTGTACGGTGAGGCTGCAACTGAGGCTGGAGGATTCTGTAACCACTTCGATGTCCTTGCTGATGAAAAGAGAACAGAGGCTGCAGCTCAGGCTTCATGCTGTTGGGGGGCTTGGCTGGGGAGTCCGTAACATGGTTGGACCTTCCCCACTTCTAGTGATGTGGGTGCAGAGGCTGGGTGGGAGCAACAACCCAGGGTCTTGGAAATAGGAGGTGGATACCAGTATCTGAGTCCTCTGCTAAGAGACTGGTGGGTAGAGCAGGTGTCCCAGGGTTGCTGGTGGGAAACAGAGCACAAAGGCCATGGAGGACACCAGGTCTATGGCAGCTCAGAGGGGACTTCCTTAAAGACAGGAGCCCAGAGCTCCCTCCCCTGAAGCTCATTTCCCCCTTCTCACTCCCTGCGGCGAGGAGTGCACCACAGACTGGGCGGCTGTAGGGTCCCCTGTGTAGCCGCTGTATGTAGAACTAACCCCCTCCCACAGAGCGGCGGTCGCTACGTCCTACCTCGCTCTGTCCACACCAGCACTTTTGTCCGTGAAGCGAACGTCGGTCGGCGCGCGCGCGTGTGGTTTTCACACCCCTGACCGACCAGCGTGTCACTGACAGACGCGCCGGTGCAGCCACAGCCCCGCGGAGCCCTGGGGGCCAGTCCCGAGCCCTGTGGCGGGAGGCTGCCGCCGCTACCAGCGCAGGGTCGCGTCAGGGGCAGAGCAAAGGTGCCTCCAGCCCCGTGGCCTGGCTGCGGACCGTGGGCAGGGCCAGGCGCCCTGGGGAGCCCCCCCCACCCGGGTGACTTGCGGGGTCCCCGTGAGCTCCGGCCTGGCCCCGGGCTCCAGCGGGGGGGAGGGGCAGGCTGCCCCCCCCCCTGGGGACAGCCCCGCTCCGCCCTGCAGGGGGCTCCCGGCCCCGGCCCGCGTGAGGCGCGTGTCCCCCCGAGCCGAGCGCAGCCCCTCCCCCTCCGGCGCGCTGGGATTGGACGCGGGGTCCCCACCGGGCCCGCCCCCATCGCGGGCGGAGCGCTGTGATTGGGCGCTGTGTCCCCGCCCCCCGCCGGGTTCTCGCGGGAAGTGGGGGCGGGTCCCGTCCCCCTTCCCCGGCGCTGTGGTTCTGCCGCCCCCACCCAGGTAGGAGCTTCCGGGAAGGGGGGGGGGGGCTCCGGGGGTTACCCCGCCCGCGGGCCTGAGGCGAAGGGGCTGCGGGCCCCGGGTAACCTGGGGCGGCCGTTGCCGGCTCCTGCCTCAGCGCGGCTCTCTCGCCCCGGAGCCCGGCGGGCGGCGCGCGGGGATTGGACGGCGGCCTGGGGGCGGAGCGCTGGGATTGGGCCGCGCGTGTCCCCGCCCCGCTGGCGCGGGGGGCGCGTGGGCCGCGGGGGCGGGGCTCGGCGCGGCCCCACGTCGCCGCCTCCCGGAGCCCCGCGCACTGTGGTTCCGCCCGGGCCGGGGACAGGCAGGAGCCGCCGCGCCGAGGGAGGCCCGCGCCCGCCCGCCCTGCACAGGTGGGAGCTGCCGGGGGCCGCGCTGCTGGGGCCTGCGGGCGGGGCCGCCTGCCAGCCGGGACCCGGCGTGGGGCCGTCCCCGGCGTGCGTGCGGGCTGGCTCGCGTCCCGCGGGGTGGCCGGGGCCGGCTGCGGGGGCTCGGCTGCCCCCGCTCGGGGCTGCGGGCCCGGGTGCCGCCTGACAGGTGGGGCGGGGGTGCCTGTGGCGTCCCTAGGTGCGGGGGGAGCGGCTGCAGCCCCCCCCCCCGCCCCGGCTTGAAGTGGTTCCCTCACTCACACGGGTTACAGTCTGGGTCTGTGGCGGTTAAACTCCCCCGGTGGCGGCATCACGCTTCCGTGGCGGGGGGCTCTGGTTGACCCCTGCCTTGTTTGGGGGCCACGTGGGTTCCTGGAAGATCGCTGCTGGGTTGGGTGGGGGGCAGCGCCAGGTCCGTGCAGCCTCCTGGTCTCTTTCCTCCACCCTGTTCCTCTGGCTCTGTCTAGCAATTGTCAGGCTGCCCCGCTAGTACCGAGACCGATGGGTTCGGGTCTGGCAGCAGCAGCAGCAAGCGCCTGCCCTGGTGCACAGAGTAGGAGCTGAGGATGATGGTACCTGGGAGCGGTGGGCAAGGGTTATAGGCAAGACTGTGTCCAAACTCCCTTGAGAGACAACAGAAGAAACAGCCAACTGGGAAGTCGGATACTCCGAGACAGTTGCAGAAAGGAGACATATTTGCTTTGCGCTGACAGCCGTGGTTGTAGCTGTTTTCAGTCAAACCCGGCCACCACTTCTTCAGCTCCATGCTCTTCTGTGGCTGCATCAGAGTTTTACCCTCTTGCTTTCATGTTCACTTTGGCTTCTGTGCAAAGCAAATAAAACTGCTTCGTTCCATTCTCCTTCTCAAGTTGCTTAGTAGAAGGGACTTCACATTTCAGGATGGAGATTTTGAAATTCCAGGTCCAGGAGGAGAAGGGAGAGCAATACATTTCTTTCTGGAGGAAGGGCTAAAGGCACTGATTGCAGGTTGATATTTGTTTTGTTCATCAGAGTGGGTAAAGTACTGGGTTTTGTTGCCAGAGCATTGTATGAGTAACCCAATCTTGAACAAATTCTGATAAAAATTTGCCACCCTTAGGATGATCCTGTAAAAAAATGGATAATTTGGATGGGTGAGTAAATTTACTCATCCCAATTGAGTGGGTGTGCAGAATTTTACAAGACTAACATAAACGGATCTGAAATGTTCCATGGTAACTAGACATTCTTTGAGAATTTTTATGCTAGCTGTTTTCCACATACTTGGTCAAGAGCAGCCTTTTCTTTGTGTGCTTCATTACTGCAGGTGCAGTCTGGCATAGACGAGAGCTTGTGAATAGCTCTTTGTGTTATGCCAGCACCTGTTCATGTGGAACTGAGGTAGTTTTACTACCTCCTTAAAGGTGTGATGTGGACTGACTAAAGCAGAAATATTTAAAGCTCAGGCTATGCATCTGACCCTGGTTTAGCTATTGCCAGTGTCTTGTTACCAGCTACTCGTGCTGTCAAAAGACAACATGAATTAAACAGAGAAACACAAAGTTGAATATTCTAACCCTTTTGTTAAGGGACATATCTTCCTCTGATCTGTAACAGTGGATCTTGACTCATTATTCTGGCCTCTCAAAAGGCATGGATTTCCCTCTTGACAGTGGTGTTGGTTCCATAGAAGTTGGGCAGAATATTAGCTGCTTATGTGGGACAGAAATAATTTTGATTTGTTAGACTTAGGATATGTTAAGAAATACAAAACTGAGGAGTACTTCATCTTTGACATTATAGCTGTTACAATATTCGTTGCAACAGTTCTGTGATTCTAACAACCGTTTCAGTGGGGAGTGCCTTTTCCTTAAATATACCTGTATTCTCTGGCTTCATCCAGGGAACCACTCCAGTTTGATCTGATGGTTTTGATGTAGAAACTTCATAAAAATGCTAATGCTCTTCGAAGATAGTTGTGCGGTTGATTAGCTTTTTTGTCAGATCATCTGAAACCATGAAAATGTCTGTCTCTCTCTTCTCACCCCCCCCCCCCCTGGCCCCTTGATGCTTCATTTATAAAATAGGCAGACCAATTTAGGTAACTTTTTTTTTTAGTTCTGAATATGCTGAACCATGGCATGATGCTGATTAAGGGCCCAAGCTATAGTGAGTCTAGTAAGCACTACCAACTACGTTTTAAAAAACCCACTTATTTTATTTTGGACTAAAATAAAGCTTGATCGTTCTTAAGGGATAAAGCAAAAATAGCTTCTTCCAGATGTGATCTTCCATACATTGAAAATTAACTGATTTGTGGAGTAGCAGAGTAAAATATATAGGATATCTAGATAAACAGGTAAAATCAGTCTGAATCAGTAAGGAGTCTGTTACTCAATTGATGCAGTCTGGCAGGAAATATAAGGAAAATCTACAAATATTCAGGAGATTGAATTTTTATTTTTAAGTATATACAACAGGAGAAACTTAGATTTCACTGTCATCTATGAAACTGCATGCATTGCTCAGGAATGTTCTTTAAACAAATGAATATTTCTTACACCTTCCCTCCCTCCCCCCAAGTATGTAATAAGTGGTGCCAGACGGTTCTTTGAAATATGGTGGGGAGGATGGATTTCTACGTCTTTTGGATATTGTGGAACATCCAAGAGATGAGTGTTTGTGTTTATATGTATCTGGTATGTCATGACATGACCAATGTTACTAGGGCATCTATTTAAAAAGATATGGAGCTGTTTAACCATTAAGAGGTTATGGTAAGCATATTAAAACTTTGTGCAAAGACAGCACTTTAATGCTTAGTTGCTGGGCATAATGCTTGTCTAAAGCCATATTCTAAATGGCTGGCTGAACTTTTGTTACATATTTGTGCAGGTGGGACCTTCATCGCTGGGAGAAGACTATAGAGTAAAGGCAGCTGGGCATGTGTTGAGCAGAGATGGGGATAGAGAAGAATGCAGTTGTTTTAAACTGTGCCCTCTGCTTCTTTCTCCCCATTCAGTGCACTTCCCCTTCCTCCTCTCCCTTGAAAAGGTTGCTGCTGCTAACAGTAGTTTGTGGATCTCTAGGCACTTTCTGTCATAAAAACTATATAGGTTCAATATTACAAATGTAGGTTTTTAGTATAGATAGTTAGTTCAAAGTGACTGATGGACCACAAACTGCTGGAAGGGCAGCTGGGCTTCTGAGGGATGCGGAAAAGGATCCAGATAGTTAGGGAAAAATTGGATTCTAGTATCAGCTCCTTGGGCAAATCATCTTAACTTAAAAAATGAGGATACTACTACTTGCCCACCTTTGAGTTGTTTCAGCGCTATGGTTGAGAAGTGCTGTATAAGAATAAGTATGTGTTAGTTCGTGGGACCTGTAAATTATGTCAAGGTTAAAATTAATGTGCATATACTACATAGAAAAGAAAAGCCCGGTGTCGTCTTTCCACTATTTTCTTTAATCCCAGAACTACTTTTCATTTTGAAAGAATAGATTAAGTTCTTTGAGTGCTTGTTCATGTCGATTCCAATCAGGTGTGTGCATGCGTGCATGGCAGCCAGAAGATTTTCCCCCTAGCAGCAGCATCCGTCAGGTCGACCTGGAACCCCACTGGAGTCGCATCTTCATGGCACAAAATATAGAGCCCTGCTGACCCCGCCACCCCTTCAGTTCCATGTTGCCATCTGTGACGGTTATCTGGAACCTCCCATAGCTCTTGACTTGGCAAGCGCCGTTAGCACTGTCCATTGTGCATAGTTGCTTACCTCTTAGTGTAGTTAGTATGAACAATTCCCAGCCTTCCCGCCCTTCCCCTCCCTCTTCAGGGACCTTTCTCATGAGCGACTTCTCATAGAGGAGGTGCACTCGCTGCTATTGCTGGGGGCAGTGGAAGAGGTTCCTCAGGAGCTGAAGGGTAAGGGCGTGATGCAACAGGAAGTGCCAGCAGTTTTGCTCCTTCCTGAATCACAGCCCAGGCTCCATTGCGGACACGTGCCTCCTCCCATGGGGAGGCCATCTTCTATATGCGTTTCCATCTATCCTTCTTGTTCACAAGGTGCTCAAGATACAGAGGGATCAAGCTTCAGTGATATTGATAGCTCCAGCCTGGCCCAGCCAATTCTGGTACATATCAATCTTGGAAATGTCCGTGGAAGCCCCAGTCACCTTACCGCTCCTCCCAGACTTAATAACTCAGGATCATGGCTGTCTCCAGCAACCAAACCTCGAGTTGCTGCACCTCACGGCGTGGAAGCTCCATGACTAAACCTGATGGAGCTCTCCTGCTCTGACTCGGACAAGTCCTCCTTGGCAGTAGGAAATCCTGCACCAGGGCTATCTACTTTGCCAAGTGGAAGAGGTTTTCAGTTTGGTTGGCGCAGTATCACTCGTCCCTGAAGCTCGCCCCATACCACTTATCCTGGACTATCTTCTCCATTTCAAGCAGCAGGGTTGTCCATGTCGTCAGTAAGGGTTCACTTGGCAGCCATTTCCGCCTTCCATCTGGGCACTGAGGGACGGTTGGTCTTTGCCAATCCTGTGGTCCTGAAAGGTCTCGACAGGCTATATCTGCACAGCCGGCAGCTGGCCCTGACCTGGGACTCAATCTAGTCCTTTCCAAATTGATGGATCCACCCTTTGAATGGCTGGCGACTTGTTTCCTGCTCTTCCTGTCGTACAAGGTGGTGTTTCTGGTAGCGATAACCTCAGCCAGGAGGAGGGTGTCCGAGCTCAAGGCCTTACCGTCAGAGCTCCCTTACATTGTGTTCTATAAGGAAAAAGTTCACTCAGGTCTCATCTAGCTTTCCTCCTGAACGCTGTCTCCCAGTTTCGCATCAACCAGGACATCTTCCTCCTGGTGTTCTATCCTAAGCCGCACTCGAGCTATTGAACAGGTCTACTTGTATCTGATGTTTATGTAAAGTATTGTCAGTACCCTATTAGCATGTAGTAGATCTCATAAACTGAAGCTTTGGTATGTTATGGATACATTAATAATCAGTAGCTAAGCATTTTTATGCTAGAGATGTTACTGCTAGAATATCTAGCCTCTTAAGTTTGAATTTCATTCAATTGGTCAAAGTCTGCGTGGGCACCTTATTGTGCATTCAGATAGTGACCATTGAACAGTGTGGAGAGGATATAGCAAAAAAAGTAATGAATACATGATCAAAACATAGTTTTCTGTGGGAGGGCAAATTAAAACAATTCAAGCCACTGGTTCAGCACCCTAGCAATTGGAAGGTCTTGTGTAGGCAAATTTAAGGTTAGATAATCAGAACTACAATGCCTTCCTGTGTAATATGAACAGACCCCTGTCATCAGCGTGCAGGACTGAACCTGGGACCTTCTGGAACTAGATGTATGAGTCTCTACCGCATGAGCTAAAAGCTGTTTGGCTCTTAGCCATGGCTGTAGTAGACTCACCAAGCTCTAGATGGTCTAGGTGCCACTAGAGAGGGATGGAACCACACCAAGCAGGCATGGGGGTTACACCTACATTTTTTTTTCTGCATAGCATGTGTCCCTTCAAAAATGCAATATGAAAATAACCCTTTTCATGAGGATTTTGCATGAAATTTATTTATGGAAAAATGCATTTGTGTATACAATTAGCAGTAAGAATCTAGTAAGGGGAAGGTCTGTTAATAACAGTTGCGCAGTTGCGTGTGTATATACACAAATAAGATTGGTTTTTTTCCCTTGGTAGCATCATGCATGAATTTAAATAATACTGCAAAATCTTAATGTTGGCTTAAGCAAACACTCCATGCCCTGCAAATAGCTTGAAGAATTATGTATACATGAACCCAATCCTGCAGCCCTCCTAAACAACACTTGCTGACTTTGATGGAAGTTTTGCAAACCAAGGCCAGCAGAATCAGATTTGGGAGTAGCCTTTTTAAAGATCGTATGAACTTGAACAATACAGCCTGTAGATGTAGGGATTCCCAGTTTTATTAATAAATCTTCAGTCAGCACTAGCTAAACAGGAAAGACTGTAAGGACGCTATGCACTTCTGAATTTGGCGAGTTGTAACAAGTGAAATGACACTATCAAAGCACGTTCTGTAAAAGTATCTTGCCCTGCAAATATATTCTTTGGCACTATTAACAAACTTTTTCTGGGTCAAATATTTCAGTTGATGTCTGTCTAGCGTCCTTGTTTTCACTTCAGTGAATTTGTAAAGTTATCAGATGCCACAGTGGTGGTAATATATAAATGTCTGTATTAAGTTGAAGTGTAATTCTACAACAATTGCTCCTTATGAAGGTAACTGAATCCTGTTCAGTTGTAGGGATGGGGGAGGGAGCAACTTGACAAGTTGCAACTTAAACTGTTTTACAGATTTAAAATATGCATACAGTATTGTCAAAACTTGCACACTGTAATATGATTCTGAAGATGCTTCTGAAGACATGTATTGGCTGTTACAACTTGTTGGCTCAAGACAGTGATTCTAGTGACATGCCAGACTAGTTCAGTGAGTTTAACCAGCGTGACACTTACTAAAATTTTTTTAAATGCCGTTTTTTGTACCCAGTATGTGATGGTTTCTGCCATCATGTTCTCAAATATGAGAAGCAACTTAAAAGTAAAGTGAAAACATTCATATTGGGAAAGGAAATATGGGCATTCGCCTTTGAAGTGATGGACTGTGAACCACCATATCTCCTTTGTCTTAGTAGGCACTTCTCGGCCTCATGGCTGAGGGGTGAAAACATTACCTTCAGTATGGAAACAATAGCAAAATGTTAAAGCATGAGATAAAGTTCAGTAAAGCATCCTCAGATAGTCGTGGGAAGGCTGCATTGGTGGTATTATGCAATATATGATACTGCTAAAAATTAGCAGGTGCCTAAAATATTAGTGTCTGGCCAGTGGCCCAGACAGAAGAAAAGCTGGGTCTGGCAGCATTTGGCAGTAATTTTCTGCAAAGCAAGTGTCCTGAGCTCTTTTTACTGTCTGACAGATTCTTTGACAACCTCATCTAGAATACTGTGTGCAGTTCTGGTCTCCCATGTTTAAGAAGGGTGAATTCAAACTGGAACAGGTTCAGAGATGGGCTACTAGGATGATCCAAGGAATGGAAAACCTGTCTTATGAAAGGAGACTCAAAGAGCTTGGCTTGTTTAGCCTAACCAAAAGAAGGTTGAGGGGGGTTATGATTGCTCTTTATAAATATATCAGAGGGTTTAATATCAGTGAGGGAGAGGAATTATTTAAGCTTAGTACCAATGTGGACACAAGAATAAATGGATATAAACTGGACACTAGGAAGTTTAGACTTGAAATTAGACAAAGGTTTCTAACCATTAGAGGAGTGAAATTCTGGAACAGCCTTCCAAGGGGAGTAGTGGGGGCAAAAGACATATCTGGCTTTAAGACTAAGCTTGATAAGTTTATGGAGGGGATGGTATTATGGGATAGCCTAATTTTGGCAATTAATTTGGCAATTGATCTTTGATTATCAGCAGGTAAGTATGCCCAGTGGTCTGTGATGGGATGTTAGATGAGTTGGGGTCTGAGTTACTACAGAGAATTCTTTCCTGGGTGCTGGCTAGTGAGTCTTGCCCACATGCTCAGGGTTTAACTGGTCGCCATATTTGGGGTCGGGAAGGAATTTTCCTCCAGGGCAGATTGGCAGAGGCCCTGGAGGTTTTTCGCCTTTCTCTGCAGCATGGGGCACGGGTCACTTGCTGGAGGATTCTCTGCAGCTTGAGGTCTTCAAACCCACAATTTGAGGACTTCAATAACTCGGACATAGGTTAGGGGTTTGTTATAGAAGTGGATGGTTCTGGAAGATTCTGTGGCCTGCATTGTGCAGGAGGTCAGACTAGATGATCATAATGGTCCCTTCTGACCTTAAAGTCTATGAGTCTATAATATAATGCTGGTTTTTTTTTAAAGTGCTACCTCAACTGGAAAAGGAATTCTTTTGGAGATGATCTAGTCACCAGCATTTCCTGTCTTTATTATAGAATTACACTAACTAGTTTGCGGTACTGATTTTTAGACCTGAAAAATAAAATAAGGGACATTATTCTAAATTTATACAACCCTCCACATAATGGGGCATTTATCTTGACTGACATGTCAGGGTACCGCTGTAATATAAATAGGTGGTGGTAATAATCAGAGCACTGTCTTTAGCCTACATACATATCATTATTTTGTGGCTTTCTTTGCCTAATAGCGTCTCGCTGTTTTGGGAGACTTTCTGTTCCCTCACTGGTAACAGTGACATGAAAAGCTGAGCTTCAGTAAGGTTAATTTAAGTGGGTCTTTCTCCAAACAATTGATTGAGCCATAAGATTAAAAGGTAGATTTCTTATGCAACTATGGGATTTCTCAAAATGGTTACTTTACCATTTGTTTTTTTTTTTTAAAGCTTGATGAATTACATAAAATAATGTAAAAAGAATGAGGAGTACTTGTGGCACCACAAGTACGCCTCATTCTTTTTGTTGATACAGCCTAACATGGCTAGGGTGGTATTCAAGTCTTACTGGCATTCTAAAGCATTTAATATTTTTACTGCCAAAGGCCTTCAGAACAGATTGACCATTTCAGCAGACTCTCAAGTGAGGGAAATCTGATATTTTGCTTGGGCAGAGTGAATGTGTACAGAGATGTTCTGTACTGTTTTGACTTATCTTTCACTATATTACAAATTAGCAAAATTATTACACTAAAGATTTTATGCACCTAAACAAAGTTCAGAGGATAGATACAGGGATGGCAGGGTGGTTTTTACCAGGTAAAATAATGGCTTTTACTGCTATGGGGAAAGCTGGCTAGGCCCAGTTGAAGGCATTTTCTATTTGAAAAACTGTTTCGTAGAACCATAGGGCTAGAAGGGTAAGCAAGCATCATCTAATCTAACCCCCACCAATATGCAGGATTTAGAACACCAGGGTTGGAAGGGACTTCAGGAGGTCATCTAGTCCAACCCCGTGCTCAAAGCAGGGCCAATCCCCAGACAGATTTTTGTCCCAAATCCATAGATGGCCCCCTCAAGGATTGAACTCACCCAAGCTAGATGGCTACCCAGCCTCTTTCTGAAAACCTCCAATGAAGAAGCTTCTGTGTCTTCCTTAGGCAGTCTGTTCCACTGTCCTGCTGTTCTTACAGTTAGGAAGTTTTTTCTGAGATTTAATTTAAATCTGCTGTGCTGTAGTTTGAACACATTGCCTCTTGTCCTGCCCACTGTAGCAAAAGAGAACAACTTTTCTCCGTCTTTTTATGGCAGCCTTTCAAGTATTTGAAGATCTCTATCATGTTTCCCCTCCCCCCCCATCTCCTATTTTCCAAACTAAACAGACCCATTCTTTCAGTCTTTGCACATGAAGCTTGCGTTCTATCCCTTTGATAGTCTTTGTTGCTTGCCTCTGGATCCTTTCCAGTTTCTCTACATCCTTTCTATAAACTGGTGACCAAAATTGGACACAGTACTCCAGCTGATGACTAACCAACATAGAGTAAAGCAGTAGTATCACTTCCCATGACCTGCATGCTATGCCTCTGTTAATGCATCCCAAAATTGCATTTCCTTTTTGCACCAGCATCATGTTGTTGACTCATGTTGAGGTTGTGATCTACCACAGCTCCCAGATACTTCTCAGCAGTGATGCTGTCAAGCCAATTCTCCCATTCTGTATTTGTAAATTTGGTTTTTCTTCCTTAAGTGTAGCACCTTACATCTTTGAATTTCATTTTGTTGTCTGTAGCCCAGTTCTCCAATTTATCAAGATCCCTCTGAATTTTAGCTCTATCCTCTAAAGTGTTAACGAATCCCCCTAGCTTTATGTCATCTCCACATTTGATCAGTATGCTCTCTATTAATTACCTGGATGTAGGAATAAAGATGTTAAATAAGACTGGACTCAGAATAGATTCCTGTGGAACCTCACTTGAGACCTTCTTCCAACCTGACATCATTCCATTAATAAAAGCAGCAAAGAATCCTGTGGCACCTTATAGACTAACAGACATTGTGGAGTATGAGCTTTCGTGGGTGAATTCCCACTTCGTCGGATGCAAGATTCTTTGCTGCTTTTACAGATCCAGACTAACACGGCTACCCCTCTGATACTTGATTCCATTAATAGTTACTCTTTGTTTATGGCTGTTTAACAATTATGTAGTCACTTAACAGTAGTTCCACTAAGCCTGCATTTCTCCACCTTACTTATGAGAATGTCATATGGGACTATGTCAAGAGCCTTGCTAAAGTTCAGGTATGTTACCTTGTCAAGGAATCAGAGGGGTAGCTGTGTTAGTCTGTATCCACAAAAACAGCAAGGAGTCCGGTGGCACCTTAAAGACTAACAGATTTATTGGGGCAAATCTGAAGAAGTGAGTTTTTTACCCACGAAAGCTTATCCCCAATAAATCTGTTAATCTTTAAGGTGCTACCGGACTCCTCGTAGTTTTTGTCAAAGAAGGAAATCAAGTTGATTTGGCATTATTTGTTCCTAGTAAATCCATGCTGGCTGCTAGCAATAACTCCTTCATTTTCCAAGTTCCAGGTAATCACAAATTGAATGTTTTATACATTGCTCTAGTAGCTATCGAGGTCAGGCTGACTGGTCTATAGTTCCCCAGTTCCTCCTTTTCCCCCTTTTTAAAGATGGGCACTACCTAGCCCATCTCCTGTCATCCATGAGTTTGTAAATATTATTGTCAGGGGCTCTGAGATTTCTTCAGCTAATTCCGTCAGCACCCTGGGTAAATAGCATCAGGCCCTGCTGACTTGAATTCATTCAAATTAGTCAGAAGATCTTTTACTTATACCGATCTGTCTCACTTCCCCTTTATTGTCTATGGTAACTTTGCTAGTCATCTGGTCACATGTTTTTTGTGTGAAGACTGAAGCGAAGTTGACATTGAGCAGCTCTGCCTTCCTAGCATTTTCTGTTACTTAGCTCACCTTCTCCACTGAGCAGTGGACCCACCATCCTATGGGGGGAGGGATAGCTCAGTGGTTTGAGCATTGGCCTGCTAAACCCAGGGTTGTGAGTTCAATCCTTGAGGAGATCACTTAGGGATCTGGGGCAAAAATTGGTCCTGCTATTGAAGGCAGGGGGCTGGACTTGATGACCTTTCAAGGTCCCTTCCAGTTCTAGGAGATTGGTATATCTCCAGTTATTACCCTTTTTTTTATTACCTTATCCTCGATCTCTCTTTTTTTGTCTGACGTATTTGTAGAACCCCTTCTTGTTGTCTCTAACATTTGTTGCCAGCTATAACTCAAGCCTTAACTTTCCTGATTTTTGTCCCTGCATACTTGCGCTATTTCCATGTATACGTCCTTGGTGACATGCCCCGCCTTCCATTTCCTATATGTATCCTTTTTGGTATTTAGATAGCTAAAAAGCTCTGTGTGTGGCCACATTGGCCTCCTATGACTCTTACCTTTCCTCTGCATCGGAATAACTTGATATTGAGCATCAGGTATTACATCATTTTAGGAACTGCCAGCCCCTTCCACTCCTTTTCTTCCTAATTGGTCTTTCCATGGGACTTTGCCTACTATTTCTGGGTTGGTTGAAATCTGCCTTTCTGAAGTCCAGTGTCCTTGTTTTGCTGTTCTCATGTCTTCCTTTCCTAGGATCTTGAAATTCATCCATCTCATGATCACTTCCTCCCAAGGTCCTGACCACCTTTGCATTTGTAACTAATTCCATTCCTGTTGGTCAACACCAGATCCAAAATGGATGGACCCCCTAATTGTTTCCTCAGTTATCTGAATCAGAAAGTTGTCCCCTATACATGCTAAGAACTTGAAGGACATATTATGTTTTGCTGTATTAGTCTTTCAGTAGATATCAGGGAAGTTAAAATGCCCCCTTAATACTAGCTCACATCACATTACTTAGTTTTAGTTGCATATTCAAAGTGTGGTTACATAAGACAGTGGATCTGTAGATTAATTAAAGTTTGTACAAATAAAGTAAAACTGCAGTTGGCATAATACTAATATGTAATAAAATTGAATATTGGAATGTCTGTATACATTTTGGTTCAGTATTTTCTCAAGGAAGTTATACGTGTTGTGACACTTCAGTTTTGAATAGTGTAAACAAGATGAAATAAAAACATTCAGCTATATGAAAACACCAGTAATGCAGGGTTGTTGGCTTGCAGCATTAAGCAGCCAGAAGCATGCAGAGATGGGGGCTGATGCAGATGGGGTAAGAGGGCCAAGGCTGGGGCAGGAGCCACAGCTGGGCTGCGGTGGGGGCCAGCATTTGGGCCCGGGGCCAGGTTCAGCTCCACTCCCGGTCTTTCCCCCAGCTGTGGCCCCAGACTAGGAACAGAGTCATGGCCAGCAGCCGAGGCTGGGGGCTGATGTGGGGCCGTGCTGAGGCTGGGGACAGGGCCACACATGGGGCCAGGAGCTGGGGATGTGGCTGGGGGAGGTGGGACCTGAGCAGAGATGGGGTTAGGGAGGGCTGGCCTGGGCCCTTCCCCTGCTGTGCCCGCCCCAGAATGTTCCTCCATGCCCCCCTAGGGGGGCATGCCCCACACTTTGGGGATCTCTGGTTAAAGCTAATATTTACCAGTGCCCTGTCCTAAACTGTGTTTTCCTGGGAAATTGACAGCACTTGATAGATACTGTTTACACAGCTGTAAGTCTAGAGTAACTCCATTTACTTCTGTGAAGTCACACAATAGATCTAATTTCTGAATCGAGCAGAATTTGGCTTCATCTTCATGTCATCCCCCTTTCTCAACTCACTTGACTGGCTCCTGGTCTCTTTCCACCAACAGTTCAAACGTCCCATGCTCATTTTAGATGTTGCATAACTTCTGCTTACATGGAATCTCATTCCCTGCTCCATCTCTCTCTTGCACACTACTCACTCTCATTACTTTTCTCCTCTTGTCTTTGCCTATTTGCAAACTGCTTTCTGTACTTGGAATGATGTCTGTTTTCCCATCCACCAAGTGTCCTCCTTTCTCCAAAATCTGCTTTCTTTGGTCTTTATTTTCACTCCGATGTCCCCTCCTGTACTGTTTACTTCTCTCACCTTGCACTCTTTGTGTAAAAATATTAAAATATGTAACTGGCACTTTACATAATGGCTCACTCTTTACTTTAAGCCTTGTCCTTTTTTTCCCCAATCACCTTGACTTCTCTATTTTCATGTCCTATATTTAAATGTGATTTTTGGGAGGAGGAAGGTATTGGGTATATGTTAATCTGTGTAAAATGCTATGCAAAGTTATGGCATGATATACCTTTTGTAATAGATTATTCATTCACTATAAAATATTTCTTCAGAATTAACTTCGCATAATTTTTAGGCTAGATTTTTAATAACTGTTGAATGCCAGTTGAAATATTGGAAGTGTCATGGAGACGAAAACCATGGTAACTAGATTCTCTAAAAGAATGCTCATTGTTAATTTCAGAGGAAATGAGAAAATGAGGTTTTAATTACTGTCTTTATCTTGAGTACACCACCTTATGAGCAGATCTTCTGAATTGTGCCGGCACTGCTAGCGCCATTAGAGTTAAAAATGAGCTGGTATTTCTTGATTTGAGAGTTGACAACTTGGCTGGTGTCACTGGTGATTAAAATCTGACTTATAGGCTGCTTGATTAAATATGATATGTTGGTTACAAATTTAATTTACTCAGCTATATTTTTTGGGGGGTTAGAGTTTAGTGTAATCTAAAATCAGGCAGTCTAGTCATAATTAAGATTTATAGTGGAGGCCATATGGGGAGTACTTGAATTGTCACTACACTTCTGTGTACCTGTTCTGTGGATGAAGCCTTCAGGGCTCTAAATCTGGCACCTTTTAAGAGCAGTATATTCACTCTGTTAAAAAAAAAAAAAAAGCTTCAGCCCATAAACTACTATATTAAAATAAAAATTGAATGTAAATACCAATAAGTTGGGTGCTATAGTAGATAGCTATCTTCTGTCTCAACACACTTGATTAAATAAATGGAATACCTTGGTTCTATACCTCACTAGGATTAAGGTAAGACATTTCGTGTTAGTTGCCATTCAAATGAAGCGTTCATAACCATTTTCTACTACATACAATTCTCAGATTTGATTTTTGAGAATTAGCCATGCAATCTGAAATTGTATGCAGATTTGGTTTAATTAGACCTTGGTACAGATGTACACACATGCCTTCTGATATTAGAAACAGAGAAAAGTAGCACAGAATCCTGCAGACTTAGTTGCTTAATGTTGAAAACTTGTCTGTACCTCACAGGTTTGTCTGAAGATAGTTTTTCATAATCTAATAAACCCCCAACCTCAGAAGGAAATAACTTTTTCTGTAAGAGCCTATTGAGGAGAGAATTTGTCAGGTCATTTTCACGGCATTATGAAAGCAGGCAATTTCTGTGACATCTTGAAATTCACTTGTGTTATGGGTAAATTTGGCTTTGAAGTAAAATATTAGCACAACAATTGTTAAAATGTCAAGTCACATACCCTGAAGAAAATCTTTTGTATTACTAACATGCATTCCATAATGAGGCATAATGTAAGGCTGACTGCAACAGATGCTCTTTGAACCCAAGTGGACAATGAAATCTCAGGGAAATACAGTTTATTTCTGTGCAATGGATTTCTTTTGAAGTCCTAAGAAAAGTGTATATAATAGAACCTCAGAGTTATGGACACCTCAGGAATGGAGGTTGTCTGTAACTCTGAAACGTTTGTAGCTCTGAACATAGGACAGTTTGGACTCCAGATGCAGCAGCTGACGCTCCGGGCTGGGCTTCAGCAGCAGCTGAGCTCCCTAGTCTGCCCCAGCATGAGTTTGCAAGCTTGTCCTCCTCCAGGCAGAGAGGTTTGTGTGTGTATGAGAAAACAGTGTGTCCCCCTCCTACGGGAGAGGGGCGGTAGTAAAAACAACCTGTCCCCCTCTCGACCAGGATGGAGGAGGAGGGTTGAAAGTGGTGCAGACCCAAGAGCTGCTCCTGCTCTGCTGGCTGCTTCTGGCTGCCTCCAGCTGCCTTGGGCTGACAGCCCCAGTGTCTTGCTGTAAGTGGCTGCCCCGTGGGTGGGGGTGAGTGGTGGGGACAAGCAGCCCAGATGTGCCTACCTTTAAGATGCAATACAGGTGCAGTACAGTATTTGCTTTTTTTGGTCTCTGCTGCTGCCTGATTGGTTACTTCTGGATGTACTAGGTGTCTGGTTGACCGGTTATCTTTGAGGTTCCATTGTACTGTCAGTCAGGTGTTTCTTCTGGCTTTTCTGGATCAAATGTTACCTTTCCCTCCCTAGTTTCATAAAATTAAGAGTTCTTTTGTTTGAGCCAGAAGTGTTTAGGTTAATGTATGATTGCCCAAAAGCTAAAGACTATTTCCACTAGGGGTGGACTACTACTTTGTGACTTTGTCTCACCCACAACTGTTTCACATTTGGGGACAATATATGCCTTCAAGTCAGCGGCACTGCTATGGGTACCCGTATGGCCCCACAGTATGCCAATATCTTTATGGCTGACTTAGAACAATGCTTCCTTAGCTCTCGTCCCCTAACACTCCTACTCTACTTGTGCTACATTGATGACATCTTCATCATCTGGACCCATGGAAAAGAAGCCCCCGAGGAATTCCACCATGATTTTAACAATTTCCATCCCACCATCAACCTCAGCTTAGACCAGTCCACGCAAGCAGTCCATTTCCTAGACACTACTGTGCTAATAAGCGATGGTCATATAAATACCACCCTATACCGGAAACCCACTGACCGCTATACTTACCTACATGCCTCCAGCTTCCATCCAGGACACTCCACACGGTCCATTGTCTAGAGCCAAGCTCTAAGGGCAGGTCTACACTACGGGGGAAAATCGATATAAGATACGCAACTTCAGCTACGTGAATAACGTAGCTGAAGTCGAAGTATCTTATATCGAATTACCTACTGTCCTCACAGTGCGGGATCGATGTCTGAGGCTCTCCATGTCGACTCCGCTACCGCCGTTCGGGTTGATGGAGTTACGGAGTCGACAGGAGCGTGTTCGGGGATCGATATATCGCGTCTAGATGAGACGCGATATATCGATCCCCGAGAAATCGATTGCTACCCGCCGATATGGCGGGTAGTGAAGATGTACCTTAAGATACAACCACATTTGCTCCAATCCCTCGGAGATAAACACCTACAAGATTTCTATCAAGCATTCTTAAAACTACAGTACCTACCTGCTGAAGTGAAAAAACATCAACAGAGCTGGAAGAGTACCCAGAAGTCACCTACTACAAGACAGGCCCAACAAAGAAAATAACAGAACACCACTAGCCGTCACCTTCAGCCCCCAACTAAAACCTCTCCAGCACATCATCAAAGATCTACAACCTTTCCTGAAAGATGATCCCTCACTCTCACAGATCTTGGGAGACAGGCCAGTCCTCGCTTACAGACAGCCTCCCAACCTGAAGCAAATACTCACCAGCAACCGCACACCATACAACATAAACACTAACCCAGGAACCTATCCTTGCAACAAAGCCCGATGCCAGCTCTGTCCACATATCTATTCAAGTGACACCATCATAGGACCTAATCACATCAGCCACACCATCGGGCTCGTTCACCTGCACATGTCATAGGTCTCACCCCAACTTAGAGCTGTTGGGTTCCAAAATGGGGACCTGCATGGACTCCTCTAAACTAAAATCCTAGTTTAGATCTGGTAAAAGCTGCCACCACCCAATAATGTACGTGTATTGGGACACAGTCCTTCCCCAAAATCCTTGGGGATCCCAAGAGCCCCAAATCCATGGAGTTCTTACATCTAGGAGAAGTAAACCATTCTCCCCTGCTTCCTCTCCCCTCCCTTCTCCTAGGAGAGATACTGGGATTCAACTACAGAGGGATGCCTTCCTCCTCCCTCCTCCCCTTTCCCTGAGAATTCACCCAAGGAAAGATCAACCAAGTCCTTAACAGAAAAGATTTATCAAAGAATAAAAAGAAAGTAACTGTCTCTGTAATACCAAGATGGAACAATACACAGGGTCTAAACTTATCAATCTCTGGAGAGAATCCCCCCTCCTTTCTTTCTCAGTAAAAGCAATAACAGTACAGAATTAAAGAAATTCTATAGCAAAACACACAATTGCAAATGTAGAAATCAAATGATAAGACTAATCCGCCTTTCTAATTAATACTCACTATTGGATAGTAGGAACTACTCCAGGAGAACTTGGAGACATGTCTGGCCTCTCTTAGATCCAAAGAGAGACTCTCTAACACAAAGAACAGAAAAAAAAACTTCCCTCCACAGAGATTTGAAAATCTCTTGTCCCTGATTGGTCCTCTGGTCAGGTGTTCACAGGTACTGCTTGTTAACCCTTTACAGGTAGAAAAAAACCTTAACCCTTAACTAACTGTTTATGACAGTGATATATGCCATCATGTGCCAGCAATGCCCCTCTGCCATGTACATTGGCCAAACTGGGCAGTCTCTACGCAAAAGAATAAATGGACACAAATCTGACATCAGGAATCATAACATTCAAAAACCAGTGGGAGAACACTTCAACCTCTCTAACCACTCAGTGGCAGACTTGAAGGTGGCAATTTTGCAACAAAAAAACTTCAAAAACAGACTCCAAAGAGGAACTGCTGAACTCTAATTAATATGCAAATTAGATACAATTAACTTAGGTTTAAACAGACTGGGAATGGTTGGATCTAATTGAATCTATTTCCCCATGTTAAGTTCTCCTCACACCTTCTATGGGTCATCTCGATTATCACTTCAAAGGTTTTTTTTCCTCCTGCTGATGATAGCTCATCTCAGTTGATTGGACTCTTACAGTTGGTATGGGTACTTCCACTTTTTCATGTTCTCTGTAAATATAAATATCTTCTGTCTGTGTGTTCCACTCTATGCATCCGATGAAGTGGGCTGTAACCCACGAAAGCTTATGCTCAAATAAATGTGTTAGTCTCTAAGATGCCACAAGTACTCCTGTTCTTTTTGCGGATACAGACTAACATGACTGCTACTCTGAAACCTACTTTATGAGAAAATACTTAAAAATAAACTAGCAATATATACCAGCAATCCCACCCTTATTGTCACAGTAGAAACGTTTACATACCAATCCTATCACTTATTTTAGTTGATTCAATTCAAAACTTTCTAGACTAATCCTCATTCCATTGACGTCAATGCCGAAACTCTCATTAAGTTCAGTGGAAGTGCAAATTGGCTTGCAGTGGGGAAACTGCAAAAAGCAGGTAGGTTGAGTCCTGTCTCCACAGTAGGGAAAGGCATATCCCCTGCAGTCAGGAGGTGGGACCCTGCCTAGCCCTTGATGTCATGGCATCACTGCTATTTTTAGCTAGCTAGCTCAAGTGAACTACATGTGCTGTAGTCAGACCTCCTGATTGCAGTGTAGAGATACCCTGGGGCTTTTGGCAAACTTTCTTCTAATATCTGATTGGCATTGTGACCATGTCACCAGTGGCCTCTCCTAAAAGAGTTGCCATTCACCGCTTCACCTTCTTGTATCTTGTTAATGTGGTTTGAAAACTGGTGAAATGGGAGGGCTTGAGATAGTTCTGGAGTTGACTGTGGATTATAAGGGTGCATTCTTTGTATGGAATGGAAAGCTACAAACCTGAGACCTGCACACTGGCATTTACTAAACTGTAGTACATTTATATACTTTGACATGTCTGAATATGTAAAACCTAATTTCCCCATTGCCCTGCACTGCCCAAGGTGAAATGAGTGCAAAGATGTGGAGAACAGTATTAATCAAAATATAGTGCTGATGAATTGGGCGCACAGCCTCTGTTCAGATCCCTGGAGCTCAAATAAACTTGATTTGCTCATGTATAAGAACAGTAAGTATTGTACGAGGGAGTGTGTAAGCATCTTAATTTACATGTTATAAAACTGCAGGGAGAGTCAGTCTGAAGGTCTGTTTAATTTCTACGTTGGCTTTAAAAACTTAATTTTATATCTCTATGACTTTAAAACTCAGGTGTCACATTTAGCCTACCTTTTGCTCATAAAATTAACATACAGTACAGGCAATTGACTCTTTCCCTAAGACACCATTTTATATGCTCGTAAGATGCTATTAGGTTTAAATAGTAGAATATGTTGGGTATTTGAGTTTGGACAGTGTTCTTTCAGTGAATTTTGTTGGAAAGCCATTAGTCTTATTTCTTTATCTAATTTTCTGTTTAAAAACTATGGTGATTTAGAGAATGTGCTTTTTTACTGGGTTAGAGGTTTCTCTGCATGTCTTAAATGGCTGCGTACGCTAAAATGCAGAACCATCTTGTCAGAAAATATCAAGGTCCCTCTCATGAGAATCTACTGCTGCATCAGACGTGGAGCTGCTGTTTCACCCACCTTTTTAAAGGCTTGGAGGCAAGCAAAAGGTACTTTCCCACCTTTCATGTGGTATCCTATAGGTACCCTCTACAGGCACAGCTGGTGTACATGCAGAGACCCCAAAGCCAGGTACTTTCTCAGCAGCTCTCTAGAAGTCTCTTTCCTCCCCTCTCTCTCTTCTTCTGGCAAGGATGGGGTCTTTATGGGCAGGGCTTTGGAGCAGAGCGTGGAGCAGGTCCAGAGCAGTGGAGCTGCAGGTTTTTGCCTGGAGCGAGCCGGAGCACAGCTCCAAAAAGCCCTGTATTATGGGAACATTTCAAAGGAGTCTCCAGCCTTGTTTGGCTTAACAGTAGACCCGCAGCCTACCCCAGTGCTTCAGCAGTTGAGCAAGGCCAGTTCAGGGATCCTGTCTACTTTCTTAGATAGCTTCTCTGAGTATTAAAGAAATCTGTCAACTCAAGGCCAGAAGCACAGGCTTAAAAAAAGCTACTATCCAAGTGACGGTTGCTTTTTGCGGTTGATATGCTTTATTTGCAAGTTTTCCTCAGCTGAATGGCAGTGCCAGTATAACATCAATTGGTACAATTTCTGTGCTAGAATATCCAAAAGGGGATGTGTGGGTGGAAGTAAAGTGCAACGGAGGAATCGCTTGCTGTTCAGGTTCCAGCTTCTTTTGTCAATCTAAAATAATCTTTATAAGACACTATAATGTAACAGTTATATTTGAAAACTGAATTTCATGTTAAGAATCTGTAGGCAGATTAGAAGTTCAGTTGTTGAGTACAGCAAAGGGTTTTGCCAGGACAATGGATTTTAGATTGAGCTTTGCAAAAGCTTGTAAAGAAGTGAATAAAGTGAAGGAAAATATATCAATCTAAACATAGACCCATGTAAACTGAACTTTACACACCTTTAGAATGGTGAGAACTAATTTCTATAACGTGGCTGCTTTAAAAGATAATTGGGACAAAGTGATGATTTTAAAAATCAGATAAGTTATAACACCAGTTCTTGCAGGTCGTTTAAGTGATATACTTCTAAAATTTAACTAATAGTTGTGATCAGAAAACTCGGGAATTGGAATTGTGTGCTTATACCAATTCTACAACTTAAATTAAATTCCAGGCAGAATTTGGGACAGCTTTAATCTTTTTCTTTATTTCACCTCTGAAATTGTGAAAAGTACAAGAATAGGATAATGGACTGCTTTAGAATTCGTATGCAATATAGGTACCGTACACACTGGCATGAAGTCACGGTACTTACTCTAAAAGACTTCAGTCAGATCTGTACTAAAACTTTTGCTGGCCTAACTGTTGGTTAGAGGTGTGTGGTTTTGGACTTTCTATGCTGGCAAAAGCACTAGTGTAGATGCAGTATACTGGCTTAAAAGTACTTTTGTCTGTATAGCTTATTTTGCTTGGGAACCAGTATAAGCTGTTCCAGCAAAAACACTTTCTTGTCTGAATAGCTATAGCAGCGAATTTTAAGTGTAGAGTAGGCAAAATAGTCTGTGGATACAAGGGATGGGATATAGCAAAAGCAAATTAAGGGGGTCTCTATAGTAAACATTACTTTGAGGGGAGAACAAGGCTTGAAGGCCTCTGATGCCAGGGTGGGTAGAAGCATGTTTTTTGTCTTGTTAGGAGACAGTATGGTGTTGTGCAGCTCCCCCACACTTAGGGTCAGACTTTTCAAAAAGCTCTGTTTCATTTGGCTGCGTAAATGGGAGCAGTCAGATTGTCATGTGCTCAGCACAAAGCAGTTCCCATTGGGAAGCAGCTGGGTGCCGGTCACTTCTTTTGAGTACCAAAATGGCAGCTGAGCTCTCTTGAAAAATTGGGCTTTAGGCACTGAACTACCATTAATGGAAAGATTTCCTTTGACTTCAGTGCGTCTTGGATTAGATCATTGGTCATGGTTTTACAGGTGCTCTGATTGCTTGTATAAATAGGTATGCATTCCCATGTTACAAATATATATTAAGCCAATTCAACATGGCCTTGAAGCAACCGTTCTGCAGATAATTTAAATGTAGCTTTCAGACTTTTCTCACAAACACCAAATGCTCCTGTTCCAAAATGTTAGTGTTTCTACCTTGTTTTCATTATGTGTTCTTACTTTGCCACAAGGGGTGCATTAATTTTGAGGTGGAGGTTCAGATACGCTAGATGCATTGAAATTTCAATGCCGCAAACCCAGGAAAAAAACTGAATTGGAGAATTTTGATCAGAGCTTATAAATTTAAATGGAACTTGTATCACATCATCTTGCTGTTTCTGCAAATATTCTATCCTCTGCTTACTCAAAGCATCATGAGATTTATTAGAAAATATGGACAGTTGTGTAATTGTCTGCAGAGGTAGAAAAGATGTTATTAATAGATGTGGAAAAGAGCTTCCCAGAAAGCTAAAGAATTTCATGGTGCATCTGTTCTTGTATTGTGTATGTAGCAAATGAATAAATTTATTTTTAAAAAAGCATGTCTGACCTAGTGTAGTCAAAAGAAAAATGCAGCTAACATTTGAGTGACTAACTTATTACAGGTTTCAGAGTAGCAGCCGTGTTTAGTCTGTATCTGCAAAAAGAACAGGAGTACTTGTGGCACCGTAGGGACTAACAACTTTATTTCAGCATAAGCTTTCGTGGGCTACAGCTCACTTCTTCGGATGCATAGAATGTGAGCTGTAGCCCACGAAAGCTTATGCTGAAATAACTTATTACAGTCAACCTAACTCTCATATTCTGTACTTGGTAAATAAATATTTGAGGACAGTTTGTTACCAGTGCTGAAGGTCACTCAATACATCATCTTTGCTTAGTTATTTCAGAACTTTGTGTTTCACTGTAATGTCTCAATCTGTAGGACTAATCCATTCTTGCCATCCCTGCTGGTTAATGTAGGCTTTTCTAAATCCTAAGAAGCTTTATTCCTTTGTAAGGCTTTCAGAAGTCTCTCTCCTTAATGATAAATGTCAACAAATTACATCAGGGTATCTTTGACAACAGCAAGGGAAAAGTATAGTTTTCAGTCTTTGGTAAGTTCTGCTTTACAGATAGCAACAAAGTAAACTGTGTCGCACAACTTTTACAGCAATGAAGGTCATGGTTTCTGTGAGATCCCTTAGTCTGCTGTAAGGGGCAGAATAAGGTTGCAGTTTAAAAAAATATAAAGTGTATTTCTCTGTTTGCATACAGTGCTGACTGTAAGTTTGGAGATATGATCTTCAGTCTCCCCATGTACTTTTCTACTGGGATTTGCCATGGTGCCAGTGGCTGCTAGCAAGTACCAAAAGTTACATGGTATACAGTCTAGCACTTTTCTGTTCCTTGCAATTCTTCTAGTTCTGTTGTTCCTTTCTTTCATGGGTCTTGGAGACTTACAAACCTCTAAACCTTTTGAGGTAGGTTAATAGTGTATAGTTTGTTTTAACAATGATGGAAATGGAGAACCAGAAAGTCAGTGGAAGAGCAGAGAATAAGCTTTGTCTACACAGGGGGTTTTGCCCTTTTTCCAACCTCTGCTGTACTGTACTCACCCAAACGGCTAATGACGGTGAGTACTACTTGCTTGCAACTGTGGAGCTTAGTGGCTTTGCCTGTTTGTGCTGGTGTTGCTACCTCATGGATAGATGGCTTTGGGGTAAGCTCCCAGTATAGACCAAACCTGGACTGTAGGAGTCGTAAACTTCAATCTTGTGCTGTTTAGCATTTTTTTCATGTGAATCTTATTGTGTGCATGAAAGGATTGAAAAATCCACTAGCCCCTGGTGAGTGCAAGTCTTAATATAAGGTTCTGTGGATTGAAGCCTTAATTTAAAAGAAAAATTGCTGGCCCTCTGAATGTGAGCGGAAAGTAAACTGATGGTGCTCCTTTTGACTCCATAGCCCTCTCCAGTGTTGCTGCTCACATCCTTATTAAGCATCAAAGCGAAACTGTCAAGGCTCTGGTGAGTTTCATTGCTGCAGTTCAGAACTCGGAGGGCTGTGGCAAAACTGGCAAATCATGTCAGTTTTACTCTGTTTGGAAAATCTCAGATTTCTAGGAGGTGAGATTGGACCCCAAAAATGGAGGTTTGGGGAAGACTACAGGAGCAGAGGTCAGCCCACCAATCAAGAGGAGGGGTCTCTTTCAGCAACTTGCCGAAGGGGCTTCTAACTTTATCAAATGCTTATTAGCCACAAGCTGATTCCAGAAGGATTCTCAGGATTAGATCTGGAAACAGCACTCTGGTGAGAATTCAGTCATCTTCTACAGCAGCTGGAGGTCCCAGTGAGAGGCTGGACTACTTTCATTACCACTTCACCTTCCCGGTCAGACCCACCTCTTGATTGCCCTCTGATGTAGGTTGCTGGTTAGTAGGTGTCTAGTACACCTTTAAACATGGATTTTGTGTTATATGGAGCTGTATCTCAGGTGGTCATGTTTTTAGTGTGTCTCAACTAACTTGTGGGAAAGCTTTAAAACCTATTAAGGTTTAAATTTAGAAAATTCTTCACAGGTCTGGGAAATTAATTTATATTTCAGTACTCTGCAAAGGTGTGAGAACTTGTATTGTGTAAACACTTAGTTCTTGTTTCTAGGTTAATTTAAATGTAGTGCTTGTTCTTGAGAATTTGAACATCTGGTTTTTGAAGTGTGGAGCTCCAATTACTGCATAACTGAACACTATGCTTAATGGATTAAGTAGTATACGTGTCCATAGTGGATTGCCAGGATGGCTCCTAGCTTTTATTGGCGTTTTGGTGCTGCTTTTATAACTAGCAGCGAAATTCCAACTTGACATGGAGCACTTCCTGTTGGCATAACGATTAAAACACAATCTAATGCCTCCATGTACCTGAATCCTACGTAGTCATGTAAAGTAGGTCACATTTTTATAACCGAAAATTGGTGCATCAAAATGAAAAAAGTAGACATGCTAACCACATTGCACTTTTGTGAGGGAGATCTAGAATAAGTAGAAAGTACTTACTATCCAAAAGCTTACAGATTTAAGTACCTAAATATTTTTCTTTAATGTGTTTTAGAGCAGAAAATCTTTCCTGCTGTGTAATGCTTCCAAAACCTTTGGCAGCTGCAGAATTTTATATCTGAATATGGAATGCTTTAGCTGTTTCATGGCATAGCATTTTTAAAGTATTTACATCATTTTCAGTGTGTTCATAGCATATCTGCTCCAGAACTAGATTTAAAAAAAAAAAAGGATTTCCACAGATCAATAACTAAAGGGAATTCATATTGTAATACTCCTGAAGAACTTCAGTTATTGCTCCCCTTGTTATAGGAATGGGGCCAGTTTAGTATGGCCCTTGTCAGGAAATGAACAAATTTGATAGTCTCAGTGTAGGATTAAGCTTGGATTTGTAAATCACTTTTAAACACTTGTGTTTACAAACCTTTCAGCTTTTTTTAATCAATTATTTGCCTCTTATTGGACTCTCCAAGTTCTTGAATCCAAATTGCAGTAACTGGTACCCCTCCCCCCTTTTTTTTTTTAAGGTTACCTTTAGTTCTGGAACATTGGCATCTAAGTGCTATACTTAACAAATCAGACAACATGGGATTTAACAGGTGTTCATGTGGAACTTCATGGTGGCTGCAGGAGTAGAATAAGACTTTTCTGTTCCAAAACCCCATACCTTACATGAGAGCTATGAGCATTATAGGGCCTCTGACACAGATGAGCTATTATATTTCATCCAGCAGAGGAGTGAAATATAGCTAAGAGTGAGGGCAAATTGTTTTTCTACCCAGGCTGGAATGTGTTGTACCAGCGCTCACAAGTGGTTTTAGTTCCTCCCATTAGCAGGCTGAGGAGCTTTGTTATACTAGCTCACACTGAGGTTCCCCTGTCTCTGGCAGGTAGGGGGCTTAGGTCTTGTTGTCTAACATCTTTGTTTTTTCTGCGGAGGTTATTTAGATAAGAAAACAGACTTTTTCTGGCATGGCTTTTGAGATGGTTCTCTGAGAATACTGTGCTTCAATTCATGAGATAATCCATTTCAGGAATCTCTTGCAGCATATTTGGGAATTGCAGTACACCTGTACCCTGATATAAGGAGACCCGATATAACACGAATTCGGATATAATGTGGTAAAGCAGCGCTCCAGGGTGTGTGTGTGTGGGGGGGAGGGACTGCCCACTCTGGCGGATCAAAGCAAGTTCGATATAACGATGTTTCACCTATAATGCAGTAAGATTTTTTTTGGCTCCCGAGGACAGCGTTATCTCGGGGTAAAGGTGTAGTTCCTGAAGTTCAGCTGACTTTTTTGGGTGTTTCTTTTTATTAGGTGGTCTGTCTATTCACTGAAAGTGAGGCAGGTACCCTTTGAACTCTGAGTGAATTGTGCTTGTTCACGAGTGGTGGGAGACTCTTTACAATAGTGAGCAGCCTCCTTCCCTAGTTTTATCTTCAATCTTCAAATGTGTTTTGAAACAGTCTGCTGTGCAAGTGGTCCATATTGTTGTGTCTGTTGTAAAGGGTAATTGTAGATCAATAATTAACTTCAGGTGGCTGTAGTCTTAAGCATCAATTATGGTGTTTTTAAAAGCAGAAGGGTGAAGTTGATGTCCTACATTCTAGCCATGTGGATTTTCGTACATAGCTGCAGTATATATCCAGTATGAATATACCGCACCATTAGACTATCCTTCTTCTCCATTTCTCAGATAGAAGGCAGTGGAAGGCAATTATACTAGCAGGCTAACTTAGCACTTGCTTGCTGTCTCCACATGCTTTCTAAAGGACATACGCTTTTCCGGAAAAGTGTAAATGTTCAAGTCCCAAGCTAACTTGTTTAAAGTCTGAAATTTAATGGATGTTGACTTGAGCCCTTAAGAAGTGTGTGGCTGTTCAGTAGTAACATATATTAACTATATTTCTCAGCTGACTTCCCCACATGTTAAAAAATGCAGTGATTTGCATTACTGTGGAAACTAAGTAACTTATTTTAGTCCAGTCACTTCAGCTGACTCAACTACAAACTAACATTTTAAATGCATTATTAGTCTTCATGATGAATAAAACAATTCAGCAGTAGCTCATCCTTTCTTTAAAAGACGACTGAATTTGTACTGTGTGAGCCAATAGACAGAGTTAATAAGGTATCATGCATTTTTTACCACAAAAACCTGCAAAAGACATTTCTAGGTGCTGAAATGGTAATTTAATAAGTGCCATCTTGCTCAGATGTGAGGTCATTTGACTCTCAGTGGGAATGCAGTCCACTAAACAACGATTAACTAGTTTTCCCACATGCTTGACTCGCTAATAGAAGCCTTATCTGACATTTAAAATTGTCTGTTAAACCAAATTTCAAATTTCAATCTGTTCTTTACGGCTTGAGCTTTCAATTCTGCTCTCACAAAACCTTGTCGGGTGGAGTGCTTCCAGCATGGGCCTTAAATTGATATTTATAAGGGCATATCTGTGCTAGAGGGACTATACTGGTGTAGCTATGTTGGTGTACCTATGCCGGCATAGCCCTGTAGATGTGGCCTACACTGACAGAAGGCTGTTTTCTGTTGGTGTAAGAACACCAACTCCCTGAATGATGGAAGCCCTCTTTGGACAGCACCTGAAGGTGTGAATACCCTATTCATTTCAGTGGGTGATATCGTGAATGCCAGTAATGCTTTAAATGTCAAAGTTGATGAGCAGCAGTAGATTTGACAAGGTATGTAAGAACATATTTGAAGTTCAGCACAGGCTTTTCCTGAAGTGAGTGTGGTTGGGGGGCAGGGGAAGGTTGGGAATGGGGTGTTTTGAGTGGGCATGAAGGATATGCTTGAGGAAAGGAAGCATGGGGGAGGCCTACACCTATTAATGGATACATCTTCCAATGTGTGCAGTTGGTTCCGTTTCCCTAAAAGGGGCTTCACTTTCAACAGTTTTAGAAATGCTGCTTTGAGGTCAGTAACTTCTTAGATGTCAGTCCTGTCCTGTCCAAATGCAACACCTGGTTGAGGAACTGTAAAGTTGGATACCAGAGTTCCGTTTAAACATACTGAAACATTTTTTACACTACTCATTCATGCTACAGCACTTCATGCCAGTGTTGTCCCTGTAATATACAAAGCTCTTTCTGCTGTGTATAGACCATGTAAAGATGCTGACTTATTTCTAAACGCTAGATTAAAAGAATGCCTTTAAATAAGTTTTTTCCTCAGTAGCCTGCATTTAGCTTCTTAAAACTGACTTTTAGACCATTTACTAATCAAGTTGGCTCTTAACACACCTCAGTGTATTTTTTGTCTTTCTCCAACACAAGGTTTGATTTTTTTTTTCCTTCAGTTAAAGCAAAATGTATATAATCTACTCTGTCCTCTCATTGTGTACTAGTGCCCTCTACTGGAATGAATGTCAAAGCTGCTCAAGTGTGATCATTTCCCTTTCTAGTGACTGCAGCCAGAGGATAAAACATAAACTACCGCAGTGAAACAATTGACATTGCGTTTACGTTGTCTTCATGTATCATGAAGAAATATCCAAGCATATGTGAGTGCAGTTTGATCTGTGTCTTTACTCTTAATCATGTATTCTCAATTTTATTTTAAAATGGTGCATTCCAGTTCTAATATTTTTAACATCTTTATTTGCATGCAAATTAAAAACACACTCCAAATAGCATCTCCTGACAGCCCATAGAGGCAAAATGGGTGGTCATTCTGTCTTTCATAAATTTTGATCTGTACACCAAAAAAGCCCTTCTGAATTTGAAGAGAACCTGATAACTAGATGCCAATAAAAACTAGCCCAGCTGCAAAGTCCAAAAACTGTACAGTGCTGCCCTTGTTGGAGTCAAGCCCTATCTCCACCTCTAAAGCTGAAGGAGCCTGACTAATGATGTTCCATGGAATGCTTGGGTTAGAGTCAACCAGTTTCAGGTTGGTTTTGTATGGAAACTGACTGAAACAGTCTCTGGAATATTCTTCCTTGTGATCTTGTTCCTCAGAGGATATGAATATGCAGCTTGAAGGAAAGGAGGCTTGGCATATGACAGGCATTTCTACTTTCTAACCTAATGTTCAAAACCATGCAGTACGCTCCAGTTTAAGAGTAAACATGTAAGGATTGATGTTAATTCACTGCATGAAGCTCAAGCCCTCAAAAGCAAGGAAGACTGAGTTATACTTTCCAGATATCGCTAATATGTTTGAGTATCACAGAGAGAGTCCCATAACCCTTATTTCCTCTTCAAGTGCTGGTCGCTATGTGTGTTCCACACATCGGTGTGCATTTGCCATGCTCCCAAGTCTGGAAATTCTAACAGTGTCCATTGGACTGCATATGTGTAGTGGATCTCCTCATGCTCCAGAGCGTAAGAGGCAATGCAGGCTAGCGTCTCTCCAGTTCCTTCTTACTGCCACGTGGTCTGAGTTGGAATCCTGTGTTCTCAGTTTTCTCCAGCTTTTTTGATAAAACCTATAAATAGTTTTGCAAATGGTTTTTATGCTACTTAGCCTGTTAGTATAGCTAGAGTTTTATAGCATAGTTAATGTAGCTTGTCGTCACCAGCTGGAGACTCCCTCCTCCAGGGGTCCTCAAACAATTTTTACAGGGGTATGCTGAGCCATTGAACCAAATTGTAAAACGTGTATATAATGGAGTCCACTTTGAGCCAGGGGGTGTGGTAGCACCCCTAGTTCCAGAACCTATGCTGTCCCCAGGGTCTGGGACTATGCCCAGAGTCCAGGGGTTCAAGAACTGCATCTCTTGCCCTTTCTTCTTCTCCATTAGCAGCAGTCAACAGCGCTGTCTCTACTTCTTGGGTGAGAGACATATTTCTGCAAGGCATAATATCTGTCATTCATTTCCACCAAGAAATCGTGAAACTCATGAGCTTCACCTAAGGAAATACCTGATGGAGAAGGCTCTGAGGCTGCTCTGATCCAGGCCAGGGAGACTCGCGCTCTCAGTGCATTAGCCTCAACAGACATGCCGCACCCCTCCAAGCATGTACTTGAACGAGAAGTCGTCAATACCTAAACCCAAGGACTCTTCCTCCAGGGCTTCCCATGAGAATGGGGGCTCTCTCATGGTTGCAAGGACAGCTCCCTGTCAAGGATTGTCCGCAAGAGATGTAATCCGTCCTCAAGCCTATCAAGGTGGGTGAGCTTTTGCACATGGACCCTAAAGGACTGGCACCACTGAAAACCCCCAGACTGGAGGGTAAAGTGTGCAGGAAGAAGCATCTGTCGGTGACTCCAGCACTGAAGCATAAGGACAGTCACCCACCGGTTTAATCTATGAGCATGGGTTGGGATTTGCAGTCAGTACTGACTTCACCTCACTTGCAGGACTTTCCTCCCGCGTATACAGTCATTCCATATCCAAGTGATGTCAGTGTCACTATGGTCTTTTACATAAACAGGGTGGAACAAGATCTCTTTTCCCTTTGCCTAGAAACAGTCAGGCTTTGGAACTGGTGCATCAGAAACTGCATCATACCTCCCAGGTATTCAGAACTCCTGAGCAGGCATTTCTCTGCAGACCATGAGTGGGAAATCCACCACTCTCTCCTGAGCGGAATAGTCACACCGTGGGGAACACCTCAGTGCAACCTCTTTGCATCTAAAACAAACAGAAATTCCTTAGTAGTACTCCAGAGGAACCATGGGCCAGAACTCCCAGGGTGATGCACTCTTGTTGTCATGGAAAACTTTCTCAAATATGCCTTTTCTCTCATTCCCCAGCTTTCACATGTCCTACAAAAGATATACCACAACAGAGACATCATCATTCTCCTCTCATCCAGTTGGCCTAGGCAGTGTTGATTCCCAGAGCTCCTGACAATGTCAGCCTGCCTCTAATCAAGATTCACCCCTTCCCAGATCTCTGAACTCTAGAAGGGGGTGGGGGACAGAATCAGACACCCCAATCTGAGTTCACTGAGTTCACTCCACCTCAATATCTGGTGTTGAGATGGGTGTCTGAAATAGAATGCTCCTGCTCAGCACCTGTTAAAGGCTATCCTTACTCAGAGTAGGAAAGATTCACCTAGGACCTGCTATCTAGCTAAATAGAAGCATTTCTCTGCCTGGGTGCAGCACTGTCAACATTCTCCAATAACTGCAGATACTCCAGTCATTTTAGATTATCTCTTGTCCCTAAAACCCCCCCCAGGACTTTCTACTAGCTCGTTATGAGCCCCCCCCCTGCAGTGATTAGTGCCTTCCTCCCACCAGTAGATGGACATTCTGTTTTCACCAACTCAACTACAGTATTATTCCTGGGGGGCCTGATCAGGACCTTTCAGCCAGTGGTCAGATCTACACCTCAGTGGTCCCTCAATCTTGACACCAAGGGTTCAGATGATGATCTTGTGTTAACAAGATATGTGCCATGCCCCCACCTGAAAATTTCTTTTTTTTTTTTTTTAAATTATAAAGTGGCTGCTATTTTGGCTGGGATGGTCAGTGAGTTGGGAGCCATCATGGCAGACCCTCCTTATGGTTTTTCCACAAGGAAAAGGAATCCCTTTGCCTCCATCTTAAATTCCCCCCCAAGGTTTCTTCTGAATTCAACATCAACCAAAGTATCCACTTACCTGTCTTTTTTCCAAAACCCCACACTTTTGCTGAAGAGGAGAGACTTCACTCCATCATCATCAATGCCCTGGCATTCTACCTGTAAAGAACCAGCGTTGCCATAGCAGAAAGAGTGTGAGGTGAAGCTGTAGCCTTTCAGAGAATCTAAGTGAGCTTCTGGGTGCATTGTTGAGTGCTACAGATTAGCAAACATCGCTCATCCTGACAGTGGCACAGCTCACTCCATGAGAGTACAGGCCACCTCTACAGCGTCCCTGCAGGAAGTCGTAATACAGGACTGCCTCCTGGAGCTCCATTCACACGTTCGCTAGACATTACCTGCTAGTTCAGGCCTCTGCAGATGCAGCAGTGGGATCTGCAGTACACAAAGCATCTTTGCAGCTGGGTTCTGTGCGCCCCCCTCCAGAAAGGGAGAGTTGGACTCAGCACAAATCACTGAGCATTTAAAATGACTGAAAGTCAGAATGGAAGCTAAGTTGGCTAAAACGGATGCTTAATTTCTTTTTGGATGGGATGCCATTTCTTCAGCTTTGCTACATGTGGCTTCAGACAATTAAGAAATCCCTTTCTTCTTTGATATTTTTCATTAATATTAATGTAATCTTGATACTGAGCAGTTAATTGGGTGTCATCCCTACTTTAAATACCATATTTAAACTGAAAAGTGCTTTTAATAAATGACAAATGTCAATATAAAATTCCATGTGTTCTCAATGTAACTCTAAAGGCATCAGCCTTCCAGCTTCATCTGCCCCACTATTCATTACCTGATAAGTACTCTTTAACCTTTAAGTCTTTTGTGCTATTTGGATAGCCTTTTAGATGAAATGTTTTTCATTACAGCATTGCTGCCTTCACATTGATAACGCAGGGGACCAAAATACCATCCTGTTAATCTGGGAACCAGTAGAGTTTTGAAGTTATTGAAAAGTAATCTGTGTGCTGTGTTTCAGTGGTTGGGCAAAAATGGAGCTGGAGGAGGAGTCAATAATGCAGAAATTGGGGGATAACAGGGAGAAATTTGGGAAGAATAAACGCAAGTGTTGGTTTTGATAGTTATATATCAAATACCTAACTTAAAATATAGTCACTATTTCGATACGACACTAGAAGTTGGCCATTCCTTAGCACTGAAAATGGATAGACCATAAAATCCATATGATGGAGCAATGAACGCTGAACCTTGCTTATGCTAGCACTGTAGAGATGTTGAGAGGAAAAAAGGGAATACTGATTTTCCTAATTTTAGGCAAGGCCCAGTGCTATCAGTCAAATGCTATTTGAATATCGCTAAAATTAACAAGAAGGTGCAACAGGAAGCCACATTAACTTTTGCTCCATTTAAAAACAGATGATAAAGTTCCCAGTATGAGGATGAATACAGCCAAGGAAAAGCTTGGTTTGCAGACTTGAATGAGGGTGCAGCAAACAATTGCAGGGTTGTTTTTTTTTTTGGTTAAAGTATGGGGTGGTGTCCCTTTAAACTGAACCTTTCTGCCCCTTTTTCCCTTGAGCTTATGAAGGACTCTTCCAGATTTTTTTGTTTATATATAAATCAGATGTCTGTAGGTCATGTCAGTTCTAGGGAGCAGCATAAAAATTCTTCATTGACCTAGTTAACCCTTTGACATAAGATATTAGAGCTGGGCAACTTGCTGACACCTTACTGGCTACATTAACTTGCTCTGACTCTTATATAGTTCTTCAGTCTAGGAGAGAGAGAGAGAACATGATCCAGTGGCTGGAAGTTGAAGCTAGACGAATTCAGACTGAACATGAGGCGTACATTTTTAAGTGAGTAATTCACCATTGGAACAACTTACCAAGGATCACGATGGATTCTCCATCACTGACCACTTTTTAAATCAAGATTTGATGTTTTTCTAAAAGATCTGCTCTAGGAATTATTTTGGGGAAGTTCTGTGGTCTGTGTTATGTAGGAGGTCAGTGTAGACAATCACAATGGTCCCTTCTGGCCTTAGAATCTGTGAATCCGTATGTTGTCCTTCAGTGTTTAGTTATTATTAAAAAGAGAAGCTTCATGAGTAATCAGACAGCTTGTCTTTCCCCTAATAAACTCTGCCTAGTGTCCAAAATTGTTTCTTTATCCTGGTATAAGTCTGTACGAGGAAAAAATTCTCTCTTGAGTGAGCATCTTCAACTTCTTTCTGTAAGAATGTGGAGCTGATTGGATGAGATACAGTCTGGGTAAAGCTGCATGTCATGGGGCAGACTGTCTGGAATTAGGGATGTGCCAGAATTGGGTGTTTAGTTGCAATGAGCATAAATGCTGGCGGTGTTGAGGGTTAAAAATCATATCCAGTATTCTGTTTCCATAGTATTCTAGCAAGGCTTATTCTGTGCTAAAATTCTGGGTTTTTCGTGTTTAACACAGACTTCAATAAAAAGACATTGAGGCTGACTGTCTAAAACTTTCGTATTTGGATATTCAGTTATAATTCAGAAATTAGCATAATGTTCTGTTGTTGCAATAACTATATAAGATACAATAGAAATAGGGTATAACTTGGTAATATGTTAATACTGCTTTGGAAATACTGAAATTTAAGGCTGCAAGTCCTCTAATCACAGAAGGCATGTAGTAATGGCTTACTAATACATGCCCCTTAGTGTCATAATACTATAGTGCAATAACTGTATAAGCTAGCTTCAGAACTGTAAACAAATACCAAAATTTAACTTCACAGCTGTGCATTGCATTTTTCTGTAGAATGCTTTGAAATGAGAAATGCAGAAGGCTGTCTCCAATTTTAGCTCCCATACCTTGTCTAAATTTGTCTTTGAATACAAATGGAGCTCTTGTCCATCTTGACACATGAGTTCAGTTGGCTGTAGTATCATTTCAACTATAGTTTTGTTGAATGAAGTAATGCTATCATTAGATGCACTTTTCTCCCCCTCACAGCTGTCAGTGACACAAAAGGCAGTCAGTGAACTGGATTATCTGATCAAGGACGTTAGAAGAACTTGTATATGCAGTTATGTCAGTTATTTCTGAGTAGCCAGGTCAGTCCCAATTATAAAACATTTTATCTCGTGCCATACCCTCTGCATATTGTTGAGATTAGCCATGGTTCATGGCCTGAAGAGTTCACAATCTAAGTTAGAAAAATGAAGGGGTAAGGGAAAGGGGCACTCTCTCACACACACACTCTCACACACACTCTCTCTCTCTCTCTCTCTCTCTCTTCACACTAGATAGCAGAAGAATCATAATTTTTTTTTTTTTAATTCTTGACAGTAAGAGCTTGTTTGTTCACATGTAGGTATTGAGATGCTTTACAAATGGGTTAAGAATAAAAATGCTACAGCTATCTTTACATTTGTCCTCCCAACCTACTTGTTAAACTTAGGCTGTGGCTACACTTAGCACTTCAAAGCACTGCGCAGCCTGCGCCAGCGGCAGCGCTTGCTAAGTAGTGTGTGTAAGCGCTGGGAGCGCTCTCCAGCGCTGTCCGCGCTCACCCTCCCTCTCCTGTGGGAATAAGCGGACAGCGCTGGGCGCGGCGGGCGCGCTGGGGCTGGCTGCTGGCACTGGCGCTTTGCAGCGCCGCAATTTGCAGCGCTGGAGAGGGTGTGTTTTCACACCCTGCTGCAGCGCTGCAAATTTGTAAGTGTAGCCAAGCCCTTAACAATCTTCTTACTGAGAAGGCAGATATGTTGGGCTGCTGCACCCAAAATAGATTCAGGAATTGTGTGGGCCAGAAAATCCCCTTACTTCCCCACATTCAGAAATAGATAAAAGCCATTCTCAGATACCAGATGACTGGATTTTTGAAGAGTGCCTATACATTCTTTTTGTAACCGTTGCCTCTTTGTCTGCCAGCTTTGTTACCAGAGCCCTTGTGGAATTGTCTGAATTTGATTTTTTGTTGCATAAAGGCCCAATCTCTCCCCTTAAGTTACTCATAATACCTCTATCTAGCTCCAGGTCAGAGCCATTGGCATAGCTATTTCTACCTCTTGCCTAACTTCCAGTATCATCTTCCTGCTACTAATGAGGTAGCAAGGGCATTTCTAGCACTTACAAGGTGACGGTTCAGCCTGCAGGAGCCATGAAGTGCAGACTCCACAGAGAATTATTCTTCCTTAATCTTCCATCACTCTTATTTCTTAGCAACAGGGAGCTGCCTTTTAGACTGGAGCCTCGTTGCCTTAGGTTGCTGGGTCAGATCCACTGTTATGGTGGATTCCCACCCTCCAACCCCACCGTGCAGATTATCTTCTTCTGTCACGCAGAGAAGAGAGCTAGAGTTCATCCATCTCACTGATGTAAAAGCAGTGGGTGAAGTTACCCCCATGTGAGCCATCCTTAGCGTCCTATTTGCTCTAAAAATTAAACAAAGCATTCTGGAGATCAGTTGTCCACACACACCTGTTTAAATATTTAATCTCCTTAGATGGTCTGGTCAGTTTTATTTCTTTAACTGCCATAGATGTCTGCACCAACAATACCTGTGAATCTGCATGGTCAAATGCACTTCCCAGGACAGTTTCCCACCTTTGGTCTCTCGTTGGCTCCCAGCCACATGGTGGTGGTACTAGCTGCTCACCTCAGAAAGTAGGGAGTTACAGTAAATTCCTTCCAGGAGATGCAATTGGCAGTGTGCTGAATTTCTGGTCCTCTTTTTGTCATCCGTGTCTCATTAATTGATGGAAAAGCTCCATGGCCCCCTCCTGGATCTCATCCTCCTCAGGATCCACTTCAGCATG
Organism: Mauremys reevesii; assembly: GCF_016161935.1. Classification (NCBI taxonomy): domain Eukaryota; kingdom Metazoa; phylum Chordata; order Testudines; family Geoemydidae; genus Mauremys; species Mauremys reevesii. Next base: position 3,577,623 of record NC_052632.1, on the reverse strand, counting down.
AAGACTTCCCTGCCTGCAGTAAGGATAATGAGAAAAGTCAGGGAATGCCTATGCATCGCTTTCCTGTATCCAGCCTTGAGGCAGTCCCCTGGGCTTAGTTTCAGGTCCTGTAGCTGTTTTCTACAAGTCGGGACAAGATAGAAACAGAAGTTGATCATTCTTATTGCTAGACCTCTCCACATAAATCTTTCTCACATATGGACTCCAGATTGCTACACGGGTCCTCCTGTCCAGTCTCCACTGGTCCCTTTTAATGAATAGACACAACTCTGCCTAAGTGGAGTCAGGATGGCACATGGGAAATATCCTTTCTTATCAATGGTCCTGTTTTAACGTAGAGCTTATGACAGGTTTTTAAATCAATATTATTCTAAAGCCATTCGACTTACTGAATCATTGGTCAGCTTCACTTCATTACTTTCTGTTGTCTTATTGGGGCAGGGGGAAAAGAAGTGAGCATTTTAAATAAAAGGTACTTTTGTTAATGGGTCTTACGTGTTCTAGGTAAAAATTATTACCAAATTCTCAAACTAATTGATGATAGTATTAGAGTTCTGTACTAAAGAACTGAAATGAGCTACATATTGAGATTGCTTTTATGGTGTACTATAGGAATTTTTAAGTAAAAGTAGGCTGGGTTTTTTTGTGTGTGGTGGAATGGTAACTTTCTTAAGCTTTGTCTTTTTTAAAACTCAAAGCTATTTTCTAAGGCCTTGTCTACACTACAAGACTATTTCGAATCAACTTAGTTTGAATTTGTGGATGATTCGATCTATGAATTTTTGTGTATCCATACTAAATACATTTATTCATTAATTCCAGTCCACATTCACGCCGCAGCTGGCCGACTTGGGAGCGGTGCACTGTGGAGAAGCTATCCCACAGTTCCTCCCCCCCGCTGCCCATTGGAATGCTGTAGAGCTGCATAGCCAAAAAAATGGAAATGGTTTTGGGTGTGTGTCATCATTCATTCAATCATCACAACCGCTCTCCCTCTCCCCTCCCTCCTCGCGCCTCGCGCGCAATTCTTCGTCTGTTCGCGCTGGTCGTACACAGCGCTGCGCCCACAGGACTGCATGCGATCCGCGCTGCGATTGCCGCTGCGATCATCGCTGTTGTCAACTCCTGCACCAACTCTCTCCCTCTGCAGCAGTCAGTGGCTGAGAAATCGGGCGAGGAGATCCAGGAGAGGGGAAGCGCAGAGTGCGAGAAAGCAGAAAGCAGCCGGTGCGCCGGTGGGTGGCATGGTGGTGGGGGATGGGTGGGGGTGGATGGTGTGGCAGGATTCTGGGCCGGAAACAAGCACGGACCGACCGGTGGGACACTGAGTGCTGGGGTGACACAGGAGTGACTTGAAAACTTCAGGATCTTTTGCTTGTGCTGTGTGAGACTTGTGTGACCCCTGCCCTGAAGCCCTGACGCCCAGGACACCCCCTGAGGCGGCCTGAGGAGTGCAGCCGAGTGTGGCCAGCCCAGAGCCATAGCAGGCCAACCACGCCACGCCCAGACAGGGCACGGTAGACGCGGGGTGGTCAGCGTGTGTGGCTTGTGTGTATCGTTGAGATTCACAAAAGCCAAGCAACTGCTGGAAACAACTGCTCTCAAAGAGAACCCGGGGTTGTGATTGATGAAACATCCACGGGGCTGCTTTGGGCGGGGGGGGATGGGGGGCTATAGATCACATCCACATCCTGGCTGTTAACCCCACCAGCAGCCCAGGACCACCATGCACAGGAGTACATTAACATGGCTTTACATTTTCCAGCATCGGCTGGGGAACCGGTGTGCGGGTGGGCGGGCACCAACAATGTGGGGTCGGGTGGGTTCATGACGGTCTTCTCGTCAGGGAGTCTGGAGCTCTGGGTTGGGCTCGTTCAGGAGCTGCAGATGATCTTTGGGGACTACAAAATATGGCCAGTGATCCTTGCAGATGCCTGGAGTGAGGCCCTAGGGCAGGCCCCCTCATGCTAATGCTCCGAAGCTGGGTGAGGCGCCCTGGACAGCCTGAGAGAGAGACGGATCTCTGTGCTTATGGTGCTGTCGGAGTGCAGTGGTGGCCTTGATGTGGAAAGCTCGCCCGAGCGAGATGGCGCTGCTTACTGCTGCGTGCATCAGCGAAAGGTGAAATGTGCGAGTTTTTGTCGCATGCTGTGTGCTGAGCAACAATCAGTGTGAGAGCAAGGGCGAGACGCTTTTGTCCGGATGGACGTTGAGCTGAGCCTGGCTGCAAGCTCACTCCAGCAGAGGCACCGGAAGCAGAGAGAATCAGCGGGAAAGGCTAACCTTCCACTCTCTTGAGAGCAAGTTTCGACCCTGGGCCTGGGATAACCCTTCTTTTGAGACTTTTTGCGCTTCCAACGGACCCTGGGCCTGTGTCCTTTTTTTATTTTTTTCGATCTCTATTTTATACACTCATTATTATAAGTTTCCCCACTTACTTTGCATTTCTTTTAATTAATTGAGACATGGTTGTTACTTTGTTCTTTTCTTTTACTTTGCATTTTCTTGTCTGGGGACTGTTGACTGGTGGCCACTCTGTGGCTGACAGGTCTCTGTGGTGGGGGGGGGTGCTCCTTCTGGGGTGAGGACAGGGTCTAGGGTGCAGGAAGGGGTGGGCTTGTTCTGGGCGGGGGGCTGAGGCGGGCCAGGAAGGGGGTTGGATGGGCGGAGGGGAGTGGTGGGGGTGGTGGAGGAGGGTGGTGATGGGGGCGTGGGCGAGGGTGGGGTGGGGGGGTGGGGGGTGGGATAGGCTGGTCGATCTGTCCGTGGGCCTGGGCTCATCGGCCTGCCTAGGGCGGGCTGGATCAGGCGTCAGAGCAGGGCAAGCAGGCGCTAGGAGCCTGCCATCACAGCATGACGCGGGGCAGCATGGGGGGCCCTGACAAGCACCACATTGCCACATGACTGACCCTGAATGATCCCCACAGTGGTGACCTGGTGCTGCAGGTGATGCCCTGTGTGTGTGGCCCGCACTTGATCCTTTCCCCAAGCCCAGACACTGTCTGACAGGAAAGACAACACGAAAAATTAATTTAACAGAAAACCCTATCAAAAAAAAAATCTGACAGGAAAGACATCTTTTGGAATGATTATAAACAGTGGGGGATTATTAATCTAATAAACAATTTCTAACGTGATAAGGTGTGGGTTCTGGCTGAGCCTCTAAGGAAGAAGCACTTCAGTTCTCTGGCCTGACGCCAAGTTGTGTGAGGGGCTCTTTTTGGGTGCTGGGAGGCAGTGACAGGTTCTCTGCAGGGGCTACCACTTGAGAGTTGTGCAGGGGGTGGGGGGGCCAGGACCTTTGGGGGCTGGGAGCGCGTCCTTCAGACACCTGCAGGCGTCCTCCTTGAGCGCTGCAAGCTGCAGGACATCATGAAGGCTGCGCTGCCTGTCCCTCCCGTTCCTCCTTGGAGACCCATGCTGTGTTTGGTCACGCTGCTGGTCTCCATGCTCTGCTTTCTGTCTGCGTTCCCATGTCCTGCATGTCAGTCTCTCTTCAGGGCTGCTGTGTCTGCTCTGTCTGAGGCCTCCCAGTCTCAGGATCTCTTTCAGCGAACATATCCAGTCTAGTCGAGGATGGGGGATGTGTCAGTTTGCCCAAGTGGTTGTGGAAAGACCTCTAGTTCGTTGCTTTGAGATACAGTGTGCTTTCAGTGAAGTTGGTGAGATCCTTTGTTCAATTTCTATGAAGAAGACTCACATTGAAGCACAACTTTTTGAAGAAGAAGACACCAAAGAGGAGCATTCCAGAAGCGTGACAGAGAGAGACTACATCAGCATAGCAGAGGGAGAAGAGAGGAGAGATAACAGCTGAGATGAGCAGTGAGTCGGAGAGGCAGAATCGCTGTGCCGCCTTACGGGATAGTTAAGCCTTACAGTAGCAGATGCATGTATCGTTTTCACACTCTGTGCCGCAGTGCTGGCTGCTATTTCCTTTTATGCCTAAAAAGACAAGGCAGGTGGCTGAAGGCTAGGGATGCAGGATATATGCTACTAATTAGAGCTAAAGTATCAGCATGTTGCTAAAAGGCGTAAAAACACTATGCAGAAGTAAGTTAAGCATGGAGAACTCTCACCAATGCAAAAACCCTCCGTGCCTATGGGTCACTTCATGGGGGCCTGTATCTAAGGATGTGTAGGTGGCGTGGAAGAAGCTGTATCTAAGGATGTCATAAGGGCGTGGAAGGAAGAAACTGGAGGAGGGAGGGTGGAGTTCCTCTTTTCCTGGAGCTGTCGATTGTCCATGGAGAGAGACTTTTTCCAAAGGGGAGGGTGTTGTTGGAGGACTCTTTTAGAGGGTATCAATCTGTTTATATATAGTATTTATTTAGTTTCCCTTTAAAAATTTTTTTTCCATTATATTTTTAGAAAAATATTTTATTTTTTTTAGTTTGTTTTCTTTTTTTTTATATTTTTTTTTTTATAGACTAGTATTTTTCTCCTTTCCCTGACTGTTTCCTGATTAACAAACAGGGATCTTCTTTTTTCTGAGTACGAGTGTGAGGAACAGGCCTCTCTGTGGAGGGTCCCGGCATGTCCTTCGCGGTAAGCTGGCCTTCCTCCGCAGAAGGCCGAACTCCCCTTCCCTGGGAATCTCCAATTGTGTTCGCTGTCCGGTTCACTATGCCACACACCGAGTCCAGATCTGCCTGGCCCACAGTGCCATCCAGACCCACTCGAATGGCATGCAGTGCTGGCGGAGCGGCCATGTCTGGTGCTGTGCTCCGGGCGTCCTTTTGCGCCCTGACTTTTGATAGCCTTGCCTCGTAGCGCTGGCATGTCTTTTTTGGCTGCCTTGATGGCTGCTTTCCCTCTCTGTCTTTTTGCTTGCCGCCTTGCAGGTCCCCCTTGGCTTCGCTTGTTTTCATCACCTTCCGGCAGCTCCCTGCATGCCTGGTCTTTCTAGCGAGGGACTTCTCTCTTCTTGCATCTGGGGATTCTTTCTTTCTGGAGCCCTGTCTGCCTCTGCCCCCATGCTGGTGCATTCTTCCTCAGATCCTGGGGCTCGGTGGATGGATTCTCAGAAATCAGATTCTTCTCTCCAGACAGGCTCAAGATTCTGCTTTTCCTGCATCTGCCCAGGTCATGCAGCTAGTCAAGCCCAACTGGAAAAGCTGTGTTCAACGTCAACAGAATTTGTGGGAAAAGAGAGAGCTCCCCCGCGTTATTCGAGTGGTGCACTGCGGCTCAGCGAATGCTGCAGCTGTTCGATTTGCATCCACTCATTGTAGGAGGCGGGGTAAAGTAGAATAGGAAGCCCCAGTTCGAAATTCCAGTTGGGCTAAGTGGGGGTAAGGATTAATTTCGAATTAAACGAGCTCCTAGGGTGGCCTAAGTGAAATATAAAAACAGTTTCCTTTGTATTTGATTTTTTTCTTCATATTTTGTAGATAGCATGTGACTGTTGTATAACTTGCTAAGTCCTTTGATTAGTGTTTTAATGACACACACTGCTGGCTGAGGGCAGAACCATGTCATGAAGTTTCTTGAAAAGAAATAAATGGTACCTTTTGAAATCATGCCAGAGCACGGTCCTGTTCAAGAAAGTGCTTGGTACCTCTCATGGGTGAAACTTTAGTTCCGGAATCTGAAATCCAGTCCTTGCCCCTCTCCCTCATTTTTGTTCACTGATTGAAGTATTATTTTATCCCCTTGAAAAGGGAAATAGCATCCCCACACAACTCCACTGAATGCTCCTTGTTAGTTCAGTCCTCACTTGTACACTTCTGAAGCGCAAAGTCTGTAATGCAGGGACTTACTGCCATTTTAACTGAGTTCTTGTAAAATTCCATATACTTCCATGGGTGTTATGTTAAGAATAAAGAGGAGATCTAAAATAATCCATGTTTAAGTGCCTGACCTATTGATATCACTAGGGAAAGGTCTGGTACCCCAAATGTTAGGCTTCAATGGGGCATATCTTGACAGGCAAAAGAGTTTGTTTTTTTCAGTTGAGTCAGCAAGAAGTGGCTTTGGTGGTAACTTTCTACTGCTGGACAAATAATTCCTCTAGTTTGCTGTCCCTGCAGAAGGTTACAGGGATATCTGGGATTCACTGGCCTTGTCTACACTACAGGGGAAGTTCAATCTAATCTACACAATTTGTGTTACATGAATAGTGTAACTCAAATTGACGTAGCTTACATCTACTTACTACAGAGTCCGCACTTGCAGTTGTGCCTGGAGACGCTCTCCTGTCGACTCCCTCGATCCGGTGGAGTACAGGAGTTGACAGAGGAGCAATCTGCGGTCGATTCAGCGGGTCTTCACTAGACCCGCTAAATCGATTGCCTATGCATTGATCGCCACTTGTCTTCCCTTACCAGGAGATCCACAAGCCCACTGACTGTTGCTATGAGGAACTACTGTATAAAACTCACTTATTAAAGTGGTTGCTGTTGCCATCTTGAAGCTGAACAGTACTAACAGTAATTCCTCCATTCTGATAGGGAATTGGCGTGCCATCATTGGCAGTTCTCTCTTGGCTTGTGTTTTTTGTCAGTGGAATTATCAGTGTGGAAAGCGTGCAAATTGCAGTAGCAACCAGTTGTCAGGAATGTGAAGAAGGTAGTGAGTAGCCCACTTGTGCATTTCAGATTGCCCATCTGAAGACCGTGACAGAATTAGATTAATGGAATTGTGATAGTGCGGCTGTTAAAATAACTGATTACTTGTTAGTCTCTTTCACAATGAACAGTGATCAGTTGCTTTTGTTTCCATTCGCAGCATGAGATGTGGTGGTACCCAGTTCAGCCTCTTGATACTGGGTTTTATACCTTCTGAGTATGTTCCCAAAGAACCCGTTCTCCGTATTCGCTAAACTCTTCAAGATCCTAAAGATCCATGTAAGCATAATGCTCCACAGTCCTGTGTGTTAGTTTGGATGCTTGCTTGTTGGATTTGAGTGTTTTGTGTCTCCGGGGAGATGTAGGTTAGTGTTCTGAAACAATTTTATATTATTTGGTTGTGAGACCTAATACAGTGCACAGCTGGAATGTAGGGGAATGCTGGGGCTATAATTTGGGATTAAAAGATAGTTTGAGATGGAGATGTGAATAAAAATCAAGACTCATTTAGACTTAGTGTCGCAACACCTGGCTCTCTCTGGGTATACTAAGGTAGAGCCTATATTTAAACACAATCAAAACTAAAGAAGGCCACCTCCAATAATAATAATAATGCCTAGCTCTTGTATAGAATTCTTCATCCATAGGTCTCAAAATGCTTTACAAAGGAGATCAGGTTCATTTCCCCCATTTTACTGATGGGGAAACTGAGGCACGTGTGTGTGTGTGTGTCTCTTTCGAAGTCACCCAGCAAAGCAGTGGTAGAGCTGAGAATTGAACCTAGGTCTCCTGAATCCCAATCTAGCAGACGACTGCCTGGTTTAAGCTATCGCTATAAAGTATCTCCAGTTTCACATACCTTTTAGACAAACATTAAAGACCAGACCATTTCTGCTATAAAACTGATTTTTAGTTTTAGTAGTCAGTCTCCTGAATGGTCACTCAAAGGCTTTGCTGAACCTGGGAACTTTGGCCATTGAAACTTGAAGGTGGTAGAGGAAGCCAGTAAAAATTATTCCTGGAAAGTAAAGCAAGGCTGTTATTAAAAACTAAATACGGATGCTTTTTAGACTCTGTGGGGCTTTTGAGGAGATGTTACCCTAGTGTGCTATAATCTTTAAAAGTCCACATTCCACTATATAAGTAACTAGAGTTTGATTATTTTTTTTAAACTGTTCTTCCCAGCCTTTAACTTTTGATGATTGTAAGAAAACATGAAGTGCTTTGTAAGCTGGTTTTTGGTTTTGTTGCTTCAATTTATAAATAAGAAATGCTGGAAAATGAGCATTTTGTTGTAAAGATGTTTTGAAGGCCACATTTAAAAAAAAAAAAAAAAAAAGACTCCTAGAAGAAAAACTGACAATTTAATGGTGCATGATGCAGTAATAAAAATGCCTGTGTGGTTATGTTTAATCCTTTAAAGGAGAGAAAAGAAACACTGTAGTTATCAGCATTCAAAAGGCACGACACAGGCTTAAATATATGCAAAGCCTTGGAGAGACTGAAGAAATTTACTGACTATATTGCAGAAAGCTTCTGACAGGCGCATCGCATCTTTGAAAGTAAGATTTGAATTATTAAAGCTGTCTTTGTTTATTAAATTGGGCCTCCAGTGAGAGGATTGTATGAAGAAATGTCATGCAGACTTGAGTTGAATTGGGCATAATTTGTAATGGGTATTAAAAGTAAATTTACCTTGTTGGACTAGAACAGTGAGTACATTCAAGTGCTTTAGAAAATGAAAATTCTAGTTTCAGGTGTAAAGTAGACTGTGTCTTTTAAGTCTGTTTCTGGAGCAGATAAACACACCTCTGTTTAAGGAGACCAGTTTGTTGGTGAAGGATAATCCTTTTAAAACCAAGAGACTTGAAGGCAGAGCAGTTCAACAGAGGAGTCTTTGTTAATTTTAAATCAGGAATGCAAGGGAAAGAGATGAGAGCCAAGGTGTGTGTTTGGGGATGAGATGATTAAAATGCTACTTTTTGGAAAAATTAACTACATGGGGTTTAAAGTAAATTAAATTAGATCATTTAAAACATTTTAGTTGTGGGAAAAAATGTTTTTACACCTATTCGATTCAAGTATAGCATATATTTGTAACTTTATGCACATAGAAGATAAATTGCTGTTTTCAGGAAAGTGAGACAACTGCATTGTGAAATACTTTTTCTTATTCCTGTTCTCAGCTGGACTGTGTAAGAAATATGCAAAACTAACAAAGTAGATGGAAAATCATCACAAATATTGTGGGACCAGCAAGACACTGTAAACAAAGCACTTCATAAGAATGTTTAATTTAGGATATTTTTTTCTAAAATTTACTTTGTAATTTCAGGGGTTTGATTACCTCTGCAGTCCAAGTGCAGACAGCATAATTTGTTCAAGGTTGCAAACTGGGCTCCAATTTTTGTTAGCTTTTTCATTTTTTATCTATTCCTTTTATGCAGTTTCTCAGGTGGAACACCACAATGGCTTATTTAAAAATGGAATTCTTTAAATATGGGATTTAAATCTGAATTCTTCAGAAATGTTTCATGAAAGCCATGCATTTTATGACACCACAAGGCAGATGTCAGGATTTACTCTTCAATTAGGTAGGATTGTGGTGGGAATAACAGATTAGACTCCTTTTGCAGCTGATGCACTGTCTAGAGGAAGTGACATTTATGCTCTTGATCCTTCAGTGATTCTGCATGTCAAGAACTGAGCCTTGAAATTCGTCAGCAGTGCTGTCTTAAGAGCAGACAGAGCTGAGTAAGAGGATTTTTACAGACAGAAAATTTAAGTACAAATGGCAAAACAGCAGGTGCTTAAATACATTATTTTTTTCTTTTTTTCCTAGGAGATTGGAAAGAAAATTGTAGGTGATTATTTGAAACTAATGTATTTTAGACATTTGAAATCTGAGATGCACTAGAGTTTAGAGACCTTCGTTTGATTAAGGTAAGAGTATTTTAAGAAAAGTGTACCTTCCCCTTTCATCTTTCTGCTTACTGTGTGTTTTTTTATTTGACTTTTCTGTCTAATCTGAGATTCTGTAGTGTAATGCATTCAAAATGTACATTGCACCCTTGGCATTTAAATGGTTAATGTTCATTCAATTTAATAACTTTCGGCTGCAAAGGGCATATGGGTCTCTGTTTACAGAAGGTGGTGTGTTGATAACTGGGTTCTGTTTGGCCAGAGAAATTAAAGCAGGCTATTTATCATGAGGGATAAAACTGTGTGATTATAGTGCATTTACTCAGAGGAGGAGCTGGCTGGTAGATCTACTATAAAATAAAAACAATCATGCAAATTAGGTTTCATGAAATTTTTTTCATTTGTTTTGTAAGCAAACTCAGTAATTACGAGGGGGTTACAGGGCAGAGGAAATGTTTAAAATTTTTTACCTTAGACATGCTGTAGTTCTATACGATAAACCAATGAAAGCGGAGATCAGGTAAGCAGCTGTTATGGGTATCATGGCAACATAAAATTACTCGAGTGCTAAGTGCATATTTATCTCTAATTTTTTTGCCAAACAGCCTTTTTTTCTTTTATAAACGTATGTTAATTACTATTGTCATGTTAGATAAAAAATGAGTAGTGATATACTGCCTTTTTTCTTAAGAATGAGAATGGAACATTGCATATTTGTACTAACAACTTAGTTTTTGAAAAAATGCTCTTTTATATATATATATGAATGAAGCCTCCTGATATTCCTTTTGGTGGAGCTGTATTTAAACTGTTCCCTTACTTGTGTGTGGTATAGTTAGCCGCACATAATTTTAGAAAACCAAATTACAAAGGAGGAAAACCAAAATTAGAGACCAGCAAAACGTGCCTTGAACTTCTGGTGTTCCTCTGACATGCTCTGGCTTACAGATAAAAGTAGAGATTGAACTGCTATCCCAAAAAAATGTCAGTGTTTTATATTAAAGGAATACTTATTGTATGTCTAAAAACTAATATACAGAACCCTTTTTATGTCTAAGAAAATAGCAGATTATTTGTTAGTATTTTTTTTCTTTAAAATTTAACTCCATGTGATGAGTTTATTCTGCTTATGTAAGGTACTTCTTGTGAATCTCAAACTAACCTGACCATAATTTCCCATGTTTGTAACCTGTATTGGTGTACGTGATCTGTTATGAGATGTAGGACTGTCAGATGAGAGGGAGTTTAAAATGTCTTATTTTTTAAATTTGTAAATGGTAGCAGGAAGTAGGAGTTGAACTGCTAACATGGAGCCTCATTTCAGGTGGTAGCAGAATGTTACATAACCAGAGAAACAAATTTCTTCCAGAGTTACACAAGTGCTGTGTGTACAAAGCATCCATTTTGTGTTATGAGTATTGTGAATTGTTCCTTCTGTGCAGTTACTAAATGTAAAAGAATGCAGCAGATCCATTTGAGTTTTGTATCAATCACTTCAAATGTACAACATCCCATCACTTTAGTGTATTCTCTACTAAGTCAGCCTCTGACTTTCAGAAAAATTAGTTTGATTTGTCAAAGTAATCATACTCCTCAAACCTTACCATACTTAACTGAATGTAGAATATGCTTTTTTTTATTAACTTTTAGGCAATAGAATTTGACTATTTTGGGAGTAAATAAAGTTTTGCTGTCGGGTTTTAAATATATATCCTCTTAAACATGCTTTGCAATCTGCTTATGCAGGCATCATGAGTTTTATATTTAAATTGGAATGATTTTTTTTAGGATGAAAGTGCTTGCAGATCTGAATTGTGAGGGATAGATGAAATTAAGCTGTGGAAGTACTGATGGCAATCTACAAAGCTTTAATGTGTTAATGTAGTCTAGGCATTATCCATATTTAGAAGCATTTTAGATTAAATCCTGGAGAAATTAAGACTCCTGTCTTAAGCATGTTTCTGAAGTGATGGATGGTGTAGAACAGTAGTATGAAGGAGCGCCTAATGATTATTTTGCTGTTGCTATAACTATGTCAGAGACGCTAATTCCCTCAAGTTCAGTAAAAAATAAAACTTGGAGGGAGTGGGGGAGCGACTGGTGTTTGTAAAATGTCTTAGTTTTGTGTAGAGACCTTTTTTCTCTTCATGAATTATTCAGTTTTTTGAGTCTGCTGTATTGCAGTATTTAATATACTTTAAATGACACTGAATCAGTTAATATGGTAAAGGGAAAAGATCTAGGTTTATTGAAAAATTATCTGTCAGTTGTGCAGCAACAGTGAAGAATGGCTTGCTGACTTGAACTGAAAAGTATATTTTATGACCACAACATACCAATATACCTTTGCACTTGGTGTTATCCCATATTTAAGATGGTTGGGCAGATCAGAACTGGGAGACCACAGTTAAGCTCTTCGGGACAAGGGACCACTATGCTTTTAGTACAGTGCCCAGCAGAATGAGGCTCTAACCCTGATTGGAGGTTTTGGGTTCATTACTATATATATCCGACTCTAAGGAGACTGGACATGAATTAATAAGAAATTAGATTGCTATCTGTCATTAAAGTGGTTTTAAAATTATTTGAATAACTGACCTGCTGCCCAGAAGGGTCAGTCAAAGGGGCTAAGAAGGGGATGCTGTCCTTTGCAGGGAAGTAAGTCTGCCCTTGTCTTGTACAACATTTAAAAAAAAGTTTACAAATATACATGATGGAGTGGAGGGGCTCCACTTCCATGACATGGTGGACCCATGTCATTCTGTCTGGTCCTATGTCATAATTTTAAAGCACGACTATATGGTGTGCTCTGACAGATCAGTGCAGGCAGCATAGAGATGTCGGTCTTAAAACATAATTTGTGTGTGTGCAAGCAAATGCTTTAAAGTAGCTTTATTTTTTTTCTGAATGATATTGGAGCCTGATTCTGACAGCTTGATTCTCTTTATATTGCTAACTTGGCTAGAAATGAGAGTATGGCAGTAATACCTACAGTGTAGCACACAGCTTGGGAAAGCCGACTGTAGTGTGAACCCTCATAACTGTGTCGCTTCCACCAGGCTGGAGCAGAGGTTCTTAGTTGGACCAGATCACATCTCAGGTTCTGTGGGTTGGTCCTTTTATTGTTTTCTGAGGCCGCCAGTCCACTCCTAGTGGAATGCCCTAATCACCACCTACCCAAATGTGCTTGAGGGCAACTTGTGTTCCTCAATATGTATAAACAATGAGTCCTCTCCCCCTTTGATAGTCTCTATGGGAACTTTCAGAGCTAGCTAAGAGCACTTCCATAAACATTTTGGGCTGTTCTGCTTGATGATGCCTGATACATCTCTGTCGTAGCAGTCTGTGTTAACCAGGCCACAATCTAAGCAGTTTTACCCAGCCCCCCTCTCCCCCCCCCAATAGTACATATCGGAACTTGTACGTATCACACACAATCAAACTAGGGGCCTGAAGTGTGTGTTGGACACTTATTGTATTGCAAATGGGTAGCCATTAGACAACATCCAATAGTCTTTAGTTCCTGTGATGGAGTCACAGGTCCGATGCTCTGGAACTGCTCTGTATGAAGCCAGACAGGACTCTGGGCACACTGTCCAGGGGAAAAAAGCCTCTTTGGCTATGGCCTTCCTGGTCTGACCTCAGAGCATTCAGCACCCCTGTTCACACCCTACACTTCTCCTTGGCGGGTCCACCTGGATGGGACTTCTGGGGAAGCCAGAGTGTCCTGCTCCCCAACTCCACAGTGAGCCGTGACTCTCAGCCAGTGTTGTAAAACAGTACAGCATAGAACAGAGCTTGTTAGCACAGAAATCAGTGACTTTCAGCCTTGGGTTGATGCCCTAGATTCCCCTCTCTGAGTCCCAAACTGGAGACTGCCCAGCTTCCAGCAGCCTGACCCCTGATACGCCTAATGCTCCTTCTCCTGGTCTTTGTCTTGCTTCCTGGGTGAAGTGTCACGTGGTCGCATCCCCCTCCTGGGTCTCAGGTTACGAAGGGCATTGGCTATCACTTACGTGCAGGCAGCTGGAGCCTCTGCACCTGGCCCCAAGGGTCTCAGCAGAAGTCTCACACCCTTATTCCCACCACCTAGGCATTGGTGCAATACACAGGGAAACTGAGGCACACAGTGTTCATGCAAAACAGTAAGACTCACATAGGCTCACATACAACATAACAAGGGAAAACACCCGCTTTGTTACAGCTCCCAAGTCTCACTTTAACCAGCAACCTGTGAAACTTAACTTTTCAGGAAAGTCTTGCCCACTTTAGATGGGGAAAGGCGCCTCACCACTCTTGTGAATGGCATGATGCTGGGCCCTTTGTGCAGCCCAGTTGCCAACTCTTGATTATGTGAAGTCCACTATCGCTCAGCTGGGCAGGATGAGAACAGTTCAGGAAATCCAGTATTTGGTTCCCATCCGGCCTGGTTCTTTCATTTGAGACAGACTGTCTCAGATACTGAGGTTCAAACTCACTTGACTGCAAGCTACCATTTTTGAGCTGAGACTTCCTCCCACAAACCACTGGCAACTACTACTATTTTCCTTTCTTATCCTTCATGGAATCTCACTGGTCTCCTTCACCCTGTAAGTTAGGATTTTGCTGGGACATCCCAAGTGGGCTTTTATTCACCCCCCCCCCCCCCCCCCGTAATGTTATAGTTGTGTCCATGAGCAGTCTTGAATAAACCAATCAAAGTTGCTTTAACTGAGCGGGACTACAGCAGGGTGTATTCAGAAGGGGCAACTTCTGTTTGGAAATTTCCACAAAAACAAATTCATTTTATTTTGTATGTTGTTCAACTGTTCACTTTGTGGAGATGAGCCCGGCTGAATTCCAGGGGCAGTGTCCGAGTATGCGTTCTTGCAGTTATGGTGAAAGTGCCACATCACCATGTTTTAGTACTTTAATGCGGTAGTGAGATGTTCTCAAAATAGGCAGCGCACAAGCAATTTTAAAGAGTGTGGTATGGCTAATGTGTACCTACTTTACTTCAAGTAACTAAATGTTTTATACTTGTGTGTGTGTGTGTGTGTGTGTGTGTGTGTGTGTGTGTGTGTGTGTGTGTGTATATATATATATATATATATATATATATATAAATAAAAATAAAAATCTGGGCCTAATAAACTCAAATATTTGTGACAGTAGGACAGTATTGTTAGGATTTAAACCTACGACAGCACAGGCACTAGTAGGATATCTGGAATTCAAACCAAAAGGAGTAATGTGTAAACTTTCCTTGGGCTTTTACAGCAGTCAAAGGATATTGGCAGGTTTTTGAATGTTAAAGATAGAAGGTAAAAAAGAAAATAAACATTTAGATCCAAGAAAGAGATCACTACTTACTTTATTACAAAGTTGGTTTGTGAGGCAGTAGCTTTATCTAGTAAACATTAACATTTCTTCTTTAAAATCCCCTGATAAGACAGTAGGGGCCACATGTGCAAAAGGTGCATGAATTTTTAGTGTCTTTCTGGTGTGTTACCCTAAGGTGCATGCTCAGGTTGAGGCGTTTGAACACATTGCAGGTGTGCATGCACATGCCCTGATGTGTGACTTACAGAATTTGTATACCTGCCGTCAGATGTGTGGGGTTATGTGCACCCTCCACTCGCTTTTGTGTGCTCAAATTAGAAAATTTGGTCTTCAAATTCTTTCAGCTCTTCTGTGTAAAGAAGCACACCTGTCTATTGGGCCTTGTGTACACTGGCAGCAGCGTGTAGGGTACGTGTATGTACATGCCACAGTGAAAAGCAGGCTGCATCCACACTGCAATGTGGCAGTGAAAGCCAATGCCAGGCGGAGGCAGTGGAGCAAGGCTCTTGCACGACGCGACATTGCTAAAAATACCATGTGGGAGTAAATGTGGGAGACGTTGCTTGGGCATGTAGGGTACTTACCCTAAGGTTCTATCATGTCTTTACTCACCTGAGTCGTGCCTCGCTGTCTACACAATTTGTACCTGTGCTGAGTGATGTGCAGTGTATGTACTGTACATGCCATAAGTGTAGAACATAGCCTGAGAAGGGGGTAAAAGCAGTAACTGCTATTTCAGCTTCCCAGCTGATAATTACATGGAAATGTATACCAAATAAAGGTCAGTCTGCACAGAAGCTCAAGTTTCTGAAAATGGCTAAAGCACAAACATTGCCTTGTTTATTTCAAGCTATTTGCTCCTCTAATGTTAAGGACAAACGGAGGCATGGTGTATGTATCGTTAAAGCTGGAGCTCCAGTAAGACAATACTTGCTACCAATTGCAAATCTTTCAATAAATCTTTCTACTATCCTCAGTTCTGCAGACTTTCTGGGGAAGTATCAGAGCTGTCCAAATCAATGAGTAAAAACACAAGTCAAATGAAGGCAGAATAACAAAGCAGTTTCTGTCCTCTCTTGCCTTGAGCTGTAGGCTCAACTAACAGCTTTTTCAATGGCAAGTCTTATGAATATCTTATGAAACAAAACAGAAGAACACCTGAGATTAAAATAGTGTAGTGGAGACATAAAGAAGGAAAAATTACTTCCTATTTTTGGTTAATGATGTGTAGATGTAAAGGTGTAGAAGACTATTTTTTCTTGGCTGTATCAAGTCGCCTTTCTCTGTTTTAACTCAGGAACTGGAATGGGAGCTTTCTCTGATACCAGTTGATGGAATGGCATGTATGAGTCTTTAACAAAGAGTTTTTTTTCTCCTAAGTGATCATCAGGAGATTGTGACTCAGGTATCAACAAAAGTGGACAATTTTAAACACTGACTAAAAGTCTCTCTTCTTGTGCACTTATCTTATAGCTTAGATCTTTTCAGGCAAGGGCAGTCTCTTCTGTATCCTACATGAAGTGCCTAGCATGTTGGTTTTTAATAGCACCCCAAAATTTCCTGTGATGCTAGTAACCTACTGTAGTTGTGTACCCTGTTGTTGCTGGAAGACACTGTTGACAAGACCTGATATTTTTAATATAAAAACAGGCATGGGAAAAATTCTTCTTTTTTTTTTTTTTTTTTTAATGGAGATATCCTGTCTCCTAGAACTGGAAGGGATGGTGAAAGGTCATTGAGTCCCGCCTCCTGCCTTCACTAGCAGGACCAAGTACTGATTTTGCCCAGATCCCTGAGTCGCCCCCTCAAGGATTGAACTCACAACCCTGGGTTTAGCAGGCCAATGCTCAAACCACTGAGCTACCCTCCCCCAAGAACCAAACAAAAAAGCAAAAAATTTTCTTGCTGCTTTAAAAGTATTAGGCCTATTTTCAACTCAAAACACTGTTGCAATGGTCAGCTTGAGATACAGCACAAAGTCAGAGCTAACATTGCTGCAGCAGCTATGTTTTTATTGCTACTGGTTCTGTCCCCATTTATCCCATGAGTTAATAGTCTGTTACACCTTGTAAGAAAACTATTGTCTGGAAGGGTGTACAGTTTATAAATATACTCCAGCTGAGGAAGGAGCCAAGATTCCGTGGAAATTTATAATGGCGCAATCTGGTTCCCGCTGCATGCTTTCATGTGACATTATGGGATCAGGGTCTGCCTCTGAAGCAGCCTGTGGATGAAGCTTCCTTTTAAGCTGCAGCTCAGCCCTAGAGCAATAATTTTTCCTCCTCTTTTGCCTATTTGTTAAGTTCAGAGTGACGTATTGGATATGTCCCTTCACTGCTTCTAGAGGTTTGAGATTTTTAAACTAGTGTTGTGCCCAGAAGAACGCAAATATTTTAAGAGATTTCTTGTAACCTGCAGTGTGTCTAATCCTTTCAGTCTTTCACATTAATGCTCTAATGTCTGAGTGGATTTTGTTTACATCTACATCTAGGTCTTTGGATCACAGTGGGTTTAAGTCTTAGTTTTATCTGAAGATATGTAACAATCATCTTGAGAACCTAATAAATAATAATTGGAAATATACCAATCTCTTAGAACCGGAAGGGACCATCGAGTCCAGCCCCCTGCCTTCACTAGCAGGACCAGTTTTTGCCCCAGATCCCTACATGGCCCCCTTAAGGATTGAACTCACAACCCTGGGTTTAGCAGGCTAGTGCTCAAACCACTGAGCTATCCCTCTCCCCAGGTAGTACTCTTGGAAGCAGTCTTGTGTTGAATACATCCAGAATGTATTCCCTTCCCTGATCTGTTGTCAGGGAGGCGTAGCCTTCCTGAGATGGAAGGCTAGAGATTTTTTAAAAATTGACTCAATTCAAAACAAAATCTAGCATTTCTTATTAAATAAGCATTTCGATTCTGGTGTATTTTTCTTGTTGAATATATTTCTTCAGTGAGTTGCTTTAATTATAATGTGAAATCCTTATCACTTGCTCTTGCAGATCAAGCTAGTGCTGAAAAACAAAACATAATTTAGACTAAACCAGTGGTTCTTAAACTTTTTTTTTTACTGGTGACCCCTTTCACATAGCAAGCCTCTGAGTGCAATCCCTGTAATAAATTAAAAACACTTTTTTATATATTTAACACCATTATAAATGCTGGAGGCAAAGCAGGGTTTGGGGTGGAGGATAACAGCTTGTGGACCCCCCCCCAGTTAATAACCTCGTGACCCCCTGAGGGGTCCCAACCCCCAGTTTGAGAACCCCTGGACTAAACTGAATTTTTGTATAAGCTTAGTAACTAATAATGGAGTCAGTAATATAACTACTTAGATCTTGTTGCTTGAATTTCCTTTTTTTTTTTTTAAAAGATCTTTTTATTTGGTTTTTCTTTCCTGCTAAAGAGCCCCGTGAAGTCACATACAACATTGTATGTATTTCTTGCACAGGAAGGCTAGTCTGTTTACTTAGAGATGAAAAATACCTAAATTAAGTCATACATGAATTTTGAAAACTTATGTTCATGTTAGGAAAACAAAGTTGATCCATTTTCTTTTTGGCCAAATGCGTCCTTAAATGAGTCAAGAGAATAACTGTACTCAAGTATTGCGAGAAAGTATTTGATGCAATTTATTTGTTGCACTTTAAATATCTTCATACTGCCTAATCGTATGGATAGCTTTTGGTTTGGGATGCAATTATTTTGACTGATAAAATGTACCAAGACTAGTACAATATGTCACATGTAGAGGAGATTTAATTGCTGAGAGATGTCTGAAAATGTTGCGGTTCTTTATAATTGGTTTTCCCCTTCTGTAAATGAAAATCTGTAAAGTTAAATGTTAGTGTAAATAGGAAGATGCAGCCCCTGACATCTTCCTTAGAAGATGAATATGGTATCAGCATCCTTTCTGGCAGTTTTGCTAATTGCATTTTTTTTGTATAGACAAATACTTGACTTGTCTAACAATGTTAAATGGATGCTGAACCTTTAAAACACATTTCTTATTTGCTAACTTCAGCTAAAATTGAAATTGAAATTCTTTCAGATCAAATTAATCTGTCTGCTTGGGTTTTTATATATAAACTTTTATGCTAACGAAGACACTTGGCCTACCCATCCTGATAGTTGTGGTTAATGGTCCTGATTATCAGCTGGGCCTTTACCTAGCATCTAGATTTGTGGGCACTACTATGCTTACCATAATCATGCCCCCAGAAATGGAGGCTGTTACCAGAAATTAAGCCCCTCACCTCACGTACTAATATCATACCGCTAATTCAAGTGATCGCTGCACTAATACTCTCGTTGACACAAGTTGAAGCCAGTGGCTATTCAGAGGTTTCAGTAAATACTTAGATCTTGTTGAGGAGGTGGTCGAGTGGTGGGATAGGTGCGTTTTAAACCATTCTGAAGAAATGAGTGAACAGCAGTGGCATCAGCAGAGTCTGTCTACTTCATACTTTTGTATTCTTATAAATTATTTACACCCAGCCCAATTGCTTGGTGATTTCTACTGCTGCACTCTCTAAGTCTCCACTCCCAACAAGCTTGGGGATCCTTTCAGCCCCTGATGCCAGCCCTCCCACTGACTTGGGAGGGTTTGCCTGCTGGTCCCGGGGCCAAGTGCTTAAGTGTGCTGAGATGGGATGGGCAAAATTATTGGAATTGGGTTCCACTAGTGAATAAACTCCCAGGGAACTAAGGACCATCACAAACCTCTCCACCTTCTGCTCCAAGTGCAAGGTGTATTTCTTCTTTGAATATGCATCAGTGTGATTCCCCACTGTGGGTATATATATGCCTTGTGCACATGAAAGTGGAATGTTTTGAATAGCTGTGTCCAATGGGGCTGACCTTGTACCCTGTGCTCCTGTGTGAGGCGTAAAGGGTGGAGTGGCCCTGACTCTCGCTTAGTTTCCTTTTAGCATCCATGGCAGCAGGATGGAACCCTCACTGCCCAACCCACTTCGGCATTTGTCCTTAATTATTTTGTGAGCAATTATTCACTCTTTTTCTGGTTAGTTTACCCATTTATTTTTATTTGGACATTAGTGCACCTAAGGAGAGAGGGTGGTTTTTGGTGTCTATTGTTACCTAAAGAATTGGCTGAGCGGGGATAGATCTTGAAAAGAAACCATGGCAAGTCTAGACTCTATTAGCTCTTTTCACCCACATGAAGAAGAGTGGAGAAACAATGGCGTTGTCTTTTACGCTGCGCTACGAGGGAACTGCATGAAGAGTCTTGAGCGTAAAGCAGGACCAAGGAGCAGTCTGTGTAGATCCAACAAAGAGATTCACTTGCAGTTTTTTTTAAAGTAACTCTTATTGTTGAATCTGAAGTTCCTGAAAATGGTAGTGGGCATAGTAAATGCTAAATAAACTGTTATAAAATTTCACAGAATGCTGTAAACTGTTTTGCCAATAAACTAATTTTATAGTAGATCAATAGGTTCCATTTGTAGAGTGGTTTAACAGTCTTTAGCTTAATAGCTCTTTTGCCTGAAGTAATGTTATATGGTCAAGATTAATGTGTAGGTATAGTATCCTTGTCAGTTTCAACACATTTTTCTTTATGTACTCTCATTAGATTAATGACGCTATTGTAGGATGGATGTAAATTTGTCTATAGAGCAATCATTATGAATTTGTTTCCAATGTATTTATGTTCTGTTAGAAGCTTGCAAATCAGTAAATATTGATACAAAAAGTACACTTCACTTACAATGGAAACTGAGATTCAAGTGGTCAGGTTTTTTAATTCAATTAAACTGTAAAAGTTAACTAAATTTCAGCCTTTGCCTGAATGAAATCTCATTAACCTGACAGAGGCACTACTCTCTACCATGTATGTTTAGAAGTAAGTTATCCATAGACACAGAGACAGCTATTTTAATGGTCTGCAGCCATAGGTGCTAACTTCCTAATGTGCCGAGGATTGTTCTGTCCCAGGCCCCACCCCCACTCCACACCTTCCCCCAAGGCCACACCTCCATCCTGCCTCTTCCTGCCCCCATTTCACCTCCTCCCCTGAGCGTGCCCTGCCCTCACTCCTCCGCCCTCTTCCCAGTGCCTCCTGCATGCCACGGAGCAGCTAATCCATGGCGGGTGGGAGGTGCTGCGAGCAAGGGGGAGGCACTGATTGGTGGGGTTGCCAGTGGATGGGAGGGAGAGGCACTGATTGGGGGACTGCTGGTGGGTGCTCAGCACCCACTCTCCCCCCCCCCCCGCTGTGGGTGATCCAGCTGTTCTTTGTTTTGTGGTTGAAATTTGGATTTCTACTACAATAAGGACACCTCTCCAGAGCTCTAGATTCTTCTGAAGCACTTTTTTTTAAAGCAACTCTGTCAACAACCATAATGACTGTACCTCATCTAATATACCTGTAGTGACAACCCAATATACTTCCCTGTATTGTGCTTACAGATATGAGAACCATCCTGTTTACGCCATTCTCCGGTTCACAGTGAACATCTAATATATTATCTATAGGCAGTACAGAAATTGCACGGGATTGAGTATATTCTACCATTTCACCATCTCCAGAGAAATCAATGTACTTTATCCACTCTATCACATATCGGCTAGAAGATGCACATTATAGCTATGTAATAATCCATCTTCCCCATAAAAAGCGGCAAAGAGTTCTGTGGCACCTTATAGATTAACAAACGTATTGGAGCATGAGCTTTCCTGGGTGAATACCCACTTCATCAGATGCACATCTTCCCAATGTGGCTAAAAGACTCCTTCAGAAACAGGTATCATAAGTATCCTTTGGGCTGTCCATTTCCCAGGCCATTAAAATATATCACAGATAGCAGTGACCACAGTAGCTGATAAACACAGCTACCTTAGGCAGGTAGCTAGAATGCAATTATTTTCATGTTGTGGTGATGCCTTATATGCCCTTTTATACATTTGGGGAGGGAGGTGTGTGTTTGTCCGAGTTGATCTCATTTCAAGAAACTTAAATCTAAACTTCCTAACTTCCGAACTTAACTATGAGGCACAAATAAAGCTGTTGACAAATAAGTGTACTCAACCCTAACTTAAATGGTCCGGGCAAAGGTGTTTTTCCTGGAGAATAACTTAATAAAAACAAAACCACACCACAACTTATGTATCCAGCAGTGAACTTTGGTTGGAATGTGTTTTGTATGTCTTCAGAGCTTAAACAATCCCAATGGGAGAAAGAGTAAGTACAGTTTACAGATGTGCAACAACTGCAACTCTATATCTGATCTTCAGCATATGTTTGCTGCCTTAAAAAATGGGCTGTTTTTCAATTTTTTGACATGGTATAGTGCAAGGTTTGTCTTTACCTCAGCTCAGTGAAAATCTTGATGCTGAGGATAATGCATTTTCTCTTGCAATAGTTTCTTGGTAAAAACTCATCTGTTGTGGTAAGCGTCTCTTTGGATGAAGAAAAACAATCAAACTCTAAGGCATTAAGTTCTGCAGAATATCTCCTGGTAGAGAGATCTGGGATCTCTACCGTGCTAGTCTAGGCATGTTTAATCACTGTACTGTGAATATTGCAACCCTTTTATTAAAACAAAGCTTCCAGTCACGAAAAAGTAAGCATTCTGTTGTCGGTTTATAATTGGGAATGCTTTTAATTATTCCCGAAACCTACACAATTACTGCAAAAGCAAATCTTTATCCTAATGTAAAATCAATAAAAATAATGCAATTTGTATCTAGTCAAGTGCTTTAGGAATTGTTAATGCAAAAAGTGTTCTTTCTTGATTTAGCAGCAGCAGGTTTTCTAATAAATCCAAATCAAAGACTTCAGATTAAAAAAATATAATTTTAATTGATTCATTTTTTTTCAAAGAGACTATCACCAGGATGACTCTACTTAGGAATGCAAATTGTGTAGAGGAGAAATGATACTGAAACCGTTGTAAATAATGCCTTTCAAAAAAACCCCAAAAAACGTAAATTGAATTTTTACTGTAAAGTGAATTTGGTTAGTGATCTTCAGTAATTATTTCAGTTCAGTTAAATATTTATGGGGTCTTATGCTATTGGGAAAGGTATGCTTGGATCCCTAAGAGGTTACACAGAACCTCTTGAGTTTTGGGTTAGTTTTTATAGCAGTATCTGAAGCAGCAAAAGGCTGTTTCTATTTTTGGAGGATGTGTCGTCTGTTCTGGTGAAAATCAGTCTCT
Organism: Mauremys reevesii; assembly: GCF_016161935.1. Classification (NCBI taxonomy): domain Eukaryota; kingdom Metazoa; phylum Chordata; order Testudines; family Geoemydidae; genus Mauremys; species Mauremys reevesii. The sequence continues at coordinate 3,554,636 of NC_052632.1, read as the reverse complement.
TTTTAGAAAATGTTCACATTGATATGATAGTTACACATTTGATTTTCAATGTGTTAAATTTCATAACTTTATTTAGCTTAACATTTTCCTTGTCTGTTAAAGCTTGCCTTTTCTCTGGCAAAAATGAAAATTTCATTTGTAGATCAGGAGAAATGTTTAATATAAAGTAACTTTCATATCACAGTTGGACAAATTCATAAGGCTAAAAAATTACATAAAGTTTACTAAAGCTATTTTTTCCTGTATCCCAATAAAGATAGATTAATTTCTTTTTAAAAGTGGAGGGGAAAAATAGGAAAGAAGCCATTTTTTCCTCACTATTTTGAGTGTGCCATAAGGATAAGATTGTACCTTGGTAAAAAATTCCTTGCAATTACGAGAGCAGTAGTAAGCTACTTTTTTAATGAGCTTGTGAGCATTTGATGAAAAGATCTAGGCTGCTATCGACATTTCATAGCAGTTCACAAAAACAGAAGGCAAGTAAAGATGATACTGTTTGTTAGGTTGATGAGAATTCCTTCTTCCACAAAATGGAGCCTGACTGCACACATACTGGGGAAATAAGTAAAAATGAATAATTGGTACCATCTTTGTATTCAGAATAGCTGCAAGAACTAACCCATAAAACAGTGATGGTAAAACTAACTTTGGGGGAGAAATAACCTGGGATTGGGAGAAAACATTACCTGACCAGGTGTCTCAGGATATTGTAATGAGTGCATATGCTGAATGAATAGGCCCTTAAACGTTCTTCTATGTATTGAATTACCTTAGTGCTAACTAGGGGAACTCATCAGTTTAGAACAGGGGCCAGCAACCTTTCAGAAGTGTTGTGCCGAGTCTTCATTTATTCACTCTAATTTAAGGTTTTGCATGCCCGTAATACATTTTAATGTTTTTAGAAGGTCTCTTTCTATAAGTCTATAATATATAACTAAACTATTGTTTTATGTAAAGTAAATAAAGGTTTTAAAATGTTTAAGAAACTTCATTTAAAATTAAATTAAAATGCAGAGCCCCCTGGACCAGTGGCCAGGACCCAGGCAGTGTGAGTGCCACTGAAAATCAGCATGCGTGCCATAGAGTCTAAACCAGGGGTGGGCAACCTATCTTAAAATGTGTGATTGAAGAACATGTGTATATGCCAGATCAGAGGTGGGCAAACTATGGCCCGTGGGACCCTCCTGCCCGACCCCTGAGCTCCTGGCCCGGGAGGCTAGCCCCCGGCCCCTCCCCTGCTGTTCCCCCTCCCCGCAGCCTCAGCTCGCTCTGCTGCTGGTGCAGTGCTCTGGGTGGTGGGGCTGCGAGCTCCTGGGGCAGCGCAGCTGCAGAGCTGTGGCCTGACCTGGTGCTATGAGCTGTGTGGTGACGTGGCTGGCTTCAGCTGGGCAGTGCGGCTGTAGCGCCACCAGCCACTGGTGCTCCAGGCAGTGCGGTAAGGGGGCAGGGAGCAGGGAAGTTGGATAGAGGGCAGGGGAGTTTGGGTGGGTGGTCAGGGTGTGGATAGGGGTCAGGGCAGTCAGAGGGCAGGGAACGGGAGTTAAATGAGGGTAGGGGTCCTGGGGGGCAGTCAGGAAGGAGAGGGGTGATTGGATAGGGTGGTGGGGGCAGTAATGAGACAGGAAGAAGGGGTGGTTGCATGGGGCAGGGGTCCTGGGGGGGCAGGAAAGAGAGGGGGTTTGGATGGGATGGTGGGGGGCAGTTGGGTGGAGGTTCCGGGGATGGTCAGGGGACAGGGAGGAGGGGGTTGATGGGGCAGGGGTTCTGAGGGGGCCATCAGGGAATGGGGGGGTTGGATAGGGCAGGAGTCCAGGGGTGGGGTGCTGTTGGGGGAGAAAAGCAGGGGGGATTGGATAGGGGGCGGGGACTGGGCGACGCCTGGTTGTTTGGGGAGGCATAGCCTCCCCTAACTGGCCCTCCATACAATTCAAGATGCATGTCATTTGCTTGCACCCATTTTACCAAGCAGTCCAGATTGCTTTGTATCAGTGACCTGTCATTTTCATTATTCACCACTCCTCCAGTCTGTCATCTGCTGACTTGATCAAGTGACTCTCTTTTGTTTTCTTCCAGTAAAAATGTTAAATAGCATAGGGCCAAGAACCGTTCCTTGTGGGATCCCACTAGAAACGCTCCCATTCGATGATTCCTCATTTACAATTTACATTTTGAGACCTATCAATTAGCCAGTTTTTTATCCATTTAATATATGCCATGTTAATTTTCTGTCCTAGTGTTTAGTCAAAATGTCATATGGTACCAAGTCAAACACCTTGTAGAAATCTCAGTATATTACATCAGCACTATTAACTTTATCAACCAAACGTGTAATCTCGCATTGATTGACATTAAGTGTATACATACATAAATTACACACACAAAAAATAAATGGTTTGGACTTTTATGCTGTTTGTGCATTATAAATGTGATCTAGTCATGACCACTTGTACCTAAGTACCATTTGTTCTGTGATCAGTTCCTGTTTATCCATCAAAATGAAGTCTAATATAGAATTCCTCAGCGTCGGATGCAACACTTTTTGATTTAAGGAACTGTCATGTATAATGTTCAGAAATTCCAAGGATGTTTTAGTACTGGCAGCATGAGACTTCCAGCATATATTATCAAAATCTTGATTTTGTGCTAAAGGAATACTCCTATCTTCCCTGTTCTTACTCTCCCCGTTTATTAGTTGAACACTCTACTGACTATGATAGACTGCCCCTTCTACAGAGGTGGGAGGCCATCCCAACTATACAGCCTCCTCTAACCATAGAAGATGAACCAATGTTCCACAAAACCAAAACCCTCTGCCACTTACCTCGCCACTTCCAGGCTCTACTTCCATCACTCGTGGGACAAGAAGGATCTGACAGTTTCATTTGAACGCTCTTCTTCTGCATGCTTCCAAGTTCCTTGAAGTCCTCTGTTATGCATTGGCATTAGTGCTGATGTGAACCATCACCAGTGGATCCTTGCCCACTGACTTCAGAAGCTTATCCAATCTAAGTGATGTCTTGTCTCTTGACTCCAGGAAGGCAACACAGTCCTCTTGTCCACCTGTTCCTTGCAGAATGTTCTTTTTGTTCCTTCTGATCCCAATAAGGATCGTTTATCTTCCTTAGACAATTGGAGAACTCTTTGGGCAAGCTTTATTTTCTTGTAGTTGGGCTTAGCTGCCTTCCACACGTGTGTCCCATAAATCTCTCAATTCCCTTGGACCAGTGGGATGCGAGGAGGACCTGGAATCAGTTGGAAACTTGGATGATAGTTATGTCATATGTAGCTGTGTGAAGGAGGCAACCAATATGTCGGACGGGGGACGAAGCTCCTGGGAAGGGGACGAAGCTCCCAGACAGAGGCCTAATCCTGTTTCCAGTGAAGTCAGAACTCCCTTAAACTTCAGTGAGAATGGGATCAGGCTTAGTGTCTGTCTGAAGCCTCCTGTTCTACAGGGTTTTCAGCCGTTTGGAAAGGCACAAAGAGAGAAACAGTAATTATTTCTCTTTCCTTATTTTTTTAGTATGATGTAGTGGAATGATACAGCATATTAAAAAGCACTGGAAGCTTCAAAATTGGGTAAAGCTGAGTTCTGCAGTTCTTTGAGCACCAGATGTTAGGGTTGTGATAAGCCTAAGCAAAATCCTGGTGGGCTTTAGGTGCAAGTTTGTCTGTCAAAAAATTCATGAGTTTAGCGGTTCAGAAACCTTTTGGTAGGGGAGTAAATTAAGAGACTTTACTGATAGCAGCTGCTTGAGTAGCAAAATAGTCTAAAGATTCCATTGTTGTACTCAGACTACAGCATCCTCTGAGCTGTGCAGACCTGTGTTTGTTGACTGTGTAGCTGAGGAATGTTTATCTAGACTGTTACTAGGACTGAAGAAAGCTACTAAAATCCCAGATCCCAACTGAACACAAGCTCACAAAGCTCAATCCTGCAGTCCCTCAGACAAAAATCCCATTGTGAGTCTTGTTGGAATTTGCACCTTAAAGACTGCAGGATGGGAGCTAATCATTTCATGCAGGAAATAAAAACAGTGTTGCAAACCCAGACAAATCAGACTGCTCATGCCAGTACAAAGATTGTTCTGTTGCAATTTCTTTCTCATGAAACTGAGTAAAAGGTTGCTGCTGTTCCTTTGCTCTAGTTAATTTATTGATGGACAAACAAGGTTTCTCTATCTGACTTTTTATCAAAGATTGATGCCATGCAGAAAAGCAGAGGGGGAGCTATTCCCTGAATGATAGTAAAAAGACCTGGGTCAGAGTTTTCTTCTTTGTGGGCTATATGACATATAGGGGATGAAGCTTAATTATCACTTTTTGGGGGGATGCTACATATAATTCTTTATAGTGGGCTTTAAAATATTTCCTTGTATAATTCAGCAATAAGAACACTTAATCTCTTTTGAGAAGCTAAACCAAAAAATTTTAGAGGGAGCCTCTGGATTAAGGTAGATTGTGAACCTTGTCTGCTAATTCTTATCTGTGTCCTGACTCCCCTAAATATTTGGAGCCTTTAGTCATAGAGGCTACTGGATAGAAAGAAAAAAATAACAGGAACATCATAAGACCTTTTATGTATCTATTTAGATAGAGATGAGAGAGAGATTCTGGCAGTTGTCCCTGTAACCCTTTTAATCCCAGAAAATAAAAATATTTTTGCTAATCACGAGTACTGAACTAATAGTGAAGCATTTCCTTCCTTCATATTTTGTTCCTTCCATTACTTCTGCTGTTCTATAACTTTAGCTCATTCCTTTTTCTTGGAGCAGAGTGTAAAATAATTTGCAACATGCTTAGAATGGCTATTTTGTCTTCCCTGTGAAAAAGATACGTGATCACAACAGATTTCTCTCCAGTCTGCTGTGGTCTATCTATTTTTAGTCTCCAGATTTATAAATATTGTCCTGGTTTTCTCAAAACACCAAATGGCTACAGGATCCTGGAATTGGAGGCAACTCTATGGCTCAGACCCTGAGCTTCATGTGAGGATTAGAGGATACTAACGTACACATACTAATGGTGCATTGAGCTAGCTTTGTGCTCCCCTAGTCTGAGGCTGGCTGTGAGCTAGTCAGATCTCCTGAGTTAAGCTGGAGCAGGCTAAAGGCACCAAGATGCTATTATGTCATCTGGGCCAATGCTGAAGCACAAGCAATGCCCCCTGTGCTGCTGACCAGGAGTGGAGAGGCATACGGCTGCACTGCCCAAGGATTCCTCTACACAGGGATGATTCTCCAGGAGCCGACTAAACTAGATTTTAGGACCTGTTTGCATTGGGAGAATAGCAAAGAGTGTTTTGAACAGAGCCATGCTTTAGGCTTTGTGTTTTCCTTGAGGATCCAAAGAGATAGAGGCAGTTTCACCGTGCATTTTAATTTGATTGTGTGAGACTCAAGTTAGTACAGCTGTCCGCCACGCTCACCACGGAGGGATCTAAATCCTGTGTTGGCATGGAGGATGTGGTTCCTATTCTCTGCACTTAAGAAATTCCCCTGTAGGAGGATCCTGTTGGTGCTGCTGCTTCTCTCTTTAGTGCTTCCCTATCAACCGAGTAAAATGGACGTGATCCTGATCAAGGCAGTTATGTGCAGCAAAAGCCCTATTTTACTTCTGTGTTAGCAGAAGATCATGTCTGCTATACTAAAGCACTTCACTAATATGGCCCCACTGAAGCGGAAAATAAGGACCTTGCATCTAATGGAGGATTGAAACAAAGGGGGGGAATACGGAAACCTGCAGGAAAAATCGGGGCAAGAGACAAGCGAAAACAAAGGGTGGTGGGAAGAATGAGAGATGGTCCTCAAAAGGGTTTGGGGAACAAACTAAGGCTATCCTTCTCTTGAGTGAGTGTGTGTGTTTTTTTGCAAAGGAAGCTGTTTAATCTGAGTATACTGAGAAAGTCAGTTCCTCCCCCTCTGTCTTTTTTGAGTGAGTTGGGGTGTCACCTGTGTAAGGGATCAAGACCTCATCACCATTTTAAAGACAGAACTACTGTGTTAAAGGTGATCTGGAGAAGAGAATGTAGAATTTCATGGAAGTGACTGCTTTACAGCCATGCTTTATTTTATTGTCTGCTCTGTGTGGCAACAACATTTGAGACTATTGAGTAATTAACACTTGCCCCTGTAAAGTTTCACAGTCTGGAGCTGATTGCAGTAGGATGAGGTCTGTGTAAGAGAAACAGTTGCATTAAGAAATCAATGCAACATAATAGCTTCAGGAGTTCACTCCCTGATCTATCCTCCTTACCCTTCTGGTTGTAACAGTCTCTACAGTGTTTATACTTTGAACTGGGCCATTCGTGGATGGGAGCATTCCAGCCATTACTAGAGAGAGTCTGGCTATTGGTTATAATTTAATAGAGGATAATGCAGGGTACAGGATGGCTTTTTACTGCACTGCCAGTCCTAAATAACCAGTGATTGCAGCTAGGTTTTCTCATATGACATTACAGCTGTGTCAGATCCCTCTAGTGCACTTCCCTTCTGTAAAGGCTGAAAATAATTCAGCTGTGCAACAGTGCTGACTGTGAAAATCTTGCTTTGTCTATTAGACTATTTCCTCAAATCATCTCCGCTACTGAGTAGATTCCACCTAGAAAACATCTCCCCTTTAACTATGGTGTAATCACTATTTCCTAGTCATAGGAACACTTCGTAATAATTTGAAAAGTCTAAAGCAGATAAGCTTAGCTTCACCAGTGAGGCAGCTCACTTTTAAGTCTTTATTTTTTTCTTTAGTGCATCATTATGAAACACACAGATATAATCCATCACTCATACCTTTTTCCTGAGTCAAGAAATAGGCAATCCTAAACCTTAACAATGCAGGCTACTAAAAGACGTGGCTATATGTCTGTGTGTAAAATACCTTCTGCTTGTAAGTCGTAAGAGCAGAGCCTTCCAGGCTACTGCATTATAGCTATTAGTCTTGCATCCGACGAAGTGGGCATTCACCCACGAAAGCTCATGCTGCAAAACGTCTGTTAGTCTATAAGGTGCCGCAGGATTCTTTGCAGCTATTAGTCCAACACCTTATAGGTCTCTCCTCCCACACACTCCATAATTCCATCCATAGAAGGATCCATAAGGCAGAGATAATGGAGAGTATCCAATAAAATAGCCTTCTGTCTTTCTGGTGGATGACACATTAGACTGGAATGTCAGTCCTGTAGTAGGGTGTGCCTTACCTGCAGTCCGTAATGCCATTATTTTAGGTTTCCTAAGGACAAACGGTTTAAACATGCTAATCTCCTAATAGTTGACCAAGGAATGACATTGGGCATTAAGTAATTGCTAAGGCTGCAGGGATATGAGACTAATAAAACTTTGTCTGAGGGAGTATTTGGTGATAGCAGTTAATCTTGGATATTAAGCTCTGCATGGCTGGGGTTGTCTGCCTGCCTGCCTGTCTGTCCGTACAGACCTTTGCTGGAAGGGTCCCTAATCCTGTCTGGGGCTGCTGGGCATTACCACAATGCAAATATTAATAATTAGCGACCTGACAGAATGGGTATTTGCCTGTAGTTCCCTTTAGAATATCACATTTGAATGTGTTCTCGAGAATCAGCATAGCTGGTGTTTATTGAGCCCAGTGTTTTGTGGGGAAGGACTGGATGGGCATGAGGCTGTACAATTTTTTTTTGTTTGTTTTTTCCACTTGCCTGTGCTCTCATTCCAAATTCCTTGGCATGTTTGTTGCTGGTACAATTCAAGACCACTCTTCCTGAATGAATGACTTGTATACAACTACTGCAAGTGCGTGCTTAGATCTAGATTTGGTGGGAGGTTGTCCATTTTTCCATAAATTATGGGTTGTGTTCTGTAGAACGTGTATACAGTAAAAGCAGTGGTTCTCAGCCAGGGGTACATGTACCCACCCCTGGGGGTACATAGAGGTCTTCCAGGGGTACATCAACTCCACTAGACATTTGCCTAGTTTTACAACAGGCTACATAAAAAGCACTAGTGAAGTCAGTACAAACTAAAATGTCATACAGACAAAATGAGAATGTAAGCAATTTTTCGGTACTAGTGTGCTGTGACACTTTTGTATTTTGTCTGATTTTTGTAAGCAATTAGTTTTGAAGTGAGGTGAAACTTGGGGTACACAAGACAAATCCGACTCCTGAAAGTGGGTACAGTAGTCTGGAAAGGTTGAGAACCACTGCAGTAAAGCATAGGTGAAAACAGTGCAGCCCACAAATATTTGCATAACTAAGACAATTTTAGTCCTCTCATAGGGTCATAATATAAGGTTTGTAAAATATGAAACATTTGGCTGTGCCCGACAGAGCTGCAAATGGATATGGCAAAGACTCAAATTAGAAAAATGTAAAACTACTGTACAAAGAGTTTAATAGCAAAACCAGCGTAGCAGAAAGTCTCGAAGATCAGGGAAGACTACTGGTTGATCTAATTAGCAAATTATTAAAGCCTGAATCTGGACACTAAAGAAAATGTCCTTCCAGACAGCTCATGGGAGATGTGTAACCCCAATGTATATCCTACATAGGACCTGCCTCTTATTTTGAGCTAACATCCTTGACCCTCAAGCAGACAGCCTTCTCAGAATGGTTTGGCATAATATAAAAGTTTTATGTTAGCCAACCAACTCAAATTCCTGGCAGCCAAAATGAATTTAAAAACTAGCGTCCCTGTAATATGTTCCACATTCAAATGCCTGTTACATCCCAACCCAGCAATTCTAAACTCAGATCAGCTGGCTGAAAGCTGAAAGTAATCTTGCAAATAACAAGAATGTAGCATTAACAGTGGTCAGAATATTTCCCCCACAAAATTCCTTTCATTGTTAATTATGTCTCTCCTCCCGAAGTCAAAAAGCTTTACTGCAAAAGTCTTAAGACTTAGGATACAATGAGCTCAAAGCACATATAATGGGGGAATTGTCTTTATTCCATAGCTCCTATTGTCATAAAGAAGAGAGGTTGAAATCCTTTTGACCTTTCTTTGGACTGCTTCTTAAAGTCATAATTCTGTTCTCTGTCTATTGGACATTAAGTAGCTGCTTCCTTTATAACCAATTCATTGTAAGGAAGCTAGTTTCGTCCCTCTGCGTCTGAAACTGTTTTGCTATCAACTGACTTTCAGCAGATTTTTATATAATCTATAATTTGTTCTGTCTTCTAGCTTTTCATTAGTTTTTTCTGAAGAACAAAAGCAGTAACTCTAAGAGGATACTGTGCAATCTTGTACCGTATTACATATGCACTTTCATGGGGCATATTGTGAACTATGGTATATAAACTGTTTCTGTTCTGTTTTTGTGTAAAAGATCTGCCTTTGTGGTGAGTTTTCAATAGAAAAGAGGATTTGAATGTTATCTTAGTCTGTTTCCTACCCAATGCTTGGTGCATCCCCTAGCTTGCAGGATATGAAAAACTATAAAAAGAGAATGTGTCCTAAACGCATCTGTCCGTGAAGTTAAACCGAGTATGGAGTACCAGTCAGAGCTTGTTTTCAGGAATTAAAGGGAGAAAAAATGCAGCATCCCTCCCCAAAATAGACCGATACAACATAGGTGGGAGATTCCATTGTTAAATGCTTATCATTCTAGCTCTTGGACTTTGTCTCTGTTCAACTATCTAGACCTTGGCCACTGTTTACTGGTGTGTATGCTTTTTTTACATACCAGTCTAGGCCTTAGCAAGCAAGATTTCACAAAGTGACGCACACTTTTCACTTTGAGCTAACTGTTAACTCAGTAAAATATTTGTGCTGGTCCTCTAGGACGCTAGCAAATTGCAGTTACATGTGTTCAGTGTGAATATTAAAGCCAAGAAAAAGGAATCTTTACCCTTTGCTGAGCATGCCACCAGGTCAAAGTGGGAGGTGAATAAAGTCTGCTGCTGAGCTCAAGTTAATTTGGTTTTGTAACCTTCCTGTTTGCTTTTGAAAATAGTCCTACTGGGAAATCATAGGTTCATGCTTAATTCACATTTATCAGTGATAAGGTTCACAGTCACTGCCCATATCTTGTATTATGTACTCTGAGAAGAGAGGGAATATTGACAATTGTTGATTTATCTCATAATTGAGAGCTATGGGGAAAAATACATACATTGGGGTAAGTAGCAGCAATCAAAGGAGCAAATCCTTCAGTGGAAAATAGTTTTTATAAACTTTTCCTATTTTATATTCTCAGTGTTCTGCAGACCATTCTCTTTGAAGATATGTAATTGGAAGCAGCAAAAATTCACTGAAATGTTTAATAATTCTGCTGCTGATTAAGTGTCAGCCATAGGTCTTTCATGCAGCACCATCTGTACAGAACTCCAAAATTTGCTAAGCAATAAAAAAGGCATAATCAACCAGTTATTTTAGATATTTTAAATTGACTTAAGACAAACACTCCAATATTTCTTTGACTTATTTTATGTATTGTATGAGAGAATAAAAGAAGGAAAACATATACTTGTATAATTTGAAAATATAGGTCTCAAATTACTTAGGCTGCAAATAAGGTAACTTTCAGTGGAAGTGTAACACAGCCGTGTGCAATGTTGCACTCTGTGTGTATACTACAAGATCTGTATTCATCAACACACATCTTGGCACTCTTTTTATTATCTTGGGGAAATGAGAAGCCTGAGCCCAGAGATAGATGGATACAGAATAAGGAAAATGGAAACTTCTTTTCCACCATGAATGCTGATTGATAAAAATCTGTGTTTTTGTGATATTGTAGCCCATGGTATCTCTGTATCCTGGATTTACTGCAAGAAATAGCGAGCTAAATTAATAATCCAGAAATGGTGAAAGTAAAACTGAGGGGGATTACCTCCAACAAATAGACTAAACTGACAATATATTGAAGCATGTGTATAAAAACTCCCCCTGTGTTTCAAAGGTGTCATGTATCTCATATTTTTACAGTGTGAGACCCTTATGTCTAATGGGTGTTGGCCAAAGCAATTTCCTTTTTATACCAGCATTGTCCTGTTTATGCCTTCTTCAGTAGAGTGATCAAAATTAAATTTATCCCTGGTGTATTGGACACACTTCTTGCATCAGATGAATGTAACCCCCTGATGCTGGTGAAGTGGCAGCAGGACTTGTTGGATCAGTGCTTGGAAGGTATCCTCATTGCAAAACTTTTGATCTCAAGCAAAAAGTTCAGGCTAAGGTAATAAGTTTCCATTCTATCAATAGCTTTGCTAAGAGCACATGGACGTTGCCAAGACAAAGTTGAATGCTCCAGTCTACTCTGGCCACATGTGCGTATGCATTATGACATCAATGTGTTATTTAATTACATGACCACATACTATTTCTCCAATATAATAGAATATGTACAATCTTGCCCATAATCTGATAACTTATAACGTTTTTCCATTTTTATATACGTGCACTATTTTCCTTGTCCTAATGGTCCAGTGTATCTTTGACTTTGGCTTAACCAGTAACTTCTCTCTAGGGTGTGTATATTTTAGTAATTTAAGGAGCAGCCACATATGATACACTTGCTTTTCAGCCACCAGCACAGCCTTTTAGATCCAAATCTGTGGCTGAGTCATTCAGCTACAAAGGGTAACATAGCTGAAAATGTTAGTGGCCTATATATGCCCACACCTTGTCACCATTATTGTATTATGTTTAATAAACAGTACGTTGTGTAAGGATGTTTTATGGTATACCTGTCACATAAATATTTGAGCTCAATGTGCAGAGCTCTGGGCAGCACTAGGAGATGTTACGTATCTATGGTTGTAGAATAAATTGTATTGTATGAGAAATGGCAGGTGACTTGGTTATTACTGTATTATAGAGCTCCCAAATGGATGATTGCTCAAACTTAAAATAAATAAATAAATCTGTGGACATAGATCACTCTTGAAACATTGAGCTCAAAAAGCTAAAATTAGGGGACGTTATGGGCAACCAGAAATGGAAACCATAGTGCCCTGCTGAACTGTCCGTTGCTAGCACTCCTACCATAGTATACTTGCAGGAATTAATTCAAGAATCATAGAATATCAGAGTTGGAAGGGACCTCAGGAGATCTAGTCCAACCCCCTGCTCAAAGCAGGACCCGTCCCCCGACAGATTTTTACCCCAGTTCCCTAAATGGCCCCCTCAAGGATTGAACTCAAAACCCTGCGTTTAGCAGGCCAATGCTCAAGCCACTGAGCTATCCCTCCCCTCGTACTCCATCCTTCCTGTACAAGGGGGAAAGGTAGGGAGTTATACCAACTTCAGATTTCTCTAGCCTCTACCCACACTGTTAAAGGGAGTTCACAAATAGGTCTTGACATAATCTGTAACCGTTGCCAGCATGTATGATTAAATGTGACCTGTGCAAAGACTGCATAATAAGTGGCAGAATCATAGGGCACAGCGTAGACACAATGAAGACTCAACGTTTGTAAGGATAAAAGGTGAGACCACTCAAACTAACAAATATTGCAAGCCATTTTTACCGAAGTAAAAGCTTTTTGCTTCCTAAAGTAACTAACCATTCATAGCAGCATGTGATTTGATTCTTTCTGAAATTTAATTTCAAACTAATCAGCAGTATTCTCAGCAGACCATTAAAATCCTTTGGAATGGCTGAAGGAGGTGGTTTAGACACTTGACCTTCGTATCTAATGATAATTCAAACATCCGAAGTCTCCTGGTAACTAGCCTTGAAAGACTTTGCTGTTTTCAGTGTGGTTGTAATCATGTTTGTTCCATGATATTAGAGAGACAAGATGGGTGAGGTAATACCTGCTATTGAACCAACTTCTGTTGGTGTTGAGACAAGCTTTCAAGCTTATTCAGTGCTCTTCTTCAGTTGCTGCTGCTAATTTCCTGTAGACTTACTTGGGATGTGAGCTGACAACCAATTTGACCACCAGTACGCAACGGTTGTGCTATCTTAATGTAAAGAATGCATCTGCCAGTGCATCTGATTTTTCATCTGAAAGGAGCAAGAATGAATAACTACAGGGCTTGGGCCAGGGTACATGTCGCTGGAGGAGGATATGCTTGCTGGATTTGACCTAAGGCAAGACCCCTGACTCTCCTGCACTTCCTTATGAGTCCATGGATCAGGTGCTCATCTATCTTTAGTAACTTCCTTACATAACGAGAGACGATTGTGAAACTGGTCATTGTTTGCAGTCAGCTCCCAGTCTTGTTTTGAGGAATGCAGAGTGGCTGCTACCTATAGATCTACAGATAAGCTATTTCTCCTTTCTTGCATCTCTGAAACTTCCAGTAGTCTTATGTAGTTGTGTATCTTGTCTTTTCCTAGCTACCAAAGGAGATGGTGCAATTTGTTTCACCCAGGGTGGATTGATTTAAATCAAGGCAATTTTAAATAAACTATTTTAATCTTTTCCATTTGTACTTTCATATTTTTTTTTAAAGAAAGATGCGTTCTCATTGGTTGGTATAACCATTAAAGCATGTTGATTTAAAATTAAATAGCGCCTTTACACCACATTTAGTGATCTCTTTGCTACCTAAGAGGGTACATTGTAACTATAAACATTTATTTAAGCAATTACATAGCTTAATATTTTCAGGTTCTTATTAATTGTACATGTTTAGTATGTTAACAAGTGGTGAATGATATCGTGCTTATTTACTAGATAAACTTTTTTTGCTCATGATTTGTATCAAGCTGCGTTAGGATGGTAGCTGGAATTTAGACAAAGCAGCATATACAATTTATTTTTATTAAACAAAACCTTAAATGTTTTGGATACATAAAATTATCAAGACATGTTTCACATTTACAAATGATTTATTAAAGGAACAAAGGGATTAACTGTAGTCAGTGAATTAAACTGATGTCAAGTCAGCCTGGAAAAATTTTCAAATATGCCGTAGTGAAAGTGACTGGAGTTTAAGTGCCTGCCTGCCTGCCTACGTCTCTTGAAAATGAGAGAGTCTCCTCAGTTACTAAAGCTGTCCTTCAAACTTTTAAAACTATTAGATCTTATCCTCTCCCTCCTTATTTGTATTCATTATTTCCTGCTTTTTTCAACTCCCAATCAACTCTTTTACTTTGAATTAATTAGTCCAAATAAAGGAAATATTCTTTCTTGTGCCTGCAGAAGAGGTTACTGCTGTCAAAAGGTGGGTTAGCACTTCAACAAACTTTAGTGCCAGGTGCTTCACTAGTGTGGCATTGAGTTCTCACAGGTTGGCTGTGTGTTGTACGAAGTATTTTGTTCTGTTTGAAACCTGCTGCCTATTGATTTCAATGGGTGATCTCTGGGTCACAACAGCAAATTTAACATTTAGCTTAAAATAAATCTGATTTTTTAAAATTGGTTCTTATCCATGCTTGTCTCACCCTGGGGAAGCTAGGAAGCCGTATGTTCTTATGAAACAGTAGCACAGAGGAGACGGTGCAAATATGGGGCTCCTGTCTTAACTTTTCTTGAAATGGAAAATATATAAATCTCGAACTTGCCATGCTGTTGAATGCAGAAAGCAGCAAACCCACTCCTCTGCCTTGAGTAAGTGGGCTGGGTGCTGGGGAATGGTGTCTGTTGGAAGAAGTTGCTCTGGAGAGGCTACTCCATTCTCATGCCTCCTGTAGACTCAGGGCTGTTCTCGTTCTCCTGGAACGGGACAGGATGATCCAGTGTGATGGATCCCTTGATACCTATACCTCCCTCTTCTCTGTGCTGTCCTGCAAGAGGCTCATGCAAAGCAGGTCCCCGTGCCATGCTGGGGTCCATACTCTGCATAGAACCCCACATCAAACCCTGCCTTCTTGCTTAATGGCATGGCACCAGTTCTGCTACAAAGCAGATTTTAAATTAACAAGTAATTGATGAAGTAGTAAACTAGAAAATAATTTTAAATCCTTCCTAGATCCTGAAAACTAAATTCAGTAATTCAGTTGCTAGCAGAGAGAGAATGTTAGAACGTACCATTTGATTTCCTAAACATATTGTAGGGATGGTTGGACATAGTCCTGCAAAACCTGCTTTTTCCAAGTTTGCATCTGGAAGTTTTGGCACTATACATCTAGTCAGTCTATTTTGAGAACTGGCTTCTGGGCCCCATGGACTGGCATTTCCTCATGGGGCTAGAATAAGTGTCCAGAGGGTGCTGCTAAGAAGGTAGAAGTATCTGCTTGAGCTATTTAAAAAGTGACTTCTGAGCAGAATGCACAAGCAGATGAGTGTAGTAGAGCTCTGCAGTAGCCAGGGAAGTCCAGAGCAGATAACTACTGTACAGTGACACAGATGATGTGCCAACCAACACCAAAAGAAATTAAAACCCTTCTTAAAAACAAGAATGTGAATTTGTTTGCAATTTTACCTGTCTAATGAAAGGACCCTGACACCTGAAATAGTATATTACAAGATATGGTGGACGATTTTGTTTCCCTGAGAGGCTAGTTACAATGATTAGACATTGCTAGCTTAAGACTTTTGGCATTTAGTGTATTACAGTTTTAAAGCATAAAAATAAGAGGGTGATGAAACTGTTTCATCTTTGCTTAGGCTTCTGCTTCGTCTATTTGTGTGATAACAAAGGTACAGTGACTAGAGTGAAATCCCTGCAAGCTGCATGGACACTTTTCAAAGACACCAGAATAGAGGCCCAACTTAAATGTATACCCCAAATTAAAAAAAACACAGTAAAAGAACTAAAAAAGAGCCACCGTGGCTTGGCTTGGCTTAACCATGTAAAAGAAGCAGTGCGAGATAAAACAGCATACTTTAAAAAGTGGAAGTCAAATCCTAGTGAGGTAAATAGAAAGGAGCATGAACACTGCCAAACTAAGTGTAAAAATGTAATAAGAAAAGCCAAAAAGGAGTTTGAAGAACAGCTAGCCAAAAACTCCAAAGGTGGTAATAAAATGTTTTTTAATTACATCAGAAGCAGGAAGCCTGCTAAACAACCAGTGGGGCCCCTGGACGATCAAGATACAAAAGGAGCGCTTAAAGGCGATAAAGTCATTGCGGAGAAACTAAATGAATTCTTTGCTTCAGTCTTCACGGCTGAGGATGTTGGGGAGATTCCCAAACCTGAGCTGTCCTTTGTAGGTGACAAATCTGAGGAATTGTCACAGATTGAAGTGTCACTAGAGGAGGTTTTGGAATTAATTGATAAACTTAACAGTAACAAGTCACTGGGACCAGATGGCATTCACCCAAGAGTTCTGAAAGAACTCAAATGTGAAATTGCAGAACTATTAACTATGGTTTGTAACCTGTCCTTTAAATCAGCTTCTACCTGGAAGATAGCTAATGTAATGCCAATATTTAAAAAGGGCTCTAGAGATGATCCCGGCAATTACAGACCAGTAAGTCTAACGTCAGTACCGGGCAAATTAGTTGAAACAATAGTAAAGAATAAAATTGTCAGACACATAGAAGAACATAACTTGGTGGGCAAGTCAACATGGTTTCTGTAAAGGGAAATCATGTTTCACTAATCTAATAGAGTTCTTTTGAAGGGGTCAACAAACATGTGGACAAGGGGGATCCAGTGGACATAGTGTACTTAGATTTCCAGAAAGCCTTTTACAAGGTCCCTCACCAAAGGCTCTTATGTAAATTAAGTTGTCATGGGATAAGAGGGAAGATCCTTTTATAGATTGAGAACTGGTTAAAAGACAGGGAACAAAAGGTAGGAAATAAATGGTAAATTTTCAGAATGGAGAGGGGTAACTAGTGATGTTCCCCAAGGGTCAGTCCTAGGACCAATCCTATTCAACGTATTCATAAATGATCTGGAGAATGGGGTAAACAGTGAGATAGCAAAGTTTACAGATGATACTAAACTGCACAAGATAGTTAAGACCAAAGCAGACTGTGAAGAACTTCAAAAAGATCTCCCAAAACTAAGTGATTGGGCAACAAAATGGCAAATGAAATTTAATGTGGATAAATGTAAAGTAATGCACACTGGAAAAAATAATCCCCACTATACATACAATATGATGGGGGCTAATTTAGCTACAACTAATCAGGAAAGAGATCTTGGAGTCATCGTGGATAGTTCTCTGGAGACGTCCACGCAGTGTGCAGAGGCAGTCAAAAAAGGAAACAGGGTGCTAGGAATCATTAAAAAAGGGATAGAGAATAAGATGGGGAATATTTTATTGCCCTTATATAAATTCATGGTACGCCCACATCTTGAATACTGCATACAGATGTGGTCTCATCTCAAAAGAGATACTGGCATTAGAAAAAGTTCAGAGAAGGGCAACTAAAATGATTAGGGGTTTGGAATGGGTCCCATATGAGGAGTGATTAAAAGAGGCTAAGACTTTTCAGCTTGGAAAAGAGGAGACTAAGGGGGGGATATGATGGAGGTCTATAAAATCATGAGTGAAGTGGAGAAAGTGGATAAGGAAAAGTTATTTACTTGTTCCCATAATATAAGAACTAGGGGCCACCAAATGAAATTAATGGGCAGCAGGTTTAAAACGAAAGGAAGTTGTTCTTCACACAGTGCACAGTCAACCTGTGGAACTCCTTGCCTGAGGAGGTTGTGAAGGCTAGGACTATAACAGCGTTTAAAAGAGAACTAGATAAATTCATGGAGGTTAAGTCCATTAATGGCTATTAGCCAGGATGGGTAAGGAATGGTGTCCCTAGCTTCTGTTTGTCGGAGGGTGGAGATGGATGGCAGGAGAGAGATCACTTGATCATTGCCTATTAGTTTATAATAATTGGAGATATACCAATCTCCTAGAGCTGGAAGGGACCCTGAAAGGTCATCTAGTCCAGCCCCCTGCCTTCACTAGCAGGACCAATTTTTGCCCCAGATCCCTAAGTGTGGCCCCCAGATTTGAACTCTCACACTGTTGGTTTAGCCAGCCAAAAAAAAAAACCACTGAGCCCCCCCCCAGTTTCAGTCCCTCTGGGGCACCTGGCATTGGCCACTGTCAGAAGACAGGATACTGGGCTGGATGGATCTTTGGTCTGACCCAGTATGGCCATTCTTACGTTAACAATGAATACTTAGTAGCTTAAAAAGCATAACAGACGTTTTGGAGCATGAGCTTTCGTGGGTGAATACCCACTTCGTCGGATGCAAGTGAATACCCTCTTGCATCCGATTCAAGTGGAATGCTCATGCTCCAAAAAGTCTGTTAGTCTATAAGGTGCCACAGGATTCTTTGCTGCTTTTATAGATCCAGACTAACACGGCGACCCCTCTGATACTTAAAAAGCATAGTAATACATTTGTAAGAAGTTGCTAGATTTTGAAGTGTGCCGTTAACAAGTGTTTTAATAGCCTAATCCATCTGGAGAGCAAGTAGATTTATTACTGTATGCTAAATGAGCTCATAATCATGTCAGCAATTTCTACTAACTCTGTGTTTCCCAGTATGGCATATAAATATGGTACAAATTTTTAAAAAAAATTAAATGAGTTGTCACAAAGCTTTATGTTAAATTCTAATTCAGTAGAATGACTAAGGCATCGGAGAGACAGGGTAGGTGAGGTAATATCTTTTATTGGACCAAATACTGTTGGTGAGAGAGACAAGCTTTCGCTCTTACGCAGAGCTCTTTTTCAGGTCTGGGAAACAGTGTGTCGCTGCTATATACAAGTTGGAACTGGTTGTTTAGCGTAAGTAGTTAACAACAAGGTGGGTGAGCTTTGTAGACATGAGGAAGAGCTCTGTGTAGCTCAAAAGCTTGTCGCTCACCAACAGAAGTTGGTCCAATAAAAGACATCACCTCACCCACCTTGTTTGTCTAATATCCTGGGACCATCACAGCTACCTTGTTGTCTGCAGCAAAGACATCTTGTGCATTCTTACTTTGATAACTGAAGGCCTGACTTTTAAAAATAGGCATGTAACTGGATGTCTGATTTGTACATCCATTTAGCACAAATGCACCCACAAGTGGGGTAATTGTGCACATAAGCTGAATTCTGGCTGTTGGCCATGGAACTCCTGTAGGTGTCTCAGGCTCTGTCATCTAACCTAAATGTTTCAGTGGCAGTGTAGATTTAGGAGGACACCACTGAACTTTGACCTAGAGCAGTTTTTTTAAATGAATATAATCTCGTGGGGAATGCTTTCAAGAGTCTGTGCAACATGAGTGGGGTTGAGAAAGGAGAGAGGGAGACAAACGCCCTACAGCTAACACTTGAAAAGGTCTTATGTTTGCTGTGTTAGCTCTTTATTGTTAAAAAGCCTTCCTGAGGTTGTGTATCTTGCTGTGACATTACTGCTGCACAGATAAGTTGGCTTCTGCTGCATGAGAAACCCAGTAATATTATCATTTGTCAAGTGTAGAAAGATAAAAACAGTCTAGCAAAGACTGTGGTTTAGATGTCTAAAATTCTATTACAAAAGGGTTTAAAATAATATTCAGAATTACTTGTGATATATTAAATCTGGATAGGTTTTATGAAATTCTGTAATGTAAAACTAATGCTTTCTTGCAATTATAAAGACTGGTTATCTACCATGAAACTTCAGTGATTTGAAGAATAATCTGATGTGAAAGGAAAAATGCAAAAAACCCAAACAAAATGAAACCCCCTACCCTCATTTGACAAAATTGTTACTTTGTCCATTCCCCTGCATCAAGGCAGAATCAACTTTATTATTGATAAACCATTCCTGATTACCTTTACAGACTAAGGCTAGACAGATATCTGTACTGTATGCTGCTCTTTATTTGTAGTATATATGTATAGGCATAGTGCACAAATGTTGCAATTTGACTTGGAAGGTAGTTTGCATATATTGCCTTTTTGATAGGCCAGCCTATGTTAGCTGTCTGCGCTTATGTGCGCACAGATGTGCTTTTTGTCAGAACTGGAAAAAACACAAGGGAGCTTGGCCCTGAAGGAGGACAGGGTCACAAGGGAATGAGTGAATGTTTTTTCTAAGGTGATCTAACCTTCAGTTCTCACCAAATCTGTGTCTAGCCAGGAGCTAAGTGTAGATGAAAATGGTATCAGTTGTGCAGTTTTACACCAAAGGAATGGTGCTCAAAATCTTATAAAAATATGAATATACTGAGTGTGGCTGGCATTGAAACTAAATAAGGAAGCCGCTGTTTTAATTAGGGTAATGATTACAAATGCAGTGATATAAAATTATAGTATGCTTTTTTTAAAACAACTCCTCATCACAGCAATGTAATGTAAATAGACTTCTGTTCTAAATCTAAGCAGTAGATGGAATTTGTTGAACAATAAAGGAAATTATATTAGGCTGTAGTCACGTTAGAGAATGATAAGGTATATTACTGGACGCTGTCATTTTACTTTACAATTTAGATCTTCCTTTCACATAGTATACAGATGGAATATTGCTAACTGCCATAATTAAATAGTAAATCTATCTTGGAGTCAGCCAGTGTAGAATAGTGATTTAGATTCAATTATATTAGGCCTATTCATTTGTATTTGTACAGTATTATAATTTCTCGGCAGAAAAGGAAACCATATGTATTGTTCAAATTCTCTTCTGATTTTATTTGATCAAAACATATTAAAATGCTTACTGCATATAGATTAAATGGAGATTAATTTTAATTAATGTATTAAATTAGGCGCTTGTACTCTAACCAGTTTTCACAGATTAATGTTCAACTAATACCTACTTCCTACTAGATATTTTAATGTCCCTGCCAATGTGTATATTTACTAAAATGCAGCCATATTCTCATCTACTTCTCAGTTCTGCCTATTTCAGAATTGTAGTTCTAGTTTTGTTGCATCATCTGCTGCTGTGGGAATAAATATGTTGTGAAGCAGAATTTGGCAAACACTCATGAAACCAATTCTAGTAACAAATTATCTTTAATTAGCTTTCGAAGGGCAGACTTAATGTTTGAGAGCATTGCAGAATTTCTGTCAGCGAGGCTTTATAAATACTGAAAAAAATCTGGCTTTCAAGGCGTAAGTAAACATCAGTGGTACAGAAGTACAATGGAGTTTTTATTAAATTGTTTTCCTATGAAGGAAAATGACCACAATTGAGACAAACTGACCTGTTTCTATAGTATTGAGCATGACAGCTTAAATATACACTTTCTGCTTCAAACTTTTTTCTTCACTCTTATGTACCTATAGCAATATTTTATTTTTTCCATTATTGTGATCAGGATATCAGTTGGAATTCTAGTCTGTCAGATTTATTTGGTTGCTAAATTGTTGTTGGAATGTGGTTTTTGTTTTTCTTTATCATATTTAGCATATCTAAGATTGGCTGTTACTATTCAGGTTTTTTTTTCCTCCCCTTGACTAAATAGTTTAGCCTGGTATAGAAGCTTCAAAGTAAATAGGTAGCTTATCACTACTCAGCAGAAATCCCCGGTCTTAAGTTAAAATACAGTCTTTCTTCATACATAGTAAACAGAAGGTCAGTGTACTGAACTATTCCGAGAAATTTAAAATCTCGGTGGGCAACTTATTTGTGACTGTTTTAAACACATTACTTTTTAAACTGAATACTCTAATGCATTACCAACTGATGCAGCCTGTTTGGAAGATGTAGTTTGTGCTTCATGCTTGCTAATGTTTCTCTGCTTTCTATACAGAAAGACTGCTAGAATTTAATAATTTGAAAAAGGGTTGTCAGGGGGTGGCCAACCTACACCTGAGAAGGAGCCAGAATTTACCATTGTACGTTGCCAAAGAGCCACAGTATTATGTCAGCAGCTCCCCGGCCCCACCTGCCAGCCGCCCCACCAATCAGCGCCTCCCCTCCCTCCCTGTGCCTCACGCAGAATGCAGGAGGCTCTGGGGGGTGAAGAGAAGAGCAAGGGTGTGGCAGGCTCGGGGAAAGGGGTGGGAAGGGACAGAGCCTTGGGGGAAGGGACGAAGTGGGGGCCTGTGGCAGAGGCAGAGATTGAACAGTGAGCATTAGAAAGTTGGCACCTGTAGCTCCAGCCCCCGAGTTGGTGCCGTACAAGGAGCCGCATATTAACTTCTGAAAAGCTGCATGTGGCTCCAGAGCCACAGGTTGGCCATCCCTGCTTTATGTAATCATTGAATTTAGTCCATTCAAGACTGATCTATACAATGTTAGGAAAAAGAACTGTAGCACTACATAGCCCATTGCCTGTAGTTAGCAGATGGCCTGGGAGTGCAGTACATGTCTATGCTAAGCAGGGGCAAATGAAGTGATTGTAAAATGCTGGAAGCTGCCATCACCTTATCTACACTATGGCTCCTGCTCTTGCAGGTGAATTTGTGGCAGCACTGGTGGGATTTTTTCCGATAAACTTCCTAGCCTGGATACAGCCAAAGAAATCTTTGGTGGGTGAGGCAGGAGGTGATTTTTAGATCAAGTAGGCAATGCAATCATTGCAGATGTGATGGACGCCAGATCTGGGAGAAGGTTTCATATCTGTTCAGACTACAGTGGTACAAAATAGTGCTTCTTGGTGACAGCTGCCATAACAAGGCTACACGTCTTCTAAGAGCTATTTCTTGGCATACAAACAAGTTTTTATTCTCGGTAGAAATGCTTATGTAATCATTAGTTTGGTTATGCAAGGATCCTTTGAGAGAAGATACGGTGAGTGGGGGAGCTTGTGCTCTGCCTCAGTCTTAGTGCAGAGTTGCTTCCTGAGAAACCAGGCTTTGGTGTGTGGGCAGAGATTTCTGGAAGAAGGGTTTGCCTGGACACTGTTGTGACCGCCTCTGTTCCCGGACTGTTGTGTACTTGTAAGAGTGTGTGTGCTTTATTTACAGTATACCCAGACTCCCTGTCACTGGTTTTTCCTCCACTGGAAAGCTGACCACCATAGCCCCAGACATCTGTTGCCTCTTGGCAGAGGATGAGACGCATTGAGTTCAAAGTGGGACATTAGTATTGGAAGAAGGGGCAACAGTATTAATATTTCCATTTATTTAGAACATTAGGAGAAAATCGTAGCTTCTGAAACGAGATGGTGGGGAATTGGGATCAAAAAGCCAAATGAAGGGATTACTGGAAATCAGATCTCCTACTCAACTTGCTATGATGAGTTCCTTCTTCCACAAACCACCTGGCTGTGACTGAGCAAGCAAGAATGAGCCTGTATTTGGATGCTTGTGGCATACGGCTCTTGGAAAATAGGCGATTTATAGCTGGGATCCTGTGTGTGTTGCTTTTCTGCGGCTGGGGAGTTGGGTGCTCCAGAACCTGAGTTTTCATTTAAAAAAAAAAAATCTAGCCTATATCATTGAAGAAGACCTTCAAAAACACTCACTGCATGGCAGGGAATGGCATGTTGTCTGCAGTAATGATAGCTATAAGAGAGGTGTGAACTGCCATGTTCATCTCAGTGGGGTGCTGACTGGGAAACCACCAGTGATGATTTAAAGATTAACATTGTTGACCATTTCATTGCTGAGTGTTTCTCCTAAAACATTCAGTTAATGTGCTTTACCCCACAATGGCACACTGCTTCCCACCCTTTCCCAGGCATCCAAAGCCACAGCTGTCTTCTCCCCAGCTCCCAAAACCTCCAGCTTACCCCTGCTTTCTATAGTGTCACTGTGCATTTTCAGCTGACAGGTCTGCATCCCATTTAAAATGTAAAGTCAGTATACAATTAATTAAATATTGTGTTCAGTAGCACAAGGAACTATGTACTGACTGTATTCATTTTCATGTCCGTTTTTTTTTAATGGAGGTATTTTATCGGAAAGCTGCCCTGGAATCTCCAGTATGCCGCACTGGAATGCTGTGAAATCTAGCCCCCCCCCATTGCTGCCTAATTTAGACCATGCTTGCCCAGGAGTGACCTACAGAAGGTCAATGACCAGTTATGTAGCTATGTAAACATTATGGTGATGGCTTCCTCAGGGTAACTATACACAGACCTGCTACAGTAGCTCTGTGTAGGAGTGGCACATGTTTGGATGAAGAGAGAATCCCCCAGTACAAAATCTTGCAAAGCAGCTATCTAGAATGTGAAAAGGATATTTGCTAAATAAAAAATAGATATAGCTCCTTTGGCTGATTCATTTTCTTGTAGGGTTTAATAAGCTTGGTCTCTCTAATTTCCCTTTTCTTATACAATATACCTTACTTTCTTAACTGCAGACTGTTCGCTATCGCTACAATCCATGAAGGAGAGTAGTGCAAGTTCTGACACTGCTCTTTATCCACCAGTGAAGCCTTCCCCCTCAATTCTACATCTCTGCATCCTCCTCTCAAGTGAGAATTCTTCAGATAACGAGGAACCCTGCATCTTTAATGGCAAATATGACTGGGAACAGCTTGTAAGGTGAAGTTGTCAGAATTACATTAGCACTTCAAACTAGCTAGTACAGTAGCTTGAGGGGGGAAAAAACAACTTGCCCTTCTTAGCATATTTCAAGGCACACTGAATTTACAAAATAACCAGGTTCTGTGTTTTGAAGGCATGTCAGAATTGCAAACTAAGGGTTTTGGCCAGCAAATTGCAGGACCTATTTTGCTGCATTTACTGGATAGTGAAGTTTTGTAAGGAAGGTAGAAGAAAATTGTCTCTGAGTAGCATTGCAAGATTTTTCTGTAGACCTGAACTGTTTGGTCCTGACTATTTACCAAATCAATTTGTAAGTTTTATTGTTCTATTTCTCTTTCTAAGACTAATTATCAGTTTTGTGTGAACTAATGAAACAGGAGTGTGTTGCCCTGCCTACAAACTGTTTGATAGTTTGTAGGTAGCATAGTGAAGGTTGATAATGGACAGCTTCATTTTTATTTTATTTTTTTAGTGCTGAGGGGACCTGGATTCATCATCTTACTCTCCCCCTCCTCCCCCGAACTTCTGAAAGGGCCCAAGCAGCCTTTTTGTTCTATTCAACAGTCAAAAGCAACTCATCATCTAGCTTGTTGATATCATGCGTTTAAAACACCTTCTGGAGAAAAGTCATGGCAATAAGTAGTCTAGGTCTAACATGGTAACACAGCCCTTTTCTGGGATGCTTTTCCTGCCATCTAACATTACTCTACGAGAGCTTGTTATGGTTGCATTATAATTTGTCTTTAGTGAATGGGCAATAACTATAGCCCTGACCTTTATCATAAATAGACTAATTTCTTACCTGAAAGTTCTTTTCCTTCTGCACAATGGGTTAGTCCAGGGGTAGGCAACCTATGGCACGAGTGCCGAAGGCGGCACTTGAGCTGATTTTCAGCGGCACTCACGCTGCCTGGGTCCTGGCCACCGGTCCGGGGGGCTCTGCATTTTAATTTAATTTTAAATGAAGCGTCTTAAATATTTTAAAAACCTTATTTACTTTACATATGACAATAGTTTAGTTATAGATTATAGACTTATAGAAAGAGACCTTCTAAAAACGTTCAAATGTATCACTGGCACGCGAAACCTTAAATCAGAGTGAATAAATGAAGACTCGGCACAGCACTTCTGAAAGGTTGCCGACCTCTGGGTTAGTCTGTTCTGACTTACTGATCCTCAGGCACATCCTGCTGACACTGTTCATGCAAGTAGCCTGATTTGGAATCAGCTGAGCGGCTTGCTTGCATAAGGTGAGCATGGTTAGGCACTTCTGTGGAATTCCTTGGTACTAACACCTCTCCTCTATCTGAAGGCTCCAGTTTAAGGCCCTGTCTACACTAGGGGGCACTTTACTGGTATAGTGTACCACAAAGAGCTCCTCGGGCTAGCCTATGCTATAAAAGCTTTGCCAGTATAGCTCTGCTGGCAAAACCTCCTTGTGGAGGCACCGCTTATTCTGGCAGAAGGTCGTCTTTGGCCTGTATATGTAAGCCACCTATACTAGCAAACAAACTCTTGCCAGGATAAGCTGTATCTACCTTGGTATTTTTGCAGGCGTAGCTATGTTGCTTAAGGGTGAGATTTTTTTTCACATGCCTGATGGATATGCCAGTACAATTTTGTAGTGTAGACCTGGCCCTAGTGTGGACACAAATGTATACCAGCAAAGTAATGCTTTTACTGGTAGAGCTTTTTTTTTCTCTCTCTCCCCTCTGCTTCCCCCCCCCCCCCTGAGAAAAAAACTCTACCCATAGAAGCACAATTTTTCAGGTATAACTGTGTCTATATTAGGGACTTTGCCAGTACATTATGTGGGTTAGGGCTCACTCCTGTTCACATCCTGACCGACATAGGTGTGCTATCAGAAGTCTGTCATGTAGACATGGCCTAATTCCTCCATATCAAGCTTTTCCCCAGTTACATCCTGTCAGGCCTTGGAACAAAGACACCCTTTGACATAGACTCATGCTGTCAGGAGCCTGTCTTTAGTCCAGGAGACAGAATGATGAATAGACAGTCTAATAGGAGGTGAGGGGTTTACATGATATATTTAAAAATCCTTGCCAATAATTGGCTTGGGCCTGGCTCCCTGAAAATGGAACCAAAGGTTAGTTTTCAGTTTTCAACTAAATCCATCATTCTGATGACGTTTATACCTTAATTAGTTATCCTGACACCTTTTTTCCCCATCCTAATGCTTCATTAGTGTTAAAATTGCCTTTGTAAACTGGAGCTTAAAAGATTCTTTGTTTTAATTCAGAGCAACAATAGTTCCCTAAAAAGTCCATCCACAATCTCAGTTTTTAAATGCTAACAATTTGGGTCAGCCTGTTCAAAAGCTGGGTCAGTGTTTTTG
Source organism: Mauremys reevesii (assembly GCF_016161935.1). Classification (NCBI taxonomy): domain Eukaryota; kingdom Metazoa; phylum Chordata; order Testudines; family Geoemydidae; genus Mauremys; species Mauremys reevesii. The sequence goes on along the minus strand of NC_052632.1, from coordinate 3,528,093 downwards.
TGCACTGCTCATTCTTTCATGGGATTGTTAGTTGTGTGCCAAATCAGAACTCGGCTTGCCAAAGCTGTGACAATACCTACCCTCAGGTCATTCCAGACTTCTGAAATTTACAAGCTGCAGTAACCGCTTGAAGTCTGATTGTTTTTCCTCATTACCGCTATCTTGGTGATCCATCATAAATCCCCAATATTGATTCACTTGGGTCACTCTCTTCTGAGTGCCAGTGTTTCCTCCCTGAATCCTGTCTTTAATTCTTTCACCAGTAGTCTGTTTTGTAAAAGATCTCTCTCCTGCTCCCAGAGCATAGGATTTCTGTGCCCTTGAAGTCCTGAGAAATACATACAGATCCACAATTATTTTCCACCTGTCTTCAAGGCCTTTGCTTGGATATACTATATGCCCATCCAAGTTGAGGACTCCTTTCTGAGCCTATCTGCTGCTCCTGCTTAATCATCTGGAGGTCTTACCATTTAGCTATACAAGGTACCCCTCCTTTTCTTTGCAGCTTTGCACATTCCCTCACTCCCAGCCTCTGCTGACCTTCAGAGCAAGAGACGGAGGTGAAATCCTGGCTCTATTGAAATTGATGGGCATTTTGATGCTGACTTCAGCAGAGCCAGGATTTCACTCCAGCATTCAAAGATGGGTCACCTGACAAGCAGTGCTGACAAATAGACCATTGTGGTGGCCCATCCTCTATGGGAAGGTTTGTGATAGCCATACACAGACATCCATTTTCCTTTGGGCCGTTGTCACTGCAAACTAGCACTATTGGTTTTTGTTCTTCCCTAATGTCATTCCCCAGGGAGACCAGCTAGGGCAGGTCTTTAAATTGTTCAGAAAAAATTTGCCAAGTACCAAAACGCCCTGGAGGATAGTATCAGAGGGGTAGCCGTGTTTGTCTGGATCTGTAAAAAGCGACAGTGTCCCCTGTGGCACCTTATAGACCAACAGAAGTGTTGGAGCATGAGCTTTCGTGGGTGAATACCCACTTTGTCAGACTGCTCATGCTCCAATACTTCTGTTAGTCTGTAAAGTGCTACAGGACACACTGTCGCTTTTTCCTGGAGGATAGGTAACTTTTTTTTATTCTATGCTTGTAGCTACATGCAAAGGGACTTCCTCACAGATGTCCACTTATTGCTGGACCATTTCCATATTCTCATGGCTGGTCAGCAAAACATCCTGTGCTTTTTCATTTGCTAGAATCAATACATTTGGATTACAAATCTCCCTTGTTTGGCTGAGACACGGCTGCACACACGCAAGTGGAGCTGTATAAGGCAGGCACCTGCCCTTCCCTACACACATTCTGCAGCAAAATATTCTCTTTTGGGGCCCTGTCCTAGGTGCCCGCTAACCCAGAAGACCATTGTCCATAGCTTGTGGAGTTGGTTTTGAGCTTTCCCTTTCTTTGTGTGGATCCTTTCTCCAGGAAACATCTATTCCTGCTTACTCTGCTCTCGCTTGTTGGCTTTCCCTTCCTTTGGATAATGTTTAGTTATTGCTACTGCAATCCAATCCATCTGTACTAGTGTCGTCCACTTCAGAAAAGATCTTCTTACCTGCTTTCTTCCGCTACTGTTCCCTAGTTGAGATGCTAACCTGTCCGTTTGATTGATCGCTAGTCAATAAATTGCTCTGCGAAGGTTGATCTAGAAATATGTTTAATCCTCCAGTTTCTCAACTGATTTGAAGAGCAGATAGCTAGACTTACTAGAGGCTCACATGTTTAGCTGCTTCTGATTGTTGCCTGTTTGCTGTTCTGGGGTGTGCCGGTCTGGCCTGGGGTAACCTAGTCAAGAAAAGATTTAGCCAGTAAACATGTCTCTTAGTTCCTGTATGTTAATCTGCAGGTAATGAGATGAAGAGGCTTGAACAAAGGAGCATCTGCAAAACAAGCTGTTATAGATATGTGTAGGATTCCTGCTGGAGCCCTTTTCATCCATCAAGCTTGCTTTGGATTTGCTTACTGCTGTAGATAAAGTCAGAGGAGTTGATGGTTAGAGGCTGTGAAACATTTTACGTCCTCCTTTGCCATGATCTCTTTATAAATAGGTCTTTTGTGTCCAGTGTGCAGGGAGACCTGACAGCAGCCTGGACCCATGAGCTGCTTCCCTTTAGGGGATTCCAGGGCAAGGTGTCCTTGCATATTAGTTGTTTGCAGTGTTGTAGCCATGCTCATCCCAGGATATTAGAGACAAGGAGGGTGAGGTAATGTCTCTTATTGGACCAACTTCTGTTGGGGAAAGACAAGCTTTCAAGCTTACACAGAGCTCTTAAAGAATAAGATATTACCTCACCCACCTTGTCTCTCTAGTTCCAGGGACCAACACGGTTACAATAACACTGCATTAAATTCTAGCATTCTCAGCCCAAGGTATAAAGTGACTCCTCATTTATAATTCATAGCACAGAGTACCAAGACTTCTTTGCTTGCAGACTTAATTAATATAACAGTAGTAGCAGGAATAGTTGAAGTTTTAGTTTTTCTTTAGCCTAGTTTTTTATTCTTTGTATTCAAAACAAAGAATGTTGACACTTCATTTGTGTGGTCAAAATAAGTTCTAAGTTATATCCATTAATGTGTTTGAAATTGACTAGTTATTTTCTCAATAAAATATTGTGTATTTCCTTGCATATTAATTAGGATTCTGTGAAGTCATTTTTGCTTCAACAAGAATATACTGAATTTGCAGAGGTAAATTGGATTCACTATATTTTTAGAAATTTATTCTTTAGAGGTAACTTTGTTCCTCTTGTGATAACACCTAAGGACCTCAAGATGGGGATCAGAGTCCCCATTGTACTTGTTAATCCGAAGACAAATGAGAGGGGGAATTAGTCACAATAACATCAGATGTGTGCATAGATTAGTTGTAGGTCTCAATAGTCATAGGTAGTAACACTTTTAAAAGCTGAGCAGTTGAGTGTTTGTCAAGCTGTTTAGAGATACTTGTATTTTGCTAATACCTAGAACTCTAATACTAATGGAAACTTCGGAGAAAGAGATGCTGAATCTTTATGAAAGAGACCATCTAATCTGTACCTTCAATTATGGTGTGAGAACTCTCAGTACACATCCAGAGATTCTCCTAGTATACTCCAGCAAAATCCAGGAAGACCAGACATAATATCCCTGATATTTCCCTGATATACAGAGAGAGCAAACCCTCCCATATCTGCTACCTTATTTTTTTTTAAAAATCCTGAAATAAAATGTATTCCTTTATATAGCATAATGAAGAACAAAAGGCACAATGTCAATTTAAAACAATCCTTTGTAGGTCTGCTTTACATTGAGACTTGTACAGTTATTGGTGCATCCATTTACATCTTGTGTGTACAGTTGCTTTAAAGATTAAGGAATGTCTCAAAGTGTAGATGACTATACAAGTTCAGAGAATGTTTGTGTTCTTGTGCTTGGTAACTCTGGCCATTTGTCTGACAACTACATTTCTCCGCCTTTTGCTTGTCCTGTACCCAAAATCCTATCTCTGGTTTCACAGGTGGTTGCTGTGAAATTGTCATAAACCGGAATTGTGACTTTAGGGGAGGAGCTGATGAGTAGTTCAAAAACAGTTATCTTTACATGTTAAATATTTTTCATAATAGAGAAAAAGGATGACATACAGAAAATATACTGACTGCTAGAAAAATGTGTAGACCTATCCATAAGAATTTGCTGGTAGCTCTTTTAAAAACCTGGCTGTTTTAAACTTGACTTAGTGAACAGACCTTACTCGGCTGCACAAGCTGCTGGATAGATTGCACCAAGTGATGTCAGGGACTCGAACCCCAACAGCGAAGTTCGTTGTCTGACCGCAGTGAGACAGGCAACACCAGCAAGGTCCGATAAAAAGTTCTTTATTGACAAGTGCACGTATCAGTAAAGAACAGCTCGTATCCGAAAAAAAAAAAGCCCCCAGCTTAGCTTTAGCTTATAAATTATTCACTTCACACAACCCATATCCCACCCCTTTGGTTAGTAACAAACCTAAAATAACAAACATCTGTCTTCTTTTTATAATGTAAGCAAGTTGTGATGCCCCAGCAACTTTCTTATCAGCATAGTTGCCAAGCACCAGACACTGGAAGACAGAGTTAAAACAGCTGGTAAACTTGAGAATGCACTCCCCTTTCGTATCACACTTTTCCCAGGGCCATCTTTATTCAGGCCTAACAGTGAGAGCTAGCAATGTGTGTCAGGACTGAGCATTCAGAAATGCGAAAAGCAAGGGAGGAAAGGGACTTGTTGGTTGCAGATATTTGATCCGTTTCTTAACATGAGTGCTGGATGCCTCTGGTTTTGTGGTGTCTTCAGCTAATGTTCATAAAGATTGCATGTGTTTTTAAATGCTCTTTTGGCGTCCTATTTAACATGGTGTTTGGGGGGCTAATTACAAATATTTTTGTAGTATTAAACTTAGGCTACAGCAAAACAGAAAATGCTGAATTCCAACATTAATGTTCCAACGTTTTCCTGGCTTTCTTGAGTGCATCAGGAATGCTTTTCTCCTTAGTATGTGTTGCAAAGCCCACTGATATTAATGGAAAGACTTCCATTTGTTTCATTGGGCTTTGGATCAGACCCTCTTCATTGCACAATGAAATTGAATATGATGGTTCTTCCAAAATGTTTCACTTTTTTTTCTGAATTATTCTAGTTAAAATACATTGCTTATTGTGAAAGTAAAATATACTGGCACCAGGCATCCTTTCCCACAAAGCTTCATGTGCTTTTTAACCCCACACTGCAGCAACGCCTAATCCTCCACTTACAGGCTTCTGAATGGAGGTGAACAGTTGTCACTGTGATCAAATATGCTCACAATCCTGGACTGCAAACACCATTCTCTTCCCTGTGTGAGCCAAACGCAACTTGGATCTCATCTCCAAGTGGTACCTAGAAGATGGTTAGCCATGCCATTGCTGCCAGTCTGAGCTGTCATTTTAGAAGAATGGTAGGCATCAATCTGTGTGACCCAAGTCAAGGGAGGCCATATTGCATAGGCAACAACTCAGAGTATTGGTGGTATAGGATGACAGGTCTTGCTCATGACACTAACTCTGGCATACACAGAGAATTCTAACCAGAAAGCAGGCTGAAGATGATTTCCTTCTTAATGATAGGTATTTTGAAGTTTGGAGGTTGGCTTTTGTCTGCTCTCATCCCAGAGTTTACTTGCAGCTTGCTGTTGGTCATCTTACAAAAATGTTGGGTTTAATTAAATACTTCCCACTTCTGTTTTTCACTGGAGGATCTCAGTGCTGTCACAATAGTAAGAATCTTCTCCATTAAGCAGAGTGAGGATCTGAGGATCTCAGAGCTCGCCTAGGATCGCACTTCAAGTTGGTGGAAAAAGTTGAGCAGAAATTTGCTGTGCTTAGTCCAAATCCTCTGCTCCAACCAGCAGACACATGCTGCCTCCCAATGCACTGGACACACACAGATTAAAAGAAATATATTCTGTAACTGGGGGATAGCTGGGCTCTATTCACTGCCATAAAATGACATCTAATAGTGTGTTTAAAATCTGCAGTAATAAGCACGTAAAAATGTATTGAGCTGTTCCCCCCCCCTCTCCTCCCCCCCAATACAGATGGCTTAACTAAATGTAAAGTGTGCTTTATGGCTAGGGGTGAAGTATAGGAAATACTGTTCTCCATTTAAAAGTGAATTATCTCTCTGTATAAAAGAAGCAAAGCATACTTGTTGAGGTCATCCTGAAAGCATCATCACTGAAAATTATCTGCTGATGCAGAAAATTAGATTTATTCTTATGTTAGCATTTCCATAAAAATATAATTATATACAAATTTATATTCTCTAAAAGCTTGTAGTAAACTAGGCTTTCAGGAAAATAGGACACTTATCTTTTAAAGTCCAGTTTCAAATGGCCAGATGGTGCTTACAATATGGAAGTATAAAATTAGTGAGGTGATTCAAAAGGCAACCTGAGGTAAGAACCTTCCGTGGTGTTCAGTATCATTCATGCATATTTGTCTGCCTGCAGAAACTACAGCCATTGCTGCAACATTTCATGTAGTCATCTGAGGTCGATTCAGAGAGTTGTGTGAATAGTCCTTAGCGGAGTATGTGTGAGACCGTTATTTTCAATGTGAAATTTAACCACCAGCTCTGCCTATTCAGTTGTTTCTCAAAGAATATTAAGAGCTAACATACTTGTTTCGCTGGGTATTCCTTTTGATTCTTTCTGTAGCTGCCCAAAGGCAGTACATAGTGCTACAACTTTGCACAGTTACAGCATTTGTTAAAATGTTGTGGGCCAAACATTTTCTGAATTGAGAAATAAATTTAAGAACCCACAAGCCATTTTTCATATTCCTCAATTGCAATTAAACCATTAATTTGTTTGTGCCACTAGATACAAGAAATCTTAACGTTGTCATCCTGACACCTTCTGAAGGCTGATCTCTGGGTGGGAGTGGATACTTCGTTAGAACACCAATCAGCTAAGGGGGGAAAGTCTGTTGCAGATGGTTGCATACAGTGAGATGCTTGCAGTGGTAACTGTTCTTGGCCTGACTTCTTCATCTTAATCTGTAGTACTTCAGCCTGTATTATAATAATTATTTATTACCGTGGGTGGTTTGTGTAATGGCACAGATCAGATCTGCTGTCTCTTTTTCAGTCCTCACCTCTGCCCCATCACTTCTGAATGCTTCTCAGTTATGGAGTGATGTGTCACTTCCATATTGAATTCTGTGTGCAAGTAGCCCTAAGATTTTTATAAAAGCATTTCTTCCAAGCGTCTTGGCAAGACAAGGGCCGCTCCTGAAGCACAGTGCTAAATAAAAGCTCAGCTCTGTGCTTCACAAATCAGATCAGGTAGTTACATGTTTAACCTTTGGGCACTCTTTGCCATCAACTCAGGAGATGTTTCAAAGAGAAAAGATGTTGGCCTGAAGGATATATGTGAATTAAGCTGTTGATTAAGCTTCTTGGTCAAGAGAAATCCAAGTATCAAACATTAAAAACATAGTAGTCTGCAACACATTGTGTAATTCAGTGGCATTTTTTTTTTTTTAAATGCTCCTGTGTTTTCAGGTTTTTTGCTTCATCCTTGAGTAAAACTAGCTTTTCATGCCAGTATGCTTTATAATTTAAATTTATTATCATTATTCCTATATTTCCCAGTCTGTCTTTTGTGTTCTTTCAACATGATCTTTCACCTACTGTAATGTAGGGTGAGGAAGAGGAGACGGGGGATTTTTGGCAAGAAAACTGGTAAGGGGGAGTGGGACCTTTGCTATGAGAGAAGCCCTCTCCAACTTATTTTTTATGTTCTTATTAACCCTGTGGAAACTTCGTGCAAAACACTTCTGTTTGGAGTTCGTAGTCTCCTGGGATGTTCTCGCATTTTCCCAGTTCTGTTCCTACTTTAGAGAGGCCTCTAACTCCCTGGCGTCTTTCCCAGCCTGAGATCTGCTTTGAACAGGGCAGTAGTTAGCACTACATAGTCCAGTTGCCTGCGTGCTCCAGCAATAAACTGTAACTTTAAAAAGTGTATTTGAAGAGTTGAAGCTTAAAGAATTGATCTAGGTTTGAATGTCAAGGTCCACACCAGAACAAATTTTGTATATTTCCAGTTGTTCTTTTAAATCAGCTCACTATTTTTTATCGGTGTCTAAGCGCTTAAAGTGCTTTTTTAACATCTCAAAAGTGTCTGTTTGAAGAGAGCAATGATTGAGATTTCATCTTTGAAATGAGGCAGTTTAAAATGATCAGCAATGACTTGAGTTAAATATTTTACTCACTGTTCTCCAAATACAGATGTGCCAGCCTGTCACAGAACTCCAAACCGCAAAGAGTTCTTTAAAAACACCAATTTAAAAAAAAATCTTTCCGTGGCATCTCAGTTCAACAAAAGCAAAGCACATCCAAGTTTAGAGCTCAGTCTTTTCATTTGTCAGAAATGTATGGTTTATAGATAGAGTTTAACCAATTACTGTTTCTGTTGCCTGTCTGAGCTTTCCATCCCGACTCCCTCTTCTTTCTGGAGTTGGAGCAGAAATGATTCATCATGTCACACTGGGTAGTGGCTGTACTTGGTTTGACTTGTCTGTGTGTGCTGCGGAGTGGATTACTGTGATTAGTGCACTTTTGCAGCTCTGGTCGCCTGCTCCTGAACATTTCATTGCTAGATTTATGACTTTTTACTTGAAAAAATATACTGTGGCTCTAAAGCTTACTGCCAGTTGTGGTATGTCCTGCTCATGCTGCACAACAAAATTGTGTTGATAAATGCCTTTTTGTTGTTATAGTCCAAAGTTGGTGATGTGGGCTACTAGTTGGTTTGTTGGGATGGAGGTGACCTAGAGGGATCCTGGGGGATACCCCACTGTATGGTGCTCCTAATTCAGTCATGTCTGCGCACAACCCCGCTGCATGAAAGCCCTCGGTCACGCTTCCCTCTGTCTGAGCGCTTCTCGCATCTCCCTCCGGATACTGTTGTTAAAGAATCCATGTGTCGGACAGAGAGCTTGCTAGTGAATCACAGAAGGTGTTACTGCCCACCTCCTTGCACCCCTCCCACCGGAGCCAGGGTGAGGTTGAATCCAGACTGGCACCCTTCCACCCTCTCCCCTCCACATGGTGGTGCACTCCCCTGTCACCAGCTCTATCACTGTCGAATGAAGTAAAAGCAAAAGCTGTCAGTTCCCCTGTTTTAATCTGTTCCACGTTTATACTTGAGAACATCTCCTTTTATTTTGTAGGTATGGTGTGAATATGCGTTGCTTGGCAGCTCGGGTCAACTATAAGACTTTGATCATCATCTGCGCTCTCTTCACTCTGGTCACAGTTCTGCTGTGGAATAGATGCTCCAGTGATAAAACGACTCAGTTTCCCCGAAACCTGAACAATGGCTTCCGAGTAGATGGATTGGAAAAACGAACAGCTGCATCTGAAAGTAACAACTATGTAAACAACCTAGCCAAACAGCAGAGCGAGGAGGCATCCCCCCAAGAGCAACAGAAAGCACCCCCTGTGGTTGGAGGGTTCAATAGCAATGGAAACAAAGTTTTGGGACTTAAATATGAAGAAATTGACTGTCTGATCAATGATGAGCATACAATTAAAGGGAGGAGAGAGGGCAACGAGGTCTTTCTGCCCTTCAGTTGGGTGGAGAAATACTTTGAGGTTTATGGGAAAATTGCTCAGTATGATGGCTATGACAGATTTGAGTTCTCTCATAGCTACTCCAAAGTATATGCACAGAGAGCACCTTACCATCCCGATGGAGTCTTCATGTCCTTTGAGGGCTACAATGTAGAAGTTCGCGATAGAGTGAAGTGCATAAGTGGTGTTGAAGGTAGGTGGGGAATGTATTTGACAGTTGAATGAAATGCATCTGAAAATTGGCTCTCCTAATTTGATATTCAAGATGTTTGTTTTCATTTTCTCAGCCTCCCTAAGAAAGAATGGGGATGTGAGTCATGAGTGACATCCAAGTTTATTCTAGTCTGTCCCTTACTATTCCTCCAGTGTCGTCCTGACATCTCTAATTTTGGTTTACAGCAGACACCTGCAGTGCTAGAAAGTACTCTTAGGCTTTACTAGCACCCATGGAGAGAGATGACAAACCATACAGCAGAGCTCTGCCATGCAATACCATATGGCTAAACTGTCTATTGTACTTTGTCTTTTTTATGTTGTATTTAACAAGATTATGAATTTCATGTGTTTGGGTTTATAAATTTCTGAGCTAGCACAATAATGTAAGCTTCTGCTTTGGAACATTTTTAGAGCAAAACAATAAATGGGTACAAGCAGAAAACAGTGCAGGATTAGATTCCGCCAGATCTAGGTTGGCCCTGCACAGGTTGTATGCAATAAGGTAAGAGTCACTGCGATTTCTGAAGACAGGATAAGAGTATTTTTTCAGATTTGTACTATGAGAGTTCATGCTTTTCTGTGTAATTACAGGAGAGATTTTGAAGAATGGGGTGAGTTGAATGGGAAGGCATTTAAGCCATTAAAGCTTTATCTCATAAGACTGAATAAAATTACAGTACAGTAGAACTTTTCTAATTTGCTGAGCCACTCAATCGATAATTCGTACACAAACAGCTCTTATTCCACTTCATAGGAAAGATTTAATAGCAGAAAACTCCAGCGAGATCTCATAACTAAGAATTAATTACTTTTTACAAAACGTACTGTAGAAAACTTACTGGCATACTGTCACATACTATAAATAACTAAAACTGCACTTGTGAAATAAATGGACAAATGCATTAATGTGGTGATGTATTCCTGAGTTTTTCCTAACAATAATTAACTTACTAGTTTGAAAAATTCAGTAATTTGTAATGTCATTTGTGATGTTTCACTGTATGCTAGTATCCACTCTAAATTCCAGCGTAAGTCACTTCTAAACCCCTGCACATCAGTAGATTCGTTTGTTTTAAAAGATGCACAGGAATGAATGAACCATGTCCGAATTAATCATGATACCATGTATTATGATCCTTCCAGGTTATATTATCACATTCCCACTAATTTAGGTATCAACCAAGCAAATACTATTGTATCTTTAGGTCAATATATTAAATTATTTTAGTCTCTGGAATATATTTTGAAAAAAATATAAGATGCCCTATCAAAACACATTTCTAAAAACTATTATTTTTAGTGGACATGGTGTTAAAATATCCCTTCAAGACTATTAAATTCAATTCTTTAAATTAGTGTTCTTTTCCTGTGTCCCATAACTGCCATTTTGGATTCACTGTAGCTGCTTTTAAAAAATTCACCTTATCTTAATGATGGGCATTTGCCAGATGACATCTTAGCTCTAATACCTCACAATGCAGTGGTACTCTCCTCCTGTTTTTTAAACTGCCACCTTGCTTTGGAATGAGATGGAAAGAGAGGGGGGACATCTGGAGCTGTTCTTGTGCCCTACAAGAAAGGTATTTTATTAATTCTACACATGCCGATTCAATTAGGTTGCAAGGTGGCCTAGCTCTGAATGTCGACTTTTTCCCCCTAAGGACTATATTTCAAACACTATCGCGGCACAGCTGTAGTGTTGCAGCTGTACTGCTGTGGTGCTTCAGTGTAGACACCACCTATGCTGACAGGAGAGATTCTCCCATTGGCATAGGTAATCCACCTCCTCAAGAGGCGGTGGCTAGGTCAATGAAAGAATTCTTCCATTCACCACACACTGTCTACACTGGGGTTAGGCTGGCATAGCTCCATGGCGTAGCGCACCCCTGAGAGACGTAGCTATGCCGATGTAAGTTCTGAGCATAGGCCAGCCCTAAGATGCCTGACTCTAATTCGTCTCTGATTGGAGTGAAAATTGAGAGTGCATGTGCTGAGTCTTGACTCTCCCAAAATTACAAATAAATTAGAGACCCCGTAAGCAGCACATATGCGCAAAGAGGGGACTTTTTAATGAAACATGCTATTGATTAGAAAGTCTGATGTAGAATATCATTTAGAAAGTCTGGTTATCTACATCAGACTTTCTAATCGATAGTCTTTTTCATTAAAAAGTCCCCTCTTTGTGCATACGTGGTGCTCGATGTGCTGTCAGTCTTGGATGTTAAATGTAGAATGGATCTGGAAGATCACTGCAGATGGTCACTTTGCAGTACTGCTGACTTTTAGGCTGAAAAGCGACGTGAACCGCAATACAAAACCAGGCAGGACAAGTTCTGCAGCATCTCAACTTGCAAAATATGTAGGCTCCACGCCGATCTGGAATATGTTTAGCTGCTGTATATTTCAGCCACACATTTCTGTGAATGAATTTAATCAAAGTGTCAAGTGTCATTTACCTATAAATTTGGCTTTCTGCATTATGCCATTTAGAGCTGTCGTTGTGCAATGCGGTGCCAAGATCCCTAATGTGGTTAGGGAAATAGACTTGCTAGCATCTGGCAGACAAGTTTTTGAGGAGAAATAACGACTGTGGGGGAGAGGATGGATGTCAAAGTAAAACCGTTTGAAAAGGTTTTAGGTTTCAAAGGCAAACTAATAGAATGATGTGAGATGACAGTCTATATTGAGTAGTTCTTATATTGTCACCAGATGGGATGAAGGAGAGCTTGTGTTATATTTTACCTTGTCTCTTTTGTACAAGGTAATATGTTGCCTTGTGTCCTGTGACCTGGAAAATTTAATCATGTCATCTTCTTAAATTAACAGCTACAAGTAAAGCTTTTACAGCAGATTTCATCTTATGATCCCAATACATGCGCCCTTAACTGAGAACACTCAGTATTAATAAGCGAGCTAGCTTCCAGCAGTTGAGATAATACATAGTACTTAAATATTTCCCTTGATGCTTTTACTCTTCAGGCAGAAGTAGTCCATCAAGTTACTTTCAGGAACACTTATTATTCGAAACATGTATCTTCTTTAATTTAGTTTAATCTTTTCATTACACCAGGTTCCAGGGATAGCTTGCTTCCAAGCTGAACATTTCCAAGGGACAAAAATGGTGCAAATGCCACCGGATTTATTTTCACTTTGAATTTTCTTCACTCTGTGCCATTCAGAGGTTTGAAGGGCTGGGATCTTTTGTTTCCTGCAGGGGCTTTAAGACGCTTTCCATTTTAAGATTCAGCTTTGAGACTAAGTTTGAAGACCAGTAAATCATGTTTGTTAAACTCCAGCAAGTTTTGAATTTTTTTTATCCGTGCTTCATGCTCTGTGTGCATTTCCTTTCATATTACCATTTATCCAGCTATTGGCATATAAATTAGAACCTCTTTCCATATACTAAGGCTCTTCTTGCCTCCCCTGTTCAGTCAGTGATGTGACATGTTGTCTGTCATCAGTTATGGCTATGATAATGAGGGTGTCCTCACTGAATGAACATGAATGAGTACGTTGGGCAGAAGGAAGATGACGGGGGGGTTAGGCGGTGGGGGGCAGCGGCTGTTTTTAAGCATATCATGGAGGCTGGTCATGACTGAGAATGTTAGAAAATGTGTATTGATGAGTGAGGTTTCAAGAGCATTACATCACTCAGTGAGCTTCAGTTATACAAATTACCAGGTTGTAGCAGGTCTCTGGGGGTCCAGCTGTTAACAGATGTTGGAGCCCTGCACAGATGTGCCAGTTAATTCTTATTGACTGATTTTGGTAGATGTGACTTTTTAATTCCACTTCAAATATGGGGGGGGGCAGAGTGGCTTTCTCCTCAAAGGCAACTAGGGTCTGGGACAAGGATGCCCTTGCAGAGAAACCCTAACTTAGGGGTCAGAGGTTTAGGTTGCCATGTTTTTTATTTATATGTTGAGCTAAACCTGAAGGAGAGAAGTTTAGACCAGAAAGTATGTGTAAATTCTGTAAAGAGCAGGGTGGGGGAAATCTGATTACACAGACATTATTTCAAGATGTATTTATGGACTCATAGACTTAATGGTCCCTTCTGACCTTAATGATCATCTAGTCTGACTTCCTGCACAACGCAGGCCACAGAATCTCATCCACCCACTCCTGTAACAAACCCCTAATCTATGTCTGAGTTATTGAAGTCCTCAAATCGTGGTTTAAAGACCTCAAGGTGCAGAGACTCCTCCAGCAAGTGACCCATGCCCCATGCTGCAGAGGAAGGCGAAAAACCTCCAGGGCCTCTGCCAATCTGCCCTGGAGGAAAATTCCTTCCCGACCCCAAATATGGCCTGAGCATGTGAGCAAGACTCACCAGCCAGCACCCAGGAAATCATTCTCTGTAGTAACGCAGCTCCCACCCCATCTAACATCTCATCACAGACCATTGGGCATATTTACCTGCTAATAAAGATCAATTAGTTGCCAAAATTAGGCTATTCCATCATACCATCCCCTCCATAAACTTATCAAGCTTAGTTTTGAAGCCAGATATGTCTTTTGCCCCCACTTCTCCCCTTGGAAGGCTGTTCCAGAATTTCACTCCTCTAATGGTTAGAAACCTTCGTCTAATTTCAAGTCTAAACTTCCTAATGTCCAGTTTATATCCATTTGTTGTAATAGCCTTATAGTTCAGGAGCTGTAACAGTTTAAATTTGCAAGTACACCTCTACCCTGGTATAATGCAACCCGATATAACACAAATTCGGATATAACATGGTAAAGCAGTGCTCTGGGGGTGGGCAGGACTGCGCACTCCAGCGGATCAAAGCAAGTTCGATATAACGTGTTTTCACCTATAACACGGTAAGATTTTTTGGCTCCCGAGGACAGCGTTATCTCGGGGTAGAGGTGTATTGAGTAAAATTGCAAGTTCACCATGAAACAATGCTAGTAAAATTATACTAATGTTATTTTACATTTAATTTGCAGAGATTTATGTGGTATTAGAGGGATTTAATGGTCTCCAGAGTGGAAGGAAAAATCCATAAAAATGTTTATGTATTAAAGTATGGTATTGCAATAAGCAAGTAAATGCCCAGGTATTGTAGAACGTGGTGAGAACTTCACTTTGCCTTCTGCGTCTGGTTGGTTTTGATATCAGTTTTTAGTATTTGCAGATCTTGGTAAAAAGGAGAGTAATTCACCTTTTTTCAACAGGGTTTCTTTGTCTGTGCCTGAGAACTAATGGTGAAAGTTACTTCTGGTAAATGGTATTTATTTATGTAAAACTGTGCGGGGGAGAAGGGGAGACAGAATTCTAAACTGTATTTTAAATGTTCTAACAAATATTCATGTTTTTCCTATATTACAGGTGTGCCAATGTCCACACAGTGGGGACCTCAAGGCTATTTCTACCCAATCCAGATTGCACAATATGGGCTAAGTCATTATAGTAAAAATCTGACTGAGAAACCACCTCACATAGAGGTGTACGAAACAGCTGAAGACAAGGACAAAAGCAGCAGACCTGTTGATTGGACTGTACCAAAAGGCTGTTCTGTTTCGACAGTAACTGATAAATCCAGGTTCACTAATGTTAAACAGTTTGTCGCTCCAGGTGTGTTGTTGTAACTACATCACAGATAAGCCATTTGTGTTAATTTTGTGCAGATGTTATCACGGGAGTCCTTTATTAAATACATATGTATATAACCTTGTTGACTTTTCATCTTTGAAATCTCACCTGAAAACCTGTCTTCTCCTTTGTGTGTCTTTTATTTTCCTTCTATCTTATCTCTCGACTTTGTAACTAACTGTAAAGTGAACAGAAGCTGTATTATAGAAGAGATTTTACCACACAGATAAAGAACAGAAAAGCTCCAGATGAAATCCTGTAGCCTTTAGTTGCCATGTCTATCACAGGAATAGGAGGAAGCAAATAACCTTGGAACCAGTCTGTAGAATAGGAAATGAGAGTAAAATAAATTCCAAAATCTTAGTGCTAACGAATTACAGATAGGGTGCTCCTGCAATATCCTCTTTACAGGCATAACTGCATGGACCCCATCAGTGTTTCCATTATCAATCCCTGTATTCAAAGATTTTTCATTAGAATGTAAATGTTTGTGTTGTGCTGAAACTTGGCATACAAATGTCACAATATTTGTCAATTCAGGCTGTCCTAAGCCTAAGGAAAGAGGGAAAGTTGGACTACATGTGGCTTCAGGTTTTTTTAAATTGCTCGGTAACAGTACTGCAGATTCATGCAGCAAGGGTTAATCCATGAGGTGAGTTTAGCATATCTTGTACATTAAGATAACCAACATGTTCAAAACCCTCCTGAACTGAAAGATGTACTACTGTTTAATGGAGGAAATCAAGAACGTCTAATTCTGTAACCTACCCTCTGTTTCATTGTGCATGAGCTTTCGTGCCCAGGATGGCTCTGGAATCGGGCCCAAGGTGTTCAGGTATTCTTACCTTGGCCCAGATCCTAAGGGATCTAGCACAATTGCTTTATGTGCCATAAAGCACATAAAGCTGGTAGAATCTGACCCTAGAACTCCAAAGTAGCTGATAATTGGAGGGTCATCTCAGCATAGGAGGACCCTCCAGTGGTGTAGTGGCTTCCTGCTGCTAGTGTAAGGGAATATGAAAGGGAAAAAGCTAGAATAAGGGTTTCCCTGTGCTCTGAGAGCCTCAGCTACATGTCAGTCCCTTGGGGGTCATGGGTGGCCGAGGTAACGTCAAATAGCCTTCAGGCTGCTCTGAGTGACACGCAGCTACAACTAGCCTAGGTGGGGAGCGAAAGGTTACCTTCCCAGCTGCACTGTTTGCTTGGCGGCTATAGCCTTTGTTCGTACCCAGCTCCTCTGAGTTTTCCCAGTCACTATGTATCTCCACTCAGTGTTCTAAAATATACCTTTACTTCCTCTTGAGTTGTCATATTCTGTTTCATACTTAACAAAACAAATCATCGGTACAACAAAATGCATTATTTTATGCAACATTTTCTCCTTGTACTAAGACAGCCTCATTAGTAAGGACTGAATGTATTTTTCTCCCTAATCAATACCCATTAGAATTAATGAGTCCATTACTTAAAAAGACAATGAAGTAATTTTAGTCAGCACCTTAGGCCTGGGTCTCTAAGGAAAAAGTTGTCAGAACACTCTTGTGTCTTTGTAGTAGATAAATATAAGGAGAGGAAAGGTTATAAGATCTTTTATGTATTCTCCTCTCATCCTTTATTGATGGCAGAGTAATCTTCAGACCTTGAAGGCCACAGTATGAATCCACTCATCTTAGATGGCCTTAAGTAAAAGATTTATAGGTGCTTAATGCAGTACAAGTTATGGGCAACCTTTAGTTTTTTGGGTTTTTATTTAGTTCTTAACTTTTTGCCTCTCTTCCTATAGCGTTTTGTATGATAGAAAGCAAAAGGGATAAGTAGAAATGATAGATGGGGACAGTCAACATTTTAACATTTTTTTTAAAGAACTAATTTATTTTACAGAATTTTGGTGGTTGAGTTAGTCATTCACAAAGAACAACACTAGTGTAACAAGGCACTGCTATTTCTCTACTCCAAAGGCAGATGCTGAACTTCAGAGCTCAAAGGAAATAAAGCTTTATTTAAAAAACAAAAACAAACCAAAACATAAAATTCAATCATAAAGGAGATACGGTAACACTGAGATCGTACAGTGCAGCATGTGAAACGATAGTCTTGATGCAAAGCATAATGGATTAGTTTGGTAGATGGGGAAAGCCTTGTATTCTTGAGGGAATGTGGGCCATAACTCGGTTGTTGCTCCTAGAAATATTGAAGGGGTATTTTACACATCAAGGAGCACAAGCAAAGAAACAATCACCTTTCACCCATGAGAATTTTATTCCATTAAAAACATTAATTTAAAATGACTGTCTTTAAACATTTATCATACCTCTGTGCTTTCAAAACTACAAGATCTGTACAGTCTTACAAACTAATTAGCTGTTTGATCATCTACTACAGTTTTGGGGGGATTTGGTCTTATACTTAAAAGCTAATGTGTGAAGAAACAAGGTTTCCTTATGGTGTATTGCTTTGGAACCTTATTTAATTGTTGACGTATTGTTTTGTTTTTTAAAAAGAAGACAGCACTGAGTTTTGCCCTTGTAGAGGTTAATAAATTAAAATGTAAAGTTTCTTTGTGTTCATTTTTCCACTAAATTGATCAGTTCCCTGCTCTTGCAACAGTCAAGCAGGCAAAACCTCAGCTAATAGATTTTAATTTTAGTCCCAATGGATCTCTAACTACCTGTTTCTTTCTTAGTTCTCCCAGCTGTTTTGCTTAATGTGGCTCTAGTCTGAAGTGTGACTAAAAATGGCATAGCTGGGGCTCCATGTTTTTTTCCTCTCAATTTCCGTTTCAAATATTTTCAGTTTGCAGCTAGAAAGAGTTCTTTCCTAATAAGCTCAGTAGAATCTCTGTAAATCAAGCTGGGTGCTTTCCTTCTGGTGCATCACCAGTAACAGATGTCCTGCAGGCCCAATGAGGGCCTCAGTTATGCTTGCGCAACACCCATTGCCTTCAGTAGATTTGCACAGGTAGCTGGTGGGCCCTGTGGTGGAACTTGGCAAACATCTAAGCTGATGACAGTAGAATCTGCCGTGGGATGTTTTGCCTTTTACTTTAGTTACACAGGCAGGGGTACTGGAACAGTTTGTATAGTGGGGGGGCTGAGAGCCATTGAACCAAACTGTAAACCCTGTATACGATGGAAACCACTTCAAGCCGGGGTGCAGCAGCACCTAGTTCCAGTAACTATGTATACAATTTTCTGACTGGGGAATTGAAGAGAAGTGGGCAGTTAATAATCTGTTGGCACAAATCATGTCAACTGCTTTATGTGACAAGTTCCAGAATATGTAATGCCAAATTAGTGCCAGCCACCCAATTTGCACATACAAAATCGGATTTTTATTGAAATATGACATACAATATAAAGTGACTTTTTGTTCTGCTTTTCTTTCTTTGAATCATAACCAGCTGGAACAAATTGCCCATACTGTGTTACTAGAATGCCAGACCTGATTAGGATAAGATTTATTGTAGCTAGAGGGGTTTATATTTTTTGAATTGTGTTGCTTGGTTAGCTCATATTGCTGTCTACTATGGATAGCTTAATACTACCAAACATATTTCAGGTTCTCAGTGATGCAGCACATCTACCTCTTTTCAACTCTCCCTCTCTTAGTCTCCTCTTATGCCAGTTGTCCTTTGCCTGAAGAGTCAATTTTGGCATCTGCATTACATCCGGGGTGTCGGTCAGCTAGCATAGGATCCTGAAGAAGCAATTTGGCCAATACCTTGGCACTTCTCCTAGACAGAATCCAGTGATGTGTTAATGTAGGCTAGAGGAGGGAAATTTTCACTTATGGTACAGAGAGTCATCCTTGACCCATTAATTGATGCTGTGTTCTTAATTTAGTAATAAGCAGTAATGAACTGACACGCACAATGGAAATACAGATTTTTAGGTTAAGTGCCATTGAATTATTTCAGATTTTATCTGGCAAACCTAATTGTATGGTGTAACTTCCTTTTAAATGTTTTATTAATATACATCCTGTCAGATCATTTTTTACCTCTAACTGCTTTCTTTTGTTTATGCTTTGTGTTTTTTCCAGAAAATTCTGAAGGGGCGTCTCTGCAGGTTGGGAACTCAAGAGATTTTATTATTTCTTTTGACCTCAAATTCATCACAAATGGGAGCATATCTGTGGTTCTAGAAACAACTGAGAAGAACCAGCTCTTCACCATACACTACGTCTCGAACACTCAGCTGATCGCTTTTAAAGACCGAGATATTTACTATGGCCTTGGACCTAGGACCAGTTGGAGCACAGTCACTAGAGATCTGGTGACTGACTTAAGGAAAGGAGTTGGTCTCTCCAACACAAAAGCTGTGAAGCAGACAAAAATAATGCCTAAGAAAGTGATTCGGTTGATCACGAAGGGAAAAGGCTTCATTGATAACATCACTATATCGACAACTGCCCACATGGCGGCTTTTTTTGCCGCGAGTGATTGGCTAGTGAGGAACCAGGATGAAAAAGGTGGCTGGCCAATTATGGTGACACGGAAGTTAGGGGAAGGGTTTAAATCTTTAGAGCCTGGCTGGTACTCTGCCATGGCACAAGGGCAGGCCATTTCAACGTTAGTCAGGGCTTATCTGTTAACAAAAGACCACACATTCCTCAACTCAGCTTTACAGGCAACAGCACCTTACAGGCTCCCATCAGAGCAGCATGGAGTGAAAGCTGTCTTTATGAACAAACATGACTGGTATGAAGAGTACCCAACCTCCCCTAGCTCATTTGTTTTGAACGGTTTCATGTACTCTCTGATTGGACTGTATGACTTAAAAGAAACTGCAGGTGAGAAGCTAGGGAAAGAGGCAAAGTCTCTCTATGATCGAGGAATGGAGTCCCTCAAAGCCATGCTGCCGCTCTATGATACTGGCTCAGGAACGATCTACGACCTCCGTCATTTCATGCTAGGCTCTGCTCCCAACTTGGCCCGGTGGGACTACCACACCACCCACATAAACCAACTCCAGCTATTAAGCACGATTGACGAGTCCCCAATTTTCAAAGAATTCGTCAAGCGATGGAAGAGCTACCTTAAAGGTGGCAGGGCAAAGCACAACTAGAGCTCACAACCAAAACCCCGTTTCAGCTGTCTGCTGTTGACAGGAATTATTGGACTCCTTAAAGCTAAACAAAGGTACATTTTAAAAGGTTGCATACTAAGTTTTTTGTGAACTATTTCAAAGTGGTCCTCAAAACTGATCTTCAGAAAGTAATTGCATTCCAGTGTGAGAATACTTTGGTCTGGGAGGTGGAGTTTGAAGCAGGGGTCCAGTCAAAGGACTGAATAAAAGCTGGTACTTTATATTGTTTACCTGCCCATAGTGTTCCATAGCGAAATTATTCGCACTGAACAAAATCCATTTGTACTCCTGAGTTGGGGGGGGGGGGATTTCTTATTTTTTCCTTTTTGTAGGAAAAAGATAATTTACAGAAGCCATATAGGTCTCTAAAGTCCAGCACTTGCCTGAAAAGTTAGTATGTGGCCTCTTTTAAAATGGAATTATCTGTATATATGTTGGAAACAGAATTACAGATCATGTGATGTAATGCAGTAAATGTGTATTTACTTGTAACCTGGGTAGTCGACAGTGTATCTCTTTAAAAGTGTTTCTCTAATACAAATTTTTTTCTTGGGGGGGGGAAATACACAAAATTTGTTTTAAATTCTATATATTGAGAAATATGTTGAACATATGGTTTCTTTAAAAAGATGTGTAAGTGGAAAACACACACAGCCAGCATTCAGGCTTGTTAAGTTATGTAAGCACAACTCAAGGTGGGATTAGTTGACTGCACAAAAACTGCAAGCATACCATTGACATTTGAATTTACAATCATATTTGAGGCTTGCTAATCAACATTCCCCCCCATGTAGTTGGAATCTCTTGTTGTGAAATCTGATGTTTTGTACTGTATTTTCACCCACACTTGAGAGGTTTCTGTATCAATATGATTTTTTTCTAGTGATTTAATTTTTAAACTGTTTTTTAAAAAGTGGATCAAGCATTTTAAATGTTAAAATTAAGATCTAGGTCTCTACACTTAGTTATACCCACAATATTGGCTTAATTTTTTATATTGTCAGTTGCTCTGACAAGTGAGGAAGAGTACTTGTGCAATAACTGAATGTGTTGAACCCGTGCATTCAGTGACATACATTATTGTTCAGAATTAACCTGAAATGTCCTTTTTATATCTATAAAGTCTTTTCACTAGCCATTAGTCTTTCATTTCAACATGTGTAGGGCCCTATCAGATTCATGGCCATGAAAAATGCATCGTGGCCTGTGAAATCTGATCTCCCCCATGAAATCTGGCTATTGTAGGAGAAGGGCAGGGCTGGGGGCACCCCAGCTGGAGCCTCCTACCATGGGCGAGGCTCCAGCTGCTAGTCCCAGCCCAGAGTGTGGAGGGACAGGACTTCCTCTTCACCTGCAGGGGCCGCTCTCAATCCTGGGTCAGACCCACCTCCGTGACCTTCCCCACCTGCAGGAAGTGCTGCAGCTGCTGGCTGTGACAGCCCCCTGACCCAAGCAGAGAGGCTGTGGCCCCAGCTGTCAGCGCCCCCAATCCTGGTGGCGAGGCTGCTGGAAAAACCTGGACATGTGTTAATCCACCTACCCATGCCTTGCAACCTTTGCTTCTGCACTGCTGGTGGCAGTGGTGCTGGCTTTAGAGCTTGGCATCCAGCCAGCAGCAGCGCAGAAGTGAGGGTGGCAATCCTGCTGCCCTCTTTTGGGTCAGGACCCCCACACTTACAACACTGTAAAATTTCAGATGTAATTGTATGAAAATGTGAAATTGACTATTTTTAAAATCCTATGACCGTCAAACTAACTAAAATGATCTGTGAATTTGGTAGGCCTCTAAACGTGTTTTGCCTCCTTGTACTTCGGAGAGAGTAAACAAACCAACTCATGTCATTGGACCAACAGTGTTTTTATGGTAGTGCATCACTAATATCTGCTAATATTTTGGTCAGTACAGATTATGAATCCCAAACCTTTTAAGTTGTAGACACATTCCAGCATGGTAAAGTACACCCGCTAGTTAACAGATTTTTTTTTTCTGTTGGTCCTGTTGTACGTTCCTAATGTTTGTGTGGTTTAAAAAAAATACCAAGGAGAGTGTGAGTGGGGAGAGATGTTTGTATTAGGGACAAAAAAAATTCAAACCACTGAAAGGAGAGATGTGGCAGATCACAGTAAGACTTTAAAAGCCTTTTCTATTTTGCTCACCAATGTACAAAACAGGTTTGTAGTTCTTTTGATCTTTGCAAACACATAACATGATCGTATTGATTCCAACAAAAAGTAGATGTCACAGCAGAACTATTTTGAACCCTAAAATCTTTATCAATACCAAAGTGTTCAGAGAGGAGATTTTCCTCAAATTACAAAAAAGAAAAAAAACAAACTACTTCTCCGATAGCTGATCACTATCTGAGAGTGAAAGAGACATCTTTCTGGTGTGTTTCCTCAACATTATACTGATTTTGATTTGGAGAATCAAATGAGAAGGTTTGGGTACTGCTTCTGTGACAAATATCAGTGCCTTAACAATGTGAACACCTTTTCCTAGTGATTAGGAAAAGTGTTTAAAAACAAATAGTGGCATTGATCTTTCCATGTTTCATACCTCACATTGGAGTCCATCCAGCAGCAGACAGATTTGTTAAGAAACATAGGTTAGTCATTTCAGCTGAGAAACTGATGTACCATTCTATTTTTAAAGCAATCTCCATTGCATTTTTGTTGTTGGAGTGCATATGCATGTAAATTAAGCAATCAGCCAGGAGTGTTTATGGAACCTAAAGCATGGATTCCTCTTCGTTTTAAAAAAGAAGTGGGCTCTGGGAGAGCATTAATTGACACCAGTGCCGGTAATTTCATGTATTTGTTTTCACTGTATAATAATCCCTTTTGTACCTCTGTTTTTAAACTGACAGAAGATCTTAGATGCTAAGGTCTATTTAACCCATTCGCTAGGATTATTGTACATATATCATCAGAAACACAGTGCACGTGGGTATATGCAAACCAGTGACACAAGCACAACTATAGAAGTGTGGCAGTGCTGTTTTTCTTGGCCATTGTGTGAGACATTCACTGAAAGCTGCTATTTTCACTCACTTTGTAATTGTACTTTATTCTTTTCTACATTTGACATGGGGGGTACACACCATGTGTTAAATATGCAATAAATTGTTTACAGGATGCCCTTCTAAAGGGTAGTCCTTTGTAAAGCTTGTATAGACTTTGCAGTTTAAGCACAATGTGCACATGTTAGTTTTATATACAGCAAGACATGATTTTTGCAGAGGGAAAGAGGTACTATTATGTTTATATACAAAGTAAATGGATCAACATTTGTGCTTAATGTAAAGCTGCTTTATAAAATTGTAAAATAAAATTTTTTATCTTAAGACATGGTTTTGGGTGTTAACTTTTAATTGGCATATGAATCACCTACATGATAAAAAATAATCGCTTGATTGCACATAAGTAAAAACAAACCCATTATCTGGTTAGCAATCTTCCTAATGGTTTGATAAATGTCCCCTTTCAGGATAGTCCTCAAAGCAACGACCCTCTATGGTGAAGGTGGAGCAGGCTCTTTCTGCTTCTTCCTAGCTTGCTTGTTGGGGCTTCTTTTAATCTTTGAGGTGACTTCCACTCAGACCTCTGATCCCCAGCCTCCCAAATAAGCTTGATACTGTCAGTTATTTCCACTAAAGGGCCCCAGAACCTAAATATATTTAATTCTCATACTAAATTTGAACTGATAATCATTGGACAATAAACTAATGGAGCAAATGGATGGTCTGCATTTGCAGTAATCTATACAAGAGTGTTCCCAGTCTCATTTTTATCTATAGCTTTAGCTAAATACGTCTTGCGTAAATACGTCTGCCTTACTTTTAGGTATAAAAGTTAAACCTGCTTTTTTGTTTAGGCTACTAAAGTTTAACTTACTGCAATTGAAATTGCAACAAAAAATGAATTGGGGGACCCTTGAATTTTATTCTGCTAGGCTTTTTCTGTTGTTGGGGAGGGTAGCTCAGTGGTTTGAGCATTGGCCTGCTAAACCCAGGGTTGTGAGTTCAATCCTTGAGGGGGCCACTTAAGGATCTGGGGCAAAAATCTGTCTGGAGATTGGTCCTGCTGTGAGCAGGGGGTTGGAGTAGATACCTCCTGAGATCCCTTCCAACCCTGATATTCTATGATTCCATGACTTGAAGGGAAACTTCCTGCTTAACACCCAGGGATAGCAAATTTGGAAATACCTTGCTAGTCACTCCTGTGGCCTCAGTCACTATTAGCACCGTTGGAGGTGAAAAGTTAGATGATTTTTAGCTGCAAAGAACATTTTGACCTACATAAGTATGTAAACTGTGAGTTAATGCATCTTTTTAACAACTTTATACAATTCAAATAGCTAGAACATGCCTCTGCTACAATGATGCAGACTTTCCAGCATCTTCCCTCAACTATTTGGACGAAAGTATTGATTTTCATTACTTAGCAATTTGTTGAGAATGTCTGAACTGAAAATAGAAGTGAATTTAAATATGTTGTCTTGGTGATGAATTTGAATGTTTGCTGCTCAATTTGTGGTGAAAGGAGATACATTTACCATCTGCCTACAATGATTGATAACTCGCACGTGTGCATTACATTTCCTGAATGTTAAATAGTTCTCGTCTATCACTTACTAATCCTCTTCCAAAAATGGAAGAAGCTATTTAAATGACACAAGTGCTCAGCATTTTAGTGTGTTAAACAAGGTCAGTTTTTGCTATGGTGAAGCGTGAACGGTGCTACAAATAATGAGTCTTTAGGACAGTACAATGCTTTTTAAATATAGCATTCTTTAAAATGTAATCTGCAGCCAGGGAGATTTAGGTTTGATATTAAGAAACGCTTTCTATCTGTAAGGATAGTTAAGCTCTGGAATACGCTACCAAGGGAGGTTGTGGAATTCCCATCCTTGGAGTTTAAGAACAGGTTGAACAAACATCTGTCAGGGCTGGTCTAGGTTAACTTGGTCCTGCCTCAGCTCGGGGGGCTGGACTTGATGACTTCTTACGGTCCCTTCCAGCCCTGCGTTTCCTAGGATTCTGTAACCCTAGAGAGGAGTTAGCAGTAAGTGACTCACAATGGTCACTGTGAAGACCACAGCCTGCCTTTTGTCACGCTACAATCTTGCTTAAAACCATGTACTACAGGAAGGCAGGGTGGTGGTGATACAGGTTGACCTAGAGCAGGGGTGGGCAAACTTTTTGGCCTAAGGGCCACATCTGAGTATGAAAATTGTATGGCGGGTCATGAATGCTCATGAAATTGGGGGAGGAGGTGAGGGCTCTGGGGTGGGGCCAGAAATGAGTTCAGGGTGCAGGAAGGGGCTCTGGGCAGGGGGTGGGGATGAGGGCTCCAGCGGGAGGTGCGAGTTCTGGGGTGGGGCCCGGGATGGGGGGGTGGGGGTGGAGCAGAGGGGTTCACAATATGGGAGGCGACTCCAGGCTGGGGCAGGGGGTTGCGGTGTGGGGGAAGGGGCTCTGGGCTGAGGATGAGGGGTTCAGAGTCTGGGAGGGGGCTCTAGGGTGGGGCTGGGGATGAGAGGTTTGGGGTGCAGGAGGGTGCTCCAGGTTGGGACCAAGGGGTTTTGGAGGGCAGGAGGGGGATCAGGGCTGGGGCAGTGGGTTGGGGCACGGGAGGAGGTCAGGGGTTCAGGCGCTGGGTGGCACTCAGCATGTGCCCCCTCAGGCTCCTATGTGGAGGTGCAGCGCCAGTCAGGCAGCTCCGCGTGCTGCCCCGGCAGCTCCCATTGGCCATGGTTCCCGGCCAATGGGAGCTGCAGAGCCGGTGCTTGGGGTGGGGGCAGCCTGCGGAGCCCCTTGGCTGCCCCTACATGTAGGAGCCGAAGCGGGGAGAATAATCAACACACAGAGGGGAGAAAACCCACCTTTGGCTGGCATCTGGGCTTTGCTCCTATTGAGGCAACTTCTGTAATCTTACAAAATTAAATGATGAGGTGGAAGAATTTCCCATGTTGCGGTTAGAATTTCTCTGCTCTAAAGGGGAGCAGAGCAGAGTGGACGGGAGAGGCTTAGTGTGTGTGATGGCCCAGGACTGTGCTCTGTCCAGGGGTGACTCCTCCCTACTTTGGTTCTTCCATCTAATCCTGAATCATGGTTCTAAACATCAAAGGCAATTACAGGCACTTAGAAAAAATAATTTAAAAAATGAACTTTTTGTGCACCGTAGGGGGCCTGAGAGCGCGCACCAGGCTGTCCTAGAGAAGCAGCCGGAACGTCAGGAGTTGGCAGCACAGGAAGCCTGGGGCCATTGTTTCCAAGCGCCAGAGCCACCCAACTGTAGAGGATTAGCATGGCTGGAAACCAGCCAGAGCAATAAGTGCTTTTGTTTCCAGTAAATTAAAACGGAACTGCTACTCTGTTTCTCCAAACCCCACTTGGCATTGCAGGCCTTGTGGGAACGGGCCGTGCTCTCACCTAGCCAGTCTGAGAGGCTGCGGACTGCCCTGGGGTGATGCGCTGAACCCCGAATGGGCGGCGATGGTGCGTGCTCCCCCTCTTCACCACACAGTCCAGGCCTGAGCTGGAGGCTCGACCTGAACCTGTGGCAGGCTGGTCACTTCCCTGCCAAAATGATCCTGTCGCCCGCTGCAAAAGGAGGCAGGAAGGTGCTGAAGGCCTTGGGCAGGGACTGGAGAGCTCTGGGATGGAACCAGGGAACTAGAGAGGGTCGTCTCCTCATCCCATGACTGGCTCCTTGAGCCATCCATTCCCCCGAACTTGAACTTGTACAGACTGGATCCTCAGCTGCTGTCCCCTGGAGTATCGCCATTGATGTCAGTAGGACGGGGCTGTGGATCCGGCCCATGCTTGTACGAACCTTCACCAATGCCGCTTCCGAGTCCCTGGGGCTAGTGCAAAGGCCAAGCACTGAGCCCTCGGCAGGAACATACCACCAGGCGGGGGGGGGGGGGGGATAGCTCAGTGGTGCCCCCTCTTGCCTACGAAGGATCAGTGATGAATAGTTTGTGGTATCTAATTTCGAGACTGTAGGGTTGTATGTCCGACCGTGCCCCTGCAGTTCCCCATTGTGCTGTCAGGCGCAGCGAGATGTTCACACTCAGCAGCAGCGTCTCCAACTGCTGAAATGCCTTTCGCTGCCTCCTGCCTCCGGAATCAAAATGACATTTACGTGGTGCCCTGTAATGTACAAAATTAGTCAGGACCTCGGGGCATGAAGGGAGGCATTTTCAGCAGTTTGTGCCCAATGCACATGAAGCATCTAAAAGGATTTGCTTCCGCAAAGCCCATTACTGCCAACGTTCAAATGGCATCGCTTAGGTGGGGAATATGAATCCATTAATTGGATCATAAAGAGGCCTTATTAAAATCCCTTCTTTATCCCAAGTGCTAGCCTGGGTAGGTCGGATCTTATTAAATACTCATATTCCACTGTTTCGGTTTTGTTTTTACTGTGGCTTGTTTGAACAATCAAATGTCAGCAGAAGCAGCTGGTGGTAAACTGCCTTTTTCGTCCGTGTTTAGGGAGTACGGCTTCGGCTGCTGTGTGCTTAATTGGGAGATGAGCTGCTTAGAGTGAATTAAATATTAATACTGTGTACTGGTCCTTTAATGCACTAAACCTTATTTGTGTCGTTCAAAACACTAACCAGCTGTGACTCGTCTCCTTTCCGGGATTAGTGTATTCCCAGCCTTTATGCGCTCACATGCACTGAAGCTAGAGCTGGCGGGGGACAGATGACTTTCACAGGGCTTTGCTATGAAGACTGCAACAGTGTAAGCAGGACTTTCCAAATGTCAGTTCCTCAAGGCAGGGCTGGGGCATTGGCGGTGATGTCGGGGGGTGGGAGGAGAAAAGCCACCGAGATCCTCAGGGGTTTTAAGATGTGCAAGGTGTGCAGGAAATAGGTGATGCTCTGTGCTGTTAGTGGCGGTGGCCCTGCTGCTCCTGCTTTTTCTGTCAGCAGATGACATCGTAAAAGAAAAAACCCACTGGGCAGCCCGTCTCCACCCCCTTCCTCCGTAGCTCATTCTGTGCATTGCAGAGTCTCTCTGCAGAGCCCCCGTGGTGCATGGAACAGTGTGAGAACCTTGCCTTGCACTGCTGTCCTTGTGGGCGAGAGCTCGGGATGGAGGCAGCTGGGCAACCTTGGAAAAGCAACGTAGCCTCCTGGCAGCGGTGGGTTTTCACCCTATTTGCTGGCGGTGGCTGCCCCTCTTAGTGCTGGATTAGCTGGAGTCAGCCAAGGTGCCCCCAGTGAATGTGGGCAGCTGTTGCATGCCGTGGTGAATCTGCCGGCGGCGCTGATGTCAGCGTTTAAAATGGAAGTTCCTTAAAAGAGCAAAGGTTGTAATTCATGGGCATGACATCCACCCTCAGGCAACTGGGCCAGCCAGTGCAACGGGCCAGCTTCCACTCACGGCTGCGAATGCACCCCAGCGGCACCGCTGGTCACTGGCATGCATTCCTGTACGGCCCCCAAGTGCCAGACCAGCCGCTGGGCCCAAGGCTTCCTTTGCTGCTCAGCGCTCTAGGAGAGAAGTAAAAAGCAGCAGAGAGTCCTGTGGCACCTTCTAGACTAACAGACGTACTGGAGCATGAGCTTTCGTGGGTGAATACCCACTTCGTCAGAGAAGTGCATTAGTACCAGTCAGTCCCACTAGGAGGAAAGTCTCCTATTGGGTGCTGGCCGGCACCCTAGCTAGCTGTCTCCAATGAGCCCAAAGGCCACCCACGATCACCTAGCACCTGAACGATGTGTCCAGTGCTTCCTTATGACTGTCGCTTCAAGTGCTAGCGTTTGCCAGCTCATCCATCTAACCCCCAGAAACTGCTTCCTTCGACCAGCCAAGTCACATCTCAAAGCCCTCGGCTCTGCCCAAAGGTACCTCTGGACTTCGAGCTTGGTGTGTTCTTCCTGGCTCCAGGAGCCAGCCCCACGGTGGCCATCGTTGAGCCAGCTTCTTAAAACGAGCGTAGCCGTGGCAGCAGGAGGGGCCAGCCGCCCTGAGCATGTGTGTAGCAGCTCAGGCACCCAGCCCCTCCTGCTGCTCCGCTCTGCTGTTAGCATGACAGCTCTGAGCAAGCTAGTGCAGGAATGTCTCCTGCAGGTGAGACCTGCACATCCAGCTCGCAGTGCAGCGAAGGACCAAGGCCCATGCAGTCAGCAATCCCACCTTAACCTTCCAGGGAGTCCGTTTTCTGAGACCAGCGCGTCTGCCTGCCCTAGCTCGCTGCACGGGCAGCTGGATTTCAAAACCAACAAGAGCCAGAGGGGATCAGGAATCAGCTCAAACTGTGCCAGTCCCCTGGCTGCCGTTCCTGCCCGCTGAACATGCCCCTGCTTGGAGGCTCAGGCTAAAGCTACTGCCCAGAAGCAGGCTCCTCTGTGTGACTCCTGGCTCTCCGGGGAAGGTGCCACTGAATCTCAGTGGGGCCGTAGTTTGGGGATTGTTTGGGGGGAGGGGAATAAACCATTAAAAGGAGGCAAGTTTAAGAACACCCTGATCTGCCCTGGGCCTGCACCCAGCAGCCAGAAACGATCATTGGCCTCCCTGGGCCTGAGCCATCTGCCTATGTAACTGACCCCATTGTATGGGCTGCAGGGACAGAGCAGCCTTCCTGCGCCAAAGGGGATTGTCCTTTTCCTAGGACTTCTCTCCTCTCCCTGACAGAGAACGGCCCCCCTCCCACGGAGAAGACCCACCCGGAGCAGGCCAGCTGCTGTTCCACTCAGGTTCCCACCCTGTGCCCCGTCGCTGTGCACTCTGAACACCGGGCTGACATCTGCTCCCCCGGGTTTGGCGTCTAACTTTGCCAAGACTGTGGCCATTTCAATCCCAGCTTCTTGCCCTCGGTGACTGATAGGAAACCTCCGTCCTGCGCTTGGCAGCCTGCCCTTTGGTGGTCCTCACAGCGTAGCAGGCTGGTTTCCCTTCTCCCTGTGCCTTGGGCCCCAGCAGCTCTGCCTTCCAGTCCTTCCGCTAGTCTCCAGTGCGCTTTAAACCCCAGGCCCTGTTAAACCCGCGGGACACTAAATTCACGTTTAAAAAGCCCCTAGGAAGGGCGTCGTAATGAGCCAGCAGTGCCTGGAAAGCAGGCCAGCTCGTGCAGGCAGCTCCCCTGGCCCCGTCGTTCCCCTCCTCCCCGCAGGGCTCTAGTGGCCGTATTTGCTACCAGACTAACTGGGAGGGGAAGTGCCAGGGGGGCCTGGTTCCTGTCTGCTGAATGCCCCGGGTGGGGTCCGGTTCCTGACTGTCGAACGCCCCAGGGGGGAGAAGCACCGGTGGGGGTGATTCCCGTCTGTCGAATGCCCCGAGGGGGAGGAGCGCCATGGGGGCCCAGTTTCTGTCTGTCGAACGCCCTGGGGGAGGGCCCGGTTTCTGTCTGTCAAACTCACTGGGGTGGGAAGCGCCTGGGGCCTGGTTCTCAACTGTTGAATGCCCTGGGGAGGAGGGTGGGGTTCATGTCAAACACCTCGGGGAGCGAGTCCCATCTGTCGAATGCCCTGGGGGGGAGCGCGGGGGTGGGGGCGGTTCCCATCTGTCGAATGCCCTGGGAGCGCTGGGGGTGGGGCGGTTCCCATCTGTCGAACACCCGGGAGGAGCGCTGGGGTGGGGCGGTTCCCATCTGTCGAATGCCCGGGGGGGGAGCGCTGGGGGTGGGGGCGGTTCCCATCTGTCGAACACCCCGGGGGGAGGGAAGCGCTGGGGGGGGGCCGGTTTCTCTCTGTTGAACACCCCGGGGAGGGAGGGAAATGTTGGGGGGGGGGGCGGTTCCCATCTGTTGAAGGCCCCAAGGGGGGAGCGCTGGGGGGGGGCGGTTCCCATCTGTTGAACACCGCGGGGGGGGGGGATGGAGCGACCCAGACAATAATACAGGAGTGCCTGGGGGCAGGGCCGCGTGCTGCCGCCGACCCCCGGCTGCCCAAGAGGCCTGTCCCAGAGCCCGGGCTGCCCTAGCTACGTCAGCCGGGGCTGAGAGACGGCGTTATGCCGCCCGAACCCCGCTATAGACCCACGGCTGCCTCTGCAGGGGCGGACGGGGAGACCCCTTGGGCCAGCGCTGGGCGGCTGTAGCGTGTCTAGTGCAGACGAGCCCTAAAAGCCCACGAGAAGCCGTCCAGGGGCTGTGGCTGATGCAGCAGCAGCATTTCCTGCGCGTAGCCGGGAGCCACGTCATCTCCTCGGCTGCCCTTTCCCTTGGCAAGAGCCGGCTTCTGCCTGGGGCTCCCTCTTCTCCTGCCGCCTCCGCCACGTTCCTCTCCCCCCAACAGCCGTGCCACGCGGTGAGGGAAAGCGGCTCATTACAGAGACTCCCCCTCCGGCAGCAAGATCCTCAGAATCTACCTGGTCCTCAGCCCTGCTAGTTTGTGTCCCTTGTTCGAGGCCTCTCAGCTGGCCAAGCTGACGTCACGGTCTTGCTGTAGCACCTTGGCACTGATGCCAGGGGGTTGGCAACGTCTCCTGGGCTCGGTCCATAGCGGGCCTGGGATGCAGCTTCAGCGGGGTGAGTTTCCTCCTCACTTGCCTGCAGCCGGCCTGGGTGCTGGCGGGAGCTCGAATGAAAAGCACCAGGAAGGTTTATGAAAGGGTCTGGTTATGCCCGGGATTATTGGCACAGGAAAGCACTGATTGTGTGGCAGGCCCGGGAGCCTATGGAAAATGGAGGAAGGCCTGAACCCTAAGGCTGGGAGTGCAAGTCGGGGCTCGAATTTTTGAGTGGCTGAGAGTCAATCAGCTCAGGGACACCTCTGTCCTAGTGGCTGGAGCAGGCTGCCCTGGCTGGGGGCAGGGAGCTGCGTAGCAGCCATGAGCGAGTGGCCGAGGGACTAGAAGAAAATCAGTGGGGAAAGGGGAGCTGAAAGGAAGATGCGAATCCGTCATGCCGCGCCCCAGTCACTTCTGTGCCAGCTGCAAGGGCATTTCAACGAGGACACTGCCAGAGAAACACCAGCAGCCCCCGCCACCTTCCCGGGCAAGGAAACGGAGACGTTCGGTGTCAATTCAGCTGCCTCCTTCCATGGCAGGAGCTACAGCAGAATTGTAGCTCTCGTCTACCTCTGCAAAACGCTTTGCATGGGCTTTTGAATCCCAAATACAAAGGGCTTTAAAAAAAAAAAAAAAAAAAGTAAAAACCTCAAAAGAGGGACGTAAGTCAGCACCCTGTACTAAGTGGGAGGATGTAACACATGTAGGGCCAGTTTAAATACAACGGATGTCATGGACTTTAGGAAATCCCAGCCTGGCTTCCTCCTATTTTTGGCAAAAATCCAGGTCCCATGACGCTGAAAGGTTTTTTTGCTAATTTGTGTTGGTTTTGCTGGATTGTTTTGGTTAAAATAAAATCCCAACAGCTGGAAAGTTTTTGTTCCGACAGTTCTGAAATGAAACATTTTGACTTTTGGTTTCACAACTTCCTTTCATTTTAAAAAATCAAAAATTGTTCAATGCTGGAAATCAAACACACGTGTCATTTTGAGTCAAATGAAACATTTTTGTTCCACCTGAAACTTTTTTTCTTTTCCATTTGCTGAAAAATTCTAAGATTTGTTTTCAGTTTGACCTACAGTGAATTATTTTAATTATTTTTTTTAATTTCCAGTCAACAGACATCGGTTATTTGCCCAGCTCCCCCCATGGCTGAGACGTGCTCTGGGATTGAAGAGACCTTTACTCCCGAAAGCCCTGGAGGGAAGTCTTTCGTTTACTGCCCAGCAGCAGCCCAAACCCGGCTCTGGAGGGACCATCTCTGGCGGCAGGGAGTCACTCGGCCTCTGGCCTATTTGGGCCTCATCCCTTCCCTCCATGCTGCCAGGATCACGCCAGCTTTCCGTTGGCCACTGAGCAAACCCACTGGGGCGCTTGTCCTGCGTTTCAAATCCCTGCTCTCAAGGGAAGCGGGAGCCAGGGCTCTGCTTGACCAGAGCTGTGGCTGCAGCTCCGTTGTGTTCAAATGCTGGGCTTGGGGTGGCTTTGGCAGGGGGAAGTTTAGTGGTCTGTAAGGTGCAGGTCAGACGAGCACCCTTAATGCTGACTCGGAAGCCGGCTGCTCCTGTGTTCCCTCTCTTCTCGCAGCCTGGTTATTCTTCTCCCTTCGTCGCCCTCTGCCGCAGCCCCTGTCCCTCCCCTGCCCCCTCAGGTGCTCAGGGAGCCCCCAGCCCCATTGCCATTCGTTTACATTGTCCTAGTGTTGTCACCCTCTTCTCTTCTCCCCCCCCCCCCGTTCCCCTTTCCCCTGGGCAGCAGCAGGAGCCTTTCATGCTTTTGCCTGGTCTTGTCTCAGCTAGCTGGGGTCAGGAGTGTTCTGATGCACCTAGCGTGGGGGCACCCTCCTATCAGTCAGTCCCGCTGCATCCTACAGTCCCACAATGCTGGTTCCTCACTCCTACCCCTCCTGCCCCCCCCAGCCTCACTGTCCATCTGTCCCAACAGCCGCCTCTGCCTGAGCAAAGAGCTACAAAGGAAAGCCAGGACCAAGTAGTGGGGAGGGGAACCCACTCTCCATCATTAGGAGGTGCTTCTTGGCTGTAGTACACGCAGGCCTTGAATTAACAGGGGCAGGCTGACAGGCCCCCTACGCAGAGCTCGTCAGCACACTCGTGTAATTAAAAATACTAATTAAGACAAATTAGGATTGTAGGCTGGAGCTGGCAGTTGGCTCAACTTCCTTTGCAAAGGGCAAAGTGAAGTAAACTTCCAGGATGGGGCGAGGCTGGAGAATTCTCCGCCTCTGGCCCGGTAAGAGCCAGCGGTCCCGTGCTGCGGGCCCCTCCTCATTTCTAGCTGCTAAGCTGCATTGAATGGCCAATACAGTGCACGTTTCCCTGACGGTGCTTGTGGGGAGGCCGTTGGCAGGGGGATGT
This sequence comes from Mauremys reevesii, assembly GCF_016161935.1. Classification (NCBI taxonomy): domain Eukaryota; kingdom Metazoa; phylum Chordata; order Testudines; family Geoemydidae; genus Mauremys; species Mauremys reevesii. The sequence continues at coordinate 3,494,206 of NC_052632.1, read as the reverse complement.
TGTGCAGGCACAAATGGGAGGCGTCTCTCTCAGTGAGTGGGTTGTAGGAAAGAGCTCGTTCCTGAGCCGCCGCAGACACTAGCTGTGTGTGCTGTCTCTCTGTTTGGGAACAGCCCGGCTCCAGCACCTCTCCAGTCCCACAAAACTAGCTCCCTCCTGAAACCTGACTCATCCCACCACCCACGGAGGGAGCAGCGTGCCAATATGAACAGGGGGGTGAAAGGCCCTAGGCTGGTTCGTCCCCTTCTTGGGGGATTTTCCTCTGCAGGCAGCATGTTCCTGCTCTGTTTGAGCAGGGAAGACAGAGCGGTCACCCCTCCCTGGAACAGGCAGGGGGCTGGCCCTGCCAATCCATGGGTGCCCCTGGGTTTAGGCTAATGCCCAGTTTCTCCTCATTTCTCCATCTCATGGCACCTGACTCCACACTGCCCTTGCTGGTGGGAGTAGGACATGCTAGTTGCCTCTTCTCAGAGCAAACCCAACTTGGCCAGAGGTACCCTCCACTGCTCACTTTTCATGGCCCTGTCTTTCCTTGATCCATGGAGCCAACACCTTCCCCCCCAGGACTTCGAGAGGCTTTCCTAGAAAGTGGGGCTCAGGGATGCTGCTACAGATACTCACCTCAGCCCTGGCCAGTCTGGCTCCAGAGCTCAGGCAGGAAGTGGGGGTGACTGCACCCCTCTGCTCCCTTCACTGAATTAGTTCCATTAGGGGTGAAATGGGCCCTCCTGTTTCTTCCCACCTTGCTGTTCCCTAGGTGTGCTGCTGTTAGTAACCACTGTGGCCCAAAGAGCTGATGCCATCCTTGGAGGTATAAAGAGGGGCACTAGGAGCAGGGAGGCGATTTTGCCTCTGGACACAGCAGCACGAGGACTGGTCATGGCGTGCTGGGGCCAGAGTGGTCTCCACATTCTTAAAAGGATGTTGAAAGATTGGGGAGAAGGGCAGAAAAATGAGTTGAGGGCTGGAAAATGTGCCTTTGGGTGAGAGACCTAATGAGTTGGATCTGTTTAGCTGAGAGGCCAGCTGATTGTCTCAGAACCTTCACAGGGAAAAAACCACTGGGGACTGATGGGCTCTCGAATCTTGGGGAGAAAGGCAGAACCAGAACCAACAGCTGGAAACTGAAGCCAGACACATTCCAATAGGAAGAAAAGCACAATTGGTGTAATGGCTTATCACCCCTCACTGATCAATTAAAACTACCAAAGGAAGTGGTGGAGTCGCCATCTCTGGACATCTTCCAATCAGGACAGGGTGCTTTTCTGGCAGGATAGGCTTTAGCAGAATGCACGTAATTGGGCTCAGTTGGGTGAAGTGTAATGGCCTCTGAAATGCTGGAGGTCAGACAGTATGGTCGGATGGTCCCTTCTGGCCTTAAACTCTGAATTAAAAAGTGTGAGCACAGCCCAGCGGCAAGATGAAATTTGTCTGACCCAACGAGGGAGGTTGTACATACATAGCAAAGGGAAGGCCCATCCTGGGTTATCACTGACAGTCTGCTGTTGCTGTCACAGGGAAATGGATTGACGTATCTACTGCAGGTTTATCAGCCTACCTCACTGCCACATATGCCGTTGGACGACTGCCACTCATGGATCAGGATGAAGTTTTATTCTTTGTAAAATCCATACAATTTCTCAAACATTACACCAGCAAAAGAGATGTATAGGAGAGAGAAGGTGGGGAAACCTCACCAGGTAGAGGATGTGCTTTCTCAAAGCACAAAGAACATGGAGAATGGATGAGCCAAAGGACATCTGTCACGTTGAAACATGACGGCCCAAAAAGTGGCCTGGGAGAGCCTAAAATTCAGCTGCCAGGTTACTGTATCTTTGCCATTTACCTGTTGGGTGGTCAGCTATAAGTTTGTATTACTGGTGAACTTGGGCAAGAAGTAACTTGGTTTGTGATTATAGGTTTTCTTACAGTTCACTATTGTCTCTGTGTTTGAATAAAGTTTCTAGACAGGTTGTCCCTGGTAAACATTGCAGACAAAGAGGGAACTCAAGCTGTGTAGAAAATTGTGTATGTATTGGTGGTTGTAGTTTTGTTTTGTTTTCTTTTAATAAATGCCTCCTCTTTAAAGTGGATTGTCCTCCTAAGGGCTGTATTAATAATTTACCAGAAACCAGCGTGATGAACCTAAATTTCCAGAAATCAGATACACAGCCATGTCACCATCTTTATCGTCATTCTGATAGCTGGACTCTCAAAATTCAAGTCCTTTGACTTTAGAATATCCTTGTCCGGGTTTTGACTAGCCATCAGCCTTTATATCATGTGAACTATCTAATAACTATATCACTCTCTCTCTCTGCGCCTCTCCCTCCCCCTTCTAGGTGTGGAATCTCATCTCAATCCCTGATTCACTGGTAAATGTCAAATAGTGATTCTGTCCCCTTCTAGGATCTCTGCCCAAGCCCCAGGTAATACAATAATCAATTGTCTTCTGATACTGTCTGCTTTCTTGCAGCCAGAGACTTTCCCCTTCCCCAGACCATTTTGTCCCCCTTCACCAGAATTATTTTCAGAAAAATCTTCCACTGCTCACTGCAAGGCCTGATGTTCCTGAGCAGGACAATCAAAGAGGAGACTGTGCCCAGGGCCAGACCAGAAGAGTCAGTGAGCTCAGTGCATGCTGGAACGGGACTTGGGAATGGCGCCAGTGCAGTGGAGCTATTTGTACAGCAAACCATGATCCATGAAGCGCTGTTATGTGCCTGACCAAAGTCATTCGAGTTAAGGTGTTCGCACGTCACTGGCATGCACTATACAGGTGCTAATCAGATGCTTCCCCACCTGAAGGAAAGTGAATATCTGAGGTCTGTCGTTTCCAGTGTGATCCATTCAACAGTCATTTACCAAGCTGCTATCCCTGGTCAGTACTCTCCCCAGGGTAGCGCAGCCACTGTGCGAACACCAGTCACTAACCCACAGAGGGCACTTGGTGAGATCTACTAGTGCAGCGTGTGACTAGACGGTCTGATGGGGAAGCGAAGTCCCTGCCTGTCCCCATAAGGAAGGTTGCCCAGGGACAATAAACTGATAGGCCATAGAATATCCTTCCAGCCTGCAGGAGTAGCAGTGTGTTGTCGAAACAGGTGCAATGGCCAGCGAACTAAACAGCTTGATTGAGTGTTAGCCGCGTGGAGGCTGTGGAATAGCATGATCTGAACAACAGCGCCATCTGGAGAGGGGCACCGAAGGAAACCGATGTAAAGCTAAGCCCCGAACAGGAACTACAGACACCAGCTGCTAAAAGGAACAAACAATATAATAAAATAGATTAAAAATCTGCCCCAAAGAGAGTGAGGACAAAGGGGAGCTACTCCCACACTAAGCCAGCTCCGTCAACCCGCTCCCTCCCAGTGGTATGAGCCTCGTCTGAGATCAGTGGGTGGTGCTGGCCTTGCTCCTGCACTGTGCAGCAAAAGCCGCCATCTGGGATCACCGTCTGGCGTCTCCTTGCTGCCTAGAGAAAGCAGGGGAATGTGCACTTGTGTTTTGGCTGCTGTATATCACTGGTGCTTGTTGCTGTTAGCAGGGCTGGCTCTCGGCACCAGCGGTCCAAGCATGTGCTTGGGGCAGCCCTTTTCAAGGGGCGGCGCTCCGGCCCTTTGGGGGCGGCATTTTTCAAGGGGCGGCGCTCCGGCCCTTTGGGGGCGGCACTTTTCAAGGGGCGGCGCTCCGGCCCTTTGGGGGCGGCATTTTTCAAGGGGCGGCGCTCCGGCCCTTTGGGGGCGGCACTTTTCAAGGGGCGGCGCTCTTACCTTTTTTGCTTGGGGTGGCAAAATACCTGGAGCCGGCCCTGGCTGTTAGGCAGCTGCAAAGCAGCCACTAGCCTCCCACCCCCGGGGGGTGCTGCATGCCCTCCTGCACGTACCAATATGGAAGCGCTAGCAGACGCGTTCAGGCAGCAGACAGCTGAAGGGAGGGAACCGTTGGGAAGGCTGTGCGAAGCCATGTGAGTGCAGAAGCCACAATTGCAAGCAGCCACAGTGAAGCTGGAGTTGGTTAATTAACCATGTGCCAGAGTGAGCTCCTATAAGGCAGATGATCCAGAGACAATGAAGCATATAACATGGTGGCAGTGATAATTGAGCCCTAGACCACGGGAGAGACCATTCAGAGCTGCACTGTGGAGAGCAGAATACGTCTGAGTGCACAGTTTGTTTGACAAGACCATGCTGATAACAGGATATGGAGGGGCTGAAGACATTAAACCTGCAAACTAAGGGTATGTCTACATTACGAAATTAGGTTTAATAGAAGTCGATTTTTTAGAAAGCGATTTGATACAGTCTATTGTGTCCCCACTAGGCGGATTAAGTCATGAGAGTGCATCCACAGTACCCAGGCTAGCGTCGACTTTCGGAGCATTGCACTGTGGTAGCTATCCCAGGTGTTCCCACAGTCTCTGCCGCCCATTGGAATTCTGGGTTGAGCTCCCAATGCCTGATGGGGCAAAAACATTGTCGCGGGTGGTTCTGGGTACATATCAGCCTCCCCCCACCCTGAAAGCAACAGCAAAAAATCTTTTCTCGCCTTTTTTCCTGGGTTACCCGTGCAGACGACATACCATGGCAAGCATGGAGCCCGCTCAGCTCACTGTCACTGTACATCTCCTGGGTGCTGCTGGCAGACGCGGTACTGCAGTGCTACAGAGCAGCATCCCCTTGCATTGCCTTGCGGATGGCAGATAGTGCAATACAACTGCTAGCTGTCATCATCGTCCCATGGGTGCTCCTGGCCAACCTCGGTTAGGTTGGTCGAGGGTACCTGGGCAGACATGGGTGCTCCTGGCCGGCCTCAGTGAGGTCGGTCGGGGGCACCTGGACAAAAATCAGAATGACTCCAGGTCATTCTCTTCTTTACGTTTTGTCTAATGGAGATTCAGTCCTGCCTGGAATATCATGCCAGCTGGAGGCTTCTGCCTCAGGATGCTCTCCCGGTCGGCAGCACCACATGGTCGCACCTACCCCAGCCTACCCCTTGCTCTCATGGCGCATGAAGCCTGGACAATAGTAAGGAGCAGTTCAGTTATAGCCTGAGCAAGTGCATAATGGTGGTAGAATGTGCCTTTGGATGTTTAAAAGCTCACCGGTGCAGTTTACTGACTCGGTTAGACCTCAGCAAAACCAATATTCCCATCGTTATTACTGCTTGCTGTGTGCTCCACAATAGCTGTAAGAGTAAGGGGGAGACATTTATGGCGGGGTGGGAGGTTGAGGCAAATCGCCTGGACACTGATTATGTGCCGCCAGACACCAGGGCGGTTAAAAGAGCACAGCAGGCCACACTGTGCATCAGAGACGCTGTGAAAACCAGTTTCACGACTGGCCAGGCTACAGTGTGAAAGTTCTGTTTGTTTCTCCTTGATGAAAACCCGCCCCCTTGGTTCACTCTACTTCCCTGTAAGCCAATTGCCCTCCCCTTCCCCCTTTGATCCCTGCTTGCAGAGGCAATAAAGTCATTGTTGTTTCAAATTCATGCATTCTTTATTAATTCGTCACACAAATGGGGGCGGGGGATAACTGCCAAGGCAGCCCGGGAGGGGTGGGAGAGGAGGCAAGCACCGGGGTGGGATAGTTGTAGGGGCACCCCCCTAGAATGGCATGCAGCTCACCACAGAAGCAGCATATCTGGGGCTCTGACCCAGAGTGGCCATTTGCCTCTTTGGTTCTTTCCCTAGCTCCTTAAGTTTCACATGGCACTGCTGCGGGTCCCTGTTATAACCTCTGTCCTTCATGCCCTTGGAGATTTTTTCAAATATTCCAGCATTTTGTCTTTTGGAACAGAGTTCAGATAGCACGGATTCATCTCCCCATACAGCGACCAGATGCAGTACCTCCAGTTTGGTCCATGCTGGAGCTCTTTTGCGATTCTGGGACTCCATGGTCACCTGTGCTGATCAGCTCGCCATGCTGGCCAAACAGGAAATGAAATTCAAAAGTTCATGGGGCTTTTCCTGTCTACCTGGCCAGTGCATCAGAGTTGAGAGTGCTGTCCAGAGCGGCCACAATGGAGCACTCTGGGATAGCTCCCAGTGGCCGATACTGTCGAATTGTGTCCACGCTACCCTAAATTCGGCCCAGCAGGGTCGATTTCAGTGCTAATCCCCTCGCTGGGGAGGAGTACAAAAATCTATTTTAAGAGCCTTTTAAGTTGACAAAAATGGCTTTGTCGTGTGGACGGGTGCAGGGTTAAATCGATCTAATGCTGCTAAACTTGACCTAAACTCGTAGTGTAGACCAGGGCTAATAATTAAGCTCGGGTATGGAAGAGCTGGAAAGAGGAATTCAACCTCTATGTAGACATTGCTATGGCCGATAACGAGGATGCTATGAAAATAAACCTGGTTTGTTACCTTACTGGAGAAAAGGGGCGAGAGCTAGTCAGACTCTGTGTGCAGAAATTCCCCAAGCTCAGCACACCTCGGAAGCAGTACTGGGCTGTTCTGATGCTCGTTGTAACTCCAGGAAGAATGAAAGAGTGGAAAGATAGAATTTCTTTACTTGGGATCAAGCAGCTGGGGAGGCGATAGCTGAGTAAAGTGCTGGCAGAAAGTTGCAATTTTGGAACTGTTAAAGATTCATTGATAAGAGACCGGATGGTGTATGGGACATGAGATTTGCAAATACAAGAGCAGTTGCTGAGAGAACCTGACTTGCCTGTGGGAAAAGCTTGGCACCATACAGGGCTGTCCAAAGAGAGGATTAGAACCTGGCAGGGCAGTCGGCAGAACCTGTCCATGCAATACGTAAGAAAGAGAAATGGAAACCAGATACATCATCAATAGACAGGAGTACAGACAAATGTACGTACATACATACATACAAGTCAGAAAGAAAAGTGTCCAGCTTTGGAGGGGAAGTGCTATAGCTGTGGCAAATTTAATCATTTTGCAGCCAAGTGTTTATCCAGAGAGAAGAAAAACCAATCCAAGGTACACACAGTAACTGAAGAGAGCAACAGTGAGTATGAGGCCATAATGTGAGTGACCAAACTGCTGGGAAACACAGTGCAAGAAGACCCTAGTAAGCACCAGAAACAGTTGTATGTAGCCGTGTTACTTGGGAAGAAAGTGATATGATTTCAATTAGCTCGTGGCACAAGTTGTAACATTATGCCGACCAGTCTGGTGAACCCAGACATACAGCTGGAAGAGGTTAACAACCGTACCACATTAAAGCCCATTGGGAAATATAAAATTAAATTAAGAAATCAAAGGAATGAAAAGAGAGAGAGTCTGGACTTTGTGGTCCTAGATGAGACAGCAGCAAGGCTGTGCAAGCAATGCTCCTGAGAAAAGTACAGTTCCAGAACACGAAGAAAGGGAACGACGGTGACTGGAGATACCTTGGATGGTTTACCTGGGACCAGGAGATGATATTTCAAGGAGACAGACAGCTAGACAGTGTTTATAAACTAGACATTGACACTCTTTCTTTAGAGACTGTGAAGCTATTTAAATGCCCAAAAGCAAAGTACCCATTGCGTTATTACAACCCCCTCAAGCCAAACCACAGAGCCCATGGAATTGCTGATTTATCCAGCCTGAAGAGAAGAGCACACACTGGAGAAGTGGTCTTCTGGTGGTAAGAGAGCCATCCAGAAAACTGAGAATATGCACAGACTCAAAGCCTTTAAACAACGTTTTGAAATGGAACCATTTCCCTCTGCCTACAATTGAGGACAAATTACCAGATCTGTCTAAACCCAAACTGTTTCCAGTATGCAATGTAAAAAATAGATTCTGGCTCATCGAACTGGATGAAAAATTCAGTTACTTGACAACCTTAGCAACTTCATTTGGGAGCCAGTGGTTAAGGATGCCCCCACTCCACCCCTTCCAGGAGGCCCCACCCCACCTCTTCCCACCCGTTCCATGCCCCTGTTCCATGCCCCTTCCCCCAAATCCCTGCCCCAACTCCTGCCCCTCCCTGCCAATATTCCAACTCCTTCCCTAAATCCCTGCCTGGCCCTGCCTCTTCCCCACCTCCTCCCCTGAGCATGCCACATTCCTACTCCTCCCCCTCCCTCCTGGAGCATGCTAACGCTGCCAAACAGCTGTTTGGTGGTGGCTGGGCGGGAAATGCTGGGAGGTAGGTGGAGAAGTGGGGATGCGGGGTGCCCAGGGGAGAAGGAAGAGGTGGGGTGGGAGGTGAGGGGAGTTTGGCTGCCAGTGGGTGCAGAGCACCCACTAATTTTTCCCCGTGGGTGCTTCAGCCCTGGGGCACCCATGGAGTTGGCGCCTATGTGTCTGAGGGATGTGAAATCGTGAAACAGCTGACACATCAAGACACTCTATGGGAGTGGATGGACCACCACGAGCGAGCTTTTTCTAAAAAGGAAGAGAGATGATTGGGGAGGCTCTCTAGCAGACTAGGTGCTAGCTCATGCCAAGGCCTCTAGGACTCTGTTGAACACTGACAAATGCGTAGCTAGAAACCAGTCTGGCTCACCTGTGTGTTAGCATCGTTAAAATAGGCATTAGATTTATAGAACGTGTTTAGACTTTATGAAATACTTGAGAGTTTCTACATGCAGTAATCTCATGTATAATATCTGTATCATGTTATAAGGGAATATTTAAGGGTTTGGTCCATGACCATAAAAATGTTTGCTTTGAAACTGTAACACCCGCCGTCCCCCTCCCCCCTGGACAGTAAGAACCTTTACCAAGTGTGAAATGCTAGTTTACAGCAAGAGCTGTCATCTCTTGCCCAACGAAAGAAGGCCCATAGGCCTTTGTGGAACATCAGTGGACAAAAGACCTTGTTGATCGCTTCCCCCACACACCCATGAAGAACACGCGCCCCATCAGTTTGAGCTCTAGGGGAAGGGAGTAATATCCCTGTCAAGGAGCAATTGTTATCGCTGTGCTGCTTGGACTTCAGGGAGAAATCAAGACTTTGAGGCATAAGCAAGGGATCCCTGGCTCTTTAGCTTGGGTCTTACAACAGCTTCTATCCTCTTTTGGAACGTGAGACTGTAACTCATTTGTGTGTGGATGTTTGCCTGCTTTAACCTTGTAAAGAGCGCTCATTTCTTTTCCTTAATAAACCTTTAGCTCGTTTATTACAGGACTGGCTACAAGTGTTTGTCTTTGGTGAGAGAGCTGAAGTACAACTGACCTGGGGTAAGTGACTGGTCCTTTGGGACTGGAAATAACCCAAATATTGCTGTGATTTTTGGAGTAAGGGACCATTTATCACAAAGGCAGGCTTGCCTGGGTGGTAAGATGGACAGGAGTACTCAAGGACGTTGTCTGTGACTCCGTGTTAAGGCTGTTGTAGTGCCTGAGGAGTTCAGACTTGATACTTGGTTGGTGCAATCGAAGTGTAGAGCTCAGCACCAGCTTGGGGTTTGTGCCCTGCTTCCTGACGGTCTGCCCGGAGGTTGGCACTTCTGGTTGTGAGCCAGTCCAGACAGCTTGACAGCTACTATGCTGCAAGTGGGACAACCTGTTGTGTTCGCAAGCAGAGCGTTGTCCATGACAGGGAAGGACTATGCTCAGACTGAAAAAATGTTGCTAGCAATACTCTTTGGAATGGAAAATTTTCACCAATGCACTTAGAGTTGCACCATGGACAGACCATCTGACCACAAACCGCTTAAAAGCATCTGGAGAAAGCCATCGCTCAGTGCGCCAAAGGGCATACAGGAAGTAGGACTGCAGAGGTACAACGTACAGATCGAGGATTGCCCAGGCAGAGAGTTGGTGTTGATGCACACCTTGGGCTGTGCATACCCGACAGAATCCAGCAAGGAGGGTCCATAGAGGCTGAGGTGCAGACAATAAATATGGTACAGTACATCTCTGTCTCCGAAGAAAGGCTGAGAGAGATGCTGAAAGGTACAGAGCATGACAAAACTAATGATCCTACAAGGATGGCCAGTGACAATAGACCTAAAATGAGAACAATATTCTTTCAGATAAGAGCTGATTTGTGTGCGTAGAATGGTATTATATTTTGGAGAGAAAGAACGGTTATTCCTGCAGCTCGTAGGAATGAGACTATGCACAAAGTTCATTTGTCATATCTGGGAATTGAAAGTTGCTTAAGGCAAGCCAGAGAGACTATATACTGGCCAGGAATGAATGAGCAATTATGACCTTTTATGGAAGTGTGTGATGTATGCAGATCCTGGGAAGACCATCAACCGAAGGAGACTCTGTGACAACATGGAGTTCCAGAAAGCCCAGGGACAAAGGTGGGAGTGGATTTATTTACCTTTAGAGACAAAGGATACATGATCATTGTAGACTATTTTTCCAATTTCTGGGAGATAGACTATTGACCAGACACAGCATTGAGAATGGTCGTACGGAAGATAAAGCACACTTTGCACAGTACGGGATACCAGATAGTGTGTGTTCCCATAACAGACCACCGTTTCTTTTCAGGAGAGTTCTGGAAGTTCAGTAAGGACTGGGATGTTGATCACAGAACATCTTCGTTAGGGTATCCTCAGAGAAATGACAAAGTGGAATCAGCAGCAAAAACTGCTAAGAAACTGTTGAAAAAAGGAAAAACTGCAGCTGCCTTTTGTTGACAGCCCAGAAAAGACAAAACAACGTGGATAAAAGGTCTGTTCCGACTTCCATTAAAATCCAGGTTAACACTCTTTGGCGTCAACAGGCATGAGCGCAAGCCACTTACTGCTGTTACCACAGAGCTCTGGGTCTGTATATAAGGAAATAGTTCATAAGGTGCCCGTAGATGGCACCCCACTACAGCTGCATCCCTGGGGTTTGCAGACTCAATAAACGGTTGCCGTGCGCTGCAAATGGCCTTCTTTGGGCAGCACCTTACAGCGACTCTTAGCGATTATTCAGATTGTGGAGCACCTGGAGATCCAAACCAAGATGGCCGCCCCCCCACACAAAGTCAGAGCCCGTCCCCTTGCCCTGGAGCATTTACAATCTAAAAAGACAAGACAGGCAAACAGTGCGGTGCGGGGAGGACAGCGGAAAGGTGGGACTTGACCGTGACCCCAAAGCAGGTCAGCGGCAGATAGATCCTTTGTCCCAAGTTCCAGTTATGTGCACTAGGCCATGCTGCTTCTCTCTGTATTTGAACCCTGTCATTGCAGTGGAGATTTTGTTTAAATCAGGGGTCGGCAACCGTTCAGCAGTGCTGTGCCGAGTCTCATTTATTCACTCTGATTTAAGGTTTCGCGTGCCAGTGATACATTTTAATGTTTTTAGAAGGTCTCTCTCTCTGTCTATAAACTATTGTTGTATGTAAAGTAAACAAGTTTTTTAAAATGTTTAAGGAGCTTCATTTAAAATTAAATTAAAATGCAGATCTTATCAGTTTTGTGCAGTGGTTCTTAACCTGGGGCGCAGGCACCTCCTGGGGCAGGGCTGGTGCAAGGATATTTTGCGCCCTAGGCGAAACTTCCACCTTGCACCCCCCCGCACTGCACATCGGTTCACTGAGGGGCAAATCCCAGCCAGCCTTTATAGACCCTAGGGGCCAGACATGTCCAGGGGCTGCTCCCCAGACCAGGTGCCCCCCTCCCGGCCCCCTGAACTCCCCTGGAGGGTGCACAGCCCCCCCTCCCCCGTGAGCCCTCCCCACCCCACCCAGATGGCTCCTGACCCGAGTTCACTCACTGGCTTTGCTGGGCTTGGGCTGCTGCAGCAGCTTGGCAGGGAGGAGTCACCTTCCGGAGGCACCAGAGAGCCAGAGCGTCCTGCTTGCGGCAGCAGCGAGCCCCAGCCATGGAGGAGCCGGAGCGGTGCAGGGGGGCAGCAGCCCTGCAAAGGTGGCGGCGCCGCTAGCGGGGAGCAGCTGAGCCCCCCCCGCCCCTCCTGCCCAGGCTGCGGCCCGGTGCCCCCCCCGGGGGCTCCTGCAGGCTGCAGTGGATGTATGCAGGCGTCAGCCCCCATGCGCCCCCCAGTTCCCCTCTCGCCTAGGGTTACCATATTTCAACAATCAGAAAAGAGGGGAGAGCGCTGCCCTAGCCCCCATTCACTCCCTCCCACTTCCCACCCCGATTGCCCCGGTCAGAACCCCCAACCCCCCTGCTCCTTGTCCCCTGACGGCTCCCTCCTGGGACCCCTGTCCCTAACTGCCCCCCAGAACCCCACCCCTGGCTGCCCCAACCCTTATCCACCCCCCCTGCCCCCAGACAGACCCCGGGGACTCCCACGCCCCATCCAACCGCTCCCCACCCCCTGACAGGACCCCCAGAACCCCCAACCCATCCAACCCCCCCCGCACTCCCTGACTGCCCCCGGGACTCCCCTTGCCAGGCCCATGCCAGTCAGTGCTGAGGCAGCGGGACGGGGGGAGCTGTGGGAGGGACAGCGGCGGTGGCTCACACTCCCGGGAGCCGCAGAACCCAAGCGTGGTGAGGGGGGAGCCGGGGGGTGCACCTGCCTGCGCTGTGGCCTGGTGCCCCACCCCTGATGTATGAGGAAAGGCTAAAAAAACCTTGGCATGTTTAGTCTTGAGAAAAGAAGACTGAGGCGGCCCTAATAACAGCCGGCATGTACGTTAAGGGCTGTCATAAAGAGGACAGTGACAAATTGTTTTCCATGTGCTCCAAAGGTAGGACAAGAAGTAATGGGCTTAATACGCAACAAGAAAGATTTATATTAGATAGTAGGAAAAACTTTCCAGTTGTAAGGGTAGCTAAGCTCTGGAACAGGCTTCCAAGGGAGGTTGTGGAATCCCCATTATTTGAGGTTTTTAAGAACAGGCTGGACAAATGGATGGTCTAGGTTAACTTGGTCCCGCCTCAGCTCAGGCAGCTGGACTTGATGACTCTTCCAGGTCCCTCCCAGCCTGACATTTCTATGATTCTATGAAGCCCAGTAGGTCAGGTTAGACTCTGAATAATAAGGCAAAGAATTAAATGTACATTATTAAAGATACTGGCTTAGGGCTAAATTAAATATTAACCTAGTCATCCTTTCACTTCTCCTTTAGTGACTCCCCTATGAGGCTAGAATATTTCCATACACAATTTATAACTCAGGAGCTTGTCGGATTTCTGGCTCGTAGGACGTTTGAGTTGCTACCAACAACGAGTCCTCAGAGGAGCGGATGGAAGGAGTGAAATCTAAACCTACATTTTCTTGATGATGTTTCCCTTTAACGTAGCCCATGTCCACATACAATTGCATGTTCTTCCTGCCCTTCTTCTTTTGACTTATTCAGGGTGGGGCTGAGGATGGTTTTTAAATAACTGGATAGTTTGCAAAAAAATAGCCCAGGCTGCGGTGATATTTGTCTGATACAAAACAGGCATTTGTGGTGAAATCAAACAGGGCCCAAGGCTGTGCAACACTTATTACTGGCCTGTGAATGTGATGATGGATAGTTAATATCAGCTGAATGATCCAGCTAGTGAACTCTCCAAAACAGCTGAACTTAGCCTGGGGGTGGAGCAGCATTAATGGGAGGAGAAAGAAGCACGGAGGTTATGATGTTATCAGTATTTATGAATGGATTTGTATTATGGTAGCATTCAATTGATTCCAATCCTGAGGCAGGGCCCCATTGGGCTAGCTGATGTACTAAAATCTATGAATACAATCCCTGCTCCAAAGAGCTTATATTTTCTACGTTCCTCAAGAAGACCACGATGGTGCATGCCCGTGCTTGGTTGAGGGCAGGATCCATACCCATCCACACTTGCAAATAAAAAACCCAATACAAATGTGCATAAATTTACTTACATAGGCATGTGTTTGCATAGATGTTGGCTGCTTATTCCACTCCCTGCATTAATTCCTTATGCCCAAAATCTCCTGGAATAACATGGGGAAGAAGGCATGGTCGCTCCCATTGAAAGATGCCCCATTTCTGTGCAAACCCTAACCCAGAACTGGGGGTAGGGGGTCAGAACCCAGCATTCCAGGCATGTGAGGGCTCCTGGCAATTTGCGCTTACAGACAGGAAGGAAGAGTGAAGGATGGGGAAACAATACAGGAGTTGTGTTCGTTTAGGTGAGGATTCAAATGTAACTCGCAGAGGTTCTGATCCAAAGCCCACTGAGGTCAATGGACAGATTTCCTCTGACTTCAGTGGGCTCTGGATCCAGCACGTGGCAGTCCAGCGAGCTGAGATGAAGCAGGAGACAACTCTGATGGAGGAAGCTGTGCTGGTGGCATGACAATAACTTCTCCTCACTTCGAGGCTGCTCCTGCAAACCCTGTGTGCCCTGCTGGAACGGGGCCCTTCCTAGAGGAGAGTTGTTCTCTCAGTAGCGCTGCATGTCAAATGGCAGACGGCCTCCACTTAATATGGCCCTGTGACCTCGAGGGGTTAGCGTGCCTGGGATGGGGAATCAGGAGGCAGAGGTTCTGGCCATGTCTACACTGGAGGTGTCCCTTCCAGCTTTGGGCTAGCCTGCCGAAGATGAAGAGTTGCCGTGGCGGCATGGGCAGCAGGATGGGCTGGCTGACCTGAGTGCGCAGCTCGAGTGTCGGGTGGGCTTGCACTCGGGGCAGATAGACAGGCAGCAGGACAGGCTCACCCGGGGACGTGTGCCTGAGCTGCAAATGACACCTCCCGCCTGGATGCAGACATTCCCTAAGTCACTGTGCGACTGCAGGCAAGTTTCTTCCCCTCTGCACCACCCTGTCCCCCTCTGGACGCTGGAGCTAACACTCCTCACCTTGTAAAGTGCCGAACTGAAATCCCTTACAGAGTCAAAGCACCAGCCGTGATAACAGCTAATGCGTGGTGTAGTCACACAAGGCTCTTGGGCTTTTTCAACGAGGAGGGATCAACTGGTAAACAGGGAAACAAGTTAGTTGTTTTTATTTCACTTCTCTTTAATCGGTTGCCATGAATTTGCATTGAGGCAAAGTGATCAAAACTGACGTGCACTGAGGTTATACCGAATTGAATTCTACTGGAAGCTCCATTCAGATGTTATTTACTGGATGAAATTAACAAACGGGTTAACTTGAATGGATACTCTGTGGAAAACAATGTGTTTTTTAAGTAGCTGGTAAGGGAAGTAAGTGGTAATATGGAGAAATTGACAGAGTTAGGCACAGGCCAAGTCAAATGCATTAAAATCCATTTGCAATGTTTTAAAAAACTAGTTTAATTAGAGAAATACACAGCAACACGCTCAATTACTATTAATAGCACAGGAGAAATCTAGTGTACTCCTAGTGTATGCAATGGAGGGTTTATGGAGTGTGATGATTCAATTAAAACAAACATAAAATACTTCTAAATCTCACTTAATTTTACTGTGCCCTGTTATCCAGCTATAAAATGGAGGATGATCATAATCCCCTTCTCCCACTTTGTCTGCCTTGTCTATTTATACTGAGAGCCTGCAGGGCAGGATCTGTTTCGTATTACATGTTGGTATTGTGCCTCACCCAATGGGGCCCTGCGCTCTGTTACATGAAATAATAACTGGCCCGATCCATCTTCCACTGAAGTCAGTGGAAGCTTCCTGATGGACAAAGTGCCAGCAGCCTGTGGTATTTGCACCGCCATGTTGTCTAGACCGGATCCAAGCAGGGTTAGATGATGAGGCTTCTTACCACTGCGACATTTTGGGATCCACCCAGAGAGTAAGGGGGCCTGTGTGCTGTGTGGCTATGGTTCAGATCCTCCACACCAGTAGCCAGGCCACAGCTCTCACCAGCTTAAACAGGCTGACACCAACATCCCTTCTGGGGCCAGGTCTTCCCTAATCTGCCCTCCCCAAATTCTTAATTACCAGACACTCAGATCAATCCCCTGTGGTTTAGCACTCCTGAAGTTGTGAACCCCCCACCCCCAGTTACCAGCTCTCTCTGGCACACACACGCCACACCGTTTGCACACCAGGGACCTGCTGGCAAGAAAAATAAACGTTTGTTAAAACCACAGATTCAAAGACTGAATAGTCAGGGAAGAGCAAACAAAATACAACTCACACAGAAAATGAACATGAAGAGACAACCTCAGGCTCTACATTTCCCTATTAGATAAAATCCCTTTTCTGATCAGAGTTACCTGTTGCCTTCAACTAGCTCCCCAGTGTAACCCCTAGTGATAGGAGAGATCCAGTGTTCATGGACAGCCTCCTGCCCCAGGACTGGCCCCCAAGTTCTGTCGGGTCTTCAGTTCAGCCCCCTCCATTTAAAAGGGTTTGCGGTTGTTTCTTTTCTTTTCTTTTCTTCTTCATTCACTACAGATATTCAAAGTGGGGAAAACTCCCTCCTCTCTTGGTTTCCGTTTGCTTTCATGGTTCCTCTGGCTGGACAATGGTGTTTGAAGCCAGTCTCCTGGGGATGGGGATGTAGCCCCTCCCTGCCTGATTGCTTCAGTGTCTTTCTGTGAAGTGATGCTGAAGTTGGAGCACAGTTACAATTTTCTATGTATACACCCCCGGCCCTTCATAGCTAGCACCTGTATGTGGATCTCGTAATGATTTTTAAGTTCTGTGCATTAAAAGCTTTTATAAAATATCTTACTCAATAAGTTCTTACAGTAAAAGAACATAGTATGCAATCAGTTGGTTTAACATCTTGCTTTTTGGGGGTTTAAACCTTCTGTTCTCCCCCTGGGGCATCTGGACCCTGATTGTCACAACCACCTTCATCAAACTCGCACACCGGTGACTCAGCAATGTTACGCCAGGATAATGCATGGAATGCGGGACAGATGTACAGATCTGCTGGTACAAGAAGGTCTGAGGCTGCTGCTAAGGGTTTGCATAGATTGAGAGTTCGCTGAAGCTGGGGCACCTATTGCTTTCTGTCGGCGGTGGAACTGAAAGTCTCCTGAAGAAGGGTATGATCAACAGGGTTGTTACGGGCAATGTGCAAGCAGCAAGGAATGCTGGGGACTTTTCCCTTTTCAGGGTCTGCGTTGGTGTGGTGTGTCCCACTCCCTGGCTATCAGTAAATTAAGATTGTGTGTTTATCGGGTATCTAAAGGGAGATCGTCAAAAGTGCCAAGGGGGGCTAGGAGCACATGTCTGACTGACTTTCACTCCTGAGTCTGTTAGGTGCTTTTGAAAATAACCCTGTAGTCCACACACACATAGAAGAAGCAGCAGTGACACCTATAGTTAAGACAGTGCAATACTTTCCATTATTAACTCTGATTTTCGTTGCTTATAACTTCAGGCTGAAATTTTCCACACTGGGTCTCTACCTCAGGTTGGATCTTTGGCAAAAGTTCACTCTCTCTACATAGTGAACGATATATATTTCATTAATCTCAGTCTCAAAATCAGCTGAAGAGTTCTGGCCCAAACTTTTCCTAAAGATCCAACCGGAGGCAGAGACCAAACATGAAAAATTTCAGCCTGAAGTTGTAAGCATCCAAAAATGCATATGAAACCTTACCTCAGCAACAAACACCTGAAGCACATCTGTCTGTGTTACATGTATGTTAATATAATTTAGGATTTAGCCAAGGCTTTGTGTTGGTGGGAGCTGTAGGAATTTGCTGTGTGTGTTTATAGGTTGGAGATGGAAGGCACTTCCTTGTGGAGGTTTGGAATCTGCCAGTGTCTGTGGTTACCAGGATGTGAGGGTGCTGAGAGCTGGTGAGTAGTCAGTCTCAACCTGCTATTTCTGTGCTTTACGCGTCTGTGTGGATGGGTTTGGTACTTCAGCAACCTCAAGTGGTTGTAACCCAAGTGTCTGTTGATATGAATTTATATACTGGCCCACGTGTGCCCTCAGTGCAAGTCCTTGCAGCACCCAGAAGAGTCATTCTGAGGGCAGAAGTTTGTCCATGGTAAAAGTTTTCCTTTTTGTGGAGACCGTCTGCAGGAACAACTTGCTAGCTGGCTGTGAGTAAAACACGGCCTGGAGAAGTATTAAACACAGACTGTCCCCGACAGGTGAGTACTTGGTGGTGGTGGTGGGGGGACTCACTGTGTTCTCAAGTGTTTCTGCCATAGCTTAAGACAATGGGGCTCCCAGGTCTCCTCCTTTCAATTGCATCATCACCTAGGAGAGATGGGAGCACCAGCTGAGCTGTTCTTTATTAGGCTCCATCTTGGGGGAGAAAAAAAAATCACCTTTTGTCAATGACATTCACTGATGCATCCCTCCCTACTGCTCTGTTCCCGGACGTCCTCGGGATTTCTGACACCGATGACTCGTAGCTACAGTTCTGGTTTTCACTCTGATTGCTACCTTCTGTCCTGTCCCGTATCGGCTCTGACACCACACTCATCACTGCAGTGACTGAGCGCCATCCAGCCCCGTATTACGCAGCGTGGCTGGAGAGCTGTTGCTCTGGGCTGTTTTCCTCTGCTCAGGCAGTAGCAGCTATGGCAATGCCCTTATGTCCGATGGGTGAAGTGGATGCCTCTCGTTTGCAGCCACTTAATACAAGTGCACAGGTACTAGGCGCTGCTGCCTTTTGTTTAGCATAATTTGTGTGGGCTTTTTAAAATCCAACGCAAATGTAAAGCGAGACCCAGATCCCACAGCGGCATGTGCAGACAGAAAGAGATTAGCTGGTGTTGGAACAGTCAGCACAGGTCACGCTATCACATGTGGTTCTATAAAAATCACAGCGACTGTTCTACGGGCCACTCGGTATTGAGGGGTTGCAAGTTTGCACTTAAAAATGTGACTGTGTTGTGGGTTAGAGGCAACTTTCCCTGGGGGCAGCTTGCCCCAGAACTGCTCACTGCAGGATCCTGGTGTCTTTCTCTGAAGCATCTGCTGTTGGCCACCGACAGAGGCAAGATTCTGGTCGAAAAGGATCCTTGTGTTGACAATCTGGTAATTTCTATGTACTTCAGAGTCAAAAAAACAACAACAAAGGAGTTGAACCCCTCCTCCCTTCCCTTCTTTTCCATTAAAAAACTCCAAACCATAATGGTAGCATCCAGCCAGGCTTTGATTTCTGGAAGCTGTGCAGATGCTCCAAAAAGGCTTTTCAGGCCAGGTTCTGGCCCCCGAGTGCCTTCTTCCCACAAACAGTCCCACCCAGCCGAGTCCCTGGCAGCTCTGGGTGGGGGAGGCGCCGCTGGAATCGGCCCCTGGGATTTTGGAATGTTCTCCTGTGGCAAAGCTCTATCTAAGAGTTGGGTGTTTTTATCATGAATTCTTCTTCTTCTTCCCAAGTCATTGGGGGCAGGCGCCGTGTTTGTGTCATTGCCTGTCTGAGCCCAGCTCTTCTGTCTCTTCCCCCTTTGTCTGTCAGTGTCTCTTTCCCCATGTCTATCTGTCTGGTCCCCGCCTTTGTCTGTCTGTGAGCGTTTGCCCCTGTGTCTGCGCTTCCCCCTCTGTCTCCCAGCCTGCAGCTGGGTGTGATCAGTGCCTGCTCCCGGGCTCTGTCCCAGGCCCCGGCCCCCAGCACAGGCTACACCAGACTGATCTGTCCCAGCTGGAGCCGCCCCCACCTCGCCGGCTCCACACCCACCATGGGGAGCCTGTGACAGCCAGTGCCTGCCGCTCCACCATCTAGAGTGGCCAGCTTTGGTTGGGCAAATTCCTGTTGATTTCATCCCATGACATAATCTTTAATTCCTGGGGACTCCAGGACAATCCTGGAGGGTTGACAACCGTATCCCCACGGCAGCACAAACCTGGCCGCTGCCCCTGTGACTCCAGAGCGCCCCTGCCGGCAGCTCCCAGGCTGCGCGGCCCCAGCCCTCGCCTTCAAGCTGCTGCCCCTGCCCCTCCGCCCAGGGCCTGTTCTGCAGGCCTTAGGGAGAAGAATAGCGTAAGGGACCCTCTGCCAGAGCCACACTACTGGAAGGTCATCTCGGCACTGGCGATGACCCCTCCAGGGCTGGGCCAGTTGCCTTTTTAGGGGCAGATTTTGCCAGCAGTGGGGCACAAAAGAAGCTGCACCACGTCAAAGAGTCTTTAAGTTTAAAGGGGCAGCGTTAGTGTGAACGGGCTCGTGCAATAAAAGCGCTCGCTCGCTGTGCATCACGCTGACGTGCTAGATCCAAGCGGAAGGCAAGATTGCCTAGATGAGGCTGTGACGCTGTCTGAGCAATCATGACATACAGATACCGTTTCCTTCCAGTAGCAATAAGCCAGCCCAGATACGCCAGGACATGGGTTGAAAGCTATATTTCCCCACGGCCACTGAATTTGTATTGTGTCTGAAAAGGGCTGTAACCTGAAGGTAATAGCACTGGGAGGTGTTTAAAGTGTGGAAATCCAAGGACAGTTTGCAATTTCCCCGGAGGAAACGGCTAATGACCTGAGGAAAGAGAGAGCCTGACCTCCAAGTTCTTTTGCTTTTGTTCCTATTTTACAAGTACTTAGAACTTCCTGCTAACCCGGTTTTCTTTCGAGTCTTAATTTGACTCCAGCATTGCTTTCGCAAAAACTGTAGCTAAGGTGGTGCCAAAAGTTTATTATCAACATCTGAAAACAATGTTTAACTGGTAGATTTCCACTGAATCAAAACTTGTTATACCAGTTCCTAGTTCCCAAGGCATGCCTCTGATACCCCTCCCAGCCTCTTCTGGTTACATGAGAGACTAGCGCTCTCTCCCCACACACGCATGTGTGTGTCCAGTTAATTTGGAAATATGAACAGTCACAGGAACATGACTAGACCCTACGTATGGGATCTTAAAAGGGCACAATAGATCCCAGGGTAGAAAAGAACGTCTAGTGGATAATGCACTGGACTGGGACTCAGAAGACCTGCCTTCGATTCTCAGCTCACCCATAGAGTTTGTGACACATTGGGCATGTCACTTAATTTTCTTTGTGCCTCAGTTTCCCCTTTGGAAAAGGAGGATAATTCTTCCCTGCCTTACAAGAATGTGTAAGGAAAACAATCTGCTAATGACTGAATTACTCATTACTACAGCGGTAAGGGCTATGCAAGTGTCTAGATCTGAAAGGCGGAGTCTTTCTGTCACCAGCTGAGCTGGATCCAGCAGTCTGTTATAAATCTATTTGTTCTTGGCAGTGCAACATGAAAAACTGCTGCTGCTCCATTAGTAACTGGGAATCACTGGACTGAATTATTTGGTGGGTTTGTGTCAACTATTGTGTAAAAATCACCAGGAATCATTTAAGTGTTTAGTTGGTTTATCACGATACAGCACCAGGTTTTATTCTTTCCAGCTTGTTTGATTGGCCGTGGTAGAATAGATGGAAGTAGGTTGCATAAATCTACACCTAGATTTTCAGAGAGAGGCAAAGTCGAGTCAGAGAGCTACCTACAACTTGAGCAGATTAATCGAGACAGAGGTTCTGTCTACACAGGGGAGAAAACCCCAAACCCCACGGCACCACATTGGGCCAACTGACTTGGGTTTAGGCTGCAAGGCTAAAAATAGTGTAAGGATTGGATTGGAGCCAGGGCTCTGACACCACCAGGGCCTGGGCTGCAGCCCGAACCTGAACATCTCCCCTGCTGTTTTCAGCCCTGCAGTCCGAGCCCTGGGAGCCTGAGTCAGTTGATCTGGGCTCTGAGACTCGGTGCCAGGTTTTTCATTGCAGTGCAGATGGACCCACAGACTTCCAGGCCAGAAGGGGCCGTTGTGATCATCTAGTCTGACCTCCTGTATGACACAGGTCAGAACTGCCCCACAATACTGAATGGCTAACACCTGTTCCGTGTTCCTTTCAGTGTGGTTATCATCTGGTTCAGAAATATGGTGCGTCTGTTTATCAGCTCCCAGGGCACAGACTGGATTCGGCATAACTATGTGCAATGTCATTTATCCCCTGCCTGCACGAGAGGGAAGTGGACTCGGAGCATGTTTTACCCAGGGGGCTCTCTTAGCCGTGTCTGGGAGAGTCCAGTCTGCTGATATTAAAATGTGATTGCGCAGATGATGGCTTCTGGGACGTTGCGCCCTTCCCTGTAAGGCATGGAGCGCCCCCAGTTTCAAGCTGCAGCTGTGGGGCAAAAGACCGAGGTCTGATGAATGGTCAGGAAATGGTTCAGAGGAGAGCATGGCTGAACATAGACAGAAGTACAGGAAATGGATTTGACATATACAGTCCACACTGACCGCAAGGAGCGGGCAGAAGGCCAGCGTCTTGCCTTTGCTCTCCGCATTCTTGGGCGATATAACTTGGGGCACAAGAATATAAAGCGCTTTCAAAGCTGGGCCCCAATCCTGCTCCCACTGAGTGAAGTTAATGGCAGCGTCCCCACTGGCTTTCCTGGGAGCAGACGTGTGGGCTCTGAACCACAGCTGGATGCAGATGCACTGGCCAAATGTCCAGCTCCCCAATGACGTGTTCACTCATCAATTTGCTTCCTAGCAAATCAGTATTTCGTGCCAATTTGCTGGCTAATGGGGGCAAAAAAAAAAATGCATCGGCTTTGTGCAGCCGAAGAGCATTTCGTTGTTCTCCAGGACCGTGTTCCAGAATGAAAGGATGTTGTGGTGTAATGTTGGTGTGTGTGTCATGGGGGATGAACTGAGTTTGTTAATCCAAATAAATTGGCTGTTTACAGATTGTACCAAAAGGAGGCCCAGGCCTGACCTTTATCCAGAGACATCCATCTGTCTAATGGGATCGGTGACTCACCTCCAGTTGGAAAATTCATTTCCCAGGGTTTTGAAAAAAATGCTTTACGTGACTGTGTAACTTGGCCAGGATCCAACTGTTGCTTCACGGGCCGTATTTACAGCCTGGCATCTGCTTTTGCAAGCTTACTGTTTCCATGGAGTGGAAACTACCTGCACTGATTTCTCAGCCGTCGGGCTTTTCTGTGCCCTGGGCGCAGGGTGTGTGTGCAACATTAACCACATAATGGGCCGGATTCTGCATTCTTTCCCTACACCCACTCCAGCTGCCTTTCCTGGGTACTGATCTGCTGCGCTGTGTGTACTTCCCCAATGCTGAGCTAACAATAAGCACCTTGGAGACACACCCAGCTCTCAGTGTTTGACTGGTGGAGCATTTGGTATGTCTGGAATTTTTTTTCATTTATTCTTGATAGCAAAGGCGAGTGTTCACTGCTGTGATTGACCAAGCTTCTTCAATCGCTCCATGATACCAATTCTGGTCATGTTGTAGTCACACAGCTGGAAATCAGAGGGTTTCGCCTTTTCTGATATGAGCGTTGTGAGCCATATGGGAGCCAGTCCTGTTAGCGGTGGATGCAGTCGGCAGTTGTTGGCGCTAGTCTGGGCCAAGGTGTAAGTATTAGCACAAAATGGGTTGTGCGACTAACTGGAACAATGGGGGGTTGTTTGTAAATTGTGCATTTGGACTATTTGTAGTGTGTAGCTGGTCACATGACATTTGGTTCTGCTTCCTGAGTGGATGACAAACTTTTTAGCAGGACAACATCAAATGCCAAAAAACGGGCTTCTGGCGTGAGTGTGCGAAACCCCCAGGGTTCGGGAAACGTTTTCTGAAAGTCCCAGGGATCACCTGAATGTTCAGAAATACTGACCAGCATGTCCCCCCCAAGGAGCACGGAACTGAATGTGAGCTGTTTACTGTATCCATAGATCTGTTTTGTCATGATTTTACTAGATCTAGGTCATCAATATGACAGAGGCCTTTAGCAGGAGGTCTGGAATACTTAGCTAGCTAATCGTCGGTGTGATTTCTTGTACAAATTCAGAGCCAGTGAGACCCTGAAGAATATTGCTTTTTGGTTTTGCATTGTCCTTAGCACTTTGCTGGCACTGTATTTGAAATTGCTGCCTTGTGCAGATAACTTTATAGTCCAACTGAAGGAAATGATGCTGAAAAGAGATTGCAGAACAGATGCGATGCAGGCTTGTGTATTTCAGTCTGAGGTTCAAAAGAAAAAGGTTTTAAAAGCAGCAATAAGAGCACTAGGTAATTCTCAGCCAAGGAAAAGCTAGGGTTGAAATTCTGGAGCTGGGAAAGGGAGGATTAACATGCCCAGACTTTACATTTATGTCAAGATTTTTTTCCCCCCTTGTGATTAAAACCTGGGACATTGTTGCATATTCATGAGGCCTGATTTAAAATGACCATTATTTCTGCTCTTCGTGATCTGTGAATAATGCATTGTGCCTCGATCTAGTTTTTTAACTACTGAAGAATACGAGAGTAATGACCTTGTATCACACTTCAGTGATTCAGGGCTCTTAGTCTGTTGTTATATTCAAATACTGTGAAATGTGTTACTCGTGGCTGAGAGGGCAAAAGTAAATATAGGGGCCTTATCAAAGAGAAGAAGAACGCGCTTGGTTTTGCTTACAGTAACTTTGACGCTGTGAGCATGGAGGGCTAGATGGGCAGAACGACCAGGGACCTTGCTTTGCAGGCAGGTACCGCGCTTCCAGAGTTTCCTTGTGCCCAGCCGTTCAGATGGGATTGATTACTCTTCTCCCCCACGGCGTGCTAGCTCCGCCCCCTGCCCCGCTCAGTGGGGAGGGAGGCTATGACCCTGCCTCCTGCCCACCCTCTTTTGCCCCATCCATCTCTTCTCTGGCATTTTATGTTTATCTTTTTAAGGGCCCAATCCTGTCCCATTAACGTCACAGGACGTTTTGCCATTTACTTCTATAGGAGCAGGGTTGAGGCCGGACTCTGTGGTTTTACTCTGAGGAACCGTGATGGGAGATCTCCTATCGATTGCGTCTCAGTGGCTCAAGCACAAGTCGGTGCAGTTTCCACATAAAATGATGATTTGAATTATTCCCCACCCCCCTTAACTGCCGGCTCTGAGACGCAAGCTGGGGTCTCTGGCTCACCTGCCGTTGCTACCTGTCAAAGAAGGATGTTGAGGCTGGAGCCTAGTTAACAATTCTGTTGATGGCGCATGAGTCAGAATTAGGGCTGCCAACAGTCCCTAATTACAAGGGACCTCCCTGATTTTTTCTTCTCTGTACAACAAGATCGGGGGTTGCTGAGTGGTGCAAAAAGCAGCAAGAAATACTCCTGGCGAATGCATGTGACTCCTGCTTCTTATTATTAACCATGGTGGTGATGATATTGAAATACAGCGTGGGCAGCCCTAGAACAGAATCTGGCTCACTCTCCCGCGGCTGACAGGGGTATAAAACAAGCTGTTGTCACTCAAAAACTCAGGGAGCCGGTCTGTGCCGTTTTCACATAGTCACTTTCCTGCCCATAACTGCCCTTTTAAGCAATCCCCGTTTTGTAACCTCTTTGGATGTTACAAAAGGGAGCCGTGACCATGTGCTGCCCTGTGTTCCCCTCCCTGCTGTTCTCCGGAAACATAGGCTTCTGTGCAAAGGGACAATTTAGGTTCTGGTTGATCCCAGCTGCTGAGTTCGTCGTAAGCACATTTTAATTTCAAAATGGACGATTTCCGTTTGTTTGACCAGTTTTTGAGATGTGCAGGGCTCTTTCCCCTGTTCTTTCTGTTTGAATGATGATCACAATGGGACAGATTCTGCTCCTCTTACTCACACTGAACAGTCCCTTACTCCACAACTAGCTCCGCTGAAATCTGTGGAACTACGTGTGAAGTATGGTCTGATTCGTGTATAGATGTGCCAGGATTGGGCCTAATATTACCTTCTGTTTCTATAGTATTTGATTTCTTAAAGCTCTTTGACACAAATGATTTCAGATTTCCAGACCCTTGAAGGAAGGCAGGCGTCTGGTTTTATCTCCATTTTAGAGGTGGGGAAACTGAGGGACAGAAAGATAGGACTTGGGACACTAAAGAGGCCTGTGGGTTTATACATTAAGTACCTGTATGCTGCTTCCTGTAGGTCTCGGTAAACTGAATCCAGAACAGAATCTGATATTATTTTGGACTGATATTATTTCCAATAAAACAGGAGGACTTGTGGCACCTTAGAGACTAACAAATGTATTTGAGCATAAGCTTTTGTGGGCTACAGCCCACTTCATCGGATGCATAGAATGGAACATATAGTGAGGAGATCTATATATACACATACAGAGAACATGAAAAGGTGGGAGTTCCCCTACCAACTCTAAGAGGCTAATTAATTAAGATGAGCTGTTGTCAGCAGGACATGCTATTGTTAGCTGGAGGCATGTAGGTAAGTATAGCGGTCAGTAGGCTTCTGGTATAGGGTGGTGTTTATGTGACCATCGCTTATTAGCACAGTAGTGTCAAGGAAATGGACCGCTCGTGTGGACTGGTCCAGGCTGAGGTTGATGGTGGGATTTCCTTGACACTACTGTGCTAATAAGCATTGATCACATAACCACCACCCTATATCAGAAACCTACTGACTGCTCTATTTACCTACAGGCCTCCAGCTTCCATCCAGGACACACCACACGGTCCACTGTCTACAGCCAAGCTCTAAGATACAACCGCATTTGCTCCAATCCTTCGGACAGAGACAAACACCTACAAGATCTCTATCAAGCATTCTTAAAACTACAATACCCACCTGCTGAAGTGAAAAAACAGACTGACAGAGCCAGAAGAGTACCCAGAAGTCACCTACTACAAGACAGGCCCAACAAAGAAAATAACAGAACACCACTAGCCGTCACCTTCAGCCCCCAACTAAAACCTCTCCAGCGCATCATCAAGGATCTACAACCTATCCTGAAAGATGATCCCTCACTTTCACAGATCTTGGGAGACAGACCAGTCCTTGCTTACAGACAGCCCCCCAGCCTGAAGCAAAAACTCACCAGCAACCGCACACCATACAACATAGACACTAACCCAGGAACCTATCCTTGCAACAAAGCCCGATGCCAACTCTATCCACATATCTATTCAAATGACACCATAATAGGACCTAATCACATCAGCCATACCATCGGGCTCGTTCACCTGCACATGTACCAACATGATATATGCCATCATGTGCCAGCAATGCCCCTCTGCCATGTACATTGGCCAAACTGGACAGTCTCTATGCAAAAGAATAAATGGACACAAATCTGACATCAGGAATCATAACATTCAAAAACCAGTAGGAGAACACTTCAACCTCTCTGGCCACTCAATAACAGATTTAAAGGTGGCAATTTTGCAACAGAAAAGCTTCAAAAACAGACTCCAATGAGAAACTGCTGAACTTGAATTAATATCAGGGGCGGCTCTAGACCCCAGCCAAGCAGCGCGCGGGGGCGGCTCGGGGCGGGGGCATTTGGCTCGGAGGGTGGAGGCGCGCATCAGCATGGGCCGTCGACCGGAGGACGGGACCGCAGGACGCGGCCGCAGGCATGGGCGCCCCCGCCTTCCCCCCGCTCTGCTGAGCTGAGCTCCGCAGCGCAGGCGTGCGCTTGCGCTGGTCTCCGTCCGGGACCTGGCGCGCAGGCACGCCGGCAGGAGAGAACCGAGCCGCGGAAGAGGGGGGGACCGAAGGAGCGGGAAGCCGCGCGCGCAGCGCGGCGGCTGCCGCAGCGCTCGGCTTAGAGAGGCGCCCCCATTAATATGCAAACTAGATACCATCAATTTAAGCTTGAATAGAGACTGGGAATGGCTGAGCCATTACACACATTGAATTTATTTCCCCGTGTTAAGTATCCTCACACCTTCTTGTCAAACTGTCTGTAATGGGCTATCTTGATTATCACTACAAAAGTTTTTTTTTCCTGCTGACAATAGCTCATCTTAATTATTAGCCTCTTAGAGTTGGTAGGGGAACTCCCACCTTTTCATGTTCTCTGTGTGTGTATATATATCTCCCCACTATATGTTCCAGTCTATGCATCTGATGAAGTGGGCTGTAGCCCATGAAAGCTTATGCTGAAATAAATTTGTTAGTCTCTAAGGTGCCACAAGTCCTCCTGTTCTTTTTGCGGATACAGACTAACACGGCTGCTACTCTGAAACCTTCCAATAAAACGTGAATCAGAATGAATTCGCTCCTAATCCCAGAGAGCAGCCTGCATGCTTAACCGCTGTGCCCTGCCCTGCGCCAGCATGCTGCGCGCCACCCCACAGCTGGCTAATGTGTATGTACTGCCTGGCCAAGTGGCTGCCGCAAGCATATCTCACTCAGAGCTTCTCTGCTTCTGTTGCCCTGCCCTTAAGAGGTCAACAGGTTGTTTTTGTTTCTTTTGCAAACCTGTCAGCCCACTTACTCTCACTGAGCTGCTGTCTACGCCCCAGCTCAGCCCCAAACAATTCTGCTACTTACCACATTTCTAGCACAGGGCTGATCTGTGCACTTTCCATTGTACAGAGAAGAATAGTGCTGACATCCTGGTGCTGAGGGGGCTGCCAGCTCCTCTGGTTATTAGGGCATAGGCGAGTGCATCCCGGCTCCCAGAGGCAGAGATGTAAGTACAGTGCATATTTGCTTCCCAGCAGCTCTTCTGGTTTTTATGCAGCTTTTTTGATGGTCTTTTATGTTGCTTGTAGTGAAATATACTGAATTTTTATATAATAAATGCAAACAGCACTTTTGACTGTAACTAGGCGTGGAAGGATTAGATTGGTAAATGTCGATTTCACTGTACACACAGAAACCAATGAAAAAATATTTCCATTGGAAAATAATCAAATTTTACAGCTAGACAAAGTAAGAAAAATGCTGCATGAGTATTTATTCACATTTAATGTCAGGATAGTTCCTTTGTATATTTTGATGTGTGATACTGGAAATTTGTGTTTCAATGGTTATAAAGTTTTAACTTTTTGAATACCCACATTTATCGTTAGACAGTAATTGTTTAACCCCCCCTTGTCTGACCACCCCATAATTTCACACAACTGTGAAAATTTAAACCAATAAATAACTTTAAAAATAAACCTCAATATTATCTGTCAAAATTATTTTTAAAAAAATCAGATTCTGCCAAGCCCAACTATCTGCAATCTGCAAAAGAAAGTTTGAACTCTCTCTCTCTCTCTCACACACACACACACACACACACACACACACACACACACACACACACACACACACACACACACACAGCAATGGAAAATTAGTATGTATTTTGTGTCATAAGAACAATTCGTTTATTTTAAGAAGTCGCTTCCTTCGTTCATTCATACTGTAACAATAATATCTTAAGTGTATAATACCATTTGTGCTGTCATTCCAAAACACTTTACAAGCAGACATACGCCACTGAAATGCAGCCATCTCTGGTGTGCAGTAGAAATCTGATCACCCTGGATTCAACAAAGCATCTTAACACATGCTTAAGTCTGCTTGAAAGTGACTTCAATGGGACTTCAGCAAACACTTAGAACGTTTTCTTTGTGTTTAAATGCTTTGCTGTGTTGGGCCCTAACCAGTAATAAATGATATAACAAACCTATTATAAATTCCTCACCGTTCTGCCTACAAGGTTTTGGCAATTCTTAGGTTGTTACCTTTAGTGGTGATTATGCGGGAGGGCTCAGTCACTGGTTTTATAGCTTAACAATTCTCTCTTGTGCTGTACAGAGTAAATCATAAAAGTTAATAATTAACAGCTAAAATATTTCTCTTGAATTTAAATCATCCTGTGTGCACTGTTGTATTTTAACTCTGGTTGTGTCTGCCATGCAGCCAGTGCTAATAAATGTAACTATAGAAACTCTACAATGGAAGGTTGTGCTTCAGGCAGACCTGTTTACCCTAGGCCCATGTTTTCCTGAATAAAAGCGCTCCCTTGTAGAAGAGAGGTGATTCTATAGGGGAATGGCAGGGCTTCTCATTTAGAGAAACACATCTTGAAAAACTGGAAGTTAAACTGTCAGGCTGAAATATTCCTGTGTAAACTTAACAGCAAAAGAACGGCTGGCTCCTGCCCTTGGAGATGTGGGCGTGCACCATATGTAGTGTGTTTTGTAAAAAATCTACTCAGCGTGTGTGGACATATGCTTGGCTGAGTTTGCAAGATAAGCAGGGAGACGCTTCTCTACATTCAAGCTTCAAAGCCAAATTTTGACCAGGATCTTGAAGCCCTTAGGTGCATGTTGCTCCCATGGAACTCAGTGGAGAGTAACATGAGGCTTGTACAAGGGGAAGTTGTGTTAAAGGGAATTGGACGAACTGTGAGAAAGTTTGTGTCTCTGTTTTTGGGGAGGGAAGTCGTAACTTTTACAAAGATCTCTCTATCCTCATGACTGCATGCAGCACTCACCTGCATGTGCATCTCACCACCCTTCATACGCCACTTTCTGGTTGCTTGTTAATGTTTCCCTTATTCAAATTAGTGCAGCGTCCAGGAGTGCAAGTAGGGTGGTACCTTCCAGTGCGCAGTACCGGCAAGAGATTGTTAGTGGGTACGGGGTACCAGAAAGATGGGGGGGAGGGGCTGCACTCTGCTCCTTAAAGGAACGGAACACAGCTAGGGAGGACATTCATTCTTTATATGGCTTTAACAGCACAATACATATGCTAACAAACCTAAACAAAGGCTTTGTTTAAGTTTGTTAGCTTATGTATTGTGCTGTTACATTGGTCAGGAGTCCTCAAGAAGGGAGGTGTATGGGGTGGACGGAAGGTTTAAACAGTGTTTTTTATTCTGTTTCTCCCCATTGGTCTGAATTATCCATGACATCCATACTGCATCACATTAAGTCCAAATCAGTAGAGGAATGCCTCTGCTTGCACTGACTAGAGGAGGTTTGGGTTCTGATGTCAGCCCAGTTCTGCAGCCTGATGGGAATCAGATCTTGTCCCCAGTGTACGCAGAATTCTTCTTTGCAGCCGAACTAGTCTAAAAGCTTATCTACACTGCCACTTACAGCTCTGAAACTTTCCTCTCTCAAGGGTGTGAAAAAACACCCCTCCCCTGAGAGATGCAAGTTTCAGAGCTGCAAAGTGGCAGTATAGATAGAGCTACAGCACTGGGGGCTACTCCCCTCATGGGGGTGGGGTTTTTACAGCACTGGGGGCTACTCCCCTCATGGGGGTGGGGTTTTTTACAGCGCTGGGAGAGCTCTCCCATTTTGCTAACTGGAACGGAAGCAGCAAAACAAAGAAAACAAATGCCTCATTTTCCAGCTTTGTGGGTGAGAGAACTATAAGTGAATATTATAATGCCGGACACTGACGGCCTTAAACCAGCTGCCTCAGGAATCTGCCAAGAACTTTGCACATGGAGGGTCACATGGGGAGGTCATGTGTCCCCTCCCCTTATGTCCCTCCCATGAGTAGAGTACCGGCAAGAAATGATTTCTACTAGTACCACTGGCAGCGTCCCAGAGGCCACAGGGGTCTTGCTGTGGGAGCAGAGGGAAATGGGACCGTAGGGTTGGTTGTCTGCCCTTGCTAGTCTTTTCATCGGTTCTAGAGTTGTGCATAGTTGACTCTGAGCTTTAGAGAGGGGACTATATTTCTGACACTTGGCCAGTGAGACCAGAAGACATTTCAGCTGTTTCAGGCGCGTGTAATTAATGAGATGTATTCATATCAACATAGCTTTTTGGGTACTTTGACTCTCTCTCTGGTCAGCAGTGAATGCCAGCTTGGAGGGTGAACAGGCAAGCTAGTGGTGCACAAGGGAGAACGGTTTGCCATGACGAAATCAAGGCTAGAAATGAGAAGGTTCCCAGCTATTGGAGGAGTGACATTTTGGAACAGCCTCTCATTAGCCCTAATACAGGCAAACAAATGAACTAGTTTGAAGATGGAGCTTGATAAATTTCAGAAGGGAATTATATGAGGGGGCTGCCTGGAAAAGTACAGGCCTGGACATGGTGACTCTGATGGGAGGTTCCTTCCAATCCTGTGTCAATTTGTAATATATTGATACACAACACAGTAATTCGCTAGCGAGGGCATATTGCTCATCCAGGACACGTTTCTGAAATGAACTATCAGCTGCTCTTAGATACTACACTGATGGATGCCGATACAAGAACCTAGATACACAGACAGAGTCAGTGACTAGTTATTTGTACGCCCGATTACCTGATTTGCAATCGTGGTAACTCAGCGTATCAGACACTCGGCTTTGTCTGAGACTAAAAATGTGGGTCATGTGCTGATCAACGATCCGACATGTAAACCATGTCGCCATGTAGCAAACACGTGGAGCTGCTCACAGGACTTTTCCAGTTTCACTAAAATAAGAGTTTGTATTTTTTCTGTCCCGTGGCTCCCTTCAGTCGTGTTCATAGCAAATGTTTCTGGCAAAGGACAGGAACGAGCAGAGCTTGTTCCAGACCTTGAGAGTCCGGGTGAGCACTGGAGGGCCCAGTTCTGCATGGTGGGGAATGTTCTCAATGGGGATTTGGAGCATTGCCCCACAGGGTTTGACCCATCGCTTGGACTGCAGTGAGAAAAACGCTTAACTAAAAAGGGGACCTTAGCAGACCAGACGCTGCCTGTCACAAGACAAAACTCTGAGCCTGTAGGACCCTGCTTGTAAATCTGAAAGAAGTAAAGTAATTACAGATCATGGAAAAAATCGGACGTGATGTGTAAACTTCAAAAGCATTTCTGATGGTTTTTATGTCACGTGTTACATTTCTGGGATAGGTTCATTTTCTTCGTTTAAAATAGGTGAGTGACCATCGAACCCTTTTTTCTGGGAAGTTGCTTTGCATGGAGGACTCCCATTATGCAGAGCAGCTCAGGAGTTGCACAGCCACAGACTGTGTTTAATAGTGTTGGAAGGCTGGATATGAGAGAGTGAGGCAAACTCTCATGATAAGGTGTGGGGCATTTGCAGGCAAATAAAAAGGGAGTGTGTTCACTTCTCCGGGTAGAGAATAATTGTAGGGTGGAAAAGGATATCAAAGGCTTTGCTTGATATGGGGTTTCTCTACCACTGGTGCTGTGTGTCTACATGGAATCAGTCCAGCACTTAGTCTGATCCTGTCCTGGGCCGATGCCCCTCAGCTCTTAGTGAGGTTGTGACGGGGACGTTATGCACAAGAGAAAAGGGGAAGACGGAATAATTGGGCTGTCTGTCAAAGGACGTGTGTATTGATACAGAAAATAATGAAACTGCCATTTTCAAATCTAAGTTTGTGGTGCCAGTTTGTCTGTCACTTGGATAATACTGCTTTAAATATTGTCCAGGCACTGCGACTGGTATGTGACCGTGCTAGTAACACTTGGCTACAGACCTACTGGAAGGCGAGGCAAGCTGATGAAATATATGTTTGGATACTCACCCTTAAATGACCCTTCACCACAATCTTTGACTACACGGTAGTTCAGGCTGTAAGAAGTCTGGGGACCTGGAGCTCGAGAGCCTGCTGATTCAACTCCAGCAGCCTGCAATAGGTTAGCACAGAGCATGGAAATAGGGCTCTGCAGTTGCACGCTGTGAGAAGTGGCCAGAAAAGGAAAGAAAGCGGTCTCTGTAATGCAGAAAGAAAGCTGTTAGGAATCGGAAGAGGCTGCTTGAGTTAGATATTTGGAAAGGTTTTGCAGAAACAGACACCAAAAAAAGCTCTGGGGAACTGTGAGCAGTACACAGACATTTCAGCATTCACCTGCCATTCCAAAGAGGGGCATCCCCAGGCTCTGGATGCATTCCCAGCGTGCCCACCCCTCAGAGGAAATCCAGCCCTGTGCAGGTAGGCTTCAAACAGGTGCTTGGGAATAAATGAACATGATTGGAAATGCTGTCAGAAAATCATTCCCATGTCAGGAGTAACAGCAACGTGCCAATTGTGAGCCAACAAATTAAAAAAGGTGGTTTGAAAACAGAGTGTTCTCTGAAATGGTTTCAGCAGAATGTTTGTTTTAATGAACTCGCTTCATTTATCTGTGAGTTAGCAAGTTATGGGACAGCATGGGAAACCTCAGTGCCTTTCTGTGCCAAGGGGTGTCCTGTAGATGGTGCTACAAACACCTTCCATAGGCCTTCACTTTCAATGCTCTGTTTCTGTTGTAGCCTAAGCGAAGCTGACAGCAAAGTTGCTTAATTCTGAAAGGCTAAGGAGCACTTTTGACCGTCACTGCGCCTGTTAAAGGCTGGGAGTTTGCTGAAACCATGGAAAGGGGCTCTCCTCTCCCCTGCCCCTGGCCCAGACAGGTTTAAATACACTAGCTTATTCAGCAGCCCAGCACCCTGGTGAGGCAGGTTTTGTTAGCGTCTCAGCTGTGCAAGGAGGGTAAGGCCCAGCGTGGTGAAGGGAGTTGTCCAAGCTCACAAAGTGAGTCTGTGACAAATCTGGGATTAGAACCCAGGAGTCCTGAGTTTGCGCCTCTAAACAGCTGCAGACTATTGCAACACCCACCCTTGATCCTTTTGCATTTTCCCACATCAGGAGCGCAGAGTGGCCCCTTTTGGCTGCTGTAGAAGCCGGCAGCTTGTATCTCTTCCCCCAGGCTCTATTCCAGCACATCTGGGCCTCCCTGTCAGGGCATTTAAGCTAGTCCTAAACTGCCAATGCCCAGGATTCAGCATCTGACCGTCTCCCACCCACCTCCCAACCTCCTCAGCAATGCCAGCTGGGCCAGAGGGCCGGACAGACGGAGTTTGACTGTTAGGGAAGATTGCCAGTAGGGGTTGAGATAAAGAGGGAGACATACTGATTTCCCAGGGGCTGCATGTTATTAACACCACTGAGCTGTCACTGGGCATGGAGGAGTTTGTACTCCACACCTTGTGGCATTGGACCGGGAGCAATAAGCTGATACTGGCTGGAACGAGGAGGGGCTCCCATGACTGAGACTACCCCAAACAGCTGCAGGTTTGGCAGCATTGCCTGGATCCCCCCATCTCCCCACTCCTTTAAGGAGAGCCCCCCTGCCCCTCATCTCACCTCCCCAGTCTATTGATGTCCAAGGACATAACTGAGCAGAGACCATCTGCGTGGTAGCACAGTACTGCACATGGAAGGCTGGTCCTCTTGCCATTTCGCCGGTTCTCTCTTGGGTGATTTTTTTGTGTGATGATAAATGGAAATTTCAGACACCGCTAGATGGAGTGTTAAGGAAATAAATGGCACTTGTGCTGCGTATTCCCCTTGACACCCAGTCCTAACGGGAACCACCCACAGAAGAATATGGGAAACAAGTGACATTCTGCAAAGGGGCCAATCCTGCCTTGAATGGAGCACACGTCAATGCCGATGGGAGCTTTCAGTGTGGGCTGATTGGCTGCATCAGGCCCCAGAATGTCAAGACAAGTGGGCATCTGAGCTTCCTCCCAGTATTTCCATCCATGATGGGGAGTTTGGACCCCCATGACAGAATAGGCAGGGCCCAAACTAGACTTGGGTAGAATTTTTCATTAGACTAGTTTTTTTTTCCCCACCAAAAAATGCAGTTGTGGGGTGACCACAAAAATCTGCAAATTCAGCTAGATTTTGGCAAATAGTCTCAGTCAAAAAAAAAAAAAAAAAGGTCCGTCTAGCCCAGTATCCTGTCTTCTGACAGTGGCCGATGCCAGGGGCCCCAGAGGGAATGAACAGAGCAGGGAATCATCAAGTGATCCATCCCCTGTTGCTCATTCCCAGCTTCTGGCAAACAGAGGCTAGGGACACCATCCCTGCCCATCCTGGCTCGTAGCCATTGATGGATCTATCCTCCATGCATTTATCTAGTTGTTTTTGAACTCTGTTATAATCTTGGCCTTCACAACATTCTCTGGCAAGGAGTTCCACGGGTTGACTGTGCATTGTGTGAACAAGTACTTCCTTTTGTTTGTTTTAAACCTGCTGCCTGTTAATTTCATTTGGTGACCCCGGTTCTTATGTTATGTGTTATGAGAAGGAATAAATAACACTTCCTGATTTACTCTCTCCACACCGGTCATGATTTTATAGACCTCTATCATATGCCACCTTAGTCATTTCTTTTCCAAGCTGAAAAGTCCCAGTCTTGTTAATCTCTCCTCATACGGAAGCTGTTCCATACCCCAATCGTTTTTGTTGCCCTTTTGTGTATCCTTTCCAATTCCAATATATCTGGGATGACCACATCTGCACGCAATATTCAAGGCTGAGATCCAATACCTCTACCCTGTTTCCCAGCCCCTGTGCCCGTGCTGTAGAGGCCTGCCGATTGGCCCATATTGCAGGGATTTCACTCGCTTGCAGGAGATCTGTGTTACACAACATCCTGCTTTCCTTCTTGGAGACTCCTGCTAGTTTCCAGAGGGCTGGGCCTAGCCTGGTAGTACCTCATCCAGTGAAGAGGCTTCCCTGGGATTAGGAGGAAGGGCATTGCCATGGAGACCCCGTTCTCCTTTCTGTGCCTCAAAGCTGGTTCTTCCAGCTCTGGGTACCCTCTGCTCTCAAAAGCAGTGGGACCGACCAAGCCCTGAGTAAAGCCTGCAGCATCTGGTGCTGAGTTCTGAGTCTCTCTATGTACTTATTCCGTTAGGGTGACATTCCCTCATGCAAAAGGTCATCACAGAGCATAGGATTCACGTCAGCCCATTTTGATGGCCTACATGCGACATAATCTGTGCATAGGCTTTGCACAGGGGTGAATGTCACTGTCTTGCCCGCCACATCACACCTGCCTTCACTAAACCCAAGAATCCCAAACTGGCACCCTAACTTGGTATAGAAACAGAAAAGAGAGCAGCTGATGTGTCACAGGCTAGAGCTGCCAATGATGGTTTGAATCCAGTTACCTGGCCCGGGGCCCTTTCCTCGTTTGTTTCTCTTGCATAGCAATCCCCCTTGTATTGTTCTCTTGCTCTCCCTAGCACCAAAGCACTTGGGGGTCTCAAGGCAACAAGCCCGGTGAGGAGACAGGAAGGTGTAAATAACGATGAGTTTGGCCTGAGGCCATAGATGAAGACTATGCAGGAGTCTGTCTCTAAGGAGGTGAAGATTTAACAAGCATCCAAGCCAAAATCAACACCGCCTAGCCCAACACACAATGCTGAGCTGGAAGTTGCCCAGGCAACTCAGTATTAATCAAGTGCCTCAGGTAAGTAAGGTTTTGTTAAATGCATCTCCCATTTGGCTGCTGATCTGTGTGGGCTCAGTAGCCTAATAAAACCTCAGCTACAGCGTCTCTTTTTAATTATAACTTTCTTCTAATGCTCTACATGTGACTCTTTTGATTAAAGCGTGTTGGCCAAACCCTACGTCCAAATCAGTGGCCCTCGACCTGGCTGGGAAAAAAAACTATTTTTGTGGAAAATGTTTGAAATGGTGAAGTTGTTTTGTTTGGTGTAATTTTTTGTTTTGAAGCGTTTGAAAGAGAGGCATTGAAAAAACAGTGCAGAGAATTTTTTTCAGTGTATTTTTAATTTTTTTAATTGAAAACATTATAAAATGGTTATAAAACTTACATTCATCAAAAACCAGGTTTTTGATCAAATATTTTGATAATGATTTTCAATAATATTGTGAATTCATTTAAATACCTGTATGCGCACACACTAAAAGCAAAAAAGAAATTTGTGAAAAAGGAAAAATGTTGAGTTTTGTTGCATACAATTTTGTTTTCACAAGAAAGCCATTTATTGGATGAAAATATTTTTAGTTAAAAAAATGTTGACCAATTTTCATGACCATTTTTAAAAAAAAAATTGGCCTAATTATTCAGAAAAGAGGTGGAGAATGAAATTTGGCCCATCTTCCCATTGAGGATAGTAGAACTATTTACAAGAAGACGACACACAGATTTGGCTTTTACCATGATTACTTTAGATTTAAAAGAAAAACTGAGGAGACGCTGCAGTTTAATGTTCACTTGATTTTGGTCACATCAAGGTAAAGAAAACATCTGTTCTTGCAGGGAGAGTATTTCACTCGCTTAGGTTAGAGAATCAGAGTCAGACCCTGAATTTCAGATAAAGAAGAGTCAGATTCATTTTAGGAACTGTCTGAGTATCTCAAAAGCAAGCTCAGTGCTCTGACCTAGGCATGGTAATGTTAGAAAGAGTCACATCTAGCAAGCGCAGTTATTTAAAGACACTGGGAGGATAGTGAGGGGAATTATTTGCAGTAATGGGCTCATTAACATAAGGTAAGATCTCTGTTAAAACAATAGCAGCACCCAGCTGTCTTCAGAGTTGTGCCACATTTATAACCTTCTTCACTGAGATGCAGTTCAATTATATGTTCCTTCCTGATCTTAAAATGTTAGGACATATAAAGTTACTGGAGACACTTGAAGTCTGTCTGGAACATTAGCTACTAATTCTTTGTGCCACATTCTGCCATCATTGCTCATGTTAAATAACACCTTATCCAAACAAGAGTCCTACTGACTTCAATAGACGACTTGCTGTGTAAAGATGGCATAATCTAGCCTTTGGAAAGGAGACTATCATACACTGATCTCTGAGCTGTCTAGGTGGACATTGCTTGCTCTTCACTGTGATAGTGGAGTGCTGCAATGAGTTTTAATTTTTGGAAGAGTCTGAACTTAAAGGACAAGATTTTCAGAAATGGGTGCCCGAAGCCAGACCCTTCTGGGAATGCGCCTCCCAGACCTGTGCTGGCAGGGTTTGTGCTAACACACTAAAAAAGAGCTGTGTAGACATTGTGGCTGAGGCTAGCGCTTGGGTTCTCAAGTCTCCCCCACCATGCCGGTTTGAAAGCCAGCTCCAGCCCGAGCCGCAACAGCCCTACTGCTATTTATAATGTGCTGGCGCAAGCCCTGCCAGCACAAGTCTGTGGACTCGGGCTGGTAGGCTCCCTCCCACATGCAGTATAGACATACCCGTAGTCCAGATGTGGGCACCTAACTACATGGGCTCATTTTCGGAATTGCTGAGGACCCAACAGCTGCTATTTTCATCAACATCTCTGAAAACCAGCCCCAAGTTATTTCTCATGTGGCTCCCAAATGGAGGCACTGCACATTTTTTGAATGACCTAATGGGCTGGCTGGAGCTGAGCTGCAGCCCAGCTTCCACATGCCACTGAGGGGACAGAGGCCAGGAGCAGCCAGCAGCTGGGGGACCAGCCATTGCCAACAGTTCTGCTGCAGGCTTGCAGGTCGAGGGTCAGCTCCTATATGTACATGTCCTTTGAGCTCATGGTCCTCATCAAGAATGTCCCTATGATCCTCACACTTTTGCCAGAAGCTGGGAATGGGCGACGGGGATGGATCACTTGATGATTCCCTGTTCTGTTCATTCCCCCTGGGGCACCTGTTAGAAGACAGGACACTGGGCTAGATGGACCTTTGGTCTGACCCAGTGTGGCCATTCTTATGACCCTGTTTATTACCTCGATTGTTCCTCACCCCCTGAGCCCATGTCCTAGATGAGAACATGCGACCATGTTTCTGCAACAACCCTACTGCACTGCAAACATGTGTTCTCCTTCCTTTGTAGCATGCTTTCTGAATTAAATAGTTACCAGTATTCTGCACTGCAGCTTGATAAAGTTCTCTTTTTACAGGGAGATGTTTAGTGGGAGTTTTGCTGCAGGACTGGGCATCTCATGCTTCAATTCCTGTGACACAGTATGAAATATACAGACTGTACAGTCCATCTAAACGACGCGCTTCTAATCATCCCCTTGCAGGTGTTTCGAGAGCAGGGCATCCTGTTTGGGTATCGCCATCCAAGAAGTTCTGCAGCAGACTGTCTCCTCAGCGTCTTCCAGATGACAAATGAAACACTAAATATATGGACACATTTTTTGCCTGCCTGGTACCTGAGCTGGTTTTTATTAACTGCTGTATTTTCAGATGTTTAAACTCACCCTAAGCCGATGGCTGTTTGTGATGGGGGGCGACTGAAGGATTTGGGGACCTGGGTGGGAAATGTACCGTGTTCCAACGGAGGGACAGGGAAAATATAACTGAGAACTCAAATAATAACAGTGGGGCGGGATTTCACTAGTAACACACAAGATACTAACTCAGTGTTTTCTATTTCAGGTACTTCCTATGGAAGTTGTTTGCCTTGGCCTATTCGCTGGATGTCTGGAACGACACGTATGCCTGGCCCTTCCTTGCCTACATGCTCACGTGCTGTATTTATCCTTTCACATCCAGCTGTGCCCACACATTCAGTACGATGTCCATCCAGGCGAGACATATTTGTTATTTCTTTGATTATGGTGCCCTTAGTATGTACAGCTTAGGTAAGAGTCTCCAAACATTGTCTTGTTAAATATGTAACAGAATCATTGGCAACATCTTCAGAAGCATCCAAGTGACTTAGGGGCCAGATCCTCAAAGGTATTTAGGCCCCTAACTCCCACTGATATCCATAAGAATTATGTACCTAAACACCTTTAAAGATCTGGGCCTAAGCCCCATTGTCAAAAGTGACTTTGGCATTTAGGAGCCTAAATCTAATTAAAAGTCAACGGAACATGGGCTCCTAATTCACTTTTGAAAATAGGACTTAGGCTTTTAAGTCATTTAGGCACTTTTGAAAAAGTTGCCCAATGTCTCATTTTTTTTCTCATTCGTCTTTAATGCTTTAAGTATTTTAGGATTGCTGTAGGTGTTTTTCAGTTAATAATAATTCATGCTTTGCACCTTCCGTTCAAGGATCTCAAATCACTTCATGAACATTAATGAAGTAAGGCTCACAACACCTTCATGAGGTATGGAAGTATTTTCATACCCATGTTACAGAAACTAAAGCACAGAGTTTAAATGCCTTGCCTGAAGTCACACAGGAAGTCCCGAGGCTGCTGGTATTTATGCCAGGAACCAAGAGATTGACAGCTGAAAATGGGCTTAAAGCTACCTTTGTTCCCCCCGAGTCAAGTCCTGCATCAACCCAAGAATTGGGGTCCTTTCCCTTTATGCAACCACAGCAAATTAGGGACCAAATGCTACCTGGGCTGGAAGTGAGAGGAGGAGCATGGGCTCTGGTGGTTCATGCTCTGCTGCTTGAATCCTGACGCCCAGGGCTGGGTTCTTTGGGGTGACTATGGGAGGCACAGTGGGACAATTGTTCCTTTGGAAAGACATGGCATTTGCCCTGGCTGGTGCATGCTGTGGCCGAACAGCCAGCTGGGGGATGTGTCCTGCTGCCTGCCTGGTGGATGACATCTCCCTGGAGCTGTTGGGTCCATCTCACTAGTGCTTCCTTCACATGCCACCTTGAAATCCTGCTCCACCAATTAGCAAGGGGAGATTGGAGGACCTCTTGTCCTTAACTATTGCAACATGACTGTGTTGAAGACACACCCAGGACTTGAGACAGACAGACAGACACTTAATCCAATTCTGATGCCTGCCGAAGTCAAAGACGAGGCTTGCTAGATACTTGTACTACCATCCACAGAATGTTGAAGTACAGTCCTGCATGTTAACATTTGGTAAAGTCACTCTGTCTGGGAGCGTTGAAGTAAAAACTGTGACTTTTTTCTACCATGAATCAGTGCTGTGTGTTAATGGTTAATCCTGGGGGTAGAGGGGACCAAAGCAGTGGCCTGACACTGTTATGGCTCTATAGAAAGAATGCTGAGTACGTGCAACCCGTGTGAGAATAGCTCTGGTGTTTTTACTGATACCATCGAGGGAGATGCAGGCCATCTCACCATTTGTGAATTAATTCCATGCTTTTGTCTACAGTGGATTACACCTGCTGTTTCGGTTTAGAGTGGCCCGTGGCTTGTAAAACACCTGTCGCCAACATTTTTAGATGTTGCCATTTTGCTAATGCCCAGAGTAAAAGGATGAAATTGCACGATCCAAATAGCTCCATATCCCCATAGCCCCCTGAAAAACAAAGTAAGGTAAATTAGCCCTAACCTGCTGGTTCAGATGTTCTGCATTCCTGCAGTGCCAACATAGCACATATCTATTATCACGGGACATGTCCAGCCTCCTTTGAAGTTGCTGGTAATTCTTATCAGTGCACAGTCATACAAGGGGTTGCTGAAAGTACCCTGCTCTGAATCAGAGTTTCTCCTCTGTGATGTGTCTAATCTGCATAAGGATCCAGAGGGACCTGGCTGTCTTGCTTTAAATCAGAGATACCCTGACATGAAGTTACTGCCTTTGGGTTTATTTATTACATTTGTAAAGGAATGGGCCCCGTGGGATGCGTCATCTCTGTTACAAGGAAGTCCTGCTGACAGCAACTGGAACAATAAAGTTATCTTCAGCACTTAATGAAATAATTCAAGCATAAATAGGAATGACAGTAAAGAAATCATATACACTGGCAACCACATAAATACAACAGAAACGTAAGAACATCTCCACTGCAATTTAAAAAAATCCATTGAAGGGTCCGATCGTGCAGTCCTGACTTAGCCCTAGCAGTCACTGCGGGGGGAAATGCCTGATTTAGGACTGGTTGCAGGGTTGGGCTCTTCGGTTTTTGTAAAATACCTGAAAGGAGCAGGCTGAAGCATACTACAATTCTGTCACTTTACAACAAGAAAAAACAAAAGGTTCTGGGCTGGATTCTTCTCTTGCTTACACTGGGGTCAGTCAAGAGGGACTCCCCTCAAGTCAATGGCATTGCACAGGCATAAAACCCAATATGAGTGAGAACAGAATCAGCCCAGGGATACATAATTTGACTTAATTTTTTCTAAGAGAAAAAGATGTATAAACGTAGCTAGAATAGAATGTTATCAGGCTGGGCTGCCAATGTATAGGGGAATGCTATTGTCCTAAGTCAATTTGTTTCTCTCCTGTGTGATACAGACTAACTTCAAAGCTCTAATTGTTTAACCTAGTATCTGAAATGATGAAACTTTTTTCCTTATTTTGTCTTTTACATGTGTTAAATTAAGGTCCCTAGTCCACTTGCAGACACCTCTGATCAAGTCCATGGCAGACTATCCACTATCAAAGAGACAAAGGTAGGTGAAGTAATGTCTTGTACTGGTCCAACTCTTGTTGGTGAGAGAGACAGACACCTCTCTCAGCAACTGAAGTTGGTCCAGCAAAAGATATCACTTCAACCACCTTGTCTCTAGACCAGCACAGCTACAACAACACTACATATCCAGTATCAGTCAGCTTCAAACAACAATGGCCTTTTTCTGATAGTTTTGCCCCTGAATCTGGAGGCTTCTTTAAAAATCAATTGTTGCATTTTCCAACATGCTGAAATCCTGTCCTTCCTTGCAGCTTTCTTTAATTGCAGAGGGAGCTACAGGTGCTCATCACCTCTGAAATTCATTACCTCTGAGATATATTTAGGATCTGCCTACAAGATACACAGGATAACATAGGTTTGCTTGTTTGAAACCTGCAAGATCACCAAATTACCCGGGAGGTTACTGAAGGGCACTAATAACATTCAAAACTAACCTGGGCACTGATTTTATTTTCAGGTTCTGCGATTGCTTATTCAACGTATGTTTTCCCAGAAGAATGGATCAATAGCACTTTCCATCACTGTTATGTACCCATTGCTGTGCTTAACACGGTCATTAGCACTGGTCTTTCCTGCTACTCCAGGTACAGTTACCTCCTGATTATCCCACTGTGACTGTGAAAGCAGGTTTATTTACAAATGTAGCTTTGGCATATGCAACACTGTGTGCACTGGGGAAAGGACGTTTAATTTTAGAACCATGTCACACAGTGAAGTTAGAGCAGCTTCACAAGAAAGCATGTGAAATAACTTATCGGTAAAGCTTTATTTTTAGAGTTGCTGAAAGCTAGCTTGATATCTTAACTTACTATGTTTAATATGTCGGCCTAAAGTAACTTGTTTTTTTCTTTAACTACAGTGTGCCTGATATATGGGGTAAAGAAATTTGGCCCCTGTGCTGCAACCACTTAAGCATGGGTTTAATTTTAAACACCTAGATAGTCCCGTTGAAGTCAAGGGGACTGCTCATGGGCATAAAGTTAGGAACGGGCGTAAGGGGTTGCAGGATTGGGGCCTCACACCCAATTGCCTCCTTTGTAAAGGGTAATAAACATGACGTGTACTGTATGCTTACCATGAGAAAACCATTCAAATCTAACTGCCCTGAAAATCTGACTTTATTATAAACTGAAAGTATCTTGGCATGCAATTTGGATTTGAGCAACATTTCTAAAAACTGCCATAGTACTCAGCTAGCTTCTGGTTATGAATTACCTACCAAATCTCAAAAAGGATCTTTTTAATCTTAATTCATGACGGAAATCCTCTTTAAAGCCTTCTCCGTAGAAGGTTAATCTCTACCATTAGGATAACTCGCAGTTTGCCTCTGCAACTGATTTTTGGTTTTGGAGCTGCATGAATAGTTCAGTGTAATTAGTCAATTGTCCTTTTACTGGAGGAGTGATCTCAGTTTTTCCTGTTAGCATGTGTGTCCATTACAGGACAAAGCACCACAATAGCTTCTGCCTATTGAGGAGTGCTTCCCGATCAGCTGTAGTGGCTCTAAGTACACTCCTGACCCGGGGCCTTCGTTGGCATGTAATATGTTTGAAATGATATTGCCATAGAACAGGGAGAGCCGAATCCCCAAAGGTAAAACACCAAAACAAAATGGAACAGCAGCTGAGGTGATTCTGTTGTAGCAGAGAAAAGAAGCAACTCCAGGGGGGAACAAATTGATAGCATAGCAGTGCCTGGGTCTACCCAAAATCATGCTGCAAAGCTTGGGTGTCCCAGATGGGTCCTGATCCAGCCACTTACTTACAGAAGTAGCTCTGCTGAGTTCTGTAGGGTACTCGCAGAGGACTGACTACTCACTAGAGTCAGGGCTGCAGGTTTGCCTCCATCATTTTAATTTTAGTACCAAGTATTATGTGAACTGCAGAATTAGGAACTGATATTTTTAGACCATCCCACTTGTCTTGCCTTTTTTTCCCCTGTCCTTTTTTCTTTTTTAACTCTATTTCTCTCTTCTTCTGTTTGTTTTCCCCTCCTCTTTTGTGTTGGTTGACTTTTGATTTCTGTTGTCTGGTTAGACAAATAAAGACAGGTGACAGTGGGTTAACTCTAGCTTTTACAATTTCAAGTATTACCAGGCTAACCCAGTTATGAAATGTCAATGAGTTTGACC
Organism: Mauremys reevesii; assembly: GCF_016161935.1. Lineage (NCBI taxonomy): Eukaryota > Metazoa > Chordata > Testudines > Geoemydidae > Mauremys > Mauremys reevesii. Next base: position 3,449,606 of record NC_052632.1, on the reverse strand, counting down.
AGTCCACGTGTAGCTTTTTAACCTATTTTAAATTCTTTTTAATTTACAAATTGAAATGCCAGCATCCTCCAATTGCAGAACTGGAGATATGGTCATGTAAAAAATTTTTACAGCACTAAATAGATCGGATAAGACCGTGTAACATTGTTGTCTCAGCAATGCTGAAGTGTCAATTGCATCTGTGGTGCCGCCAGCAAATGTCACCATTTTAACAAGTCAAAAAAAGGTTCCCGAGTAAGCAGAAATTGTGACTAGTGGGCTTGATTCTGCTCTAACTTTACACCAGGGTGATTCCATTGGCTCAAATAATATATTCCTGATTTACACCAGCCTGAGTGGAGAATCAGGCCCACTGATTTCTAATTCCCATCTCTAATGGGATAATAGCTCTTGAATCCTAGAGACATCTTCCTCTTCCTACCAAACCATCCTGTTGCTTCACAATCAGCAGTGCAATGTTGTCCCCTGTGTGTAGGTAACTTCTCTATTGTCCATAATAAACATGTAATAAAATCAGAGAATATCTCTGTGCAGTTGACGTTGAACTCTTATCGGAAGTTTTATATATTTCCCTAACTTCATTCACGCAAAATAGAGCTTTCCTGTCCAATGAGCTGCAGCAGCCTGGAACTTCAGCTTACCCTGTGCCAGCAATGACTTTGGTAGCTACCAGACTCTCCATACCTTCTTTTCTGTTTGTCTGTCTCTCTCCTTTCTTTTTTTCTTTTAGGCTCAGGCCCGCAGCTGCAGAGGAAGAGCAATGCCACCCTGTGGCACAGAATCACTTTCCCCAGGGGGCTTGATGTTCACTGACATACACTAGGAGTGCACAGTTCTGTAAAATCCATAGTTTTGTGAATGTCTCTTCGCCAAAGTCCTCTTCCTTGTTTATGTAAGTGGCTAACTCACGATTGCATCCCCAAAGGGTGCACGAGCCACGCAAGGGGTAGAGATCCTGCTTCAACAGGAAAAGGTTGGAAAGAAAATGGGAGAGAATTTAAGGGCCTGACTGATTCCCTGGGAGTTTAAGGCATTCAGCACCATGCAGGAAATGCAGTGCTCAGTGACAGCAGGAAATCTCATTTGCTTTCATACAACACAGAATCCTTCCATAATCTTAATTACTATAGCTAAAGGACCAGGTTCTGCTGAGTTACGCCAGTGCAATGCTTCCTAAAAATCAATGCGAGTCAGAGCAAAACTTGGTCCACACTGCGGAATGGGCAATGTTGGAAGCAATGCAGTCGAACACGTTTAGAAGTGCAGCCATTTCTCTCTCTTGTCTTTTTTTAAAAAAAAAAACACTCCCAGTAGTAGGCCAATGCAATCTTGGGCCATCCACATCTACCATAGCTTTTATGACCATTCACAGAAAAACCACTGTGACATTCTATACCTTGGGGAAGTGTCCTGGAACCCCCATATTCCTCATTTACATATGATTGTGATCTTACGTATAAACCATGCCTTGTAAGGTATCAGGGGAAAGGTTATGACCTGCTGAAAGTCATTTCTCTGTCCATATGTGTATATCATTGATGCATGAGAATTATGTAGTATGGTGGTCACTAAAACATGCTGTAAGTTGGGGAATCAGCCAGACATCAGCTCCCCAGAGGCAACAGCAAGGAAAGTGGCCAGCACCCGGGTGGGGTATCAATCAACTCATCAACAACCATTGTCCAGCAAGGGACCTACAATGCAATGACTCACCTGCATGAGACCACACCAGGGGAATTGCTCAGTCTTGCCTAGAGACTCGGCAAGGCCGACCCAGACATGCTGGACTTGTGTTTTCCAAGCACATGGACTGAGGCTATAAAACAGACAGAGTGGCCACATGCTTGGCCTTTCTCCTTCCCCCACCTATGCTGCAAGTAACTAAAACACTGAGAAGACAAGACTGCAACAGAGGAGATTGGCCCAGATTTCAAGGGGGAAATCTGCATACTGAGGACTGCAATACCCAGTGGGGTGAGAAAAACTGCTTAATCTAGTTGTTGCCCAGTCTAATAGGGCTGAGAGTTTAGACTGCGTGGTCATATTTTATTTCTTTTGGTAACTAACTCTGACTTTTTGCCTATCACTTAATATCACTTAAAATCTACCTTTTATAGTCAATACATTTGTTTTACTGTTTATCTTTACCAGTGAGTCTGTATGAAGTGTGTGGCAAATCTGCTCAGGTTTTGCAAAGGCTGGTGTATGTCCACTTTCCATTGATGAAGTGGTGAACCAATTAATAAATCTGCACTGCCATCTTGAGCAGTGTGCGGCAGTATATTCCTGGGGCACAGTGCTGGGAGCTGGGGGGATTTGGCTCTAGTGCCTTTCTCTGTGTGATTCGGGAGTGGCTCTGGGAGCAGCTATGCAATCTGGGTGGGTGTGGACTCGACATGCTGTTGTGCTGAGTGATCACAGCGCCTGGAGGGGTTTGCTGCTGGTCACTAGCAAGGCATTGCGAGAGGCGGCCCAGGCTGGAGAGGGTTAAGGGGGCACAGCGGTCCCACAGTCTCAGGCTGCACCTTGGGGGGATCCCGTCACAATCATATCTACCAATAAGCAGATATATTTCCACTGCTCCAAATGAACTGGGCACTAACTTTCATAGGCATGCAGATTATTTTAGTGAGTAAAAGATTATGTAGTTGCAACAATACAGTATAACGATTTCAGGTTGATTAATACTCAGGCCATTTGCACTTCATCATCATCTTGGCAAATCCCAAAGGGACGTAGCCTTCTTGTAAAGCAATCGCCATCCGGATCGATCTTTGGCATGGTGCTTAAGGGTGTCTGGTTGTATATTGAGGTTTCTGTCCATCACTGGCAACCTTGTCATGCCACTGAAGCATTTCGCACCCACATGGTCACCGGCGGGGTAGCAACATTCATTGGTAAGCATGCATCAGAACTCATTGGTCTTCCATTTTTATAATATATCCATACCAACAAAGCTGCTGGAACTGATCCGGTCCTGATGGAGATGATTGTTGGATTTGGCTTCGAATATCTTCATTTCTGATCTTGTCTTGCCACTTCATATGGAGCAGCTGACGGAGACAATGAAAATTAGAACCATCAGTCCAGTGATCTTCAGCCCTCCGATGCGCCCACGTTTCATTTCCGTGCAACAGAGTTGGTGTAACTGTCATTCTATAGACCTGCAGCTTCATAGAAAGCTTGATGTCATGAGGTCCCCACAGAGGCCGCTGAAGGGCCTGAACCATGGATGCTGCTATACAAGCATCCACATTTTTCAAGCATTGTTCAGCATTGTCTTTGACGCTACTCAAGGATCTGACAGCTGGCAGCTGCTCCATGTCCCATTAGGACAGGTTAATATTGAGCTGGTTGTAAACAGAAAGTAGCTTGCATGGGTCTGGTTATTAATCCCAACAAAACTAAATCTGTAGCCATTACCATCAAACAGCCTACAGCTCCAGATTACAGCCAGCACAGTATTAACCTGTCCGGGTGGGACATCAAGCAGTTGGCAACTATTTTCACTTGCTCTAAAACAGTGGTTCCCAAACTGGGGTTCATGAGCCCCGGGGGTTCGCGAAATGTTACAGGGGGCTCTTGGGAAAAAATTCCCTAATGGCAGACAGAATTGTCCCTAGGGACTCCGGGCAGCATGAGGCCAGCAGCCCGGAGCCCCTGGACTTCCAAGAGCTAAGCAGATCAAAGCAAGCGCATCCATCACACTGAGGAGATTTAAACTTCAAGACTCCTTATAAGAAATGGAAAGGGAGGTGGATATTTTTTGCTTTTTTTAAATTAAATAGGCTGCTAGTCTTGTTTTTAAAATTATTATGAAGAACAAGTTTAAGCTTTGTTGTAACGTGCGTTGTTTGCCTGGACTGCTCAAGACCTGAATGCTTGTGCAGGAGAAACTCTTTGAGTTGGCTTCTTAAATACCTTCATGCTGTTTCACATCCAATACTCCTTGATGAAACATAGGAGCCTTGTATTATAACAGGCTTATTCAAAGTGATACAAGCTACGAAATTGAGATCTTGGAAGAGTGTTGCCGTTTTCATAATGTAATAAAAATACTGTAATTATAAATAATAATTAATAATAAATACTGTGTAATAAGCATGTCATAAAAACAAATTTTATATTTCCAAGATCACTGTTTTTTTAATTTATACTCAGGTAAAGGAGAAAATCCCTGGAAATATTCATTTTTAGGCAGGGGTTTGCAAGACTTGACATTTTAGTGAAAGGGGTTCACAGGTTGTTAAAGTTTGGAACCACTGCTCTACAATAACTAAAAATGGAGAAAGTATTAGGATATAAGCTAAATTATGACTTAATTGGTATCACAGAGACTTGGCAGGCTAAATCTCATGGCTGGAATATTGGTAGCGATTGTGTAGGAAGGACCAGCAGGGAAAAAGGCAGGAAATGTTGCATTATATATCAAGAATATATGGACTTGTTTTGAGGTCTAGAAGGAGATGAGAGGCATATCAGTTGAAAATTCCTGGGTAAAGATAAAAGGGGAAAAAATAGGGGGGATATCATGGTAGGGGGCTACTATAGACCACGAGATCAGGAAGAAGGGGATGAGACATTTCTAGAATAACAGAAATATCCAAAATGCAAGACCTGGTAGTAATGGGGCACCTTATCCAGACAACTGTTGGAAAAATAATGCAGCAAAATACAAAATGTCCAATAAATTCTTGGAATGTATTGGGGACAATTTTTTATTTCAGAAAGTGGAAGAAATAACCAGGGCGAGAGCCATTTTAGACTTGATTCTGACCAACCGGGAGGAATTGGTAGCGAATCTGAAGGTGGAAGGCAATTTGGGTGAAAGTGACCATGTGAAATGATAGATTTTATGATTCCTAAGGAAAGGAATGCGAGAGCAGCAGAATAAGGTTTACTTGGTCCTGCCTCAGCACAGGGGATTAGACTAGATGACCTCTCAAGATCCTTTCCAGATCTACATTTCTATGATTCTATGTACCCATTCATCTTAACCACTTCATACTGTTCCTCATGAAGATTAATAGGAATATGAATCATTGTATCAGCATGAAGATGGAACTTCTTGATGAAGGCAGGAACTTTTATCATGGTCATCAGAAAAAAGTTAATGTGTTTCTATAAATCTAGCATACCAGCTCTTACCAGCTTCTCAGGAATTTGTTTCAATACTGGATAGTTGATTGGTGAGTCGGTAATAAAGCATTTTTTCCCTTTTATGTACTTTACGAATACTGAATTATCAAATGTGAAAGTGTATAAAAATGGCTGAAAACGAACTTATTTTTGACTTTTAGGGGAAGCAGGATGCCTCCATTGCTGTCTCACTGAGAACTTCCTACTTCTTCCCATATCCTTCTCACCCACTGAATCAGTATCTGTGCAGCAGTCGCATCTCAAGAGCTCTCACTTCAGATTCCTACATGGATCTAGAATAAAGACTGGACAAATGGAAGAAAACAGAGAAGTATTTCTGGGATTTGGTGCATCTCACTTAAACTTTACTTGCAGAACTGCGCACCTGGGCTGAAGAATTGGTGTTATGTTTCAGAAATGGAAGCAAATGTAGATTTGTACATTGCTAAAAAGAAGTAGCAAAATGCAGGGCAACTAGTAGCACAGCAGTATTTGAATGGGTGCATGAGGACATGCAGGATGGGATGGAATCTACACTTGCACCGAAGCTCAGCACCCTACAAGGAGGATAAAAAGAAAGCCAATAGGATCATCATCGTTTTCCATACCCAAAGTCTGCAGACCTCGTTTACCATATGATTGGCTTTCACAGAGGTCCAAACTGTGTCAGAGCTTTGTTGGGGGCCAGCTTCACATCTGATCTGAAAAGCACTAGTCAGTATCTAGTCCAGGGGTTTTCAAACTGGGGGTTGTAACCCTCAGGGAGTCACCAGGTTATTACATGGTGGGTCGCGAGCTGTCAGCCTCCACCCCCAAACCCCACTTTGCCTCCAGCATTTATAATTGTGTTAAATACAAAAAAAGTGTTTTTAATTTATAAGGTTTGCTGTGTGAAAGGGGTCACCAATGCGAAAGTCTGAGAAACACTGATCTATTCATTGCTCAGAAAGTCTGGATAGTTACAAAGAATTGTTTTGCAGGGACAGGGTGTTAAAAGAGCTGAGAAGTTGGTAGGGAGCCTTAGATGACCTGAGCACAGAATGCTGCATGTAGAAGGTGCAAGGACAAGGAGCAGTGAGAAATTTGAACTTGCAGTAATGAAACAGCTGCTTTGTAGCTACCAAGTTTGTTCTCCTTGATAGCAAGAATAAGACCTAAGGAAGAAGTGCAGAGTTAAGACGACCCAAATTAGCATCAAGACACACCCATTCAATACACTGTATGTAACCACATTGGGAGCAGGGATGAAGGAGATTTGAGGCTTACTTTTGCCATACTACACCCCATGCTTATCTTTCCTTGCCCTCACATGGAACCAGCCTCCACTTGTGCTACATCACTCAAGGATTTACAGGATCAAGCCCTGACTCTAAGGGATAAGTGAAGTGTCTGTGATCCCTGATATTCCAACTGGATTTCTGACCTGGGTAGAACGGTAATGCATCGCATTTACTATGAACTGTGTATGGGTACCGCTGAGCAGTAATGTCTCTCTTTCTAGTTCTGTCTTGGTTTGGAATCTCAAGCTCTTCATTTGAGTAAATGAAAGTCACCTATGAACATGTTTTTTCTGCTGAAAGGTGTGGTGTTCTTTCTAACTCTCCTCTTTGGCACAATTACCACTTCTTTCAGCTCTGAGGACTGGTAAATTATGTTTAGACTTTGCACCAACAAAATATAAAGTGCATCTCAACAATTTTCTTTGTATTGCTAACAAATTCCAGCATATATGGCTCCACCCAAACATACTCTTTTCTTCTCGTTTACCATATGATTGTAATCAACAGGCTTGGTGCTCCATACCTCCATTATAACAGTGATGTCATAGAAAGGTAATAAGGGTCAGATTTATTTTATTTTATTTTGAATTTTAGCTGATATGTTTGTATTCCCTGAAATGCTGCATTTACAAAATCTTGGCTGGATGCAAAATATAAGTATTCTGAGACATGTGCCATGCATTGTAAACTGAAACTGTGATTCAACTTAATGAATCAACATTCATGACCATGGCATTTATGCTGTTTTACTTACAAGATCTTGTAATCCAATATAAATAGATCTCTTTTTATGACAACATTGAGTTCAATATCTAGCCCCTGTGATGAAGCAGTACAAAAACTCAGAGGTCAAAATAACTATAACTTTTAAAGAAGTAAACTCTGTTTTTTCCAACTGACATATGGTAGATGTTGCTAAATTTTAAAGGATGCACTTTCTCAGTGTTTTCCCTTAGGCCATTAATACTGCTTTGAAATGTGTGCCAAGATAATGTAAAAAGATTTTATACTTTCAAAGCTGCTCTCAGAGTCTGTGTTGAAGAGCCCAGTGCATGCTAATCTACATCTAGAAAAGACATCCATTTTAGTCAATCAGAGTTTAGAAAATTGTGTCTGATTTGTTTGCTGTTCAATGATTTTACACAATGGTAGGAATCTTGTAATCTGGGAAATAAATGTGTGTGATTCAGCCATCATGGAAATGGCTACAGACTCCTCAATATGATGCTAATTCCACAGTGGCCTGCAGAAAACAATTGGAAAGATTGTTATAGTGAATCACACAAGGAACCAGCACTTCCAACGCTGCTCCCAGTGTCTGTTTATGTTGGACTCTCTCACCTCAGTGACACAGCAGCACCCCACAATACTAGCTATCAGGCTGGAGACCCAACATGGAAGTTTGCTGAATTGTAGAATCAAGATATCCCTCTGCTCCATTCATCATTCCTTATTATTAATGATGACTGGCCTGCTATGCTCCTGTATTAGTGCAAGATTCAGCTATTTGCAGTTTGTTAATTGTCTTATCTACAACATGAGAGCCGAGGAAGTGGGGAATCAATGGAGTTTAATGGGGAATGATTGTGGGTGCCCTGTCTCAAAAGGCCTGATCCATGCATGGTAAAGGCAGTGGGAGTCTTTCCATTGACTTCAGTAGAGTTGGGCCAGGCCCACAGTTTTAACCAGTCTTTGCATAATTCAGCTGATTGATGCGTTATAAACAAGGTCATTGTTAGAACAAACCTGGACATTTATGTGGCTTGTTTGTCTACCAGGTTTTACAATAATTAGTTGCAAAAACAAATTGAGGATGGCTGTAATTTGGGTTTAATTTCTCCAGCCCCACTTCTGGATTTGGACAGCTTTTTGTATACTAGTATAGATTACAACAGCTATGAAAATATGGCTGTGCAAAAAAATTTACATAAAAAGCATGTTCTGCAAGCCACAGTTCCTTCGAAAATATCCCTGGCAGTTGCACAATCCTTATTTGCCTTAATTTTGTAATTTGAAATGCGTTTTATGCAGGTTCCCCGAGATACAGCAGCCCAGGCTCAGTAAAACTCTTCGCACCCTGGCTTTTGCATATCCGTACCTGTTCGACAGCACCCCTCTCTTCTACAGGGTACGCACTGAACATTCAACTCTTATTAAGATGCCATAAAATACATTGGCTTCCTGCAGCGAAGTAACTATCGGCTATTAACATGAGACTGAGCGTATTTAGGAAAATCTACAGACTTTTTTTTAAAAGGAAAACGATATGAGCTAGAAAACAGTGTGTGGCTATTTTTGGCAAATATTTGCTGATGTACAGATGATTTTGTGCTCAGTACTGGGGCACTCAAACATATTGGCAATTTACCATGAGCCCAAAAGCTGCCCTTGGCCCAATTCTTGGATGTCAGTGGGAGTTCTGCCTGAGTAAGCTCATCGGTATTTGGGCCCCAATTTGCATAAAATAGAGATGATTGCGTCTGCTCTCATATCTACTACTGGGTTCTGCCCACAGTGTTCCAGATCCCAGCGTACAATAATCCAGCCCGACTAAGTGGCCACTTGTAGTCCTCATACTAAAATGGCTAGTAGTCAAAGATCATCATCTTGGTATATAGGGCTACAGGGATAGGTGGTGTGTTCCTTGGAAACATGCAACAGACAGACAAGAAAGCCGTTATATATAGACAGCTTGGGCTTGATTCTCCACTGTGTCCCAGCAGGGAGGGCACAGGAGCTGACTGAGGCTACCTGATTCCCAGCTAGTCTAAACTGAAGCTCCATGAAAAAGGCTTTAACTTACAACACTGGCATAAGGGCCCTTAGGGACCTTACACCAGTGGCGAATAAGACTCAGATATAACCATGCCCACTTCACTGTTGATCCCACCCATGCCCCAATGTATGAATGCCCCTGCCCCAGCCCCACTCTCAGCTTACACTGGAAATGAAGAAGTGGCTAGCACAGGGGGCAGGGCAACTGCCTATGCAAACTTTCTGCTAGTGGAGCATTCTGGTGTGTGGGGTGACTACTCCACAAGCCACCTCTAGCCGTTTTATGAGGCCGGGGGACCTTAGCATAGCAGCAAATCTGGCCCCAATCTAGAGGTATTCTTCAGTAGTTCTCTAACTTTCCTTTTCTTGGTACCTCATGTGTAATTTTTCCTTTTGATATCATAGCTATATCTGTGTACTGGGGAAAGCTGCATGGATAGTGTAATCCCAGTCCACTACAAGCACTGTGTGTTTGCCTTCCTCACTTGTTTCATTTTTGCTGCACATCTGCCTGAGAGACTTGCCCCGGGATGCTTTGACTATATTGGTGAGTGCAGAACACTGTGATTTCTTGTCTTTACTATTTTTTATTTCCAGCATTTAAGAGCACAGAAGCTTGGGCATCTCATGAGGGATATAATATACCCAGAGCAGAGTAAATGGTTCATATCAGGAAAATGCATTCACTGTTTCACGCTCATGGTTAGAGTAGCCATGCATAGTTGTGCAAGAAGCCATCTCCAATGACCTGTTGTTTCAAGAAGTATCATAGAATCTCTAATGACCACAAAGTGGTCCTTTGCCATCCAAAAATCCATACTGGGGTAGGCAACCTATGGCATGTGTTCTAAAGGCGGCACGCGAGCTGATTTTCAGTGACACTCACACTGCCCGGGTCCTGGCTACCGGTCAGGGGGGCTTTGCATTTTAATTTAATTTTAAATGAAGCTTCTTAAACATTTTAAAAACCTTATTTACTTTATGTACAACAAGAGTTTAATTACATATTATAGACTTATAGAAAGAGATCTTCTAAAAACGTTACAATGTATTACTGGCACACGAAATCTTAAATTAGAGTGAATAAATGAAGACTCGGCACAGCACTTCTGAAAAGTTGCTGACCCGATCTACACCATCATGCCATGCTATACAGTACTGAGTTGGAAGAAAGATTGACTCATCAATACCACTTCTTACAGCACACAGGTGTTTCCTGGTGGTCTCCCATACAAGCAGTGATCCGGCCAAGTTCTATTTAGCTTGTATGCTCTGGCAGAATAACAGCACAAAACAGTATATGCAGAGCTTTGGTTTATAGTAGGCAGGGATTCAGTGAGTTTCCAGATGGACAATGGCCTTAGTTTAGCAGCATCACAATAAGAGCCATATAAATTAGTAAAATAAATAAATTGAATTTTTTGCGCATAAGATTTGCTAAGCTGTCAGAGGTGTATTTTAATGAAACCGAGAAATTTCTTGTTAAATATTTTTAACTCTGTTGCAGGGCACAGCCACCAGCTTTTCCATGTATGTGGGATCATTGGCACACACTTCCAAATGGAGGCCATCTTTATAGACATGAACGCTCGCCGTGACTGGCTCTTAGCTTCCTCACCTCTTCTCGCTTTCTCTCAAACAGCTGGTTCAATTGGTATCTCCATTATCATTAGCCTAACTATCATTGTGGCTTTCTCACTGGCTCTCTATTCAAGACCAAAGTCCTGTAGGAAAGAAAAACTACATAGGCATTAAACTTTAAGTAGAGACTGGTTTTTAGTTACATTGCTGCAAATGAGAAATACCAAGTAACTTTAGTACTGGATCAATGAAGGTGATGAGGTATTTTGATGAATGTTTTTCTTGGGGAAGATACTCCAGGGGTTTTCAAGAGTGAACCATTTTATATTGCACTGCTTTTTGTACATATGACTTTAAAGTTGGAGACAGATTGTGAAATGGTTTAAAATCAGGTCAAGTTGATATTTTAGCATGAAATTATTTAGAAAAAAATTAAAATATTGTAAAAGGGAGAAGTGTAATATTTTGAAAGCCAGTATTTGAGGGCAGATTTAATCCAAATGATGAAACTCACTGTGATACCATCTTCTAAGTCAATGGCCATTTATCTGTGTTGATTTCAGTTGATTGCTTTAGGGTGGAACCAGGAAACTTTATTATTTTGATTATAACATGATGGTACATTGTGATTATGTCAGTTCATAGGCATAAGTGTCTATATTTTATATATTTAATACATGGGGTAACATCTTGATCCTATTGAAGTAAATGGCACTTTTGCAACAGACTTCAATAAGAGCCAAGATCTCACCCTAGAATCCTAGTGTTCCTAGGATTGGGCCTTTCAGTTCTTCCCTCGGGAGATTACTCCAGTCTGAGTTCACTGTTAGTATGTTTTTCCAATATTCAGACTAAATTTCCTTGGCCTGATTCTGCACTTGTTTACGGCCTGATCAGTTGGTGGGTGTTTTCCACTGAGTACAATGAGCTGTAATTCAGGCCCTTATATCAGTCTTACATTGGGGTAGTTCCACTGACTTCATCAGTTACACTCCTGACTTACAGTAATGTGAATGAGAGGAGAATCAAGCCTCCATTGCTTCTAATTACACGTCACTGAAAGACTATCACTGAGAAGCCATCAAAATTGCAATCTGGGGTCATAAATTTTGGCTTGGAAGCAGGTGGCACCCTGCGATTGGACCGACTTGCACTCAGCTGGTGACCAGAGAGGTACTAGGCCAGGTTATAATGTCAGAGTATTTCACTACTGTTTTTTATACAAAGGAGTGGTACTCAAATGTCTCAGGCTTTGAGGTTATCTGTGACTTGATTGCATATTAGATTATCTAATACCTTGGAATACATTTTTATTAAGTACATAAACATATAATGCAGAAAATTACAATGAGATTATCAAGCTTCCTGATAACTGTATGGGTTTATTATATGTTTTGTAAATAGTAGCCTCCATCGAGGTGTAATAGATGCACTTTAGGTTGACAGTACAACACAATCTTTAAATATATTCTGGGAAAACACAACTTGGAAATGATCTTACTTTCTTCTGAAAGCTGATCAAGATTTCTATTAACGTTTATTACCACTGGAACATAACTTTTTATCCAACATTTTATTTAATTAAAAGAATCATAACTATGACAAGAAAAGCGCTAATATGGGCTGCTGATCTGTTTATCTATCTTGTCTTTTAGTATAACTGGGAAAGTCTGGCTTTGTTTGGAAAAAGTGATTTAAGATTCTACAGGATTAATTAATTAATTTATTTCTCAGTTGGTAGTCTAACTTTTCAGATTCAATAGGTCCCATGTTCTGTGACTATTACACATACACAATTAGGTAACTTCAAATAAGCAGTGGTTCATAGGAGAACTACCTGTAAAACAACACATTTCTGTTCGACATGGTAGTCTGCTCCTTCATCCTTCTAGACCCTACAGCAGTGTCACATGGGGATCTGGTCTGACACACATTTTAATAGAGCAAATTAGTTGACTGTCATTCCAACATTTTCTGATCTTGAAACATCAGCTGGAAAGAGAAGCCAGATTAATTATAATGAGAGAGAGACATTCAAAACCATACCATGAATTAAGCTATACAGCTGTAAAGAAATAAAGTCTATTTATGAAGACTTGGTCTTGTCATATTATTACATGTGAAGAATGCCAGAATAACTGTTTGTTTCTTTCAGCCTCTCTACCATGTCTGTACAGTACTCCAAACTGAGTCCTGCAAACTGAAGGGCAATCTTTGGCATAACCCGTCCCAAACACTGAGCTTAATTTGCATCCTCTTCATCACCCCCAACCAAGAAATAGGCAAAGCCCTTCAACTTTAAGACCAAATCTAGAACATTTTTTCAGTTATATATTTCAATTCAGTGGTACTTTATTAGCATGGCAAGCTATACAAATTTTGCCAAAGTGTAAAAAAGAGACAGCCATGGCAGGTATCTGTCCAGGATAAAGTTAAACACTGTTTGGGATATGATCCCATGTCTGTCATTTCTATCCATTCCTGACCCAGTGCCAGGCTCCAAGTTCCTTCTAAGCTGTGCAGCCATACAGCAGGGAGAGGTGCCTTGGCCCTGCCCCCTCCGAAGCTGCCGCTGCCATCAGGGAGAGGCACTCTCCCCAGTCCTGGGCTGCTGTGGGTAAGAGAGGGCTGGGGGAAATCCTCTCTCCCTGCTGCAGCCTGCACCCAAAACCCCTCATCCCTGACCCCACCCCAGAGCCTGCACCCTCAGTCAGAGCCATCACCCCCCCCACACCCTAACCCTCTGCCCTAGCCCTCTCCTGCACCCCAAATGCCTCATTCCCAGCCCAATCCCAGAGCCTACACCCCCAGCCAGAGCCCTCACTGCCCCGCATCCCAACCCTCTGCCCCAGCACTTAGCTCCCCCCCACCACTCCAACCCCCTCGGCCTCATCCCGGCCACACATCACCTCCATATTGGTGCATATAATAAAACTCATTTTGCACATGGATGTAAAAAATTAGAGGGAACATTCTCCTGGATTTAACCTCTACCTTACTTTTAACCCTAGTCTTTATTTTACCTTAGCCCCAGACCCCCAACACTAACTCTCTTCCCATGATATTATGCCTAGCCCTAATCCCATCCTCAGTCTGAGAATTACATTCGTCCACCTCTTAGGTCCAATATTCTCCATCTCCATCTCCACCCCACTGATTATCAGGAGCTATTGAATGTATTACTTAATGTTGAGGGAAAACTGGGGCATAAATGAGGGCTAACTGGCTGAGATGATGTTGGTTGATTGACAGAAGCAATCAGAAGAGATGGGTGGGTTATTTCTGCCCACTGACTGAGCTGTGGTTCTGGCCTTTGTGGCCAAGGTTTGCAATCTGCAGAGCAATCAGATCCTGGCTGTTGCTAGACGATCAGGTAGCTGCTATAGCCAAGTTAGCCTTTTTTCCATCTATGGAGAGCTAGGAGGTAATGCCCCCCAACTTTTTTTTTTGGATGCAGGCTATGCAACTGTCCCCCATGCCTTTGTCACCTTGAGATTAGACACTGGAGTACGCTCTACATATTATAAATCTATTTGGAAACTGCAGTTGATGCAGGATTTGGCAGCTTTCTTTTTAAGCAATCGCTCTCTCATGAGCATATTAAATTGTGCTCTATGACCTCCACTGATGGCCTATTTTCTCATTTTTATGAGGTTAGTTTTGACCTATAATGCCCTAAATTTCCTAGGACTTACTTAAGAAATTCTGCTGTCCCTATGACGTACTACTGCAGCTCTTGTTAGTAATAGCACCCGTAGTGCTTTCAATACAAGAGAGGAGGAGGTCCTGGCTGGCTAGCAGGCAGGATATTCTCTGTTAGGGTACTGGGCCTTTGGAACTTGCTTCCTCTCCAGTTCTTAAACAGCCCAACTTTGTCAGCCTTCAGGGCCTACTACAGAGCCCACCTTTTCTCCCTAGCTCCAGAAGAAACAAGTAGGGCAGAGGGTGGAACTCGGGATTGATTAACTTCAGCTATATTCATATTGTTGTTGTGTAAGTTGATCTAGGGAAACTGATACATCAGCTTATTGTTGTGCATTTAAATATAGATATATCAAGGGTGCCCAGAGCACTGGATGGACTATTCTTCTTATAGTTTGTATAAATCTAAATAAATGATGGCTAACTACTATACTAAATACTTACGAAGTTAGGGCATTTAGCCCATTCATCTACCTCCTTTGGGGCCCTCCTTGGGCTTGTTCACGTTCTGGATGTTGTCACATGTCCTAACAACCACACTTTAGGTTTCGGCACTCAGGATACTTCCCTAAGGGATATTCCGTTGCCAAAAGAAATTAACAATGTACTGTTGTCTTCAGTAACTTCCAGGCGTAGCCATGGAACCACCGGGAAGGCAGGGGCAGAGGCTCAGGCTGCTGGTGGGATCGCACCTTCTCGCCTGCCCGCGACTGGAGGGGAGCAGAGAGACCAGGTGCGGGAGGGAACATCTTTGATAGGTTATAAGTAAATAGAAGCTGTTACCGCCCCCACCTCGTCTCGCTCCCAGCCCGGGGCCGGGCCGACCCGGCTCCAGCTACCCTGCAGCCAACAGGGAAGGGAAACAAACAGCCCTGAAAGCGGAACCCCGCCCAGGCTAACGCCCTAGGCAGCGATTCCCCAACCCACCCGGGTGGCGCGCTACCCCCGGGGCCTGCGGCGCAGCTACCCCGTCCCGTCCCCCCTGAGTCCCCTCTCCGCTGCGCAGCCCCTCTAGGACCCGGCCTCCTCCCGCCGGGCCTTGCCCACCCACCTGGAGCCTGCGCGATATTGTCGGCGTCTCCATGGCGACTAAGATGGTCCGTGACGCTCTGGCACGCAATACGCGTTGCGTGGCGACGCTCGCCGAACGGCGCGCTCTGATTGGCCGGATTTGAATCACAGCAGCGCGCGGGCCGATGGGAGCGGAGGGAAAGTTCAAATCGAATGATCACTAGGAGAGCGAGCCCGACCCTCCTGCCAGCACCGCCCGGGACCTGAGGGAGCGGCCCCGCCCGGCCACCGTCCCGGGATCCGACCCCAGCCCGCCCGGCCACCGTCCCAGGACCCGAGAGAGCGGCCCGCAGCCAGGGAGCAGCACCATGAAGGCGGCGTGAGTAGGGGGCAGGCCCCGCGCGGGACCCCCCCACAGCCCCGGCCCTCCGGGGGCCTCGGGTCTCCGGCCCCCTGCCCCGCTCGAGGCCGGCGGCGGCGGCGGCGCGTAGAAATGCCCCAGCGCCCGGGGCGGGGGGGGTCTGGTGGTGGGTTGCGCCGCTCGCCGAGCCCGCGATCCAGCCGCCCCGCCGAGGGCAGGGGGGGCTCTGGGGCCTGGCGTGGCGAAAGTCATCCCCTGTCCACCCCCTCCCCCGGCAAGGGCCCCGCCTGTGCGTCCAGCCTTGGAGGGGGCCTGAGAAACCCCCTGCCCCCCCTCCCCCGTTGTCCCTCTGAGGTGCTGGGGCCAGCCGGCTACAGCAGCGCTGCCGCCAGGGGAAACCGGCGCTGCAGTTCTACGGTGCGGGCAGCCCCATGCGGGCAGTGCGGTGATCAGCGCCGGCCTCCCCACGAGAGGGGGTTGGATCGTGAGCCGCGGGTTAGGCCCCTGCCTTTGTGTGTTCTTCGGCTTTGCAGTGGTGGTGATGACAGCGACACACAGAGCCCCGTGCAAGCCCGTCTCTTTCACCGACAGAAGTTGGTCCAGTACAACCTATTCCCTCACCCACCTTGTCTCTGTTATGAGGCTTGTTTGTGTGTTGGCCCCTGGGTATGTCTACACTGGAAATGTATCTAGGTCCAGGTACAACCATCACAGTGATTACTGCAGTGGTTCATGTCCATGCTGCCCTCCTTTTGTCCATGGTGCACATCCTCACGAGCAGCGCTTCTACTGACTTAACAGGGGCAGCGTGGGGGGCTGAGAGCCTGGGCTGTCAGCCCCACACCAGCTCCCCTGTGGCCAGGAGCCCAGCTTTCTTGTCAGTTTCACGGCTCCTGCATGAACGACAGCCAACAGTGGATGTAAGTAATGCAGTGTCTACACCAGGGGTCGGCAACCTTTCAGAAGTGCTGTGCCGAGTCTTCATTTATTCACTCTAATTTAAGGTTTCACGTGCCAGTAATACATTTTAACAAATTTTAGAAGGTCTCTTTCTATACGTCTATAATATATAACTAAACTATTGTTGTATGTAAAGTAAATAAGGTTTTTAAAATGTTTAAGAAGCGTCATTTAAAATTAAATTAAAATGCAGAGGCCCCCCGGACCGGTGGCCAGGACCCGGGCAGTGTGAGTGCCACTGAAAATCAGCTTGCGTGCTGCCTTTGGCACACGTGCCATAGGTTGCCTACCCCTGGTCTACACAGATTACTAGTCGCCCTAACTACACCGACATAAACCCTGCATCTCTCGTGGAGTTATAATGTCAGCGTAGTAGGGCCCTTACATTGATGGGAGCAAGACTGAAGTATGTACACTGACATAATTAGGTCACCATTAGCTGCTTTATGTTGACCTAACTGTAGTGTAGACCAAGCCTTAGGGTATGTCTACACTACCTGCCAGATCGGTGATCGATCCAGCAAGGGTCGATTTTATCGCGTCTAGTCTAGATGCGATAAATCGACCCCTGAGTGCTCTCCTGTTGACTCCTGTACTCCCCGCTGCGGGAGGCGCAGGCAGAGTCGACGGGGGAGCGGCAGTGAAGACACTGCGGAGAGTAGGTCTAAGTACGTCGACTTCAGCAACGTAATTCACGTAGCTGAAGTTGCATAACTTAGATTGATCCCTCCCCCCTAGTATAGACCAAACCTTAGAGTCTGACAAGATGGGCGAGATATTATCTTTTACTGGGGCAGCTTCTATTGATGTGAGAGACAAGCTTTCCAGCTACACAGAGCTCTTCATCTGGTCTGCGGAAAGTACTTAGTGTCACAACTAAATACATTGTGGAACAGATTGTTTATCATAAGTAGTTACATGTTGTAAGGGACCATTCAAGGTGAAGTGGCTGTTAACACCACTGGAGTCATAAGACAAAAAAGGGGGGTTAGTGAGTTACAGATTGCAGTAATAAGCCATAAGGCCAGTATCCTTATTAAGATTGCGATTTTTAGTGTACAACAAAGTTATGAATTTAAACTGCCAGACTTGTCTTAGAAGGTGTTGTGCCGGTTTCCTTTGAGGATGAGGACTAAGAGATCAGCTATGGAGTGATTGTATTGTGAAAAATGTTTGCCCTTGGGTGATAGTGTGTTTGTCTCATCTTTTTTTGGTATGTCATTTGAGAGCGTAGTGATTGGCTGTTTTCGCCCACATAATTTTTATTGGGGGCATTTAGTGCACTGGATTAGGTACATCACATGTTGTGATAGGCATGTGTAGGACCCCTGGATCTTGAAAGGTTTGATGTGGGGTTATTGATGCTCGTAACAGAAGAGATGTGTCTGCAGGTTTTGCATCTGTCATTCTGGCAGGTTCTGTTACTGCTTTGAGTTGGTGAGTCCTGGTCTGTGGGTAACTTACTTGTGATGATGAGGTTGGGGGTTGTTTAAAGACCAGAAGAGGGGGTTCTGAACATATTTTTATTTATTATTTTCTCTGTTATTGGCCTTGGCAGAATTTGATTTTTTATATATAATGTTTATTTTTGAGCGTTTTTATCTAAGTTTTCACAATTACAGGAAATTATGGGGAGCTGGTCAGACAATAATTAATGACAGATGTTGATTCAAAAAGTTAATGCTTTATACTGTTAAAACACATTGTCAACATCACATGTCAAAATACTTGTAAAGTTTAAGTAAATAGTCTTAAATCAAACAGTTTTCAGGCAGCATTTTTTTTCTTTGCCTATCTGTACATTTTGATGATGGAAGTATCTGTTTAGTCTGTGTGTTTATGGTTAAATTGATATTTGACACTTATCGATTACAAAATCTAATCTGTCCAAGTTTAGTAGCTATGTTATATCTGATTGGTGGGGAGGTGTAGCAAGAAGTTCAGTTTCCTGTGTGTGCTTGCAGTGTTATAATAAATCCCTTTTTAAGTACGTATTACAGTACAATGCTGACCTCTCCTATTTTACCTCAGATAAAAGTAAAATGCCTTGTCTTCACTGTGTATGTACCTTTGTATAGCGCACATGTTTTTTTTACCTGAGATAAGAATCAAAAACAAAAGCCTTCAACAGTGAATACAAGGCCTCAGGAGCATATGACTTGCCATTTTGGAGCAATGGTGTCCTGTTTCCATAAGTGACCAAAGTTTTCCTAAAGAGATGTAGGTAGATCATTGCTGTTGGAAAGTTAATCTAAAAGATTGTTGGGGGGAGGCAGGTTAATATTCTTTAGGTAGAACTATGCTAATCAATATATGAATCGTGTGACTGGATGACAAGTCTAACTTTCAGTTCTTTATTTTCAGTAGAACTAAAACTCCTAGAAAACCAGTGCTAAAGAAGTCATCCAACACAAGTCTGAAAGATCCAGTTGGGGTAAGGTGTCTTGCTTTCACCTCTTGCTCTTTTTGCGGTCAACTGGAAAGCAAACCTGCTGTAGCTTTGTGAGGCTAGTTTCTATGATTAACTTTCTACTGGTCTCCTTGGTTTGTGTGTGCCTGACATAATGCTGATGAGGTGAAAGCAGCCCCTACCTCCCCTCCTGTTGTACATGCATATTTATACTCGTGCTTAAGTCTTTTTGGAATCCACTTGTTGCGATCAGGCTTATGCATTTCTAATCCATTTCTTCAGTGTTTTTTCTGCTTGCTTTCTGGTGAATACCATTTGTGGTTCTGGGGAATGAAGGGGGAGGAAAGCCACGTAGTGGCAGAAACTGTTCCCTCAATTTTTCTCTCCTTCCCTATCCCCAGCAGAGTTACTCCCCTCTCATCTTTCGCTGACGCGGTGGCTCAAGGTCCTGAGTTATAACTTTACTACAAGGATTGGCATAAGAATCGGTCAATGGCACTCCTGGGTTGACAGTGGGCACTTGACAGGCAGACCTTTTCCCACAAGGGCAGTGTGTGCTCCAGAATCTAAATGTGTGACTCTTGTGTGTGGTAATTTAGAGTAGAAAGATTTTCAAGGGCAGCACTGTCAGTATGCAGTGGCAAGTGACAGAAGTGGATACAAATCTGTTAAAAGAGCAACTTTGTTAATCTGCTAATGGCACTAGACATTTTTTTTTTTTGTCTTAAAATTCTCCTGTCACTGTCATAGTAGGAATTTCTCTGAAGAGAAGCAGCCAGGGAATTTCTTCATGTGGCTCTTTTTTTGGGGTAAATCACGTGTACTTTCAAGTACACATGATCTGGTACATAATTAACATAAGAACATAAGAATGGCCATACCGGGTCAGACCAAAGGTCCATCTAGCCCAGTATCTGTCTACCGACAGTGGCCAATGCCAGGTGCCCCAGAGGGAGTGAACCTAACAGGCAATGATCAAGTGATCTCTCTCCTGCCATCCATCTCCATCCTCCGACGAACAGAGGCTAGGGACACCATTCTTACCCATCCTGGCTAATAGCCATTTATGGACTTAGCCACCATGAATTTATCCAGTCCCCTTTTAAACATTGTTATAGTCCTAGCCTTCACAACCTCCTCAGGTAAGGAGTTCCACAAGTTGACTGTGCGCTGCCTGAAGAAGAACTTCCTTTTATTTGTTTTAAACCTGCTGCCTATTAATTTCATTTGGTGACCCCTAGTTCTTGTATTATGGGAATAAGTAAATAACTTTTCCTTATCCACAATTATAAGATGCTGAAATAAAACGATTCCTTTGGTGACTTTAAAGTAGAACAAATTAAGCTTTCTACAGCATGAAGTACGTGGCAAAAATATCACTAGGTGGGAATGGTTGGCTAATGGAGATTCAATTGACCAAATGTCTTGGGGCATTAAAATAAACTTTGTGTATAAATGTTTTGTAATTTTCTAAGGTGCGCGTAAACTGTAGTGGCAAAGTCAAAATATTAATTTCGCTTTACTGTGTCAAAAAAAAATGAACAAGAGTAGACTGGCTTTTTATTATTATTATTATTATTTATTTTATTATTGTTACTACTTTTTATTCTAAGAAAACTTACTTCTGTTCCATCAGGTGTACTGCAGGGTGCGTCCTCTAAGTGTTCAGGATCAGGAGTGTTGCATAGAAGTGATCAGTGAAACAACAGTTCAGATTCATCCTCCTGATGGATACAGAATATTCCGGAATGGGGAATACAGGGAGGTATAGTACTTTTTAAGACTAGCAGTAGAAACACATTTAAAATGGGCAAGTTGATAGCTAATGCTCATGCTGACTTTGTCCAGCAAACTTGGGACTTAATCTATTTATTATAGGATTGCCATACAGTTTGTATATTAATCTGCAGAGGGTTGGCTTCTAAAATTTGTATTTCACTTTTTTGTAAACTGTTTGATTAAACTATGTATTTGTTCTTAATTTACAGTTAAATGGCTTAAACTCAATTTGTAAAAATCAGAGAACTGACCAATTAACATCCACAATAACCTCAATTCGCGAGCCTTTAATTCCCAAACATAGTATGTTAACATACTATCAAGGGCCTGATCTAATGCTCATTGAAGTCAGTGGAAAGAATCCCTTTGACTTCAATGCATGTTGAAACAGGCTTCAGCTTTGCAGCTTCACAACACACTCCTCTTCAGTTCCATCATGGGACCACACACTGTGCACACATCCCAGTTCCTCATCCTCCTCAAACACAATTCTAACCTCTTATTATTATCTTGGGGGAAGGAGGGTGGCTTTTCCTTCTGTCTGGAATGTGCTAGGTACTTCCTGAACACACACAAAGGCCCAACGAGCATGTATTCTAACTTAAAAAAAATGACAGGCAGAGAGGAACAACATGGTGGTGATTGGTATGTCCTGATAATACAGCATGTGTTTAAGTATAATGTGGTTATCTTTAGTACTAGACTTTACCAGAATTTGAACGGTTACTCTGTGTGCAGCCCTATACACATATAGACAATCACATTATATATGAAATCTTACACTAAAGAATCTACTTTGCCCTTTTGCTAGGCTAGTGAAAAGCAGAGTTTTAGTTATGCAGAGAGAGATCTAAAAACCAGATTTACATCAGTATTTTTTCTTTTCCCCAGACGCAGTATACGTTTAAGGAAGTATTTGGAACTCTTGTCACTCAGAAAGTACTCTTTGATGTGGTGGCTAGACCTCTAGTAGAAGATCTCATTCATGGGAAAAATGGTATGCAGCTGTTTTGTATTTAACATGCTGTAGTGGCACTGCATAGCTAAAACCATTTTTTTTACTCTTGTTTGGTCGCCTTTCTTCTGGAATTTTTTTTTTTTTTTAAACCACTGTTAAGGCTGTTCAAAACTTAAGGATGCACCTCTACCTTGATATAACACGGTCCGATATAACACAAATTCGGCTATAACGCGGTAAAGCAGCGCTCCGGGGGGGGGGGGGAAGGGGCTGCGCACTCTGGCGGATCAAAGCAAGTTCGCTATAACGCGATTTCACCTATAACACGGTAAGATTTTTTGGCTCCCAAGGCCAGCATTATATTGAGGTAGAGGTGTACTTATTTTCTTCAGCTTTACTTCACTTATTCTGGCACTCCCCCAAATTATCAAGGATTCTCAGTTTGCCTGCTGAAAACAAGTCTTCAAATTGTTCCTATTTTCATGAAAGAATAGGACTACTTCCTTGTAACAAAGTGCAAAGAACCCCCACCTCCAATTCTAAATTACTCCTGTTTCAGATGCGTACAAGATTTTTATATTGAGGCTTAATTTTCTTGCATACCAGTCAACTGTAGAGGCTTTTGTCTACAAAACCATGACATTGTATCATTTTGGTAAATAGTCTAGAGTCTTGATTGGCAAGCAGTTTGACCTAGTAGGTCTCCTGAATCCCAGTCCAGTGCTCTATCTATGTTCTATTTTGGGTTCAGCCACCAGCCTGCTGGGTGACCTTGGGAAGTCACTCCCCCACTCCATGCCTCAGTTTCCTCATCTGTAAAATGGGGATAATGATGCCAACTTTCTTTTGAAAAGAGCTTTGAGATCTAAGGATGAAAAGTACTACTGAAGAGCTGGATGGTGGTGGTAATTTGGTGATTGGCTCATGTGAACTATCAAAAACTAAGTGATACCATGAGGCCAGGTTCTTCAGGTCCATCTGGCTGCTGTATCTGAAGCTCTTCAGAGTAGAATAAAACAACCAAGCTTCCCACAGTCAGGTTTTAAGTGATGGTCAAAACGGCTGCCTTCACTCTCAATTCTAAATGTACTTAACCAGAAAGAGGGACTCTGAGCAGCTAGAGTTTATTAAAAACGGATTGTTTCTAGTACTTTCCTTAGGTCTGTCCGCTAGTGCCAGCTAGCCTTGTCCTGAGCAGCATTACAGTGTGCTGGGGGAATGTCTTCACACTAGCTGGCCCAGTCCTGCTATCTGGGCAGTCACTGCACTGAAGACGTGCAGCTGTGGTCTTTCCTCCTCTGGACCAGCTCTTTCCTTTCCCACCCCTGGGATGGTACCAACATGTCTTGAGTATTCGTGCCAACCGTTCCAAATGAGGAAGTCGTGTGTCTCCTCCCTTCCCCCTTCCCCCGTCTTTATCGGATAGGCTCAAGTAACAGTTCAAGTTGAACGTTTTCTAGTTAATAAGGTCCAATTAGGAATATTTAACTGTAACTGTTTTACTCCTAGGTCTCCTTTTCACCTATGGTGTGACAGGTAGTGGGAAAACACACACAATGACAGGTTCTCCTGGTGATGGAGGACTTCTTCCTCGGTGCTTAGACATGATATTCAACAGCATAGGACCATTTCAGGCCAAGCGATTTGTGAGTTGCTTTGTTTTAAGTCTTAAGATAAACTTTCCCAGTAACAGCATAAACCACAGTCAAAGTTATTCTCTGTTCCAAATAGTTAAATTGTAAGAGTAACCTTACAGTCCTTTGAAATAAATTAATCTAACAAAACATCTGCATCAGAAGCAGAGCCTGGTCAAAAAGGAGAATGACTACAGGATGGAATGTCAATGAAATGAAGTAGTTTGGTCTGACTATCCCAGAGATCATTAGTCGTATTTTCACTCTTATTGTGCTGACATTTTTATCACCGCTAACCCTCGCCACAACCTGCCTTTTCCAGTGTTTAAGATCGTCACATGACACTAACTCCATTTGCTACCCTCAGGTTTTTAAAGTTGATGACAAGAACGGTGTGGATGTACAGTGTGAAGTTGATGCTTTGTTAGAGCGTCAGAAAAGAGATGCCATGCCAATTCCAAAGACTCCATCTGGCAAGTAAGTAGAATGAAATAATGTATTAATACATATGTATGAAATGTTGTAGCTGTGTCGGTCCCAGGATATTAGAGAGACAAGGTGGGTGAGGCAATATCTTTTATTGAACTAACCTCTGTTGGGGAGAGAAATAAGTTTTTGAGATACAGTTCTGGGAAAGGTAGTCAGTGTCACAGCTAAATACAAGGAAGAACAGATTGTTTAGAATAAGTAATTAATAGGGCTGTCAAGCAATTAAAAAAATTAATCGCACTGTTAAACAAAATAGAATACCATTTATTTAAATATTTTTGCATGTTTTCTACATTTTCAAATATATTGAATTATAACAATTATAACACAGAATACAAAGTGTATAGTGCTCACTTTAGATGTATTTTTATAACATATTTGCACTGTAAAAAAAAGAAATAGCAATTTTCAATTCACCTAATACAAGTACTATAGCACAATCTATCATGAAAGTTGAATGTACAAATGTAGAATTATTTTTTTGTACATAATGGTTTTATTTTTGAATGCAGTGTAAAACTTTAGAGCCTACAAGTTCACTCAGTCCTATTTCTTGTTCAGCCAATCGCTCAGACAAGCAAGTTTGTTTACATTTGTAGGAGATAATGCTGCCCGCTTCTTGTTCACAATGTCACCTGAAAGTGAGAACAGGTGTTTTCGTGGCACTGTTGTAGCCGGCGTTGCAAGATATTTACCTGCCAGATACGCTGAAGATTCGTATGTCCCATCATGCTTCAAGCACCATTCCAGGGCACATGCGTCCATGCTGATGACGGGTTCTACTCAGTAACAATCTGAAGCAGTGCGGACTGACGCATGTTCATTTTCATCATCTGAGTCAGAAGCCACCAGCAGAAGGTTGATTATCTGTTCTGGTGGTTCGAATTCTGTAGTTTCCGCACTGGAGTGGTGTTCTTTTAAGATTTCAGAAAGCATGTTCCACACCTCATCCCTCTCATATTTTGGAAGGCACTTCAGATTCTTAAACCTTGGGTTGAAGCTGTAGCTATCTTTAGAAATTCACATTGGTACCTTCTTTGTGTTTTGTCAAATCTGTAGCGAAAGCGTTCTTAAAATGAACATGTGCCAAGTCATCATCCAGGACTACTATAACATAACATGAAATTTATGGCAAAATGCAGGTAAAATAGAGACGGAGACAAAAAATTCTCCCCAAAAGTAATTGTTACAAATCTAATTAACACACTTTTTTTTTAATGAGCATCATCAGCATGGAAGCATGTCCTCTGGAATGGTGGCCAAAGCGTGAAGGGGCATACGAATGTTTAGCATATCTGGCATGTAAATGCCTTGCAAAGTCGGCTACAAAAGTCCCATGCGAATGCCTGTTCTCACTTTCTGGTGACATTGTAAATAAGAAGCGGGCAGCATTATCTCCGGTAAATGTAAACAAACTTGTTTGTCTTAGCCATTGGCTGAACGAGAAATAGACTGAGTGGACTTGTAGGTTACATTTTGTTTTTTGAGTGCAGTTATGTAACAAAAAAAAATCTACATTTGTAAGTTGCACTTTCACAATAAAGAAATTGCGGTACAGTATGAAATGAATTGAAAAATACTGTTTCTTTTATCATTTTTACAGTGCAAATATTTGTAATAAAAATAATATAAAGTGAGCAGTGTATGCTTTGTATTCTGTTATAATTCAAATCAATGTATATGAAAATGTAGAAAAACATCCAAACTATTTAATACATTTCAATTGGTATTTTATTGTTTAACAGTGTGATTAAAACGACAATTGTGATTATTTTTTTAATCGTGATTTATTTTTGTGAGTTGATCGTGTGAGTTAACTGCAGTTAATCAACAGCCCTAGTAATTAACACATTGTAAGGGACCATTCAAGGTAAAGTGGCCCTTTAACACCTCTCCATGCATTGAGGGGTGGTGGTGGTGGTGAACTGGCAGGGGAGGGGGAGGCAGGTTATAGACTGTTGTAATAACAGAGACACTGAATTTATGGCTTCAGTCCATGATTTTTAGTATCTAGAAAAGTTATGCATTTAAGCTCCCAGGCTACTTTTGACGGTATTGTGCAGGTTTCCTTTGAGGATGAGGACTGGAATGTCAGATACAGAGGTGAGACGTGTTCACCCACAGGTGATATGGTGTTTTTGGCTTCTCATTTTTCTGAGAGAGTTTATGTAGCTGTGACACACAAAGTACATTTCCCCGACCTGAAGGACAGCTCTGTGTAATCTCATAAATTTGTCTATAAAAGAGATTACCTCACCTACCTTGTCTCTATTGATACATGTCCTAAAACTTGAGTTTTGATGACTTAGATGGCCTTCATGAACACTTCTCGCCATTTTCAGGAAGCGTTAATATATTGCTCTTCCTTTATCTTCTGGTGAGATAAAGATAGTCTAGTCAACATTTAAAGCTGAGTACTTGCAGGCAGGCAAGCTAGATTCTATTCTTTGCAATATGATTCACAGCATTACCTTGGTTAAGTCACTTAAACTGTCCATGCTTTAGTCTTTCCTGTTACTAAAAGATATGTTAAATTAAAAAGTGTTTCGAGTTCAATGAATGGAAGATGCTACAAGTACAAAGTATTAATGAGCTCTGCATAGGGCTGACTGACTGTAACTGCTTGGTAATTGACTAGGTAACACAATGACATCTGAAAATTTTATATCACGATATATAATAATAATCATGACTATATTTAAGCTTTTTACTGCTTTCACAAGTGCTTTAGATCTTTCTTTTTGGAGGAGACCTGGCATCGGTGTTCAATGTGGGCATTTTTGGCATTGTAATTATATACCCGTGGCTGGCCAATGCCAGCTGACTCTGGCTAAGGGGCTGTTTACTTGCAGTGTAGACGTTTGGGCGCAGGCTGCATTCCAAGCCCTGGGACCCTCACAGGGTACTAGAGCCTGGGCTCCAGCCCAAGCCTGAAAATATCTACACTGCATTTAAATGGTGCCTTAGCCTGAGCTAAGGTTTTTAATTGCAGTGTAGACATAGCCTTAGACAGTTGTGTCCTGATACTGTGCTGCTTTCAATATAGCTTCTAATTATAGAGTATATGTGGTGAGTTATCAGCTTGTGAGGGATGCTCTATTAAAACATGTATGACATTCTTACAACAGACGACAAATAGATCCAGAATTTGCTGATATGATCAGTGTACGAGATCATTGCAAAGCGGAAGAGGTTGAAGAAGACAGTGTCTACAGTGTGTTTGTCTCATATATTGAAATCTACAATAACTACATATATGACTTGTTGGAGGAAATTCCCTTCGATCCAATAAAACCAAAGTAAGTGTTTCTTTTAATATGCCTCTTTGAGTGATTATCACCTGTCCAGGTTGTAATTAATATTGGGTTACCTCGAGACATGCTCACAACCCCCACCACTTTTGTCTTGAGTCCAAACGAGATTACTCAAGAAAGGAATATTGGGTACAGGGCTGTGGATACAAGACTGTGAACCAGACAGTTAAATCTGACTTTGCCACTGACTCTTTGTAGCCTTGTGCAAGTCTGCCTCAACCTCATCTGAAAAATGGGGACTTGCTGTGATGTCGTGTAGAGTTGGCTTGTTTAAGTTTCTACAGCAGGGTCTAAAACTGTAGAATAGGTGTCTCGTTGCTGGTGCTAAATTGTAACCCACTCTAGAGGGAATGTCAAAAGAGGAACTTAAGTTTCAGTTATATTGGCACAGGCTGTTGGAATCTGCAGGACTCCCAAACCTGTTCATGCTGTCTGACAAACAGCACTCTCAACTGATGACTACAACTTGCAATCTATACAACTTTTTAGCTGCCATTCCTACTTCTGTTTCCAAATAAACTGATACTGGCTTGGTGAACATGACTCTCTGTTAATCAGCTTGAAACTCTGGCTTTTGGAGGCAGCCTCTGGATGAGCTCTCTCCCACTGCTACAGTGTTTGGGAACTTTTGGGAAAACAAACGCACCTCTAAACTTTTGTCATTAACTCTCCGCTTTGTGCTGCGGTTTAAATGGGTCTAAAATTAAGGTTCTCACAAAAAGCTACTGGTGTACAAATACCTTTGTGAAACTTGACACACTTATGGCAGAACAATTAATGCACACAGATTTGCCATCACTCTGGCCTGAGGTTTTTGGATCTAATCTTTTTGGATTCCTTCTCTCAATAGGGTCCACAAACCAATAGAACATATTGGCTATGTCATGAGGTTTTAAGAGGAGAGTTACAATTATTTTGTTTAACCTCTTGTTAAGCTCTCACTAGAGGATCACCATCTTGTTGAACATTTCCATAAATTGGTCTTAACTTTTATGTTATTTTCCATTGTGCGAACTCCAATGATTAAAATGTTAGGTGGTTGCTTTGGGTGCTGTAATATTTTACCCTATTCCTTTGATAGGTGGAACAGTTGCAACACTCCTGTGCGGAATGGTGATTTTATGTATGTGCCCGGCATATTGTCCCTTCTATTAAAATTGGAGGCGCTGAATTTATTGTATGGTGTTGCTGTAAATAAATTCAGACCCCATCTCTTTCTCTCTGCTTCTCTAGCAAATTCAGAATAATGCTGTTGAAATCTGTTACACGCTTCTGTATGAGCTTATGCATGTAGGAGAGTAGCAGTAGCCCTCCAGCCTCCTAGTGCCTACTGTGCATTGCAATTCATTGTGGCTTATGAGTTAAAGCAAAGCAATAACAGAAGTGTAACTAATCCCGCCTAAATATTTCCCCATGCATTTGTATTGGCTCTGAGTCCTGTTGGTGTGGGAGAATGTTTGACATCTGTGTTCAGGTTGAATTCGATCCTTAAACATAAGGATTTGCATGGTGCTTGCTTTAAAAGCCTTGCTGTCTGTCAGATTGATCTAAACCATGCTCTTTGCAGACCTCCACAATCCAAAGTACTCCGTGAGGACCAGAATCACAACATGTATGTTATAGGATGCACCGAAGTAGAGGTAAAATCTACTGAAGAAGCTTTTGAAGTTTTTTGGAGAGGTAAGAAATGTTCAGAAGTAGTGGTCACTTTAGTCATATAGATCTCTTCATGTACAGTAGAAACCCTGTGGCATGAAGACCTACATGACCTCTACAGATCTGCCACTCTGATTAAAGGGCTCTCTTGTTTAACAGGTCAAAAGAAGAGGCGGATTGCTAACACTCAGCTGAATCGCGAATCTAGTCGTTCTCATAGTGTGTTTATGATTAAGTTGGCTCAGGCACCACTGGATGCAGATGGAGATAATGTCCTGCAGGTGAAATTCAGAGGCTAATTATTTAAAAGAGCACAATGGGGGTGTGGGCAGGGCAGAGACCTACCTAGACAAGGCTCCTGTCTGGGATGTTCTAATTACTAGTTTCCAGGTGCACTTTTTAAATGCCTCATAAGTCAAAGCTCCCTCTATCAAGGTGAGCATTAACGAGATAAGCAAAGCTTGTTATTCTCTTGCTCTTTGTCTTGGCTACTCTTACGCAAAAACTAGGCATGTAGAAATTGGGAGAGGTTTTGTGAAAGACATTAATAGTTTGAGACTGCCGGAGGTGGAATATGAATTCCAGAACCTGGAATGCTAGAGCACTAAACCATTAGGTGCTCATAGCCTCTCACGTAATTATAAGAGAGATCTTCAATTCTCTCTCTAACCTTTAAGTATTAACTTACAACAGTTATGTAAGGCTTAAAAGTCCCATGTAATTTTATTTCTTCCCTTATATTGGGGAAGTGTTGCAAATGGCATTAAACATTTTATTTTTTTCTTGAACAGGAGAGAGAACAAATAACTTTAAGCCAGCTGTCCTTGGTTGATTTAGCTGGAAGTGAAAGAACGAATAGGACTAAAGCTGAAGGAAACAGACTACGGGAAGCAGGTACATAGTTGGTTTGGGTTCTATGTTGCTTATATGCAACTATTTGTGGACTAGAAAGCTGGTTGTATGGTAATGCCTCCTGGCTCAAGATAAATATCCTGGGAAAATCCTGTTGGGGGTGTTTTTTTTCTTTTCTTTTTCTATTAAGTCAAATGACTCTTAAATCGCCTTGTCTGGAAAGCTGGACACCACTCATTGTAGCATTTACTACAATTGAAATGTATTAAATAGTTTGGATGTTTTTCTACATTTTCATATACATTAATGTAACTAGAAAAGGCTTGAGATAAACTATTCTGATTAGATTAGGAATATCCCCCAAACAATGCTATTTTAGGCATAACCTGGTCACTAATTTTGGAGTATTGTAACAGGAGAGGGGCCAACATCCAACTGAGTGCTCAACACTCGCTCTGTTTCTTCCAGGTAACATTAACCAGTCACTTATGACATTAAGAACATGTATTGAAGTTCTACGGGAGAACCAAATGTATGGAACCAACAAGGTATACAACAGCCCCCCTCCTGACTGTCTTCTAACCTGTCAAGACTTTTGCTTGAGAATGTGGTTAGATTTTTTCAAATTTTTTAGATGGTCCCTTATCGAGACTCCAAATTAACCCACCTGTTCAAGAACTACTTTGATGGAGAAGGAAAAGTGCGTATGATCGTGTGCGTTAACCCCAAGGCCGAGGACTATGAGGAGAGCTTGGTAACTTGCATGTGATTTCCCCTCTTTCTCTCTCCCTCCCCATCCCATCCCTACTAAACGGATGAAATGAATACAAAGAGAAAGAAAATATAAAGGGGAGGGAATTTCTTACTTCGTCTCACAAGGAACAAAACTGAAACTTTAAAGGGAAACCCACAACCTAACAATCACACTCCCTACTCCTAGAAATGGCATTGAAGAATACTATAACTGAAAGAAATCACATTTCTTCTAGGCATTAACTGTTTGCCAGCACTCTGTATAGTCACTTTCACTGGTTCCCTTGTTGGCAGCGTTGCGGGGGGCGGGGAAGACACATGTGCGTGCCCCTGGGCTGGAGCTGTAGTAGTTGAAACTACCTGTAACTTGCTTTTTAAAAGCCATCTCAATATGATAATGTCCTTTTTAATATGTATCTTAGTACTTGCGAGTTCACAGTGTGGCTAAAGATTGTGATAACTAAATACAGAGTATCTAAAACTGAATATTGTTCTATCATAGCAAGTCATGCGATTTGCAGAAATGACCCAAGAAGTTGAAGTTGCGAGACCTGTTGATAAACCACTTTTTGGCTTAACCCCTGGACGCCGATTTAGAAACCAGGCCTTTAAGGATGAACTCTCACGAAAACTTGAGATTCGAGGTGGCCCAATCAGCGGAGGTAAAACCTGGAATGATGTTACATGGTTTCATAATACAGACTTTTAGTCCAGTCTGACTAATAGAAAAGACATTTAAAATAAAACCAAAATCTCTTACATAATCTATAACTTAACCTATACAATAAAGTCATATTTGTTACCTTGTGTTTATACTGCAGGGTTATGAATTATAATGAATACAGTTGGATTTAGTGCACATATTGCTAGTTACAAGGTCAATTTTTAATATAGTGATGATAGACTTAGATTAACTTTCCCTTACCCTGTCCCTTGAGGGAGGTCATGGATATAGAAATACAGCAATATTTGGACAAAGAAATAATTTTTAAACGGGATAAAAAAAAATGTTATGCTCAAAGGACTTCTAATCTCTCTCTCAAATTTCCGAGCTTCCCTCTACGCCTACCTTTTTGTTTATAACTTCTCTTATTGAAACACTTATATGCAGTAATGTCACATTCAAACCCTTCTTTTGGTACAGTTGTGCCTGATCAGCTAGCATCTAGGTGGTGGAAACTCTTCCTGATTAAAATGTTCTGGCTTTTATATTTCCAAAATGCTTTGGGATGAGAGGAGTGAGTGTGTGACTTCAGTCTGTGCGCTATAATATTGACGTGTTTTTAGAATAGCTTGCTGTCATGGATTGTCTGCTTTAAATCCTTACAGAAACACAAGAACAATCTGTTGCAGAAATGCTTCTGCAGAACTTCCCTCCGTTACCCTCATGTGAATTATTGGACGTGAATGATGACCAAACACTTCCTAGGCTGATTGAAGTCCTTGAGAAACGCCACAGAATGCGGCAGATGCTATCAGAAGAGTTTACCAAAAATGGTGAGCATGGATTCTCCATGTGAAAGCATTCCTCTGCTAATCTAATACATGAAAGGCAGTTGTGCAAAGCATCTGGAGTAAAATAGCTAATCTTCTATCCCAGTAGGCACGTGGCGGAACATATCTTGTTCGCTTAAATTTGCAAGTGATGCTTCAAAAACTTCATTGTGGTTTGATGTAATAAATCAGACTTTTGGCAGGGTTGCGTCAGCAAGCAAATAGGGCAATCTTCGTATTTCAAGCTAGCAGGGAAGAGGCAAAAGTTGATCTAGTTTAGTGTTCTGGGGCGGGAGTGCAAAGATTCTCCCTAAGTGAATTTATATGGATTACAATGTCTGAATCTGTTCCAGTGCTCGCATTTAAAACTATGCTGCAAGAATTTGATAGCAGCATTGTATCCAAGGAAAACTACGCTCAAGGAAAACTCACAGAAAAGGAGAAAATTATAGCAGGACAGAAAATGGAGATTGAACGATTGGAAAAGAAAACTAAAACATTAGAGTACAAGGTTTGTTCTTGCATAATCTGAGATTACTCAGTTCTTAGGCACAAAACTTATACCCTACTTAGCAAATGGCAATTTTTTAAATCAAAGCCAGAACTTTTTCCCCATAAGGCTTTCTCAAAATAATTTAAGTTTTTTTTCCTTTCTCTTATTTGGTGGGGATATTACTCAAAATGTCTGTCTTGTTTTGGCTTTAGCATGTGGTTACGGTTAAGTTTCTTTCAAGAAAACCAGAAATCGCTAAACATGTGTTACAAACTTCTGAAATTGTCTTGACATTTCAAAGGCATCTTACTGGAGTGTTTATGTCTGTACTGAAATCGCTGATTGTGTCCTAAAGCATCTTAAAATACGATTAGCTCCTCTGCTCTATTGTGCACCTCTGCAAGAAAATTCTTCATGAGCAATTAAATGTGAAACGTAAAAGAAATTGCTATGGTCTTTTCTCCAGATTGAGATTTTAGAGAAAACGACCACAATTTATGAAGAAGACAAACGTAATTTGCAGCAAGAGCTAGAAAGCAAGAGTCAGAAATTGCAGCGGCAGGCTTCTGATAAGCGTCGATTGGAAGCACGGTTGCAAGGCATGGTGACAGAGACAACAATGAAATGGGAGAAGGAATGTGTAAGTACGCTAGCGTTTCTGTTAGAAATGCTTCATGGAGCAATGCTGCTTGTACCAAGCTAAGGCTGAAGTTATTTTTTTCTTTGTGTATCCAGTTTTGAGAGAGACCAGACCATCCACTGTTATCTTAAAATTTGACATGTGTGATCTTATGCTGAGGTAGAATTTTTCTAGTAGAGTATTGATGTAAACTTAATAATTTTTAAAAAATTATTTTACAAATATTTGCTTTTTTAAACAGTTTAGCATTGGTTCCTTCTGGTTCATAACTTTTTTTGCCTCCTCAAATCAGATTTTCTTTGTCAGTTGTCGTGATTGACCTAGCCACAAGGGTTCTACTCTTCCCGTGGTACACTAGCAACAGCAAATTTTCGTGTGTGTGTGGGGGGGAAATAGCTTCCGAGGAATCAACCTGCTATAGTGATCCATTACCTGAGCTACAGACTTCACTCATATTGTAGTGGCTATGAGGGCTACTAAATGAATGTAATCAGTTTGTTCTTCAATTAGGACATTAAAGATGCTAGATAGCTTTGAAAGTTGGCCAGGCCTAGTTTACATAGTGAGTGCTTTGACGAGTCTACATCTTGGCTGGAAAGACTTCATTCCATTTGAAATACACAGCTCTCCTCAGTTCAATTTTCATCACAATAACTTATGCTTGTATAATTTGGTCTTTATTTAAAACAATAGCCTTCACCCTGTTCTCACCTGCAGGAACGCCGTGTGGCAGCAAAACAGCTGGAGATGCAGAACAAGCTCTGGGTCAAAGACGAGAAACTAAAGCAACTGAAAGCTATTGTTACTGAACCAAAGAATGAAAAACCAGAGAGGCCTTCACGGGAGAAGGACCGGGAGAAAGCTTTTCAGAGATCCGTGTCCCCGCCGCCAGCACCAGTATGTTATATATGAATCTCTTTGTATGTCAGTGCAGAGACAAACAGGTTTTATAAAGCTAAATGTAGCTGATTATTTTCCTGTCTAGTTGTTGGGAATGGGACAACGGAATGAGTATATGTTTTGGGCTCTACTAAATTCCTTAAGGTGTTTTTTTTTTTCTTTTTTCCTCCAGTGTGGTGTGTCTCTGCATGCTCTCTTACCTTACACTTTTCTAATTGAAAGAGTGTTCTGGCTTTTTAAAGCTGACCATGAAACACCTAATTATGTGAAGTACTTGCATTGATTACTCTCTGCATATACGCAAGTCAGCCATACAGGATGATTTCTGAGAAGTGTTATACTTTGTTACCAGTTCAAAATTGTATGTGTTCACTAACTTTTCTCCCGTTTTCTTCAGTTTTCTAGTAACTCTGTTACTCAAGTCCCTAACAGCCAACCTCTCATGAGCCAGCCACAGCTGCATAGACGCTCTAACTCCTGTAGCAGCATTTCTGTGGCATCCTGTATTTCGGAGTGGGAGCAGAAAATCCCTCCATACAACAAGCATACCATTGGCACACCTAAGGCAAGGAGTAGACAACAGGAACCAGAGCAAAATAGAAACTGTAATGTGTCAGACAGAAGGCGAGGGATGCACTGGACTGGAGTCATTGAGGTCCCCAGCCGTAGAGATGAGATAGAAATAGAAGAGGACCAATGCTGCAGGGTTAGTGCTACTCCTAGCAATGGCTACATGTAGCAGTGCTTGGTTGCCATGGCTCAGAAGATTACCATTCTCAAACAACTGCTAAGCTTAGTGTGCTCTGTCATATGAGAGCTCACCCCTGAAATGGAATTGGACCCTATTTTACAAATTTTCTCCATGCTTGACTGCTGCCTCCAAGTTGTGTGTCACGGCACTTGCAAAACAGTCTAATTTGGTTTCTAAAGTCAGCATATAAAAGCCCTTAAAGGAGTATGTCTGTCTGTGTCTTGTCAGCGTGTGTGTGGCTCTCTCCAGGAACAACAATTATAGTCAATTTTTCTGACTATAAACTTCCTTGTGTCTCCATTTGTCTGTCTCTTAAACTTATTTGGCAGTCTGCAAATTGCCAGAGTCATTTTTGGGCAGATTAAAGGTCTCATGAGCTGTTTGTGCAAATTTCATTTATCAGCTGGAAACTGTTTGGACAAGCTGTCTCGCTTGTAAAGAGCTGAGTCTGGGATTCATACAACCATTAAAATGTTCTTACTAAATTTGAATATTTGTAATAAAAGTGGTGGTTTTACTTGCAGTTCTCAGTCAGTTTTAATTGGTCTAAGTGATTCTTCTCTGTACCAGTTCATCACAAGGAGATGCTTGTCTTAACACTCTATGCTTTATCATCACGTTCTTGCTACAGGGGTTCAGGTAAAACTAATAGACAAATACAAATATCAGATTATTCTGAGATGTTCTAAACTGGAGCAAAATCTCCATTACATTGTGAATCCATATCTTGGACTCCCTTAATTATATTAGACAATCTAGACACACTTGCTCATCAAAGTTCCTGTTACAGAGAGACTTTTTTTGGTGCAAGTGACGTGCTTTCATACTAATGCCGTTCAAATTAAAGTCTATCTTAACCCCTGTTGGTAGCAAGTTAAGGAACATTGTCTACTGTCAAATACAGTGCACCCTTCTTTAAGGATCTAAACTCCTAAGGCAGCTTTTCAGAACTGTCTCAAAAAATTGCCAATGGAAAAATGAACACTTCACTTGCCCATCCAAAAAAAAAAATGGTTTCTGTGGGTAGCTTTAGGTGAGCCTTGAAAACTTCTATTTGCCCAAATCTTAATGTTGCTTTCTGCATCCTGGCAGCATGTAGTTTTTGATAAGAACGTAGATGCTTATAAACAGTGTTTGGGGCTACTGAGAAGAGACCTACCAAGAGGGTGCACTGTAAGCCTTATACCTGTTGCTAAAATACAATGTAATCAACACTCAAGTCTTGGAAGTGCAGTGGATGGGGGTTAGTATCCATGGATCTGAGTTAGGTGGTCTTGCCACATGTCACTAGTGAAATGGATTTTCATTGGGTGTATATGTGAGACAGGAGTGTAAAATCTCCCCTTACTATTTACAGCTATTAGTTCCCAGAGCCTGATGGCAGAGGAACACTTACCCATACTAGTGGTCTCGCTAGTTTCATCTTACTTCTCTTAAACCTGTGCCATTCTCTCATCAGTGTGAACTCTCGCATGATGG
The DNA here is from genome assembly GCF_016161935.1 of Mauremys reevesii. Lineage (NCBI taxonomy): Eukaryota > Metazoa > Chordata > Testudines > Geoemydidae > Mauremys > Mauremys reevesii. The sequence continues at coordinate 3,413,195 of NC_052632.1, read as the reverse complement.
GAGAAAAAAGCTGAATTTGATGGGGACAGTGCACTATGTGGCTGAATAGAGATCTTGTGTACTTTGGATGGGTCAAAATCTCGCTCTGGAAAGGGGGGTTGATGTCAAACTTCTTCCTTCTCCACAGTATTTACCCAGTAACACAGTTAAGGTCTCCTATCTTTGAGTGACTCTGCTGAAGTAACACCTCCTAAAATCTGTTCCATGAATCTGCTCCCTTGATTACCTGAGAAACAGACCATTTGACCCAGGAATGTATCCATGGAAACTGTCTCATGTAACTGCTTTTTCAGGCCTGTTTAATATGTGTAGAACTCATAGTTTGGCTGGACATTTGAGAGCTGCTGCAAAAAAATTCAAATCCTTTTGTCTGAAGTTCTGGGTAAGGAATCCATCCAACTACATAGAACTTAATTAAAACTGCGAAGAATACGAGTTGGCCCAAGGGGTGTGTTAATAGCAATTTTGTGTAAGTGTGTCAGTAATGGTTCCCTGCAAGGATCAATTCTGTTTAAAAGTTTAGACATGAAATTTTGGTCTTCATCTAAATATATTTTAACCAGGCCTGAAAACTGCACTTTAACTACTGATTATGCTTATTTCTTCTGGTTCCTTTTCCACTCTGATCAGACTGCACCTCCAGTTCGTCTCAGACACAGACGATCACGCTCAGCGGGGGAGAGATGGGTAGATCATAAGCCACCTTCTAATGTGCCCACTGAAACAGTCATGCAGCCCCATGTCCCCCATGCCATCACAGTAGCAGCTGCAAACGAAAAGGCACTAGCTAAGTGTGATAAGTACATGCTGACGCACCAGGAGCTAGCTTCTGATGGGGAGATTGAAACTAAACTGATTAAGGTAAAGCCAAATACCTTCGTGTTGTCAAATCGTACTTAACTGATCCTGAGTTTCTGATCTTAGTTGCATAAGGATGTGTTTGACTTAAAGTGTTTTTGTTGATTGTGATTTTGGAAGTTGCATGTTGGGGTAGGAGACACTTCAGTTCCTAGAAAACATTTCTAGTAAGCTTACCATACTTGAATGTGCTCTTCTAGCTATTTGCATGCAAAGTTTCATCTGCATCAGTTTAATTAAAAAGAAATTACATCTACAATAATAAAATGATCTTTTAGCCCATTATGTAAGACACCATCCATAATCAGTGGATGTGTCAAGCCTGTGAGTGCCACTGGCTTTCTGAAGCCTAGTTGTGGAGGTTTGACCATCTTGTTGAAGTGATGTCGCTTCGTTCCTCTGGCAGCGTGAGCCAGTTCCCATCTTGCCGCAGCAATATGAAATCTAACGCTTTCAGAGTGTAGCTTCCAAGTGGTAGTCTGGCAAACTCCCAACTTGCTTTAGGTTGCAGCGTAGGCTTTGAGTGCCAGGGGGCTCCGCTAGTTTCACAAAAGACGTCTCTTCAGCCAGATGGCCGCTTTCAGCATGTTTCTTGGAAATGCCAATTGTTGTCACTTAAAAATCCCCCAAAGAAACCGCATTGATAAGTACTTCTTGTGGTGAACTTTAAACTGGAGAAAACAGCTGCAGTTTTCCTTTAGCTCTGACTACTACGTCATTGTCACTTTTAAAAATAAAATTCCTCCATGCTACCCCAAGGGCTTGTTGACCCCACTTATCCCAGGCTTTATCCCACCTGCCGACAGTTACGGTCCTGTCTAGACTGCCGAATGAAAGTATTGGAACTGGGCCTTGCTCGGTTGTGTTTGTAATCTGCTGTTTTGGGAATTTCTTGCCCCATTTTCGGGGGGCAGCTGACAACCTCTGGGTATATCACATGCTGATGGTTCACTCTAGTGCATGCTCAAGTGTTTGTGCTCTCTGGGTTGATCGATGAGGTTCCTTGAAAGAAATGGTAGTTATTGCAAATGCTGAGGTCACGTACTAGTTGGCCACAATTCACGTTCCTGTGCAAACATAATATCCAAGTAATTATATTAATTTGTAAGTAACTTGTTTGTTTCTTTCCCTCAGGGTGATGTTTACAGAACCAGAGGTGGTGGACAGGCAGTCCAATTCACGGATATAGAGACTCTAAAACAAGAATCACCAACTGGGTCAGTCACATTTAGTTTTATAATTGCAATAATGTCAAGAACCTAGTATCCCCAGAATGTGCGCACAGCTCTAATTCCATCAATGGTCTGGTGAGAAATTTCAGAAGAATGAAGTTGCTGAGATTTTTGAACTCGAGTTACTGGCTTAATGTATGTAAAACTGAGGTAAGGATTTCTTGTAAATCCTTCAGCTACAGGTAGTGCGGGCACACTGCTGGGGTTTTGGGGTACAGGAAGCTATTCATCATCTCCAGATGAGCGAACCATCTCTAGATAACGGCTTGTGTAGTCACTTGTTTGACAGTCTATTGAGCTGTATATAACAGTCTTTCAGGACTAACTCGTCTCTCTGCCTCCTTCAGTCGAAAGCGAAGATCATCGCCTTCAAGTCCTACTCCACCTGAAGACGCTGCGGAATCTGAATGGACAGATGTAGAAACCAGAGTAAGTTACAAGTAGGGGGCCAGATTCTTACGTTGGTGTGAATCTGGAATAATGCCAGTAAGTCTGTTGTCTTTTCACTGGCTTCATGCAGCAGCGGTGACTAATGCACGTGTCTTTCCAGTGTTCAGTAGCTGTGGAGATGAGGGCAGGATCCAGTCTGGGACCTGGATATCAGCATCATGCTCAGCCCAAGTAGGTGTCACATTAACTTATCATAACTGGAGCGTCTGGCTTTCTTTCTCTAAATGCTCTTTGGCTGGAAAAATATTATTCCCCTCAAGTCTTACCAGCTTTAAGGTAAGGATTGAATCTTGAAATGTCAAACCTGGTGGCATTGCCACTTTGTGCCTTTGTGGTTCCAGCCATTTACTCTTTCTCCTCTGCTGGTGTGAATGGGTTCTCTTGTGACTCAGATTATCAAGTAGCAGTGATATGTCACCAAAGGAACAACTGGAGACAACTAAGTGCCATGGCAATTGGAATGACAAAGTGGCCTAAGATACGGCGATTGAAGCCAAATTTAGCATGACCAGTGACTTTTTTGGGTACCCAACTTGATAAGCCTGAAAGGAGCCTGATGTTCAGAGTTGGGCCGACTTTTTGAACATCAGTTTCCTGTAAAACCTCTCAAGCTGGGCTCCCAGAATCACCGGTCACACTTGGAACTCTTGGCCTGAGGCGTGATAGTAAAATCTGACATCAATACCTTATGTCTTCAGCGGCAGTTTGAGTGGTCCCACAAGCCTGTGCTGGAACACTGGCTTCCCTGACAGCTCAGAGATGGAGCAGTGTATCGGGGCAGAAGTGAAGAGAAGTTATTATATTATGCCCTGATTTCTTTGGCCATTATACATCTAAGGTTGCAAAGGATTAAAGTAATTTCAGTGCCTGTCAATGTTAGTAACACGCTGCAGTGCTAATGGGCGTATCCGCGATCTCTGCTTGATGGTGGGAGGGGAGGATAATTTAAATACATTTTTTTTAGTTTACAAAAACTATTTAAGGGACCTTGGAGAGGAGGATGGTGTTCAACAATCTGATGGCAAAATTGATGTAGCTCATGTTAAATTCCAACTACCGCTTGCCAGACTGGGTACCTAAAGCTTCTAGCGGAGAAGCACAGGCCCTAGCCCTGGCAGAGAAGCCCTGCTTCTGTTCAGAGTCTGGAGTCCCACCTACTGAATTCACAGATGACAGCCTGAGGCTCCTTGGGTAGCTCAATCTCAGCCTGGAGAATTTGTGAATCCAAAGGTCCCATCTCGCTATACAAATAGAAAACTCGCCTGAAGTCATGTAGAAGTCCCGGTTTCTAACACCAGAGTTCAAACAAATGATAGTTTAGACATGAAACTTCATAAGCAGCAAGACTGGGTCTCAAACACTTGCTGACAGAATAAGTACTTATTAGGTAGTCTGGTAGCCTAGCCGCTGGAGAACAGAGTTCACTTGCAGATTTGGCCTTTTGCAGATAGGTGCTGGCAGTGCTGTGGAAGTGATCCATTCAGCTCAGGGGAAGAAAGCTTGCAGTTTTACACGATGTTTACAGGCAGGAGAGAGGGCTTCAGAGGTAAAAGTGCTTTTCATGAAGCAAAAAGGGGGTTGGGGGGATAGAAACAGATTGGTGATACCATAATGACCAAACAACCTTGACAAATTTCAGCTCGAAATAGAGAGGCTAAACAACTGTAAGAAGCTAATGCATTAGACTTCACTCTATGGTGTACACTGCTACAAGTAGGAACACTTGTCTGTACAAGTCCAGTAGCAGTGCTGGAATACATTTGAAATCTGGCGCTTTTGGGAATGTTTGGCCGGAAGACTTGCGATTTTAGATCTGTTTACAAACATTTCCCTTGTAATCCTGCTATGGTACAAACTTTTCTTCAAAGCCCCCTTCCGTGTAATCTTGGGGCCTGATTGAAGTGGGCGGGAGCTTTGTCACTGCCTTTTAGAGGAGCAGGGGCAAGTCTTCACTTTGCCTATTGGGTCAGTCTTACGTTGTACTGTGTGTAGGAACTCTATGCAAAAGCACATTGTGAACTTAACAGTTGTTGCTCCCTGATCTGATGCGTTGAATAAAATCCATAGCATAGTTGTCAAGTATCAGAGGGGTAGCCGTGTTAGTGTGGATCTGGAAAAAGCAACAGAGTCCTGTGGCACCTTATAGACTAACAGACGTCTTGGAGCATGAGCTTTCGTGGGCGAATACCAGCATGTGTCTGACCAAGTGGGGATTCGCCCACGAAAGCTCATGCTCCAAGACGTCTGTTAGTCGATAAGGGGCCACAGGACTCTTTGCTGCTTCTTATAGCATAGTTGTATCACTGAACCATTGATTCTTTCCATCACTATATATGCTTAAAACTTGTATTCATACAACAGACTATGTAAATCTAAGTAACATTCTTGACCACTATTATAGAAAGTTATGATGTGAGAATCAAAACTTTGAGCTGAGTGTGTTTGTGTGTGTTTTTTATTTCAGGCGCAGAAAACCATGAGCTGGAATTCACTGTTGTACTGGAATACTGTTCACAAAATGGGGATTTTAATAGTTCTTCAGAATTTGCTGCCAGTGAAGTCTTGGTAAATTTAGTGCTATGCTAACGCTGCAGACTTGCATTTTATAACAGCGTGTGCTGAACAGCAAGCAGCTAAGGGAAAGATTTTTTTTTTTTCACAATTCTGAGGAAATACATGTATCCAACGTATTTGTTTTTTGCCCTGCTGTGTATTATGGATAACTCTGAAGAGAGCCTTTTGTGGTGTGTGTGTGTGTGAGCCTCTTGATATTCTATATCTCCTGTAGACTGAATCATGCAAGGCCTTTGTCTTGTGTTTTTGCCAGGTTTTCTTTTTATAGTGTAAAACTTTTTCAAGTTTGGTCACAATCCTTTGTATGGTTGTTGTTTTAAAAAAAAAAATACACAATTGCTGCTATTTATTTAGCTGCAGTAATGCACTTTAGAAATATTTCTATGCCCGTTCAGGTTTTTATTATACTTAGCAACAATTATTAATATTAACTACCCATCAGAGCAATTATCCAGTAAGAGATGGGACTTAATTGTTGGACTGACAGTGTTCTGTACATATACAATCGTCTTCTGAAACTCATTTCCGTCTTTGAGACAGCCTAATGACACACAGCAGGAATCTTGAAACAGTGCATAATCGTGAATTGGTATCATACCTATTCAGTTCTGTGCAATGAGTAACTGTTATATGATGCTGATTACATCAGCAGATGTGGGGGTGAAGGTAATATGCTCACTTGTTAGGTGACAATTCTATTACGCATGGATCTGCAAATGTGTTAAAATAAATACTTTTATTCAATGGCTCTTACTCAGTGTAGACTTGTTAACTTTGGCTAGCGTTTTACTTCTAGTGTGTGTAATCTGGGCTTCCTCTCGGTGGAGACCATCTTGCACTGTCTGGTCTTTAAAAGCTCCCGTGCCGAAAATATCCTGCAGTAATGGATCTTTGAAGTGGGGGTTTGGCGCATTTCGAAACTTTGACTAGGGGATTACAGTGAATTCCAATACGTTAAAAGCATCAGACAAGACCTTCGGGATTTGATTTAGGCTCCCTTTCAAGGCAGCCAGTTCCACTTCTTCAGTCTCTTGCCTTATCTTTTGATGAAAGGGTCGTCTTGCTTTGGGCTTTGGACTAGGAGTAGGAAAAAGGTCTCTTTAGAGAGTATGTTGGCTAATATGTTTAAATAACTGTCAAAAATATGGCTTTTAAAAACAGGGTTTGACCACACCTAGTAAGCACGGTTTTAACAGCATTTGTTTACACTGGCTGTTAAATAGTTTTAAAAATATGCATGTTTGTGTTAGCTAACGCATTTGCTAAACGTACCTCATTTCCTAGTCGACACTAGGCCTTAGAATCTGAACCAAATGTGTAGTGTGTAAAACAAAAAATGGTGCTACAGATTGAGGACTCCTGTCCAACTCTGGTAACCCCTCACCCCCCTCCTAGGCTAATATTACAACTCCGATTCTTAGTGAGCCTTCATCATAATAAACCTCTCCCTGAGGAAAATGATAGACGTTAACACTCAGATGTTTGTTGCTGTTACCTGTAGCCTTGAGCAGACAGCGGAGCAGGTCACGTTTCAAAGCCCTTCCATCTTAGGCTGGGAAAACCGAAAATGAGGCCTTCAACCTCTCTGGGTCTGCTGGTGTAACACCACAAACCCAGTTCCCACCCCACAATGGTGGAGCAGCCCCAAAGCACTGACTGGTGAAGAGCAAAAGTTGCTCTGCTTGTGAGGCAGCATTTGCAGGCTTCTGAGGGCAAATTGCTCTACTTAGTACCAGTCCTTGCACTCTGGGCTGGACTAAGCGGTGGAGGCATAGCTCAGTGGTTTGAGCATTGGCCTGCTAAACCCAGGGTTGTGAGTTCAATCCTTGTGGGGGCTGTTTAGGGATCTGGGGCAAAATCTGTCAGGGATGGTACTTGGTCCTGTTGTGAAGGCAGGGGGCTGGACTTGATGACCTTTCAAGGTCCCTTCCAGTTCTATGAGATAGGTATATCTCAGAGAGAGAGAGAGTGTGTGTGTGTGTGTATATGCGCGCTGTGCAGCTGCAATTCCACAGTGGGAAAAGTTGACCAGGAGTTGCAGGATTCCCCAGGTGACAAGGGAGTGAGTGATCGTCCCACATACAAAGTCCAGGGGATCTAGAGTGTCTGCTCCTCCCCGGCTTGATACATTTATGAACAGGATTATATGATTCATTTGCCTGCCCTGGCATGGGACTGGACTCCTTAAAAATGGGTTGAGACACGTTGAAACACATCGCTCTTACAGAGGTCATGGGCAAATATGCAGCACCACTGTTTGTGTCATTACTTCTCCCATGACCCATTCAGGAGTAGGGTACAGACCTTGTTGTGGGTCCTCATGCCTTTCTGTAACTTATAGCTAAATACTAGAAGAGGAAAGCAAGGATTCAGATAACCAGTAAGGAAGCCTTTTGGAAGGAGTACATCCATTTCTGTCCCTTAAACCTCTACGAAGGGAGAGATGGAAGGGAAAGGGCTATTGTATCAATAGCTTAGACTGGAGATGACAGCTACTTGTATTAAAAAGGCAATAAATTACATTGTGCATCTTGAACCAGTGTCATTGGGGGGGTGCAGTAGCAGTGTTGCCAGTGTTAGGAAACAGTATGTGACCTTAGATTCTTCCCAGCCCCACAACTTAACTCTTCTGAGGTAGCCTCTGTCTGTTCCCACTTGTGAGATGTGCCTCCTCCCTCCGGCATTGCTGGGCTTTAGAACCCTTGTAACCACTCCCCTGAGCCAGCACCCTCTGCTTATACCAAATGACTTTTGCTCAGGTTATAGAAGGCTCCTTCCTTTCCAGGGCTGGGAGCAGCTGGGGAAATGCGCTCTGTACTTGGAGCGATTAGAGGATTTTGTTGAGTTGTGTGTGGATAAGTTATGCTATTGCGCACTTGGCTTTTGTCTGGGCCAGAATCTGGTACTTTCTGGTCAGTCAGTCGGTCAAGACTTTTTTTTTCTTGGTGCACGGTGTGCATTGGAGACACAGATCCTTGTGTTTCAGGTCTGGAACCCAGATTCTGTGTAGCGTAATCCAGGCTATGTGAACCGAAACCTATTGCTTAGTACCTCTGCTGAAAGGCTAAGATCTTGAGCAGTACCAGTTGAAGAAAATCGCTTACTAATACCAACTTCAGTGTTGAGCTGTCTCAGAGGAATTGGAGTCTAACTGCATCAGCCTGGCTGCTTCACAGTGATTGAAGGTGCTGGGGATCTGAGCTAGTGGAATTAGCAATAAAACTGTCCAATGGGGCAGCCGCCACCTATTCTGTTTTGTTTTGAAGAAAACCCCTTAGAATGGGAATAAAATAAGTCTTCACCCCAATCCCAGTTAACCTCTTCGTGTTAATCACAGGGCTAAGTGTGTCGCTGTTTAACAAGCAGCATTCAGGCCATATGCCACCTAAACACATCAGCAACAGCAGAAAAATATGATGGGAAACTACTGTCTGAGCATCTCCTTGGTCTGGGTGTCCCTAAGCCTCTGACTGGACAACAGGGGATGGATCACTGAATAATTGCCCTGTTCTGTTCATTCCCTCTGAAGCGTCTGGCACCGGCCACTGTCTGAAGATGGGGTACTGGACTAGATGGATCGGTCTGGCTGTTCTTATTGTAGATACAAAGTATCTTTGTAGGAAACACTATTTAGCTGTGGCGTGAGTGTGACTCTTGGTGCTCTTCATTGGGTTGCTGTTCCCTTGTCTGTGCCCTGCCGTAAAGCTTTCAGAGTGCTCTTTAACCACTGGTGGGAAGGGCTGCAGAACACTTTAACACATGGACACCCAGCCTTAAACGCTGCAAAACTTCTTCCAGCCTCATTTCTTATGAGGGGAAAATTCTTTGTTTTGAAACTGAAGACCAGACAAATTCCAGTGAGAAGAGTTTGAAACATGCTGAGAAGTGCATCATCAATGGAAAGAACATAGTCGGGTGGGATTGAAATGACTGGCAGACTTAAGACCTTACTACTAAGAAGGATGTGTCTGTACATCATTGGATTGTAAGGGGTGTGGCGGTGGAGACAGGGAACGAGCAATGTGGCAACAATAATCTGTCATGAAATGACCAGGTCCTGGGTACATGGGTCTTGGAAGAGCAACTCATGAGTTGGCCCAGTGCTGCCCCATAGAAGCAGTTTGTAGGGATGGAATCTTTCTCCGTGTTATCTGTGTGCTGCATTGGGTCTCTGCTGAGCAGAGCCTGTTGGCAATCTTGTACATTACTGCCCAGGAAGGGCCATGTTAGCCCTGGCTGTGTAATTTTAGATGATTGTCTCGGTGAGGACAGAGGACTTGACGTCTGCATTTCTGCTTCTACGCAGCCACTGAAACCAAAACCTCCGGAACGTGGGAGCCCCTCCCTTTAATTGTTGCTATTCTCTTCAAGCTGGGGGAAAGGAGGGAGTGGAAAATTAAATAATGAAACCTGATGACAGATGAGAACAAATGGCTCTTTGTTAGAATGTTTCCTTCTAAACAGAAAAGACTGAAGGAAAAACTTGGAAGAGAAATCAGATTATTTCAGAAGGGACTCTTCAAGTCATTCGCTAATTCACGGGATGGGGCAGAGGTTGGATTTCTTCATTTGTGAAAAATGCCAGAAAAAAAATCAGACTCCAGTATGTGGATCTTGTGTCCCTTGTTTTCCCTCCCCCCGTTTTAACCACCCATTGCCTCCCTCCTGTCAGTGAAATCCCATTCCAGTGAAGTCACCATTCATGTCTGCTCTTTTTTCTTCACTTACTCACATCACTGGCAGTGTTTACCCTGCAAAGATTCCTCTAAGTCTAAGCACACAATTTACTCTGCAAACAAGACTTGGCATTTATTGTGGGTATCTTTGTTTATTAATCTTCTTTAGTCTCCATTGACGTTCAGTGGGAAATGTTAAAACAAACAGCAGCCTGCAGTAGGACAGCGGCATGGACCAATGCTCTCCAGTGAAAGATGTCTGAATGGAGGCCGCCTTCTCGGGTTTAGTCAGGGTTACATTCCTTCAGTGTGTTGTAAATATATGTGGAAAAGAATATCCGTAGTGAAGGAAATCTTTAAACTTTCTTGACCAATCCCCTAAAGGTTCTTTCCTCTTCAGTTGTATGTGGTTGTGTTATATACACCTACCCTTATTGCTGAAATTAAGGGACAAATCGCTCTTAGCACTTTAATGTAACACTTTACAGGGCCACACCATCCCCGGGGGCGGGGGGGGGGGGGGGCGGAACTTGAGGGAAGGTCAGGAATTTCCACCAGGTCTCATGGAGTCTTAGTGGAGTCATATGGCTGATGGTTTGCCCCCAGAGACTTTACAGGAGCAAATGGCTCTCCGAGCCCAAGGTTGTCGCCATATCTCACCATAGCTGTAGACAACAAGAATACTTGTGTGGAGGTACCCATCCTCCATGTTGCTTGCCCTCCTCCCCACTCCCAGAGACGCCTGTGGGTGGAAGGGGTCTCAAACTCTGGATGAGGAATGCTCTGTTGTATGGTGAACAAGATAAGTATAATCCTAAAGAGGAAAGTCCTTGCTGGTTTCATGTGGATGGATGCTGTGGAGCACTGCTCCCACCTTCAGTTCCATCCCCTCTGCATCCAACAACTTCGCCTCCCCCACTGTAGGGTAAAAATATGAGGAAGAGGCTTCCGCAGAGTTGGGGGGGGGAGGGGTGATGCTGTTTAGACTCCATCTCTGCCTTTGATCGTTCCTCATGCTGCTTTGCTGCAAAGGTATGTTGTCTATTAGAATTAAAGACCAAAGAAGCTCATAAGTTGTTACTACTTCTGTTACTCTCGGCCCCAGAAGCACTGGCAGAGTTTGAGCACTGGGATGTTCAGGTGCAACTCTCCACTCATCTCTCTCCCCTCCCCCCAAAACAATCAGTGAACTGCTTGAAAGGGGAGTGGTAGGTGCTCAACACCTCTCTAGACATGGTCTAATGTCTGGAGGAATTTTGTAACCAAGAAGGAGTTTATTTTCAGTTTCCTTAGAGCATCTGTGACAGCAGATGTGAAAACTCTCAAGCAAACCATGCCCATGTCTTTTCCTTTGAGTTAACTAATTTATACCATAGTAAACTACGGTCTAAGTTAGTTACCACACATACTCAATGTGACGTTATCTGATTAAAATATGACCATGTTGATCATTGTTGCAACCACTGGTATATAATTGCAACAAATCTTGTACAAAGTATGTCAAGTAAGGTGTCTATGGAGAGGTTATGACTTGCTGAATATGATTATGCTATTTGTATGCATGTATCATTTTTGTATTTGAAGTTGAGTATTGGCTCTGTACCTGTATTTCAAATGTTGGCTCCTGTGAAAACACCACAATGGTGTTTAGCCAGCCCATTGCGAAGGAACTATTCAAGTTAAATGGCCCATCAAAGAACCCTTAACTCACAATGGAAGGTGCCTATCTACACTTAACGGACTTTCCTGTGAACGTTCTATCTGGAGGATAGGTAATGGCGTCTGCTGTGACTAAGCGAAATAATGCATGGACATGTGACTGGCCCATGTGACTCCAAACACCATCTTGTTATCTGTAATTTTCCACAGTGAGAACAATGGGATTCCCTTCACTTGGCAGGAGCTAAAAAAGGCCCTGGAAACACCTCTGTTTGGCCTCTTTCCTGCTCAAACCTCTGGACTATGAATTTATACTAATGGGAGCATCTAACCAACGGACTGAGGATCTTTCAATGATTTGGAAGTAGCCAGAGACCTGACTTAAGCCAGCAGTTTATTCCATCACTGCTCTAAGCCTGACCCAAGAACTTTTCAATTATTGTCTGTATTTGATTCCTTTAACCAATTTTAACACTCACCTTTCTTTCTTTTTGTAAATAAACCTTTAGATTTTAGATACTAAAGGATTGGGAACCGTGTGATTATTGGGTAAGATCTAAGTTATATATTGACCTGGATGTGTGGCTGGCCCTTTGGGATCAGAAGAACCCTTTTGGTTGATGAAATTGGTTTTAAATAACCACTCATCATGAAGTCTAGTGTTTTTGGTGGGGATACAAGGACTGGAATGCCTAAGGAGACTGCTTTGCTTTTCTGACCTCTTGTTAGCCAGCGTGGTGAAACTTTTTTGTTGCAGGTTTGGTATATCTTATGGGAGAATACCCACCAGGAGACAGCGGCCCCCTGCTGAGGAGACTGCTGCCTGCTCTGTGTCCCAGCCCAGAGGGAAGTGAGGCCTATGCACTGTTTGTTTTGCCCTGCCCAGGGGGCTAATTCCCCCAGTAATGCTGCTTGCCCCAGCCAGGAGGCTGCAGGGCTTGACTGGTTGGTTTTGCCTGCCCAGAGACCACGAACTATTTGTTTAAATGACCCTGTCGGGGGCTGGGACCTACTTGGCTAAAATCACCCGCTTAATGGGGAATCCTGAGGAGTGGGTGCCAGGGTGTACCAACCCCACACTGGGCTGATGGGGGGGCCCCAGCTTGACACACAGGGCCCCTGTCACAGGTGGGACATTCAGAAGCGTTCAGCATTGGCCTAACGACGCCTATTGAAGTCAATGGGAGTTTTACCACTGACTTTGATGGGAGCAGAGTTAGACTTGTGCACACCCTATTTTCCAAAAGCTTTGCTTCCGGTAAAGCCGTCCTAGTGCACTAGAGCTGTCTGCTAGTGAGAGCTGGGCCAGGAGAAAGACCATGCTAACGTGGAACCCGCCTTTGATGCAGGCTGGCTCTGGGCACGCTTCCCTCAGCTCTCTGATCTACTGTAGCCCTGACCTGACCCAGTGCAGCTCTTCTGAGCGTGACCTCTGCCCAGTGCAAGCCCCGAGTCTCGCTGCCTCTTGCCAAACTGCAAGTGGATTTTGTGACCTGCAGAAATGGGCTGTAGGATGTGGCCAGAAAAACTGACAGTCGTTTAGGAGCTAACCCAGGTCTCCTGCGGGGCAGGTGAGCTTGTCACTTACCCCTTGCCATGGAACATCCCAGTCAGGGTGACATGTCTGCTCTCTGGCTTTCTTCACGCTGAGAACTGGCAGATCTCCCACCGTTGCTTCGTGGAGAGTGTAGCTCCATCCTGCTGGCAGCAGGGGGCCTGACAGCATGAAGCAGAGGTCTAGTGTTTTTACCCATCATGTCATCCTTGCCCTGAGCCAGGTTAGGGAGTGGCAAAGTGGATCAGAGGATCAGGCACTAGGGTGGGGCTCAGGAGACCTGCTTCACATTCCTCATTCTGCCACCGCCCTGCTGTGAGACCTTGGGCAAGTAACATTCTCTCTCTGCCTCAGTCTCCCCAACTGTAAAATAGGGACAATGGGACTCTTCTTTGTACTGCACTTCAAGATCTATGGATGAAAAGTGCCACAGCCGAGCTTGTTGTAATTAAAGATGTCTACAGCTGGGCACCCGAAAGTGAGGCACCCAAACTCAGAAAGGGACCCTTCCTGAAAACATTGACCAAAGTAACTTGCTGATGGCCATGGTGTCAATGCTGGGATTAGAGTGCTGCATCTAACCTGTTACAGCACAGTTCTCTGTAGGGATCTGTGCCTCTTCCCCTTCCCTTCTCCCCTTTTCCATGATCTTTGTCATGGTAGTAAGAACAATGCTCATTAGTGCTGGAGTCCTGCTTCAATGCTCCAGGAAGCCATTGTGGCCCTGTTCTGGGGAGCTGGAACAGTGTCTTACGTTTCTTCTGGTTCTCGTGTTCTGGCACTGCAGGAGCATAGCTCTGGCCTGCTGATCCACTAGAGTTTGCAGGATCAGGATATAAATTGTAAACTCCTTGGGGGAAGCCTGCTGGCTTGTTTGCCTGCATAGCATGAATAATTATTAGCAGCAATAATGGCACGCAAGAGAAACTGTAGCTTGTTTAAATTATAAAAATTAGCGACCCCCGACACATATCAGCACCTGGATTAATAGATGGGTGTGTTGATACCACTTCATCTTCAAACACTGGTCCTCTCCTCTAGTGCCAGACGTTCACCTCCACCTGGGGCTGCATAATTCTCGTCAGAAGTCATCTTATGGGGAAAAATAATTTCTAAAATGACTAGCTCTTACTACCGCTGCATCGCTTCAGCAGCCAAGGGGCAGGATTTTATCCATTGTTATAAGCAAGTCACATTTTTATGTGCCAATATACATCATGAACCCTGCCTTCCTCCTCCAAGTGCTGTCAGTACAGACCTCCACTCCTGGGATGTATCTGCACAGACCACAGAAGACAAGTACTGAGTACGGGTCTGTACTGATGATCTAGTCCCAGACTCCAAATTTCAGGTAAGTAAATTATCCTTTTCCCCCAAGTCACACCGTATTTCCCATAAATACAATTCATCTTGTCTTTCTGTCATGATTGATATTAAATTACTATGCTGTTAAAAATAATCCAATCACATGCTAAAATTACACTGCCTGTGGCTACATTCAGTTTTACAGAAAAGATGCCATAAAAAGGTTGCTGCTCTAAAAAAAATACTTTTTTTTCCCCTGGAAAACATTACTTTTCCCCTCTTGATTTTGCCACTTGCTCTGGAATCTCCTCTTCAGCCAGGGAGAAAGCAGATATGGCTTCCTTATAGCTGATTTGCTATGAATTAGTTCACAGGAGAAGACAGTTACTTATACCATTATTTCCCCACAGAGGAATTCCATTTAATTCCCCATGTCTGCTTTGCTGAAAGTGCTGGAGTTGAACAAATATTTAATCTGCAATTCAGATGCAAACATTTTAATTAGTGAACAATTTTTTTCCAGTGTGCTGAGTTTTAGGTGTCTAGTTGCACACCCCTCTCCCCGGCACTTTTTCTGCTATAATCATATTTAATTATTCTCTATCTTTATGCACACCATCAAGTTCTCTTACCATCTTTTTTTTTCAATTGAAGAAAGCCCTAAAATACAGTTCTCAGACAGGAGTAAAGCCCTACTCCTAAGCCTGTTCCAAGTTTCTGGATGATGATCTGGCTGGATTATTAAAGATGGAATTTGTCACTGGATTCCATCAGCAGTGGAATCCAGTGCATAAATGTGAACTCTACTTTTTGTTCTTTATTGTTGGAAAGTGTTCTGGAGCTGAAAACCAGAGAAATGGAATAAATGAATCCTTACAGCAGTGGATCATCTGTCTGGTTCCTTGTTGGCTCAAACAACTACAAACTTTATCAGACAAAATGTAAGCAAACAGGAGAATCAGATAGAATAGGATACAAGAGTAACTGTTTCTAGGTTAACTAGCCCTTCTGGAGTACTTAAGGTTTTTGAAAATGTTTGCTAACTTCTGCAGGTTTGGTTCTCCTCTTTCACATTGCTCTAAATCAGAGGTAGGTGGTGCAGAAGGCTTTACAATGACCAGCGGACTTTCTGTAACAGCTGTCCTCACCCTTCCATCAGGTCAGACGGAATAATAGCGGAAAGGTTTTTGGACAGAATCCTGTCATAAGAGCGATGTTTCCTACCTTGAAAATAAATGTCTCGGCCTGGCTTCAGGATTTAGTAGCGAGACATGATAACCTATAGACTCTGGAGCTCCAGTAGGGGGTTTTGCACAAGGCTTGCTGGACGTGGACTGCGCTTGCACTAAGTGCCTTTCCTGCTAGCTCAAACTGGAGCAAAAGGCCCTGATGTAGACAAGCCCTCAGTAAACTGGCTCTTAGAAAGCTCATGTTGCACAGAAAATTCTTTG
The DNA here is from genome assembly GCF_016161935.1 of Mauremys reevesii. Taxonomy (NCBI): domain Eukaryota; kingdom Metazoa; phylum Chordata; order Testudines; family Geoemydidae; genus Mauremys; species Mauremys reevesii. The sequence continues at coordinate 3,397,435 of NC_052632.1, read as the reverse complement.
CAGAAAACAATAAAACGTGTGTGCAGCAGGTGGCGATGTAACACTGACTAAAGCCAACAAAGCTCTCGGTGAGGAGTTGCTCCCTAACTGGGGCTCAGTTCTCAAATCCTTAACATCTATGGACAGCGCTGGGAGCTGACGGCACAGGGCATCTGCAGGAATCCCTCAGCAAGCTGCAGGCCTGGGACCTTAGCGTTTGTTATGGGGCTGGGGGAGGCCCAGGTTTGTATTATAAAAGCACTGGGAACTAGTGCCGGTCTGGCCCACCTTTCTGAGAGTCCTCTTCCAAACGGTAGCACAGATGGATCCTTTCTGCACCTTTTTCTTTAAGGAAATTACCCATCTAACACACATGCACAAAACGGAGCCTCTTGAGATTTGCTGTGTGAATCATTATAGGTCTCATGCTACAGCTCTGAGCTTAATTTGCTGGCAGTTCTCCGCAGTACACTAGGGCAATGGATCCCTTCTTAGTCTGATTTGTCTTGTGTACATGAGTTTCACCTCACTTAAAAACTACTTGCTTACAGAATCACATATGAAAAGACAAAGGTTTCACAGCACAGTTACTGAAAAATTGCTGACTTTCTTATTGTGGCTGCATGAAATGTTAGTTTGTACTGACTTCACTAGTGCTTTTTATGTAGCTAAATAGGTAAATCTCTAGATGAATTGATGTACGCCCTGCAAGACCTCTGCGTACCCCGGGTTGAGAACCACAGCGCTAGAACTTCCCGTGCCAGTAATGCGGGGTGCGTTCTGTACTGCTGGAAATGCACCAGTGGTACAGGCAGGGTTTCTTGAAACATTTCTATTCCATATGTTTTCAAAGTAGATAACTGATAACTGTGCAAATAACAAGTTGCCTTTCTTAAAGGCCTGCAAAAGCAAGGAAATTCAAAATTAAGTCTAATCTGCCTGTAGGATTTAAGTGAGCCCATTAGGTCATATTACCATATCCAGGGTCAGTCAGAGGGGGGGACCAGGAGGGCCATTTGGCCTGGGCCTCAAATTTAGACACTTGTTAATTTTTTGGCATTTGATAAGTTTCGCAGCTTGTTTTTATGCGCATCCCTATTGGACCAAAATGTGACATGCTCTCAGCTTAGAATTGCAAATTTAAGCAACTAAGAGAGGTGATTTGTTAAGACATATTTCTTTTTTGCACAGAAAAAGGCTAGAAAAGCATTTGTTAAATAAAAAAAATTCAAATTATGTCTCTCTCTTTTTTTGGCGCCTTACTTTATTTTCAGGGGTCGTTTATTTTTCTTATGGCTCGGGGCCTCAAAAGCTGGAAGTGGCCTGGGCCTCTGAGAGGGCCTGACCACATCTATGGTAAGGAAGGCTGTTGAAAGGCAGAGAAAAAATGGTATGACGTCAGCGTGGAGCCTTCTCTGCATTTTCCCTGACGTGTGATATTTGTGTTTTGCACCTAGGTTCTTTCTCTCTGAAGCCAGGGAAGTGTGGAGAAAGCAACACAAAGTGCAGGCTCCACTGTGGCCCTGTTTAAGTTCTGGGCACTTGGCGCCTCATTTGTGATGGGTCGAACTGCACCTCAGCCACATACCAGCTCAAATCCTGCTGCGCCATACATGGCCCACATCCTGGTAACCCCCCTGGCCGAGCTGGGGGGTGAAAAAATCTTCTCCTACTGGCCATGGAGCAGCTGCTCCTGCATCACAGAGACCCAACCAGGGGCAGCAGGTTTGTAGAAATTTTGGTGGTCCCCAGAATGCCCAGAGCCACCCCCTCAAAACTTTGCCCCCCCACCTGCCTAAGGCTCTGGGAGCGACTTTGGGTGGGGGGAGGAGGTCTGGAGTGCAGGGGATGGGTGCAGGATGCAGGCTCTGGCAGGGAGTTTGGGGGTGGGGTGTGTGTGTGTGTGTGTGAGGAGTTTGGGAATGGGAGGTGCAGGCTCTGGGAGAGGAGGTGTGGAAAAGGGGGGGCAGGCACTGGGATGGAGTTTGTGGATGGGAGGGGGTGCAGGGTCTGGGAGGGAGTTTGGGGCAGGAGGGGGTGTGTGGGAAAGGGGAGGGGGTGCAGGCTCTGGGAGGGAGTTTGGGGGCGGGAGGGGGTGTATGGGAGAGGGGTGGAGGTGCAGGATCTGGGGAGGGTGGGGGGGAGTGCGGCGCTTACCTGGGGCTCCTAGGCAGGGAGGGGCCGGGGGGCCTCCATGCGCTGCTACCTCCAGGCACTGCCCCTGCAGTTTCCTATTGGCCGCAGGGATGGGAGCAGCATACGTGGACACAGATCCCCACGCATACACCCAGGGGCTGCAGGGAGGGGCCAGCAGCCATGTAGAGTGAGCAGGCAGAAGCTGCCCAGCTCCCCTGCGCTGCCTGTGGTGGGTGGGGGCCCAGGGCCATTTTAAATTTAAAATAAATGTTGCTACTTTGTACCAGGCTGCCAGTGCAAAGCAACTACAAACTGGGTTAGCTGGTTGCCTGAGAATTCCTCTTCCCCAAGGGACCCGGTAGGGACTGATGGAGGGAGCTCTTTGCTCCCCCTCTCTTTAAAAGATCAGGAGTAGGGCCATTGGAGTCAGGTCAGGGGAAAGTTAGAGCAGCTTTAGGGTTGCTCTAAACTTGTGCTTGGGGGCAAACCTGTCTGCAGCAGGTCTCAGGCTAAAGGTTTACAGCCCCCTTTACTCTCCCAGACCTGGGCCTGTAGCCCTACACGTAGGACTGCACATTTATGCTAGCTAATTTCAGAGTAGCGATTCCACTGCTATTTCAAATGGCCGGGAAAGGGGAAGTTTGGGTGTGAGGAGAGAATGGGGAGATTCCCAAATAAGCCTGCTCCCACCTCCAGCAGCGTATTGTCTTCCCCTAGCTGTACCTGGTGGGACAGCTGGGCCACCAAGGTTTCCCCACCAGAAGATAACAGGTAGGGGTCTGCCAGGGCCCAACCAGAGGAGAGCTGATTTTGCTGGGGGAAGTTTATGGGAGCCGGCCAGGAGCCCCTGCGGGAGTCCTGTTTTAGGCTATTTCTCTGACCGAGTGGGGGGTTCCTCAGATCTGTTTCTGAAGAGCCTGGCCCTGCCCACAAAGCTGCTGGGAATTTGGGGGCATGGGGGGGGGTAAATCTTGGCCCCTTCCTGGCAGAACGCTGGTTTTGCTGCGCTGAAGTCAAGGAGGCGGGGCTTTGCTGTTCTTTCTCTTCTGCATTGCGGCATCCTCCTGGTGGATCATTGCATCGCACTCAATGTACAGGCCAAAGGCCACAGGACTCCGTGGGACTAGCAAGAGAGCAGAAAACAATCCCCTCATCACTGTGTGCACATGGCCCACTGGTGACTGGCTTATGTGGAACATTATCCCTGGCAGAAACTGTTCACGTTGGCAATGATCGTAGAGACAGAACACGTCAGGTCCCTCGCTGCCCTGTCTGGCAGTGTTGTGTGCCATTGCTGGGCCAGTGTCACGCTCGAGTGCGGGGGAAGAATTATTTTACACTATATAATCCAGTCTGATGTTGAATGTAGCCACTGGCGTGTATACACCATAACCTCTGCTGACTTTCTTGGCCTGGTTACTTAACAAACCAGTTGTTTTTTTTTTAATCACGGACAATGTAGAGTTCTGTGAATTAATCCCAGCCAACAGGCTGTAACAAGAGTCTTTTAAGGACAATGTTTTGTCTGGTGTGGTATTAATGTTACATCTAGCAGCATAGAAGGTTTTGGGGAAAAATGAATTCACTAGGAAATAGTTATTTCTCTCAAGCTAGAGGGATGATTGGCCTTGTGGTTAAGGCATGGTACTAAAAAAGGCATGACGTGGGGTCAGTACCTGCTTCTGTCTCTGGCTTTCTGCCTGACCTTAGGCGAGTCAGCCATCATCCAGCTCCCCTTGAAATAGGATTTAGGTGTCTAAATCACTCTGGGATTTAATCTCTGTGAAATGGAGCTCAAAGCGCTAGATCAGATAGCAAGTTTTTAACTCGGAACAGCTTCGTGGAGAAGGGTTTTTTTTTTGTTTTTTTCTTCAAATATAATGCTAAAATTTTCTCTCTGTAGGATGTGATGGTTGTAAGGCCTGTTTGAGAGAAGGACCAACGAAGGGATTGTGAAAATCATTCTCTACAGTTATGGGCCTTTATTTTTAAACCTTTATTTTTTATTTTCAGAACTGCACTTAAATGGACCTGACAACACACTACAACCACGCTGGGTTTTGCCATTGACTTGAAATGGAAGTAGGACTGGGCTTTGCTTCACTTAGGATGCCAATGTGTTTCCACACCCACTTTGAGAAATCCATGTGAAAAATAACACAATGTAAACACTGACCTGATCTTGGCCTAGCTGAACTAGATATTGCATTGGGAGTTCTTAGCTCCAGTACGTTAATGCTTTCAACTGTCCTGTTAATAAGTTTTCTAACAGAGGGCGTTGAGCATGCTGTGCTCCTTGTGGCCTCCACATCCACTGAGAGTGACTAGGACCTCGCTCTAGGGCTGTGAATTAACCAGCGCTAGTTCTTCAGGAGCTTTTGAAAAACACTTGGTTAAACACAAGCTCTACCTATTAATGAATTCAGCCTTCAACACAAATTAGATTCCAACTAATAAGTAATTAACTTTATCATGTTGGTATTACCATTTATAACAAAATGCCAACATTAGCTCTGTAAACAAGACAGAGTTGCTATTTACAAAGTCAGCATGGGGACCAGAATGGCAAGAAAATACAGCTAAGCCTGGATGAAAAGAACAAAATGACCAGAGACCTCCAATGTGTTTTTCGTCTGGCCTAGTTTTAAATCAGAGCCTTATAAACAAGGAAACCTCGCTGCAGTTTACTATTTTTAACTCAGTCCTTTGGCATGTGAGGTAGCAAGTTGCAAATTAGACTCTGGCGTTTATGACAGGATTAATATGCTAATAGAAACTGTGTTGCTTGGAAAAGTAAAACCTGCAGGTGATGTTTGTGGCAGTGTGTGTGTGTGTGTGTGTGTTTTCACGCATGCAGGGACTGGGAAAAGACAGATATCGGAAAACCCATTGCTTTGTTCCTAGGCAATGCATATATATTACTCTCTGATTAAATGACGTTTGAAGGAAACCATATAAATAAACCATAAAATACAGTGGATGGACTCATGCTGCAGTATTGATATCTGAGTCTGGATTTCCATCTGACTGTGAAAACCTGAGATTGTTTAATGTCAGTGTTTTGGTTCAGCCCATTATAAAGACAGAGGCCTTTCACAAAATGTGGATCTGGATCTACGGTTGGATTCCAAAGTTCTTAAGATCTGGAGATGTTCCAATCGGAGTTTTGGTTTGGGACCATCTCTGGGGTTACATACATACATATGTTTAAAAATGCTTGAAAATTTTCAACCTGACAGGTTAACTTTTTCCTGTGTATAAAATCATTGTGTTTACATGTATACAAGGAAACAAAATCATTTATTGGAGTGCACTGGCATCAACATTGTGACTTTTCTTCCTATTGCCCATGGAATCAAAAGTTACTCATTTACCGCCAATGTCCTCAAAAGCAGAGGTTAATAGCTGCAATAAGGATACAGCTGATCCTCTCTACAGTATGCACCAAAAGCACAGATCTGCAAATGCAAGGTCAGGTGTGAATTTAAACATGCAAAGCTCAGAACACTTGGAGATATGGTTTCCATCAGCAAGTAGGAAGTAATGCCAACCCCTTAGTAGTCTTTAGTACCATATGTTTGCTAAATCTAGGGACCCAGCAGCCAGACTGAGTCTTTGTCTGGGAGCTGGATTATGTCTATGGGTCAGAGGCATGAAGAAAAGAATCCTGTGCCTCTCAGAAACTAGAGGGATGCTGCAGGGAGACAACTTTATCCCAGGGGCTGTTGTAATTTTCCATAGCCCCAACACTGGAGTTGGTTGAAAATTTAGTCTTAATGGTGGTTATGTTTTTGTTTGTTTTTGTTTTTTTTTTTAGATTGGCAAATGCTAATTTTATTGAACTGGAAATTTCTCTGGGAAGTCTATTTTTGACCACAAATACCTGCCAAACTGTAGATTTTTCATTTTGGGGCAAACAAAAACAAATTTAAAAAAATTATTTTTTGGCAAACCAAAATTGGAAAAATTCAACCAGGCAGGCAAAAAGATTAAATAAAACCAAAAATTGTTGCCTGAAAGGCTGAAATTTTTCAGTTGCCATAAATAGAAAAATGTTAGGGTTTCATAGAAAACCTGAAAAATATAGGAAAATTTCAACTTTTTTTTTTTGTGGTAGTTATTTCCCTCCAAAAAATCTGACCCAGTCCCCTTGGCACTGGTGGCATGATAGGATGATCTATATGTGTAGGGCAGCCTGTAATTCTGCACCCTGGGGATGGTGTGGGAGGCCAACAAGGATTTCCCCAGGAATTGGGAGTTTAGAGGGAGTGTCGGAAAAGACTAAATTTACAGCACTGCATGTAAGTAAGACCACTGGGGTGGGGAGGGGCGTTTGAGGCGGGTGTGTGTAGGGAAATGTTTGGGAGGTAATGTTTCAAGTGGCACTATCCTATCTGCTGCTGTGGAGAACTGCTCCTAATTCTGGAGAGACATTTGTAGCTCTAAAGGCCAGGAGTCCTGCAGAACTCACGGGGGCTAGCAGCTATGAAGTCTGCTATGGAGGGCCCTAAATTTATAGGCAACTAGGAGCTTTAAGAAGCATCCATTTTCTTATGGTCCCAGTTGCAAGAAAAGTGTTTGAAAATTTGTCTTTAAGGCTTAAAATTCACATTCCAATAACTCAGAACCAAACACAGGGAATTTTACTGGGCTTTACAGAGAAATCCACCTCTTGGCTAACAACCACCAGGAGAAATTTCAGCTCAAGGCCTAATTTTATTTGTGGCGTCTTTAAGGACTTGAGAGTAGACAAGACTTTGGAATAAAAGTGACTACCCAACCGTAAGAACTCCAGGTGCCCAGCTGAAGTAGAAATTTGCACGGTCTCATAATATGCTTTTTGATTCCCAAATCCATCTTCTACTTAAGGAAAAAAATAAAATAAAACAAACATAAAAAGGTCAGTAATCTCATCAGTGGAAATAATCATTTGTGTTCTGTGATCTTAATCTTTTATGGCATACACATCTGGAAAAGTACGGGAAAATAATACAAACTTCAGTTAAGCTGTATAAACCGATGAGAAAGCAATTTCATTTCACTGCAGCTCTGTGGACCTTTGTCACACTCCTTCTTGTAAAAATATTGACTTTATAACACCTACACTTTGTTCTTTTCCTTAACAGGATAGCTGCTAAGTGCTGTTAAAACAAACATCACATGTTCCATGGGGCTCTGACAAGGCCTGCAATCAAATCCTCTCTAATAACTGCTTAAATACTCTCATCAAGCTTGTCCTTGGTGTTTGCTTTAGGACATTGTGTTTTTCTCTCCTCGCTGTATTTACTCAGCACCAGCGATAGACTTAGCTACAGGTCACCCAAAGTAAATGCCAGTTTTTCTCAGGCTGGCTTTCATTACTGAAGTCGCCTTTCCAAATCAGCCAGAAAGGATGCCTTTCTAAACAAATTGCCTTGTTTTTTAACTGCTGCTAATCTCTGCTGAACCAAAGGCCCTTTCTTACCTTTTTGCTTATGTTCAAAACCAAAACCAAACAAAAGACAATGACTGAGCTACAAGACTGTCTGGGGGAAAGAGAAAATGAGGCCTGACACGTGAGTGACCCTGGACTCACATAGCACCTCGTCCAGTTAGTAAGCGGGAAATAACCCTCTGTCTTCATACCAGCTTCAAGGTCAGGTGAAATGAACTAAGCTTTGACCTGACAACTTACAACAGGGTATAGAATGAACTAGAACAAGGCGAGTGAAAGCCAGGCCTTGGGGTTTCCCTCTCCCGCTGTCAGGCCCACGCCGCTGTGGCCCTGGGGAGAGCTGGCGTTAGCTTTGCTGGGTCTGTGTAATGGGGAGAGTAGAAAGGTTGGCCAAGTGGGGCAGCTTTTTCCCTTGGGGTTTAATTCTGCTCTTGCCCACGCTCTGGGGTGGGCTTCCTGGGCCTACTAAGGCTTCCTCGGGCAGGGACCTTGGAGCAAAGCAGGCTTTAATGTGGCAGATAGAACTGGTGGAGGAAACCTTGGCATGGGGGAACTGTCCTAAAGCACTATACTGGCTCCTCTACCAGCCTCCTCTTGGCGAGAGGCTGCACGGGGGCTGGGCTGCAGGAGACTGGCCATAGCATTGGAAGGCGGAACATGTATGGCTGCTATGTGCCCTGCTCTCCTCCAATTCGGGAAGAAGGCAGGTAGGGGGCGTGGCTCTGAGGGGCAGACAAAAGGCCCTTCAGGGAAAAAAACCAGGAAACTGTAGGAACCAAGCTGTGATTCGTGGAGCAGGCTGGAGGGGGAGGAGTCAGGCCCTTTAAAACTGGCTCCCTTGCCTACCTCCTTCAGTCTAGCAAGTGAAAGCTGGGTGGAGGAGGCAGCAGCTACTACCTGTCCCAGTGCGATGGAAGGGGGTAAATGCTCTTTTCAGTTGTTGGTGTCATTATGTTTTGGGTTTATTGCCCTGGTAGCAAATAAAAGAGCCTAAAACTGAAGAGCCAAGGCAGAGTTGACCTGAGCTGCTTACTAATGTTAAATTCAGCTGTGTCTGTTCCCAGCCCCACATCCTGAGGGGGGGGGGAGGGGGAATAGGCTGGTGCTTTTGCCCAAAAAATCACATACAATAGTGGATGATCTTGGTAGCACAGGCTGGGTGGGGTTTCCTCACTTGTTTTCTTCCCCCAGAGATAAGGGGGGGGAGTGTCTGGAGTATAGTAGGGAAAGGAAGCCATCTGCTTGCAGTGAGCTGAGGCAGGATCCCAGCCTTTGGGTAGGGGAGTGCCCCTCCCCTAATGGGGGCCCGCTGCTGGAGCCACAAACTGGAGAGGCTGTCAGCAGGAGGTCTGGGAGCTGCTCACCTGGCTCCTGTAGCTTCTGTGAAGCCATATGAGGTGTGGGGGAAAAAGAGGGAGAACAGTACAGAGAACTAGGGCCGGAGGAGAGGGGCACCCGTAAACTGGACAGGGGGGAGGTTTTGCTGGCAGCTGGTTCAGGCTGGTCGTTTTTGCCACTTCTGTGGAGCCCAGGCTGTGGGAAATAATTGAAGGAGGCCTTTGGTCTGACCCAGTATGGCCGTTCTTATGTTTGTTTGTCTCCTAAGTGCCTGGTTCCTTCCCCTGCCAGCTGCCCCAGGGCCAGGCTCTGAAGGCAGATTATAAACTGCCTTAATGCAAGCTCAAAGAGAGCTCTTCCTGTCCATGTCATACTGGAAAGTGCTGGGCCCAGAAGAATAAGATACATATGCACAGGTGCTTGAATCTACCAAATAACAATGCCGTCTGGCTGGTGGTTGCGTGAAGAGAGCAGGGACAGGAGGTTCTGCGGTGTTCTGTCCAAGGAACCAGTTGTAACAAGCCCTTTCTAGACGCGGAGCTCCCTTACTGTATCCTTCCACACACACCCCCCCGCAGTGACCAGTCTAATAAAGTCCACCACATTCTTGGTCCATTTGTACCTGGAAAAATGCAGACAAAACGGGCCATTAGCAGGATCTGGCTTCTCCAGCTCCCCAAATGCAGGATTCTAAGTTACAGCCCAGCTGCTTTTCCGACAATGCTATTACGCTCAAATAAATTCCCTAAAATCTGTTCTCTTGGAGATATTTCCATAACATGTGACATACCAAGCCATTTGTGCTTGTGCTGTGCTCAATCATTTTCATGTTAGGTTTGGAAACGAAAACCTTATGATTAAATAACATTACTAGTAAGCTTATAATTTAAGGTGCTTTGTAACCCTTCTATGTCTCATTGCTTGATTCAAGACAATGTTTTTATGGCATGAGTTTTGGAGAAAACGCATTTGGTGAATGCAAAAAATTCTGTACAGTAGTATGCTTAATTTGCATGTGTGGTTATTATAATTGCGTGAGCAATTCAGTACCTTTTGTAAATAAATTAGGGCTGTCAAGAGATTTAAAAAATTGTGATTAATTGCGTGATTAAAGAATAATAGAATACCATTTATTTAAATATTTTTGGATGTTTTCTACACTTTCAAATATATTGATTTCAATTACAACACAAACTACATAGTGTACAGTGCTCACTTTATATTTGATTACAAATATTTGCACAGTAAAAAAACAAAAAATAGTATTTTTCATTTCACCTAATACAAGTAATGTAGTGCAATCTCTTTATTATGAAAGTAGAACTTAGAAATGTAGAATTATGTACAAAAATAACGGCATTCAAAAATAAAACAATGTAAAAATTTAGAGCCTGCAAGTCCACTCAGTCCTACTTCTTGTTCAGCCAATTGCTCAGACAAACAAGTTTGGTTACATTTGCAGGAGATAATGCAGCCTGCTTCTTGTTTACAATGTCACCTGACAGTGACAACAGGTGTTTGCATGGCACTGTTGTAGCTAGTGTCACAAGATATTTACGTTCCAGATACGCTAAAGATTCATATTTCCCTTCATGCTTCAATCACCCTTCCATAGGACGTGTCCATGCTGATGATGGGTTCTGTCCAATAACGATCCAAAGCAGTGCAGACCAACACATTCATTTTCATCATCTGAGTTAAATGCCACCAGCAGAAGGTTGATTTTCTTTTTTTGTGGTTCAGTTGTGTAGTTTCCACACTGGAGTGTTGCTCTTTTAAGACTTCTGAAAGCATCCTCCACACCTTATCCCCCTCAGATTTTGGAAGGCACTTAAGATTCTTAAACCTTGGGTCGAGTGCTGTAGCTATCTTTAGAAATCTCACATTGGTACCTTCTTTGCGCTTTGTCAAATCTGCAGTGAAAGAGTTCTTAAAACGAACAACATACACTGGGTCATCATCCGAGATTGCTATAACATGAAATATATGGCAGAATGTGGGTAAAACAGCAGAAGACATACTGTTCTTCCCCAGGATTTCATTCACAAATTAAATTAATGCATTTTTTTAAATAAGTGTCATCAGCATATCCTCTGGAATGGTGGCCAAAGCATGAAGGGGTATATGAATGGTTAGCATATTTGGCAGATAATTATCTTGCAGTGTTGGCTACAAAAGTGCCATGTGAACACCTGGTCTCACTTTCAGGTGACATTGTAAACAAGAAGCAGGCAGCATTATGTCTTGTAAATGTAAACAAACGTGTCTGTCTTAGCGATTGGCTGAACAAGAAGTAGGACTGAGTGGACTTGTTGGCTCTAAAGTTTAATATTTTGTTTTTTGAGTGCAGTTATGTAACAAAAGTATCTACATTTGTAAGTTGCACTTAGATTGCACTACAGTACTTGTATGAGGTGAACTGAAAAATACTATTTCTTTATCATTTTACAGTGCAAATATTTGTAATAAAAATAATTTAAAGTGAGCACTGTACACTTTATAGTCTGTGTTATAATTGAAATCAATATATTTGAAAATGTAGAAAAACATCCAAAATATGTAATACATTTCAATTGGTATTCTATTGTTTAAAAGTGTGATTAATCGCGATTAATTTTTTTGAGTTAATTGTGTGAGTAAACTGCGATTAATCAACAGCCCTAAAATAAATACAATCAAGCCCAGACAATACTTTCCTCTCCCACCATCAGCCTCCCTAAAAGCCTGGGTAAACCACTGGCCTTTGTGGGATTCACTGAAACACAACCTACCTGAGGTGGTATTAGTAATGAAGATATTATTTTACTTCACAGGTGTATTGTGTGAATATCCAGAAAGTGCTTTGAGCTCTTCAGGTAGGAGGCCTGAAGGAAGTACAGACTGTTGTTAGTATTACACCACTTAGTTTCAGCCAGATACTTCTATATTGGAAATTAAAATACTCCCCTTTGTCCAGAGAGTGAAAATGACCTGGGGTGTAGCAGGGGTAGGTGCACTTTAAAGGATCCAAAGTGTAAAAATACATAAATCCCACCATAATGCAGAATTGTTTGTGTATTTATAATATTCCACACGGCTGTTACTGTCATTAATGGGTTACTTGGGAGCTGAACTCATTTTCTCCCCATTACAGGCTGTGTAGTTGACACTGCCCGGTTGCAAAATCCTTGCGGTTCTGTAGAGTCACATGGCAGGATTTATAAACTGATGTCCCAAATAAAGAATATTTGTTCTAAAATAGGACCCATGTCCTGGCTGACATGAACAAGATTTCAAATGTCAATAATTATTGTTCATACACTTGTGTCTATCTCTGAGTAGTTATCTTATTTTCTGCTCCTCCAAAGGATTAAAATAAAAAGTAATCTTTTAAACTTTTATGTTCTTTTCTTTTTTCCAGAATAGGAAGCAAATGCTGGCAGCGGTAACATTACTCTGCTTGTGCAGATAAAAATGGCTCCTTCCAGTTAGACAGCTGGTAAGTGACACTAGGATTCCGACACTTGCATTGTTCTATTTTTTGTGCTTTCCTCTATGAAGGTTACATGCTGTCACACTGAAAGCTTTTTGCCTACATGTGCAAGCTCCTACTGCCATGTGATGCCAGGAGATACTGATTGAATGTCAAGGCAACTTTCTGATCACAAATCATGGAGAGTCACTCCAGAGGTAATGCTAGGTCCCATATGGAGGATAAAGGCTTAACTCCAGTTTGAGATTGCTCAGGTGGTCAGGGAAATGATTTGAGCAGTAATGCCAATAGGTGTAGGTAACTGCATGGACCGTTTGAGAGGGGAGATGCCTTTGGTAAGGCCATGCTCCATGTCTAGAAACCACAGATGAACTCCAAGCTGGAAAGTCTTCAGTTTATATTCTGATTGTTACATTTATTCTGCATTGTATGTGTACCCAGGCACACATTAGCATGCATGCATGAACACTGCTAACTCTCAAGGAAAAGTCCTTGCTAACTTTCCCTGTTCTCTTCTGTTGAGTTATTTCACCTCCTTGTGGTCTTGCAATCCATTGTTCTATGTACCGAGTCAAATTCTTGTTCCAGTTATACCAGGATAAATCCAGTGCTCTATAAATCTGCTCTCACTAGAGTTCTGCTGTGATGAAAATCTGAAGAAATGTCATTGATTGCCAGTGGAATTACTTCACATACACACTGGTGCAAGAAAGAGCAGAATCTTTTTGCTTCTCTTTGGTTGTAGTTTCATATCATAGCTACTGTGTTTAAGCAACTGATGTAGGATCCTTCATGGTTTCCTTTAGGAAACCGGAGCTGGTGGGGGAAAAAAAATTGAAAAATTTCAATAAGGAAATGGATATTTTTTCCATACCTTTTGCAATAAAATTTCCCAGTTTTTTGGATCAGCTAAATGGGAAGCCAGGAAAAAAAACATAATTGGGTCTGGGGGGAGTGGCGGGGTAGTTGTTGTCCATGATCTCATTCAACAGCTGGTAATATTCCTTGCCCGGTTTAGACTCTCTCTCCAAATATGTCGGAAAGTACCTTGTATTCTGCCTTGCCTTCAAAGGAGGCGATTGTGTCTAAGTTCTTGTTTAATGAACAGATTTCTACACATGCTGTAGACTTGCCAAATAACACAACTAAAACGAGGAAATCTAAGGTCACCTGGGCTCTTGCTAGGAGTAGTCTGCACATGAACATTAATCTGGAATATGGTGAGGTGTGAATTTAAAGTGGATTAAATATTACTGATTAACTTCATGTGAGGACATGTATTTTGGAATAAGAGTGCCTTATTCTGAATAAGTTTTAAGTGGATTAAACTCATTTAGAATAAGGTATTTTTATTCCAGACTAAGAACAACCACAAATGGAATTAATCAGGGATAACAACCATAGTAGACAAGCCTCTAGTGTAACATACACTGGGAATGTTGTACCCCTTTTGTGCGGGTTCACTGTTAGATAACAGCCTACTACTGCTACATGCTAATGATGCAACTACTCCTTTAGCTCAAATGGTAGAGGTCTATGCTATTGTGCTAAAAATCATATGCTCAAACCCCTGTGAGTATCCCCAGTTTAATTTGAAGGTCAAAGTCCTTTTATAATATCTCAGAATAAATAGTTCCCCTCCAATCTAATTGGATAAACTCGGTTAGAATTTTATAGAAAAACTGCCATCTGGGTGAGAAAAAAAGAAAATAAAAGATGTCAGGCAGCACAATTCATCTTTAGCAATTCAGTTCTGCTTTTGTAAGACACCAGGAGGCCAGAGCTTTTTCTGCATGGCAGGAAGGGACCATTCCATTGAAAAACAAGATCGATATCAGGGCCCTGGATGCTAACCGAGATATTTAAATCACCCGGGAGACCATTTAAATTGAAAATCAGTAACTGAAGCATGAGAGATTGATTTTAAATAATTTTTATGGCTGTGGGCTTCAAGCTGTTGTCAATATTTCTGCATAAATAATAAAATATATTAAAAAGTTAGACATGACTGACAGCATGCCCAGATAAACCTTGGGCTTGGAGCAGTTTCAAGGTGTGGGGAGCAACGCAAATCATGTTGCTGGCAGGTTAAACCACTGCTGCAGGGTGGAGAAAGGTAAACAACCACTGCTGACACACTGTTTATTCTCCAGTGCTGACAGTACTCAACCTCCTTCCTCTCTGGCAGAAACAACAGCAGGGCACTTATAAAAGAAGTGCTGATTTCAAATAAAAAAAGTTATGGACGAAAAAGATGAGATGGGCATTTTTATATCTCAAGCCAAAGTGACATTTGTTGATATCCCGCAGCAAGGATGACACTTCTGTGCTGAGAAAAACAAACCCAACAGCCTGGTATATATCTTCTTAGGCTATAAACAGGTGAAGTCTAGTGGTTAGCGAAGGGGATTGTATGTCGTGGCTCCTGGATTCTATTCCTGGCTCTGTCTCTGCCCTTGGTTGAGTCACATACCTGTGTCCCACTATTGTCTCTGTCTAATGGGGTTGATAATATCCATTGCCCGGTGGCGTTTTGTAGCTCAATTAATCCATGAAGAACTCTGCAAACATCACATGAAAAGGGTCTATGTGAAATGTTTGTCATCCAGGTCTGAGAGGGACGTGTGTAGGCAATTCAGAGAAATCAACGAGCCATTTGTTTAAATTTCTTAGCTGGAAATTCAGAGAGTAGCGTTCCTAACATCAAAGTAAGAAATGTGTCCCACCTAAGGGAAGCTTTGTCTGGCATTCTTGTTAGGCCTTTAGTAGTGAATCAAAGGGCACCACATGGATGCCACTACTTATTTATGATACAAATCAGTTCTAATTTAAATGTTTTACCATTTACCATCTTTCTGATGACAACCATCACTACTTTCACCTTGGCCACGTTGGAGCTCCTCAGAAATAATAAACAGACGTTGGTTGGCACAGATCTGTGTAACATCTATTACCTTGGTCTCTACAATCAAAAGCCATTTATAGTAAATGTGTTTGCTTTGTACTGAATTACTCACAATGCTGCCAAGTACAGCCACACCAGCTGTTAATTAGAGTTTAGCTTTTATGACCGAAAAGTCTGCTCTGTTGTTATGGAAAATGGGACTAAAAAGTCATTTAACCTATTGTGATGTGAAAATAAATGATGACTTGTTGGTTTAATTAAATAGTCTGTTTATCTAGCCGTCAAAGTGTTTGAACATACGCAGGATTATGAACAGCATTTTGCTGGCTTGTTTCCTGTTGTCTGAATGTTGTTTGAAGCGACAGTTACTTACTAAATGGCCCACTGAACTCAACATGAATCTTTCAGCAGAAAGTCCAATGCATCATTTTGCTTCATGTGTGGCACAATGTGTTATAAACACACAACCCAAGCCCCAAAACAAAACCCACCATCCCCCAACCCCCCCACCATCATCCCGCACAACTATTTTTATCACACAGCAAGAGGCATCTGCTTCAATATCTCATTATATTGAACATGGGTGCACATACGCTCCTTTGTCTCTGAACCATTCCCACGAGGCTATTTTGGGGAAGTTCCCATTTATCTATTGCATGGGGGGAGCAACATTAGAATTAATTCCTCAAAGACAAACGTATGGTTCTTCCATCCTGCTCCTTGCAGTGGCGCTTTCCAAAAAGTTCCTTTATGCTGCGATTGAATGTTCCATAATGTTGTTTACATTTTGTGCTTGTGGATATTCTATGAGGGCTCTTCTGATTGAACCAGAGGGCTCTTCTGGTTTTTCATGCAAATCTTTGGCGTGGCAAGACAGGTAGATGGGCTGTCATGAATCCAGCAATTTGGTCTTTGGACATGTTTGGCCGTGCAGCTGCAAATGGGAAAATTTGGCTCATATGTTTGGGTGGAGATTTCACAGATGGGAACAGCCCTCAGAACTACTCTTGGAGGGTATAGGGCAGTGGTTCTCAACCAGGGGTCTGGGGCCCCCTGGGGGGCTGGGAGCAGGTTTCGGGGGGGCTGCCAAACAGGGCCAGCATTAGATTGGCTGAAGCCTGGGGCCCTGAGCCCCGCCACCCAGGGCTGAAGCTGAAGCCTGAGCAGCTTAGCTTCGCGGGACCCTGTGGCGTGGGGCCCAGGCGGTTACCCTGCTTGCTACCCCGTAAGGCCACCCTGGCTTTTATATGTCAAAACTCAGTTGTTGTGGCAGAGGTGGGCCATGGAGTTTTTATAGCATGTTGGGGGAGGGGGCTCAGAGAGAAGAAGGTTGAGAACCCCTGGTATAGGGCAAAGGGGTCTTTAACTGCAGATGATGCAGAAAATCAATGGCAGATCTAGTGTTGCAGAAGGTCATTGAATACGGATCCTCTTGTTTTATAGGAGAGCGAGCCAATAAAAGAGATGTCATTCCGGATACAAAATTCCCTCGCTGTGTTGGGATGCTGAGCAGGAGGCAGTGGGGACTGGGACGCAGTAAATGTGTGGGTTTCCACAGGATGGGCCACGCGCCCGCAACAACACGGGGTGCAAGACTAAAACAAGACTCTTTGCGTCCAATGTCTGAGATTGCTGAAAAGCAGTGCACAAACTCAGTGCCAGCCTGGTCAAGTGACACGCGTTCATTGGTGATTACCCCTTTCCCGAAATGTTCCAAGAGAACGTTCAAGACTTGGGGTTCTTTACTCATTTGTGTTAGAATCCCGCTTGCTGCTACTCCGCTGCCTTCCTCCCCTGGCAGAATATTTCGCCAGTTGCCAATGTCATAGGCAAAATTCCCAGGTCTAAAAGAGCAGGTTGGTCTTCTTACCAGTTGCCTGCAAAAGGCACAAAGCTATCACAATGGTACCCATTGCTATCTGACTTATACTAGAGTCAAAACAGCAGGCCCTACCTCGTTATGGAGAAACATCCTCTGTCAGGGAGGCAATATGATGCCTTATGCAGAGGGTCTGGACTTTGCATCTATAATTCCTATGATCCTATCTAGCTCCTGCTCAGGAATGGTTTCATTCTTGTTTCTCACACCAGAAGTCCCAGTCTTGAGACAATGTCAAGGAAAAGTCTTGTATAAATGCAATTATCTGTTTCTACAGGTTTGTAGCCTTAAAAAAAACAAACGCCTTGTAACACAAACGTTCCATTCAGTAAAATAAATAAAATAACAGCAAAGAGCTGCGTCTATTGTGTCCTACTCTCCAGCTCTCTGTCACTATGGTTGGTCTTGGCAAAATGTGCAGCTCATGGCAAACATCCTCGACACATTCACACAAGGTGCCAACAAGGCCAGCTTCCCTCCATCTTGTTAGCTCCAATTTCTGCCCAGGATGAGAAGGACTTTTGAAAAGGAGACCTGGAGCCAAGCTAATGTACTGTATATGCCTGTTTGTATTTGTAATGGGAAGTTGGCAGTAACAGCAATTACTCTGCAAATGGCAGTTTGCAGAATCTCAGCATTGCAACATTTCCATGGACTGTGGAATTCCGAGAGGAATCTGCCTTTAGCTACGCTGCTATATTTATGCGGCTAAGTTATACATTGACTATCTCTGAAACCAAATAGGGATGCTTTGTGATGATGGTTTATCGACCTTTTTAATGTGACTGGGTGTTGCTGTTCTCTGTTTGCTTTATATTGGAAACTATGTACAAATATGTGCCACGTTCTCTAAAACCAACCTGCCTAGTTTGTACTGACCTTGTGCGGTACAGTCTCTGCTAAAGGAAAGCCAATCACGCCTTGCTGTCTGGAGACAGCCTGCTGCTTCCTCTTTAAATATTCCAGAAAGAGCTGTGGCATGAAGCACATGCATTGTATGCAGAAGTTAGTCTCCAAGAAAGTGCTAAACTTGTCCTGGCTGTTTACTTACGCTTTTGTACTGTTTGTGTAGTTGGAAGTCTTGATCTCATATTTATCTCCTCTTAAAACAGCTACAGTTTATAGTTTAAACACATTAATCATCTCCAAACCTTTAAGTGGAGACATTGGCTTTGTTTGCCTTTTAATTTTTATTTAAAGACGCCCTTCCCAATTCAGAAGGCAAGTGCTTTAAAGGGCATCTAAGGAGCGTCTCCTCAAACAAACTGCGTATAGAGAAGTGTAGTAGCATGCCAAGGTTTCTTTTTGCAATGGAAAAAGACTTGTGCTCTATTGGTGAAATACACTCCTGGGCAGCGGACCAACCACAAGGGCTAGGCACCACTTAAATTTTCAAATTAGGATTTAAGTGGTGTCTAAGGCACGTGTGAGGCCCCTGCACCTGAGCCAGTTTCACCCTTGAGAGAAGGTAAGATGGTGAATTGTATTGTACTGGTCTCGCTGTTCTGTGTGTGTGGCACTGCTCTCTCTGGGACAAGTCGGAGCTGCTTAAGTGTGTCTCAGGGACCCTACACTGCCTACAACCCCAAGTTGATCAAGGGCTGGAGTTCAGATTCAACGGTTCCAAAATCTTATGAGTTGTTCTCACAATAATTTGGCTCAAAATGGAAGTGATTGCGATTAGATGTTGGCAGAAATCTTATAAGCAGTGAGCTAGTGAGGTTGCCATCATTTTGGGACTAAATGTATCCTTCTGGCTATCCATAAGAATGGCCAGACTGGGTCAGACCAAAGGTCCATCCAGCCCAGTATCCTGTCTACCGACAGTGGCCAATGCCAGGTGCCCCCGAGGGAGTGAACCTAACAGGCAATGATCAAGTGATCTCTCTCCTGCCAAGCAGCTCCACCCTCTGACAAACAGAAGCTAGGGACACCATTCCTTACCCATCCTGGCTAACAGACATTAATGGACTTAACCTCCATGAATGTATCTAGTTCTCTTTTAAACCCTGTTATAGTCCTCGCCTTCACAGCTGCCTCCTTACAAGATTCTGGTCTGTCTGTCCCAACCAGAACCAGCAAGGAGGTCCGGTCCCAGATTACAAAACCTGCTAGTTTGCGGCAGTTTTGGATTTGAGTGTTGTTTCAGATTCATCTGCAGTTAACCAGGGCTGTGAGGGGGCTGGATTTTGCTTTCAGTCGCTTAGTTGCGAATTTGGAGTAACTTCCCTGAACCCTTTTGAGGAAGACAGACTGAGCATTGGCACTTCAGGTGATTCATTTTAATCTCCTCAAGTGAAATCTTCCAACCCAGTCACATATCACAGGAGCATGTTTACTCACAGCATTTTACAGTGAACCCCCCGCCTCCCCCAAAGCATGGTAAGACAGAGTGTTTTGGAGCAGTTTTGGAGAATACTGTAGTACTTATTTTTATAATGGGGAAAAACTTTGAGCAAAACTAAGACAACCCTAGAATCCACTTAGGATCGAAATCTGCCACACTGGGGACGGAGTGGTTCAGAGGACTGGTCATAAAATAAATGACTGCTCACGTCCTGGTTCCTGGCTCATATCCAGCCTAGTTCAGTAGTGACCTAAAGCTCTGACTACTTTAGCCTGTATGAAATGAATTTGGTCTTGGCTCATCACCTACTGGAACAGATATTTGTTACACAAGAGCTAATGGCCACTCCTGTTGTCCACCTCGGAGAGACCAAGTCTTTGGACACAGCCTGAATGATTCTCATGGCTGCTCCAGGTCAGAGTGAGGGATGCTGGAGAGCATAGCATTGCTACTGCCAGTGTTGGATCTCTCTGCTGGATAATCACAGGAATTCAGTTTCTAGGGCTGTTAATTCAGCTCTTTGCAAAAGGAAAATCCACACAAACAAATACACACGATCTGCTGCTTGTCCTGGAGCCTCCTCCCAAGGTGCGTGTAGGTTGTATTGACACAGGTGGCACATAAACGCCGAGCTCTGCCCTTCATATCTTTCATCTGGTGAGGCGCTCGGGCACGACGCTGCGTGACGAATGGTACAGGAATGCCCATTAACAAGGAAACATTTTCCTGCTTTTTCAGTGTGCCCTCAATGTAGCCGAGGTGTGAGACTCCCTCTTATTTAATCTGAATGTTGACGTTTCTCCCCCAGCTATGTTGGAGTCGGATCCTCGTGCAGTTCTGTTTCAGGCTTGTGTTTTCCCACATGCAATCACATAAAAGGATAAGTTAATTAGAGTTTATAAAGCCCCGTGTGATGCTCCAAGCTTTTTTTTTTTTTTTTTATTGTCATCATTGGTATCCTAGCTAGGTGCTGCTGAACACATCCAGATGTGTGGAAATCAAGCTGATGTGGATCCTTTGAGAAGCCCAGATAAACATACTGTCACTTACTGAAGAATCTCTGCGTCTGGGCGGTATCTTCATGTGACTTTGTGGAAACCTGGATATGTTTTGTTTCCTCCTCCTCAGAGTTGTATGAGGATTCCTATCCAGGCTTGGCTAACAAATCCAAGGGTAGGTCTACACTGCAATTAAAAACCCACAGCTGGCTCATTCTAGCTCTGGGTTTTTAATTGTAGCATAGTTATAAGCCAAGCCAACCAGGCTGGCTCAGATGCCCATGGAAAGTTGCTGGGGTCAGAGGGAGAAACTAGATGAGGTAGGATGTCCCCCACCATTGACTTCTTTCTTCTGTTAAAAAATAAAACAGAACTCTGGATGCTGGAGACCTTAAAGTAACAATTTCATAGTTTTCTACTGACAGGTCTCCTCAGTCCCAGTTGGTCCAAATCTCCCTTTCTTTATTTAGGGGAGATCTTACCCAGAATCTCCTGGTATTGTGTCCTGCTTCAACAGGGGCAGCTCTTCATATAATACTGTATAATTTATAGGAGGAGTCCATGCACTAAGGCTCCTGCGAGCTCAGTTCCCTAGCCCCCATGCCAGTAACATTAAAACGTAACTTACAATAAATTGGCAATAGGCCTGAGGCGAACCCAGTGCAGAAGCAGCCTGCAGCTGGTGTGAATCGGCAGAACTCCAGCAACTTCCAGGGTTCTACCCCGACAGAGATCTGGCCTGCCACAAGGCCCCTCAATCAGTGCAAAACGACATGACAAATGCAGGCAGAATTTAAAAGAACATTTTCAAAGGAAACAAATACAATCCTTGTGTCTCTTATGTTTATGTTGGAAGAGCCCCAACAGTATCAAACTGCCCCAAACTGCACTAAGCTGCTTTATATCAACCCAAAAGACAATGCAGGGGGTGGGAGGGTGATGTGGAGTCTAAATGAACATAAGGCTAACCTGCTGTCTCCACCTCTGCAGCTGTGTAGGCCATCGAGTAGGGTCTGGTTGCTCCTGCCCGTTAAAGCAGAGAGATCCAAATGCAGAATCTGGCACTTGAGAAGATCATGGATTTGACATGCTCCTTGGAGAGCTGTGGGTTCATAAACCAATGAATAAATTACAGCGAGGCCTAAATAATGAAGTATTTACATCTGTCCGATGACTGGCCCAATATTTTTCAGTATGTAAAATAAAACTGGACCCATTGTCCTCAATGCTCTGGAATGTACAAAGAAAACAAACTTCTCTAGGCATGAATGAACTGTGAAAAAATGTGGCAGTGAATTTGTCACCTTCTTTTCCCACCTCACCTTGGGGTGTGTGCGTGTGTGTGGAAGAACAGCTTTTTAATCGCTCTTCCATTTTTTTTAACCCACTCACATAATCATTCTTGCATAGTGGCATCTCAAAGTGCTTGGCAAACCATCCATAAGAACCAGACTAGTATCATGTGACTCATGTGAGCAAGTTCTGTTTGCTTCACTGGGGCCTGCTTGGGTGAGAGAAGTGATTACAAGTTGTCCCTGGTGAATTAAGTTCCTGTGCGACAGGGAAGCAGTATTAACCCCATTCAGTGATTTGCCTGCAGAGAGTTCATGGCAGAGCTAGCAAGAGAGCCCAGAGTTCCTGACTTCCTATCATATGCCCTAACAACATAATCACCCTTCTTCTTGCACATGACTAAATGCAGCAGAGAAGACTTGGCTTACTGAGAACACAGGAAAACCTCATATTGTGTGGCATGCTCACATGTCAGTGAAGTGAGAGATGTTTCACCGACGTATGCTTTTTTTAACCATGGTATGACACTTAGGTTGTGTTGTCCCACTGGTTAGCAGGGTCATGGCATAGCCAAAGTTGTGATGCTTTCTTCACTGATGTATATTACTCACCTCTCAGAAACAGGCTGCAATTTCAGTTGCCTGCGGTTGCAAATGCAGCCGAGAAAAATGCTCTCCATTGGACTAGATTCTGTCCATTAGTTTGTCTTGTGAGACTTGGTCATCTGAGAACAGAATCTTTTCATGACTCATTGTATTGTTGACATAATCTTTAGAAAGAATATTAACTGCAATGTCACTATATCTTTGCAATCCTGGTCTAAAGAGACAGTTGCATGATAACTTTTTATAACTCAGGTTTAAGGAAACATTCACTATCTTTAGGGTAAATATGGCTTCTTTTCCCCACTGCCGCCTCCATCCTCTGTAAGACTGCAAATATCTCTAATGTTGTTGCCTTAAATTAAGGAGCTTTGCCCCAAAATATTTACATCTTAATATAATTTTGGCTTGCAATATAATAAAAGCAATTGTGCCGTGAAAGAAAAGAAATGACATCGGAGGGATTAACTTCACAGGGGTTGGAAACGTTCTAGAAATACAGTAAGTGGGAACTTCTGTGTCACAAGAAACCTCAGCTGGTGCTGCAGCTAGTACAGCAAGTTGTTCCAATCGACAAGGATAAAGCTTCCAAGATAAGATGCGGAGGGCCCCCAGTTCCTGTTCAGCTCAATGGAAGTGCTCTTACGCTTGCTGGATTAGGCCCGAAGTGCTGAATCAGTCTTTAGAGAGTGATGTGCCATGTTAATGTGAGCAGAGGACTAGAAATGGGGATTGCCTGAGTTCTAATCTCAGCTGTGACACTGATTCCCTCTGTTGCCCTGGGCAAATCATTTAATCTGAATCTTGGCACAGCATGTGTGAAACAGGGCTAATACAGGCCTACCTCACAGTTGGGGGTGGGTGGATTGACAAGAGTTTGTGCAGTGCTTTAAAACCCAGCAGAGCCAGGATATGGAATGGTTTGCTTCTCAGAGAAGGAGATGTTGCTCCTCCAACCACACATCGGACAAAAGTAGGAAGCAATCATGAGTGTTGGCTGGAAGTCCCTGCCCTCTGGTGGCTGTGCAATAGGCTGTCTGAAAAGATGAGAGAGGGGCTCAGTTCCGTTTCTCATAGCAGGTGTCCACATCGTAAAAGCCACCCCCGGTCAGTGGCTCACCAGACCAGCCAAGTCCTCAATTATCCCTCTGCTCAGTAGAGATCAGAACTGAACCGAAGGCCCACAGGTGAAAGGCACCAGGAGCACAGCGCCTCAGAGCTGAGCAGTCCTCCTCAGACAGCCGCAGAACACAACCCAATTTTAACTTTGCACGAGCTGTGCCTGGACCAGGAGAACCCAGATTTGAACACTGAGGCCTGGCCCCTAAGGGAGAGAATCCAGTGCTGCAGCCAGGTGTTCAAGCTTCCAGATAAATGTAATCTCTCCCTGATAGCAAGATGTACGGTCATCGGAAATGAGGCAAAGTTATAAAATAAAGAAACAAAGTCCTCCCCTCCCCACCAATACATTTCAGAATAAACGGAAAGCCATACACCGACAGCAACTGTACAGTCTGGGCATTTGGCCGATTCGTGGCTAATGGTAGCGCTCAGGCAGAGCATTAGCTTCCCACAGCACACCTGACGCACCTTGTGACTGGAGCATCGCACACAATGTGCCCTTTCATGCTCTCCTGCAAACTTCTTGTTACACAGGGCCAACTCCCAGCCGCGAGTTGTGCCTCAGGGCATCCCCGAAAGGCTGTTGTGATGAAGGGAACCCCAGAGCATGTCTTTGCAGCTGACTGGCCCCAGTTCTGAGACATGTTTCTTGTTGAAAACCCCGCACATAAAATCCTGGCCTTGTTGAAAGCAAAACTCCCACTGATGTCAGTGGGCCAGGAATTCACCCCCAGCATTTATCAACCCTAACTACCAAGTATTAAGAGCTCCCCAAAATCCACCCCTCCCCCCCTTTTTTTTTTAACACGGAGCGAGAGAGAAGTGTTTTCTTCTAATCTTTATAATGGATTCACTGCTGAGCAGCAGCAGCAGCTGGGGGATTGAGTTTTTTATTTTTCTATTACACTCTAGTAGGGGGAAAAAATGAAGAAACGAAGCTTTGCAAAAATGGCTGGGAGGCTGTGACAACTGTTCATTTATTGAATGGGAGGAAAACTTCCTTCCTTGGGCAAAGGCTCGTCTCTGTGAGTGTCGGCAAATGTAACTGCAATGCCTTGGGGAGATGTTGGTCTGGAGATCTAAGGGCTGTCGTGGACATGAACTTGACTCTATTTGCTTACCTTGGCAGGGGTGCCCCCGGAGGGTGGTAGCACTAGGACTATAGAAGCATTGCTGGAGTCTGGTGCTGTACTGTCCTTCCATTTCCTGTGTATGTGTGAACGGAAAAGGAGGAAATAATTCACATTAGAATTATAGCCCTTGGCCCAAGTGTTTGATTTTTTTCAGGGAATGTTTCACAGATGGTTTGCATCAGTTCAATATTTTTTTGATCCAGCCAATAATATCTTCTAGGCTTGGGATCCTATATATAAATGGAAGGTATTAAACAAAACAGGAGACAGAAGAAAAGAAAGTCATGTGCTTTCGCCACAGGATCTGAAAAATAATCAGGAAAATTGTTAGTGTCGTTAAAATATCTCTTTTTGTAGGCTAGGACTTTCAAAGCAGACTAGGGAAGTTGCATCCCCAATTCTGATTAGCTTCCAATGGCATTTGCGTCGCTGGTCACATACTGTTTAACTGTCTTTAATTTCTCATTATGGAGGGAGCATTGCCTTGTGATTGATTAGGGCAGAGCTCTGGCAGGTCTCTGCCATCAACTCAGTGTCCCACTTGGGGAAACATCATACAAACTCTCACTTAGCTGTAAAATGGGTGGAATGGTATTGAATTTCCGCATGAGAGGTGTTGAGGCTTATCTGGTGACTCTGAAGCTCTGTGAGATCCCCGGATGGAAGGTGTTACAGAAATGCAAACTCTTTCATTTTTGGTTTGTGACATCGAGCTGTAGACTCGGAAGAGCTAGAAAACAGAGCTGCATTAATTAGCAGGTGGCTGGGTTTATTTATTTACTTCTGTATCCATGCCCATACAACTGCCTGTTTCTATCCAACTGAACGTGTATCCCCAGAGAAGTGATGTAGACACCCATGTTATGCTGGGATTCTCTTGGTGAAGGCCTGGCTAATTCAGTGCTTTGCTATGCTAGCTTCTCCATCGTTTCTGTTTATTGAAACTGGCCTCTCCACCTCAAACCATCCTTCATGTGTCTGTCTGCTCTCTCAAGTGCCCTTTACAAGCGAGAGCCAAGCTGAGGCACTGAGACGTAGGCCTGGTCTACATATGTAAATGAGATTGATCTAGCTACATGGCTCAGGACTGTTACTATTTTTGCACCTCGTGTGATGTAGTTAGTACAACCTAACCCCCGCTGTCGATTCAGGAAGGAAGAATTCTTCCGCCAACCTAGCTACTACCTCTCAGAGAGGTGGATTAACCACAGAGACCGAAAAACCCCTTCCAGGGATGTAGGCGGCGTCTATACTGCGGTCATGGGCAGCAGGCGAAGCTTCCCCTTGGGGAGGTTAGCACCCTGCTCTGCTTCTTCTGGCTGAGACCCCACGCCCCCCGCTTGCTGCCCAGTGCCTCCCCCCACCCATGACCCCAAGCGGGGTGGTGGGGGGCTGACAGCTTAGCCCTGGCCAGGGTGGGAGCCCCTCCCCGTTCCACTCCTGCCCATAGCCCCGCCCCATTCTGCCCCTTCCTCCGTCACCCCGCCTCTGTTCCACCCCCACTCTGCCTCTCCCCCTCCAAAGCACCTCCCCTCACTGCTGAGGCCCTGAGACTGGAAATGCCCCAGTGGGAAGATCTTCTCCAGCCCCGGGGCCATGGCAGGGGGAGATTTTTCTGGGGGTCTCAAGTCTGCCACTACCTCCACCCCGGGGCCATGAGGTTTGGGGAGGCTCCAATCACGTGCCTCCCATGACTGAGGTGCTGCAGTGGCACAGCTGTAGCACTGCAGGGAGCTGTGCCACTGTCGTGTAGGTCGCCTGTTAGCTGGTATTCAGCCCTTTACACGAAGCAGCAAGTTGCGACAATAGAGTGGGCTAGTCAGTACCCTATGTGCTAGAAGTCTCCAGTCACCTGAAAACTATCCTGATGCTAAGAACTGCATTGCAGAGCTTTTTGCTGTTGGAGTTTGTGAGATTCAGCTACAAAAAGGAGCTTGCCCTCCCTCCAGATCTTCCATCCCCTTTTGATTATTCCCCTCCACCCCCAGAATTTTTTTTCTCACTACGCCAGAAAACCTCAGGCAAAGTGTCTTTGGAAATGCTATAGGTATGTTAACAGTAACACTGAGCCGATAGGAGGTGACCTGCTAGTTCTTTTGTTAAACCATCCTGTTTAAAAGAGGAGCACAAGCTGACTTCTAGCTTGTGGGGGTCAGGAAGGAGCTTCCCCTGTGGGCATGTTATTCCATAATTGCCCACTTTGGGGTTTCTTGCATCTTCCTCGATCTCCGCTGGTGCTGGCCATTGTAGTGGGAGGATATAAACGTTCACTGCAGCCACTGTCAGAGATGGATATTAGACTAGATGGATCACTGGTGTGATCCAGTCTGGCCGTTCTTAGTGGGCAAAGCTAACAGGGAGTTTTTATTCTGCTGTAAGTTAGTCCAAGTTGTATTTGAACTATTTTCCACTTTGTTTACCCGTCCTTTCTGCTAGGAGGTCCTAGCTGGGTGCCACTGGGAGTTGTTTGGAACAAGGCTTTAGGCAATCACTGTCCAATACCAGCCTCTACTCTCGGTGCTGCATGGTAACACAACTCTCGTTGCCGTCTGAGGTCAGGTGCTACTCTAGCTCTTCTGCTTTATCTCACTGGAAACCTGCAGTGTAAATGTATTGAAGGAAAAGTGCAGCTTTGGAAATACAGCAGGGATGAATTTGCCATTATGTTCTTGCCAAAAGGAAAATAACAAATGTCTGTCTCTCTCCTGTTGGAGGCAATCTGTAGTACTTGCTAATCACACCAAAGTCAACAAATCAATACACACAACAAGGAAGTTTCTACTGCTTTCATCCAACCTTGGTGCGCAGCATAGGAGACCTGAAGGAGAATTCAACAGAGGAGTTAAGAATTTTTCCATTTAGGTTCTTTCCTCGTGGTGTTGAGAATGAGATACCTGCTACCATTTTTGGAAAACACTGTCTGGGATTAATCTTCCTGATTAACTGCTGTGATTGTGGAAGGCGCAGATTCTCCATTGCCCCCCTGGATTGTGTGACTGTGGAAGGGCTTCCCAGATCTGCACCTGCCCTGAGCACATGGTCAGCATTCACTCAATAGGACCAGATTGAAAAGTGTAGTCTTGGTTCAAGTTTCCTCACTCTGCCTGGCAAATTCAGACTACACTTTTCCATTCCCCCCCTCAGCTGAACACAGACAGAACATTACCCCCAACTAATACTAATAATATTTGGTGCTTATGCAGCCCGCTACATCTTCACATTGTTGCACAAATATTAATTAAGTGGAACTAACATTCTGTAAAGCACACTTAGGATGGTACTTCTCATAGTCATAGCAGTTAATCAGAAAGATTAATCCCAGACAATGTTTTCCAAAAATGGTAGCAGGTACCTTATGCTCGACAGCACGAGGAAAGAATCTAAGTGGAAAGATTCTGACCACCTCTGTTGCATTCTTTCGTATGCTGCTACACTGAGGTTGGGTTCTAGAAGAAAGCAGTAGAAACTGCAGCACTTTCTGGCAGGTTGCATACAGGTCTGCCTGCTTAAAAGACTATGGCACAGCTGATGTGAGTTGATGTTATACCAACCAGGTACCTCAGTTTGGCTGGGGCATGGTGCAGGTTTCGGCTAGATGGCATGGAGAAGTCGTGCATGCTGTGTGTCCTCAAATGTGGTAGGACACAGTCCTTGTTAGACAAGGTGGGTGCGGTAATATCTTTGTTGGACCCACTTCTGTTGGTGAGCGGGACACCAGATGTCCCGATTTTATAGGGACAGTCCCGATATTTGGGGCTTTTTCTTATATAGGCTTCTATTACTCCCCCACCCCCATCCCGATTTTTCCCACTTGCTGTCCGGTCACCCTACTCTCTAATATCCTGGAACTGACATGGCTGCAACAATACTGCATAAATCTGTCATTGTCGGCCTTTGGGAGTTTTGTCGTGCATGTTGTTAAACAGTGGCTCGCAGAAAACCCTCCCCACTTGGCTCTTCACTGAGGTATGACTATGGTTAAGTGCTGGGTGAAACCTTATTATGGGTTGAATTAAAACATCATTGAAATTGATAGGTATGAACTCACTTTTCAATTTACGTAACTGTAAGGATGTTTCCTCACCTAAGAGAAAAGGGGTATGTGATCCCACCCAGGAGCTTTTGTTTAGTATTGCTTTGCCTAGGGGTGTGGAGGAAAGGGGAAAGGCAGAACAGACAAAAACAAATCTGGGAGAGACTGGGAACAGGCAGCCTGAAGGAACAGCTGAAAGCACCATGGCTGACCCTGGAAAAAAAACCTGGGAAGAGGTTTTTGAGTCAGGTGCAGGCTGAAGAGAGGTTCTTGGTGCTGTGAGCATAACAAATTCTTTCCTGCTGTTTAATTCCTTTTGCATTCAAAGACATGGGACTTTGTCCTGTTTTCCTAGATAAATAAAACTACGTCAAAGAAACACTTATCACCAATTTCTCCTCCTAACCAGAACAGCCTACTAGGCCCTGAATATTTTGGCTAGCTGCTCAGGTCAAAAGGGGTAACGATATGTAGGAAGATACCTGGAACAGAGGTTAGGGCTCAGGACTTAGGAAACTCAGGTTCAGTTCCCTGCCACACCACAGATATCTTGTGTGACCTTGGGTATGTCACTTATCCTCTCCATGCCCCCCTATCTGGGGATAACAGCCTTGCCCTGCCTCACCCAGGGGATAAATGCACTGGAGATTATGAGGCAGCCAGATACTATTGAAATAGGGGACCATATAAATACTCAAGAGAGATTCTCACTGGTGATGCACACTCATCTATCAATTGGGTAGTTTACAAAAGTATACATTGAATAATTTATTGGATAAACTTTGCTAAATGTTGTGAATTATTCCTTATCATTACTCATCGGTTATGGTTTTCAAAGCATTCTAGTGGAATTAGATAAACATTTCCTAGTAATTTTAATTGCATTCCTACTAGCGGATAGGATATTCCCACTCCCCCATGAAAGTGTCCCAGATATAAAGTTGAAATTCAACAGGGAAATTGATAACACAAAATATTCAACACTATTCCATAGTGCATGATTTTCTGCATCTGTATTCTTGTTTCTTTACATTGACGAACAATGTTTCTCCCTTTGAAAATGAGCTCTGCTGCATTCAGGTTCTATGTATATTTTCACCATCACATACATATAGAATTACAGTGCTATCCCATTTCCTTACATTTTTCTCTTGAAAATTGATTTTGGTTCTTACAATGATCGGACATTTGCAGAAAGACTTTTTTTTTAAATAAAAGCATTGGAAGAAATATATTTTGGGGTTAAATTTCAGACTTGTACAGGAGATGACAACTCCTATATCTTTTTCTGCTATACGGTGTATACAGAGGAGGCCAGATTACGGCCCCAGTTATGTTTGTGTAGGTCCAGAGAACATCATTGATCTCAAATGATTTACGCTGGTGTAACTGGAAACAACTCCATTTGAAGATAGAGCTTTTCTGGATTTACATAGTGTAAACTGAGGGTAGAATTTGGGACAATATTTTTAGAAGGCAGATTTTCAACTCCTTTTGGTAAATTCGATTCTGAATATTCACACTGAAGATGCACAGTGGTGCATAACATTGCTGGGCCTTCAGCTCTGTAACTGTAACAAATATTTTTTCCATAAGATGTCAGTGTGCTGCAAGAATTTACATGTTTGTTTATGAAGTGCCATAAAAACCAGATGGAAGCCCTTCTTCTGCACCATCACCAAATCTGAGTTCAGCGTGTAACTTAATACTTTGGTTTGCTGAGAGCAAGAGGAACTGGTGCACTGCTGCAGTTCTGTGTATTTTGTACCGCAAAACGATAATTACCACCCTTTGGTGTTTGTCCTTTAGTGAAAGCTTCCCAGCAAGGCAATGAAAGATGAATGGAACCAGAAAATCATTGACCTATGTCCAGCCGATCAGAGGCCTTATTCTCCTCTAACTAGCTCCTGTCTTGCGTCAGTGCGATTCTGCTGATCCACAGAGCTACTCCTCTTTTATACTAGCGTAAAAGAGAAAAATGAGGCCCTAGACACAAGTTCTCTTCCATCTGTTTGAAACGATAGATAGATGGGGAAACGTTTTAGATAATATCCTGGTTCTTGTTTTCTTGCACACAAAATAGATACAATCAAAAACAGGAGAAAATAATTGATCCTTTTGACTAATGTAGTATCTTGGAGGACTTTCTCTGTCCTGATTAACCCAGCTATGACAGTCGCTGAGGGAGAGCTAAGCATGGGCATTGGAGGTAGAAAGTTTTGTATGGAAAATGTGTTGGTTAATTGCTCATAATTTTCTGCCACGGAATTATTGACTTTTTTCAGGGGATGGGTGGGGAAGAGGAAGAGGGGAAAGTGAAATTTAGGTAGGCTGGCAATTATTCCCAACAAAGCATGCAGAAATGTGAAAAGCCTGGTTAGTATGAAAAAACGCACTTGAGAAAATCGCCAGAGGAGGTGGGTTCAAAAGCTGCATACGCTAAGGAATGAGTGCAGGGCCGGGGGCCATTAACTTTAACAGGGAATTGTGCCTAACCCAGGGCTGCATTGTGCTGCTGCTGTATATAAAAATTTAATACCTCAAGATGTGGCCCTTAACATGGGGCTCAACGTGTGCATAGAGTCAGTCTCGTGCCAGTGCTTTTTTCGTCCTTGCTACAAGCTGTCAGGGACCTCTGATGGATGTGTTCCTGGAGTGGAAGTTGCCTGCCCTTGAGAGTTATGATTGCAGACATGCCGAAAGGAAAACTGCCACACCCCGGTTTGACAAGCTTGTTTTTCCCCCTGCAACATTCAGCTCCACTAATGTGTGTCAGTGAGTTGTATTTTGGAAGTGCTGAGAGGCCCTAGTGAGGATCAGAGCCCTGAAATGCTGGGTGCTGTACGTCGGAGCCACGGAGCTCCTCGGCTCGAAGCCTGGGTGTAAGCTCTTTGCTCATCGTAGCATTTATTAAGTTGTGCCTTAGTAAGGAGCAGCTTTCATTTCTGGATTTGCTACTAAGGGCCTGATCCAAAACCCACTGAAGTTAATGGAAAGTCCTGTTGGCATCTCTGAGAGTTGGATCAGAGCCTTATGCCAGACAATTGGGCTGTCCCTGTTCAGAACTGGCTAAATAGGAAAGAACTTGTGTTCCTTCTCCTTCAAAGGAGATGACTTCAAGGGCTGAGAATATTTATTTCTCTCAGGGTAACAGTCATGCTTGGATAGTTCAGATGTTGCCTAATCCTTTTTCCTTCTCTGGTTTCAGTTCAATTTTTAAATCCAGTAATATGTGTAATAATCCATAAATCTGGGATTAGTATAACATTATATGTTCCTTGAAAGCCTTTCTGATCCCATAGTTCGTTTAATCTTTTATTAATGTTAACTACTTCGTGTACTCTCAAGGGGTGCTGGAACAATTTGGATAGTGGGGGTGCTGAGAGCCATTGAACCGAACTGTAAACCCTGTATCTATAATGGAAACCACTTCAAGCCAAGAGGTGTGGCAGCACCCCTAGTTCCAGCACCTCTGGCACTGTCCCGCAAGCCCAGGAAGGGCATCTTGAAAGGCAACCAAACTAGAACGATACAAAAATCGTAAAGTATGAGTTTGTCTTTACCGCAAAAACCATCTTCTGTTCAATGCGCATCACCTGGCAGACAAAGTGCATTTTATGTTGCTGGGCTTCAGAACTGTCAAGAAGAAGCACTTACTGACGTGACTTTGATGGTAAAGAAGGGTTGTTGAAAGATGTATTTCGGGAATGGAAGTCGCCTGCACTTATCAGCGATGATTACGGACATGTCCCCACCTTTCCCAGTGCCAGGGAAACCTCATGGCTCCATTCTTTGGCCTCATCTGGAATCTTATAAAACAACAGTAAAAGCATTTTGGAAAATGGCCCCTGTGCTGTTAAATAGGTTGCCATTGTGAAAACGCCGATTTTCCTCCTCTGGCGAACCCAGGACTCCGCCTAGATCATGAAATGTCATAATTTTAGCTACAAAGAAGCAGTGCTGCTGCCCATGTCACCATTACCCTGTAAATTGCACATTTTCTATCATACTCTGTATGTGTTTCCTTTAATTGTAAAGCTGCTACGTTATGTCAACTCCTCCTATCTGGACCCCAACTGCATGCTTTATTGTTATGATAAATTGTGAGTACAAATTCTGACCCTGTCTGCCACCTGGCAAGTCCATAATATATTTCCACTATGAACCTGCAAGCGCTTATTGTAAACAGAACCCCAAACCAGGTAGTGAACTGTTCCAAGTGAATCCTGTAGTGAGGAAAGACTGTCCAGTCACATAGGGCATGAAAAATAACGTCTGTTCTCTGTTATGCTCTAATGTTACGAAGGGCGAAGAGGCAGTGTCACTTGCTTGTGACAGAAGGAGGAATTCAGTCCAGGTTATTGGAGACTTCATGGTGACAAGACCCCTAGAAATAACTAAGATAAATAGAAAAGCCCAGATCCTCTGTTCCACTGCCCCTTTATGCTGCTGGTCAGAAAGAGACCCAGAGTGTTTTGATTTGCAGAAACCAGGGTAGAACTGGTTCTGTATATATTGTGCCCCAAGGGGCTAATTTTGCCCATGTGGCAGAACATGGTTCTGCCCCCACCCCAGTGTAGGGGGCATGGCAGGAGTATTCTTGGCTGCTGAATGTCCCCATGAATCTGTTCAGCTCTGGAGCTCAGAGCAGTTCTGGGGTTGGGTTGACCTTTGGCAAGGTCAAGGACATAGGAGGTCTCAAAGGGGCTGAAAGCCACTTGTGCCCCACTCCTGATCCTGTGCTTAGTGTAACGTGGCCAGAATGGAGAACCTGGCCAAAACTTCAGCTAAACTTGTCAGATGCAGAAGTTTTATTAAACTGGAAATTAATCTTGTGTAGTTCATTTTCCTGCCAAAACAAACTGGTTCAGAGAAGGTCATTGCCTCGGACAGGACCGGTGCTACGATAACACTGACATTAGATCCAGATGGAGAGAGGTTTTGTCCAATCGGCACAGAGGGAACCGATTAGAACACACATTATTTTCCAAGGAATTCCATTTTCAATTTCCTTCCCTATTATGCTGCTTATCTGTAAGCGTGAACTCTCTGCTGAATTCATTCTGATATTTCTTTTCACTAAGTCTCTTGAACTTGCATATTTTCTTTTCACTTCATCTTATTTTCACAATTTTATTTTTAGCTCTGGATGGTCCACAATGACCGTGAGAGCACCAAGCCATTCAAAACCCCCACATTCCTATCCAGTACAATCAGGTGTTTTCCAAACAGCATAGATGAACACAGATCCTAGGCTGCAATGTATTTTGC
Source organism: Mauremys reevesii (assembly GCF_016161935.1). Taxonomy (NCBI): domain Eukaryota; kingdom Metazoa; phylum Chordata; order Testudines; family Geoemydidae; genus Mauremys; species Mauremys reevesii. The sequence continues at coordinate 3,363,493 of NC_052632.1, read as the reverse complement.
TTCCCGGGATTGGTGTGTCTTCAGCACAGCATCTGACATTCAATTTCCTTAGGTCATCTTATATTTTTTTTCTGGTCTTTGATGTTCCTCCCTCTTACAGTAGCAAGAATACGATAATGGAAAAAGGTCTTGTGCTGTGTTCCTCTGACACCTCATAACTCAGCAGAGTACAAGGCTGGGAGAGCAATCAAGGAACACTTTGATTTGGTTCTGCCATCATTGGTGTTGATGATTCAGTGGGTGTCCCCCATCTCTCCATTACAGAGAGAGCACTGTGCTGCTGAAGGGTGCTGTCTTTCAGTCGAGATTTAAAATTGAACACTTTGTGATGGTTAACGATCCAGTTGCACATCTGACAGGAGAAGGGGTCTTGGACTGTGTTACATTCTTCCTACCTACATTCTGCCTGAAGTTTGAATTGAATAAGCTATTTTTCTTTCCTTCCTGTCCCAACATCCTGTGTCATGCTAGGAAATAGCTGCTGTGTTTCACCTCACTGATGGCTGCTTCATCAGTGAGAGGAGCGCTAGCTTGTTAAGCAGTTTTGGGTCTGAAATGCTCTTTAAAAATGCCAAGTGCTATCATTAGTAAGCAAAGCTTATTATGACCCGTGCCCAACTTCAGGGTAAATTGATGGTATGCAATCACTCCAAAAATGGAAGGATAAAGAAGGGGTGAATTTGACACCAACTGACTGAATCACCTGCCCTAAGGAACGTTTTAGTAAAAAAAACCTTCATGGAAAGTATTAGCATTTCCTTCGGGAAGTGATTGGATTGCATTTATTTATCTAGCTCTCCTACGTGACGTGGGAAAGGAAGGCTGCAGGTTCTCCATAATATCGCATCTCCATTTGGTACTCAGTACTTCCAGGAAATTCACTTGGTTGCCTTGGCATATCTTCTTCTCTGATCTTTCCCCCAAACGCACTGTCTTCTGTTCTAAATCCGAGTTAGAGGCCAGATACAGACAAGGAAGCCTCCTGCTCCTCCCCCACAAAAAACAACAACTGGCCTGTTCTCTACAGAAGTGGTACATGTGTGTTGTTGAATCATGTGTGATGTGATGATCTTATTTTTCTTCCTCAACCTCTCCTCCTCAACCCCCACAGAAGCCTGGAAGACAAATATGTCTCTGTTCCTGATGAGATTCACAAGAGCAGGACACACTTCAGAGCCAAACCTACATGCATCCTGATGCACACGTGCAAGTTAGGTTTTGCATGTGCGCACACTCCAGTTGGATCTCTCCATCAGCTTCTCTGTAGATCTTCTGCCTAGAACCTTCCCCCATCACCCTCCCTTGGGGCTCCCTGCTACAGAATTAAAGCAATAGTATGCATGCGCTGACCATACACACTTGGCTTTTTGTGGATTAAAAGAAAAACTTCTTTCTAACTGACCCGGAAGCATCTTCTCCTTAGATCACATGCAGGATTCAGGTCACACTGGATGCTGCTCATGATTTATATTGAGCTGTTTAGCCACAGCTCCGCAGTAAGAAACACTTTGCCTTTAGAAGTGGTCTACCTTGCTCCGTCAGCACATCTGGCAAGCTTTGGGGTGGCAACTGGGCTATGAACCTGTCTCCTCCCATGGTCCCCTTTGGGGTGCTTTGCTCCCCACAAACACAGGTTCTGTGACTGGGAGAAGATTCAAGGACCCTTTCCTCCACTTTGTACACACTGTGGAGGAGTTTGCAATAATCTAGCTCCATTTGAATGAACAGAGAACCTTGCTTCTCATTCATTGTATTGCGCCCTCTGATGCTTTTTCACCTTGTGAACCAGCAAAATGCAACATGCTAGAATCTAAAAGCCAAGCTGTTGGTGGCCTCTTAGTAGAATGAGTAAATGAATTAAAATAGGTAAATTTAATCTTCCAGGCAATGAGGGTTGAGTTCATGGCTAATTTAATACTGTGTTGGGAGGATTTGATTGGCTAACGATTCTCCTGAACAAGACGGGAATAGATAGCCTAGTCTTCTTGAAATACACGGCAGGAAGTGAGGTTATACAGCAATGCATAAGCTTTGAGTGCTTAGAGGCACTCGACATTGTCTTATTGCAACACAATAAAATTGATGTGAGTTTCCTAGAGCTACCACCCAGCTTGTCCCAGCTGGTATAAAACTGGATCCTCTTACATCCCTAGACTGGTTTTGTACACACAGTGAATCTTGCTCTGAGTAGCAGATGTGCACCTTTGTCCATGCACACATCAGGTACTTGGGCCCATCTGCTAGAGTGGTGCAGTGTTATGTGTAATCAGATGTCTATGCAAAGCGGGCGTATAAAATCTAGAGCTAACTTGAGGCTGGCTGCGAATTCCGCCTTGAATGTCTGGTGCTCAGATTTTACTGACTATGAAATTTAGCTTAAAACTAGTAACCCCCTGCCCAGCTCCTCACCATTGGATTAAAATCACAACAACAGGCCGGGGACACGGGGGTGTGCGCAATAGCTGGAAGGCTGCAGAAAATTGGTTAAATGCCAGCTTTCCTGAGGAAATGTGTGTAATTCCAGCATTGCAGGGCTGGTCAGTTGGAGGCCATAGATATAAGTTACATTGAAAGAAGCTGAAATGAGGTGGTAACAAAAGGGCAATACCCGTTTTTTTTACTTGTAGAGGGAAGAGAAATTAGAAAACAAGTTCAAAAGGATTTGAATCTCATTTTCTGGGCTTTAAGCGACAGTTAGAAAGGAAACACTAGGAAAAGGTCGTCTCCCTGCCTAAACCTCCGCCATAAGAAGTTTGCTGTGATGGCTTCCAAACCTCAAATGCTTTTGTTGGGCTAATAAAAGATAGAAGAAGAGAAAGAAAAGATGTAATGGAAGTGGGCCTTCTGAAAGCAAAAAACCCTTGTGTAGCTCATTTCCCTGCATGTTTCAGAGGTGGGTCTGAACCAGAGCATCAGATATGGACCCCTGTCAGCTTTAGAGAAGATCAGAACAAAATTCAAATCTGTGGCTCAGAAAATCAGGGGAGATATGATGTGGCAAACCTCACTTCCTAGCAGATAAAGAGGAGGGTCTTGCAGGATGCTCTGAAGATGATCAGATTCCGGAAAAGCCATGTCCTCTCTGGAATTTCATTCCATAGCCCCAAATCCCTCAATCTGAGGGCCTTTTTTAATTTGTTAAAACTACTGGGTTAGGTAAATGCTCCAGGGACTCTGACTGCTCTAGCTCCTTTTTAGGCAGGGATCTTGTTTTGACTATTTTTTGTGATGTGTCCAGTTAACTTTTGTGTGTGTGTGATTGAAAAATAATAAGGTGGAAAATTCACAGTCCAGGAAAATTCAGTGTTACATATAGGTTGGGGTAAAGTTGCTAATTAACACAGAGTCACTGCACAAGGGAAAATTAGATGAAAGAATTCTAAAGCTCTCTGATTTGATATAAGAAGAGAATAGTAATTAGCTTTGCTGAACTTCGAGCTAAGGCAAGTCTAGGTAGGAATTCAGGATTTAGTACTGAGAAAATGCTCAAAAGAAGGTCCTTGGGGACGGGGCGGGGGGACTGCAAATCACAGAACAAATGTCACTGTTGGAATCTCTTATAAAGGAAAACAAGCACGGCGCTCTTTGGGCATGCTTTGTACTCTACTGGGACAAGAAAGTAGAGTTCCTGAGCCTGGTTCTCATTGCTCTAGCAGTGGAAAGGGGCCTTAAAATCAATCTAAATTACATGTACCCCCAGTGTGTGGTCCCTTTCCACCACCAGAGCCACGGAAAAGGCTCTTAGTGTAAATGAGAATGAGGCTCCCCAAACAGTCAAAATAACCCAGGAAGGAATTTCAAATCCAATTGCACAGAAGAATGGATTATAAACTAGGGAAAGAGTTATAGAAAAAGCTGCATTTCTTGTCTAGCTCCCCTGCAGACCCTCACACATGAGCTCATGGTGTTCGACAGATAAGTACTGTAGTGATTGAAGTACTCAGTTGATATTGGGAATTATAGACCTGATCCTGCACTATGGAACCAAATAGGAGTTTTGCCATAGACTTCAGTGGGATGTGCCATGTGACTGCCAGAAGCTTCAACATACACCCAAAGAATGACCAAGTAAAAAAGGTATCTAATCCATCTAGGTACTTAGGGGAGGTTGACACTTAAAATGCTGCATCGGTGCTGCTGTAGTGCTTAAGTGAAGATGCTCCTATTTCGACAGGAGAGCTTCTGTCAACATAGTTAATCCACCTCCGGGAAAAGTGGTAGCTGTGGCGGCGGGAGAAGCTCTCCCGTTGTCAAGGTGCCACCTACATGGGAGGCTAGGGTGGTCTAACGACATTGCTAAGGATTTTTCACACCCCTGAGCGACGTAGTTACACCGATATAAGTCTGTAGTGTAAAGCTGGGCTTATGTGACACCCGTCACCCCTAAATTTTCAATGATTTGCCAGGGGCATGGTTGAAACAGACCTTTGAACCTAATGAATTTCTAAAAATCCAGTTAAGGCACTGGAAGGCTAAAGGGTCATTGATGAAGGCATTTTGCTGCTGCTTATATGTTTATTTGTGGAATTCTTCCATCAATCTAGCATTGTCTACACAGGGACTTAGGTCAGTTTAACAACGTCTCTCAGGGCTGTGGATTTTTCATATCCTTGACTGATGTAGTTAAATCGAGCTAATTTCCTGGTGTAGACCAGACCTTAGATCAAAAGGGTTGTTAAAGGAATCAAGCCGGTGAGCTAAAACCATGGCCTAGATAAGGAGCATCCCAACAAACACTCCGATGCAATAGCCAGGATTCTAGCTGTGAAGAGGCCCCACGCCTGGTGACAGAGCTGTTAGCCAAGGCTGAGAACAGAGACCAAAGGGAGCGCTCAGGGTAAGTACACACTGGGTCTGCAGCAGCCAGCCTCCCAGCCTGGGCTGACAGATTCGGGCTAGCGGGGATTGTGCTAGCACTCTAAAAATAGCTGTGTAGACAGCGCTTTCAAGCTGTGGCTCGGGTTGGAGCTTGGGCTCTGAAGCCTACAGACGCGGGGCGGGGGGTGGTTTTTTCCATCAATTTTTAGAGCACTAATGTAGGTCTCTATCAGGCCAGGCTGTGTAGACAGACTCTTAGCCATTACAGGACCCTGGACCTAGAAAAGGGAGGGGGGGCAGAGAGCTGAGAGAGGCGGCCTAGGGAGCGTCTGCAAAAGCTGCCCAGTTGGCGAGAGGCCATGCAGACAGAGAGTGGGCTAAGGAGCAGGACAGCCTGCTTCTCCTAGCCGGAGCTGGGGGTTAACTGGGCTCTGGGGAGCATACGAAAGTCGGCCTGCAGAGAGGAAGGTGTAAGACAGACCCAGGCCTAGAGGTCTGTTGGTGTTTAACCCTTAGCGCTACCTGCTTGCTACCGGTGGGGGACGGAATCGATAATGCTTTGCTTTGAAAGCACTGTTTCTGTGTCATGCTAATCAGCCGCTGGACACACGCCCCCAGAGCCAAAGGGTTCACAAGTGCCACACGCAACTGGGCCTGCCGTGTTAAGGGTTGTGAAATGGTGCTGCGGCCCAGACACCAAGTCTCAGTGTTTGGACTGTGTGGCCCAACCTGAGCGAGATGCAGGAAGCCAGGTCTCCACTGATGATTTTCTTTCTTCGATGCTTCTGTGAGCAGGAGATGTTAAAGGCACAGAACTAGAATCAACGGGGCCCTTCTGTGTATCCCAAAGCCCCCCCATTCCTCCCCAGCAGCAGCAACAACAACAACAAAACTATCTTCAGAATGAAACCGATTTAGAAAAATCCTTTCTAATCATCAGTGCAATCACTCTTGCTCAACTAGGTGTGTCATGATTGCACTCTAACACATGCCCTGTTATGTCTTATTGTTTAATTGGTACTTGGCACATCCTTCATAGGAGCTTGCCTGGGACCCATTGGAGATAAACTCATCCTCCATTAACATCATCTGGAAGTTTTTATGGGGTTGATGAAAAATATACCTGGGACAAATAATTGTTTTATGTCTTAGGGAAGTAAGACCTAAGAGGCCTCCCAGGCATGCAGTAAGAGAATCATCATCCATTAATATGAAGGTATAATCTGTCTCTCATCCTCTTTAACATAGGGCTGTGGGACCCTTTCTAGGTAAATATAACATTCAGCTGTCTTCCTGGCACATTGGAGAAGGGCAAATCTACCTCCTTGGCAGATTATAATGATAAACATTAGTCACCCAATTTAGTGAAAAATATTGTTTTCTCCTAATTAAGCAAATTGTTGCAAGCTAGGTCGCTGACTGCTGGGGAAGTTACAGTTTCTGCCTTCTAGACTTGCTGACGAGAGAATAGATTTATCTCCAATTCAGATCACTGGAGACAGTTCTCGGTATTTTATTACCATATGCAACTCTGTGGATGCCACTAACAGATTAATGAAGGGAAGGCGGGGACTCTGTAACAGACTATGCATGACAAATATTAATTATATTTCATTTCATATGCAGATGATGCAATCAGCTATGCAACACTGGAGATAATACTTTTGTCTAGGTTTGTTTTTTGACCTTGAAAGGCCATGTATTATTTTCCTCCTCCTTGCCTATAAATCAGAATTCATATCTTAATTACATTCTGTGATTTGAGTTTCCTTTCATATGTGCAGATTAGCTAACGTTAACATGCAGAATATACAAGATAACGATGTACAGGATCAGTGTAGCTTTAGCCCTGATTTGTTGCTTTTCAAGACCCAGCATAGTCCATTTGACCTTAATGATGTCCAGATGCCATCAGCTTCTTCTCATGTTTCAGGGCATAAATCAACACCTACCTACCTGAGGTCAGGAAGGAACTTTACCATTGGGCAGGTTATTTTGCACTTGACCACTTATGAAGTTTCTTGCACCTTTCTTTGAAGCATCTGGTACGTCCCACTATGGGGAAGGAAATGGGAATTACGGGACTATTGGTCTGACATACTGTGGTAATTGCTTTGATCCACCGTAGGAAGCATTTAGTAGAGCTGGATGGGAAATGGTTTTCCTTTAACATGAACATTTTTGAAATATCAAAAGATTTTCTGGTCCTGAATCAGGCCAAACTACAGAATCTTTAAATGTTCAGAAATTGAAAATGCAGACAAAATTTCAGTTTGGGCTAATCAAAACATTTGATTTCAACCATTTTAAAAATTACCATTATCTTAAATTTCAAAACAAAAAGTCATGTTGAACCAGAAAATTGGAATTTTTCATTCTTGATCATTTTGAAACTATTATTAAAAATTTTTGATAAAAAAGGGTCAAAACTGACCCTTTCCTGTGAAAAAGCTTTGGTTTTGACAAATTGGCATTCAAACCACCCTCATCACCCCAAAAAAAACAACAAAAAAACAACCCCTGTCAAAATTCCCAACCAGCTCTAGCATTCCGAGGCTGGGGATTGTTGAGATAAAGCCTGAGGTGCCTTTCCCACGCTCAGAAGAACGAAGAGCATCTAATTGTGATGCAGAAAGTACGAGATCAAGGCAACATAGACCCTGTGCTGAGGCCTCTGAACAGCCCATATGCCAGAGAGACACCTCGTAGCTCGTTTCAGGGTCAGAATGCTAGAAGTATGGTCAGTGGGCTTTCATACAGCCACAGTTCCATGGGAAGCAGGGTTCTCAACTTTCTAATTTTTGTAAACTGGCCCTGTCTCTTCCCCCTAGGCCCTGCCCCTGCTCACTTCCCTTTCCCCTCCCCCTCCCCCTTCCTTGTTGCTTGATCTTCTCCACCTCCCTCCCCACAACTGGGCTCCTTCTGCTCCGGGGCGGGGACAGGAGCTGCAGCCTGACATGGAGCCTGCTGCCTGCCTGCCCGTGAGATGCAGGTAACAGGCGGTCCCGGCTAAGCGAGGGGTGACATGGGTGGATGACCCAGTGCCTTCCCCCTGCACCCACCCCCATGGTAACTGGACTTTTGAGGTCCGGTCAGTACATTTGACCGGACACTGCCAGGTCCCCTTTTCGACCAGACTTTCCAGTTGAAAACTGGACACTTGGTAACCCTATAGGAGGTTGGGCAGTGGGTCACGTACACTTCTCCTCTCCTGAACCAGCAGTAGGTAGTTAGTACCTGGCTGGAGGCTGCTTCCAGCTTGTGGGGCATAGAGTCAGTCCCGCAGTGCTCCCCGACCGTTCCTGTGCAGAAAGGCATTGGGAGGCTAGCATATGGTTGCCTCGGCCAGGTTGAATAGTGGCTTATGCCAAAAATGGTGTGTCCACTGGCATCACTGGAACTATTGATGGAGTAAGGTGCTACTTGGAGCAAGGTAGGGAATCAGAATCTGGGCCTATAATTGGGCCGTACACGTGGGCCCATGGCTGAGCCCCTCATTAGTTGTGTGGCTTTCCCCCTGTGGCGGTGACAGTGCACAGCATGGGCAAAGGCGCTGTTTGGTTACAGCACTTTAATGCACAGCATGGTGACTATTGCAAATAACTAGACATCGAGTGTTGAGTCAAGACTTTAATAGTGTCTCTCTGTAGACACTTGTCCTCTAATAATTGTTGGAGAAACGCCAGGGAATGCTCACATACTTGGAGTAGACTGAGCAGGCCAAGCTAGCAGCTGGTATAACTCCATTAACCTCATTGGAATTACACCCACCAGGGCTGAATTTGGGTCAGCGGCGGTTGTCAGTTGCACATCACTCAGTGAATGGCATTTCTCCACGCCTGGCAGCACTATTATTCTGCCACTGCTAAAATGAAAATTACTGTGTCAAAGGGTAATCTTCAGTACCGCTACACGCAACCTCCCGCCTTTATATTACGGGTCCCCTCCTGACACTCTTTACCTGATAATTATACAGCTGGCACTTGGTGAAAATAATGCAAAAGGCTTAATATGTCAGCATGTGTAGTTATTTTAATGTTCCTGTGAGGATGTCTGCCATTTCTGCATTGAAAACTGAGGGTTGAACAGTCTTGGAGCAATTCTGTTTTCTAAATGCTTGAGCATCTTGTGTCCTCAGCAATACAACTCAGTTCAGTGGGGTTTGATTGGCATGGCAAGCTATTGGAATATTGCCAAAGTGTGTGTAAAAAAGCGGGGGGAAGCGAATCACACCTCTCAGGTATCTGTCACAGGTAGGTCCGACTATCCCAGCATAGCATTACATGCTGCGTTTGGGGTTGGATCCCCTGAGTCAATTCTAGATCTATGGCAGGTTGCTACATAGTGCAATGCCAACTCTGTTATCTCTCTCCTTTCCGCTCCACCCCCAAGCTACACTGTGTATTATATGGGACACAGTAAAGTGCACTGGACAACCAACACATAATCTGCATGAAGTAGCTGAGGTTTCTGAGGGCAGGAGCTGGAATTGCAAGGTTGCCCCAGAACTGCCATGCTACTCATAGGCAACTGCTGGTTCTCATTTTGTTGTGTGCTTCCACCATCAGTGGTAGAACTGCAATTTTTAGGCTAGATTCTGTAGCATGACAGAAGGGCTGGAAGATAGGGATGGGGGCATGCGAGTTCTGTTATTAGAATGAAGGGGCTTGTGATTGAAACACCCTTAGTTTAATTGGATCTAGCACTGTCCACACAATTCAATTAAAATGAACATGGTTCACTTTTTCTCTGGTTTGTAGGAAACGTGGCACTTCTAAGATGACAAGGCTCAGGGAGTCTATATTGCTTTCAGTATTTAGAATAATTACTGTCCTAAGCTGAAAGGACTAAATGAGTTTAGTGGGCATAAGGGACCTCTAACAGTGTGTTTGTCTAGGTTTAAAGCTTTTAGTAATTCTGCTCGATATCAGTCTTCTTTACCTGCATGCCTGACTGGACCAATACAAGTAAATTCCTCCAGCGCACATAGGGAAATGCAGTCTGCAGGAGAGCTGAGATACTCACTCCTGGAGTAAGCCTGTGCTCATTTATATGCTAGTTACAAATAAAAAAGAGGATGAAGCTGGTGGCAAATAGACCAGTGGCCATAGGTGAACTAAGTAGTGTGTTATGACTGGCAGAATAGCAAAGAGAAAACGGAAACGTAAGACTGGCCAGAATGGGTCAGACCAATGGTCCTTCTAGCCCAGTGTCCTGTCTTCTGACAGTGGCCGATGCCAGGTGCTTTAGAGCAAGGGGTTCTCAACATTTTTCTTTCTGAGCCCCCTCCTCCCCCCAACATGCTATAAAAACTCCACGGCCCACCTGTGCCACAACAACTGGTTTTCTGCATATAAAAGCCAGGGCCGGCATTGGGGGTAGCAAGCAGGGCAATTGCCGGGGGCCCTGTGCCACGGGGCCCCCCAGGAAGCTAAAGTTACACAGGCTTCAGCTTCAGTCCTATGCGGTGGGACTTCAGCTTTCTGCCCTGGGCCCCAGCGAGTCTAACACAGGCCCTGCTTGGTGGAACCCCTGAAATCTGCTCGTGGCCCCCAGGGGGCCCCAGACCCCTGGTTGAGAACCACTGCTTTAGAGAGAATGAACAGAACTGGCAATCATCAAGGGATCCATCCCCTGTTGTCCAGTCCCAGCTTCTGGCACTCAAAGTTTAGGGACAGCCAGGACATGGGGTTGCGTCTCTGCCCATCGTGGCCAATAGCCATTGATGGACCTATCCTCCGTGAAGCGTTAATGGGGAGTGTTGTGCAGAGCGTCTGGGGCAGAAAGTTACCCGGAAAAAAGCCTAAAAGACTAGCGCTAGACACTTACAAAGTGCTTCTCATCTGTGGCTATCACAGCACTTTATAAATAATAATAAAGCCTCTCAACAGCTGTGTGAGGCAGGTATTTTTGTACCTATGTTACATATGGAGAAAATAAGCCACAAAAAAGTGACTTGTTTGAAGTTACACAGCAAGTCAGAAACAAGAGTCAAAACTAGAACTTGAGTCCTGGCACCTAGTCTGCTGAGGGAACTCAAAATCTGGACTGCAGACCATGTATAACACAACCTTTATAAAGGACCCATACTGCCAAGGTGCTATACAGTCATTTCATAATTTTAAAAAATAGCTCTTTAACTAACCGTGCCTGCAGTGTTTGTGTGTTGCAGTCGCCTTCCTGCCACATGGAAAGCAATCTATTCACCAGGATCGATATGTTTTCAACATTATAAGGTACATGTTTTTACCAGTGAGGATGATAAACTATTGGAACAAACTACCAAAGGAAATGGTAGTTTCTCTATCTTTTGATGTCTTCAGATCAAGACTGGATGCCTTTCTGGAAGGATATGTTCTAGCCAAAAACAAATGATGCTTTAGTTAGACAAACTATTGGGCTCAGTATGGGAGTCACTGGCTGAAATGTAGTGGCCTGTGATGTACAGAAGGTCAGACTAGATGATCTTCTGAACTTAAACTCTATGAATCTGTGAATAGATATGTTTTTGCAGTTACCACTAGCTAGTTAAAAAAGCCAAACAAATGATTCTCAGCACGTCCTTGCTACCTAAACAGCCTCTCACATTTATCATTACTGTATTTGCATAGCATTGGGTTTGGAATTTGAATCTGCCTCATTTTCTGAGCTGACCTACTGCTCACCTTAACCGAAGGGACAAATCTTGACTAACGCAGCACTTTTTCATTAGGAAATTATTTTTCTTTCTATGGGTTGGACATAGGAAAGCAGCAAACCAATTAAGAGTGCAGCAAACTGTGACCAATCTCGGTTTAGGCATGATATTACCCTTTTATTTGACAAAGCTGTTAAATATTTAGTCTAACACACCGAAAGGATTTGTTGGGAAAGCATTTGAGGTCAGTTGCACTGCTGTATGCCTTGGGCTGTATTTAATGCTGGGACAGATATCGGCTGGATAGAGAATGAAATGAACATTTAACTCTATATGTAGGTATAGAGATGGAATAGGTGGGGATATCTTTAAGTGTCCCACAGCAAAACTGGAGCTAGTAAAGTATGTGAATTCTCTTAATATTTAAACTGACCAACCCTTGGCCAGTGTTCCAACTTTTTATTAAAATCTGCACGATTCAAATTCTTTGTTCACGTTGCTATTTCTCTCTCTATTTTTAGCTCTTGGTGTTTACAGATGTCATCACCTAGAGCTTTCCCATGAACTCTCTTGAACTTCAAACAATGGCAGTGGTTTATTGTTATAAAAAATGGAACTGCAGATTGGAAATGTAGCTGTTAAACACTTGTACCGCTGGAGAGGCCGGCGGGGTCCAGTGGATTAGGGCACTGGATTGAGCGTCCCCAGACCAGGGCTGTGGGGTTGACCTGTTCTGTTACCTTGTTTCCCCTCCTACCCTTTGTCTGTCTTGTCTATTATTTGTATTAGGAATAGACCAGGAACCCACTGTGCAAAAGGACCGTCTGCCCCAAAGACCTCGCTTAGATTGTGAGTGCTTGAGGGCAGCTAGTGTCTCTTCCTACGTGTGTTTGTACCGTGTCGAGCATAATGGCGCTCGGATTTCAGCAGAGGCCTTGAGGTGCTGCCATCATACAAACAATAATAGTTTAAATGGACACTGTCAACTTAAATATTACCCGGCCTGGCTGGCACTTTGTGCTGTTCTTTACACCTGTGGGAAGTAGGTGTAAAATGGTAACGTTCAGACCTGGTAGCGTCTTACACCCAATTTGCTCAGGTGTATGGGACTCCTGAAGGGACAGGATGGTGATGAATCAGGCCACAAACAGTTACAAACAAATTTCCTTACGTCCATTTTTTGGGGGTTTTAAGGCTAAAGGAATTTTTAAAATCTCATTTACTATTCATTCCTCGATGTATGTTTGCTGCTGCTGCTCCCCCCGCTCCCCATTTTCTCAGCCTAGACAACCAAAGTCAATGAGGACCATTCTATTTTTGTTTCTAGTCACTTTCACTCTCAGTTCTTAATTCTTCTTGGTTTCCTAACTGATATGGCAAATCCTACAGGGAATCAGAGTAGCAGCCGTGTTAGTCTGTATCCGCAAAAAGAACAGGAGTACTTGTGGCATCTTAGAGACTAACAAATTTATTGTAGCAAAGCTCATGCTGCAATAAATTTGTTAGTCTTTAAGGTGCCACAAGTACTCCTGTTCTTCCTACAGGGAATGTTTCTTGTTTTAAAAAAAATCCAGCCCAAACAAAACTGCTTTCATTGGAATTAAAACTAATACTCAAAATGTATCTAATTTTAGGGCTAACAGCTACATTGTAGAGCTAATTGTGTTGATGCTGGTCCATTCTCTAAAATCACTGACTTCACAATAGGACCCTTGCTATAGAGCCCACCAGTCCACTATAAAATATATGGCCCAAAACTATCCTGCCAAACTAATGTAGAATCTGTACTTTATGGTGTTTAATGGTATTTGAGAGAATGCAGGTACTGAGCCAAACCTTCCCTCTTTTCTTTTTGAGGCACAGCTCTTAATGAAGTCACTTGGAATTTTTCTAGAGCAAGGACTGCAGGATTTGACTCATTCTGTTCAATTGCTAACGTGTAATAAGAAACGTTAGCAGGACTCTAACCTTCTCACGGCCTTTGGTAAGGTCTGAGATGTGGACTATCTTCTCTGGCACCAGCATTTTTTCATTATTCTTCTTACATTCCTGTGTAGGCCCAGAACTCGTTTGCCTCACTCTCTGAGCTGATTTTAATACTATAAATAAATAAATTAAATTAAATGACTCGTGGCTTTGGTGTCTCTTCTCCCATTGGTTTGCTCAGATAACACACACTAACATTAACAGCAGTTATGCTCATGCCTTGAGACGAGGCTGCAGCTTATCAGGGAATGTATCAAAAGATGGTTTTAAACACTAGGCCTGTTTGTGCTCTCCCTCGGTTCTCACTTGCACAGCATGAAGTCACTAGCTGGCAGGGAGGAGAGAATGCAGCAAAGAGTCACATTCTTGTTTTATCTTTTCGTAGATTGCTCAGCTACTCCCCGGGCTGCGAGTGTGGAAACCTCGGCCCCGATCCTGCAGTTGGATCAGCGCCTGAATGCAAGTGTTTTCTTGCACTGATCCAGTGGCAGGAGTGAGGCCCTTAGATAGACATTGATGTAAGTGGGAGCAGAATCAGGGTCCCTTCATGTTAACCGTGCTCTTGCATTACTGTTTCTTGCCATTGGACTATATCTCCGAGTCTATGGCGATGGTTTACTTTAAGTTTCTTTTAATGGTAAATATACATAGCCTGCACGGACTTAAAAAGAACATGTTTGGTATTTAATTGCTTGATTATTTGTTGCCTGTGTGTGTTGGGTGGCATGGTGTTTTCTTAACCCTCCAGTACCATACGGAATGTTATTTTCATCACGAGCTGGTTTTTCCTCTTCTGTGCACAAACAGACAAGATAGCGCAAGAGCTCTTATCTGCAAAGGGGGAAGGAAAAAAGCCTTAATCCCCATTTAATAACGTCATGTCAGCAGGTAACATGTTCAATATGGCAAAGGAGCTTCAGAACCAGGTCAATAGGGTAGCTATAATTTTTAGCAATAAACAAAGCCTGTTTTTAATTACTTCTGTGAAATCGCTTGATCTCTCCATGATTAAATATGCATTATGTATAACTAGGCAGTTTCTTTGTATATAGATCCATATTACATTTAGCTGGCATCCTGCCCACACAACACAACTAATAATGTACGGCAGCTTTGAAGAAATTTCTCTACCCTACCCTGCCTCCATTGAATGTATATAAATAGTTAGTGCCTCTCTGTCACCTGTGGGACTGAGTCCTTTGGAGACACATGGAAGCTTTTAGGAAGGGGAAATGATGGAGTTCTTGGGGTAGGCATGGGAAAAATAAACAATCAGATCATTCAGAGAGGGATATGCCTGGGGCAGCGGGGGAGGGAAGTGCCTCTCAAGCCTTGTTTTTTCACAGGCTTGCCAGCTAACTACTTTGGCAGTGTGCAAAAGAAAAAAAATTGCTCCTTTTAAAGTAAAGCCAGAGCTGATGTCAATATTTATGTAATATTTTATTACAGTCTAAATGTACTTCTTGATTGAAAACATTTCCTAGAGACCTTCTGGAAAATCAGATTAATATGTAATTCAAGTTTCTATAATAATTTTTTTAATAGTGGTTCTGCCACTTACGTTCATAGGTACAGGGCAAGGATTTGGTCTTAAACATGTAATTCATGGGGTCATTTGATGTAACTAATCGAACCTCAGATTTATCTGAATTGGATTTAGAGGCACGGTTGTGAAAAACAGCATGTCTGGCAATAATCAGTTGTTTCCACCTTTATTTTCTAGCGAGTGGGATTTGTGTCTTGGAAGGACTTTGAGCCTGGAGTTCCGTATCCATCAATGAATCTAACAAAGCTTTTGGTCTTTTGATATTACTGTGCCAAGCTGCACTGGGTACAGCTTGCCCTATGCCCAGAGCAGAAGCAAATTCTGACTTTATTTTTTCTGTCCTTTTTTTTTTTAAATGATGCGAAGATTTCACGTTACATTGATCTTCATGTTATGTTATGTTGACCTGTGCCAAATGTGAGGAAGCAGTAACACAGACCTCAAGAGCAGTGGTTATGTTAATAGGCTAGTATGTGGTCCACTAAACCAGAATGAATTTGAGCACCCATTTTGAAATATTCAGCATGAGGATAAGATTAGTCACTCACACCGGGTTGGCCTCCCATTGGAGAAATGTCTGTCTGCATATTCTGCATAGATGTATTAGGCTCCCCTCTTTAAAACTTAGATCATTTGTATCTTTCTGCCATCCAAGCCTGATTCGAACTGTGTAAATATTTGTATAAAGAGACATGGTGGTTATGCCTTAATTTAAATGAAAAATGACAGTGCATTGAGAACGTGTGTGTGTGTGTGTGTGTGCATGACCACAGACCGCAAGCAGATGAAAACCACTGGACGTGATTTAACAGATGTTAACATTCCAGAGTCTTCACGATGAGTCTAATATCCCCAGCAGCCAGTGTTTCAGCTGTGATAAATGTAGGAATTTGACTCTTACCTAATTTCACAACTTTTCAATTATCCCATCATAAACAAGTCTGTCTTCCCTCCAGTTTAAGGCTCAGAATCTGCAGCTGGATCTGGGTGGCAGTTGTATCTGCTTGGAACCTGGCTGCTCAGTTCTAATTGCAAAACCAACACCTATGTTAACACCTCATGTAACATCCCACTGTATATGCAGTAAAGCCTCGCTAGCGATGGCATGACATGATGCCATTTTGATCAGTATTTGGTTTAAGTTATGGCTCAGGATGAGGGCCAGAGCATTTGCTCTGATTCAAGTTGCAAGCTGTTGTTCAGAAAATTTGAGCATCAAATACTTGGAATGTCTTAGGATTCATACACTTCAATTAATAAATATTAATTCCAGAAAGGAACATTACCATAATCTAGTCTGATCTCCTGCATAACAGAGACCATAGAATCTCGCCCACTACTTGCCTCAAGCCCATGCCTCTGGGTGGAGCTGGAGTGTGTATTGATTTAAAGACTGCAAGTGAAGGAAATCCCTGAATTGTTCTGATGGTTAATTACCCTCAGTAGCTGCTCTCACCAAATTTGTACCATCCCAGTGGAAAATCTTATGAGAACACCTGTTTTTCAGACATTTTTGTGGCATCAGAGCTGCTACCAGAAAATTAGCGCCTTCCAGTTTTGCATGCATCCTGAAACAAAACCCAAAAGGAGTATATTTATATCTGTAGATTCAAACCCAAATAGTCCCTCTTTCCCTAAAAATCCAGAGGGATTTGGACTCAAAGTTCTGTTTCTGAGAGGGGGTGCTGGTTTTCCTTTTACATTGAATGTTGTAGAATTGTGTGCACAAGATCTTGAGCAGTAGCTCCCGTTGCTGTTATATTTTCTACTTCATAAAATATTTTCGACTCCTGCAAAAAGACACAGACCATCTCTTTGACACACCGATAGCAGTTGGTCATGCCAGGCAGAAAAGGACATAGGAAATGTGTGCAGGTTGGCTCACTAGAAGTTAATCCTGTAGCTGATAACCCACAGTAGGAGTTACATTTACAATCTTTCTAGTGTCTTCCACATGATGGGAAATGGGACCAGCAGAGATTATTTTAAAAAATTGGGTTTCAATTAATGTGTATTAATATTCTAGTCAGATTAGCACAAAAGAAGAAATGTACGTTTTCTTGTAGTAATTAAGATCAGCCATAAACATTGTATTACAGCTCTAGAGACATACTTCTGAAGTACATATTGGCCACTGGATTCGCTCCTTTCTTATGAGCTATAAATCTGAAAGGGCTCGTGCAATCAAACATCATAGTATGAAATGACTTAACATAACACAGAATCTTGCCTTCATTAGCTAAAACTAAGAATGAACACAGCTTTTCCTACCCCGTGTGCCATCTTGAATTGGTCTGGAATTTAATTTGAAATGACAGGTTTCAAAATCCAATAGGTATGATTGTTGCCTAGGAAACTAATTTTGTTGTACAAATGTTCCGGGGGAAGTGGGCTCCTAGTGAGCAAACTTTCTCCTCCTGATTTCTAGGAGGAAGTTGAACGTTTGCATCTCTACCACTGCCAGTTACTCATGGGCCAAACGGCGACTGCTCATCAGTGAGCCCTCCCCCAATGCAAAGCGCTCTCTGGGCACTGTAGCTCCCCTGCCTGGAGTCCCATGACTTATTTGTATAGTCCAGCTCGTTGGATGCCTTGGCCTCTCAGGCCCGTCTTGTCATACAGTCAGCCAGCATCTTCCTGAGGCTCTAGAGGATCAGTCCTGGGGAAAACCATCCTAGAGTAACGCCTGTGGGAAGCTCCCAAATCTCTTCCTAGACTATTACCCCACCGTGACTCTGTCCCACTGTCTCCAATAGAAGGCAGACCATTTACATCAACTATTCCAGTGTCTATGGCCAGGATTTTCAGACCTGGGGGCCTAAATTTGGGGATGGAAACCCACTGACTTCAACAGGAGCTGTGAATGCCCAGCACCATTTAACGCAAGGCACCTGATTTTTATACTGCCTAAACATGGATTTAGTGGCCTAACTATGCACTCGGGTTCAAAACACTTGCCCAGGATTTGGAGTGACTAGATTTCCCATTGCAAGGGCAGCCCGTTCCGAGTTTTCTTGCCTCTGGGTGATGAGTTGCTCAGGGTTGGAATGACTTTGATAATCACAATTTGCTGAGGGTAAGTTTTTCACTCTGGTGAATCAGGGTTGCCATTTCGTGGAGGAGGGAAGAAGTATTAAAATGACATCTGTTCCAACACAAGGAGTCCTCCATGGGTGACTGTTTTTCCTGCTGAAAAAGCTTGTCTGGGCGCAGAAGTGGGATTCTTGACCTTCCGTGGCTAGGCAATAACTGTTTCGCATCCTCTGAAAAGGGTCTGTAATGGGTAGCGTGTTGCTTTTTCCCACCTCTGAGGATTGAGCAATTCTATATGCTTTCTAATTGCTGCTGTTGCTGCCAATTTCTCTCCATTAATCCACTGTAATAGGAAAGTTAGACTAATGCAAATTCTCTCTGGTATTCTTTATATTTCTGCATTGCTACAGCTTGGAAGTTCTCAATCCCCAGTAAATTAAACCTGCTATCCAGGCCATGAGACCGGGCACTTGTACTGTGTTGTGCTTCACATGTGGCAAGCGATGTCATGAGATGGCTAGAAATTTACTTACTGCGGTTTTGCGGTCACTTTTCTCAGCCCCATCAGATGCTGCACTGCCCTGTTTTGGGGCACCCTCCATCTCTGTTCCCCATGTGAACGTCAGAGCTGCATGATGCACGCTTTTACTTCAGTCCAGAACCACAGTGTAACAGACAAAAGGAGGGGAATGGATGTCCCACGGGATTGGTAATGGGATGCAATGTCCTGCAGCTGTAGGTCGGCACTACCAGCAGTCTGGGCTGGCTTTGAGGCTGAAAGTTGTGTTTGCAGGGTGGCGGTTTGGTAGCATATGTGAAATGTCCAGCGTTCAGTGGAACAGTCTCAGTAACACAGATCCACCCCATCACAACTGATCTATGTAAGCAGGCCAAGCAATGAGGTATTGCAGTGGTTCTCAACCCACGGCCCAATCAGCACATAGCTGCAGCCCATGTGACATTCTCTGGGCCATACGTATACATATTGCATGGATGTGGCCCCTATAACACAGAGAGCTACATATGTGGCCCACGATGGTAAATAGGTTGAGAACCGCTGATTTACTGTATGCTCTCCCCGTAGAGATTCTCCCGTCAGATTCTCCTGTTCTGCTCTGCAACTTGCTGCCATCGCTTGCTTGCTAGCCCTTGAATCGTTCCAGGTGTCCCCTGGGATGATGAGAAATCCCTGTTCTTCTGAAAGAAAACTATTTTCCTAATTACCAAATGGATTTGGTTGCTTGCCCAGCCCTAGAGCTTTTCACCTTGTTAATTCTGGTCACTCTCTTTCTAGAGATAACATGTGGAACCACATCAACGCAGACTGAGGGGAAAATATTACACACCCACTAGGGAAGAGCAACTCTGCAATACGTTCCATAGGAAGCCTCTTGCATCCAGACACTGAAACCATAGTCCAAGCACAGAACACCTCTTCCCTGTCTCTCTCAATCCTCCTCCTACCACAGTGTTTTCCATGTTGGTGTCACTGATCCTTCTAATCCACACTAAATTTCTCACCAGAGTGTGTGCACACAGTTGTGTATTTGGGTCAGTAGAGTCCTCATGCACCCAGACAGGTAACTCAGCGAGAAAGTGCTTATTTGCATGTGCAAAGGCCAGATTTTTGATCATAAAAACAGGGGCGCTTGCAATGTTTGCGCATACCTCTTTGAAACCTACTTGGCAAATTTGCTCCAGTAGGTCATCTTGCCTGACCTGTGCTCCATATTGCATAGACAAGTGCCTGGTGACCTCAATAGCTCTTGTTCTCTCAGCTATGCCTGAAAACGTATGCTTGTGCTTCTGCTACAAACCCCTCTATTGATAGTGCAAATTCAATGAAATAGCTAAAGATTATGAAATTAATAATGTATTTGTTTCTGTCATCAAGACGGGTTGTTTAATGAAATCTAATTCAGCTGAACATAATTACTCGATAAAATAATTCTTTTAAATAACCATATCTGCACTGATAAAGCTCAAGCCAATTGGGCTTCCAAACAGATCAGCCAACAGAACTATTTAGCTCACACTCTGAGCGCTCTGCATAGCCTGACTTTGATGGTGTGGTGACAGTTAATCGAATAGAGAGATGATGCCGTATATGAGCGAGAACACCAGAGGGAGTTTAGGTGGGGGAGAACAGCAAGATGGTGTAGACAAACCTTTGGATTGGCAGGTACGTGACTCTACAGACATACACTGGCTCAGCACCCGTGGAACCAAGTTTTAGTATAAGGGCTTCTCAAAATTATGCTTGCAAAATTGCATGTATCCTTGATTTGAAAAGGCCAAGAGGAAGGCTGAAATCAGCTGTACTCATGATCACGTTGTAAATGGGAGAGAGTGTGGTCTCGAGGAATGGCCACCGAGTTGGATGTCATTGTTATATCCTTGGGGCAGCCGGTTTAGGAAGAAATCACTTGAGGCCAGAGAGCAGACAGCTAACCAAAACCTCCATTTTATTTACAGAGACAGAGACACTCTCAGCGGTTGGAAACCGCTGAGCTATCCATAATAGTACTACTCAGTTGCCATAAGTAACAAAAACCACCCAAAAACACACAACAGTCATGAGTTCTAATTCTGGCTCTGACATTGGTTTCTTGTGTAGCCTTGAACAAATCACTTCTTCTATGTTCCTCAGTTCTGCATGCAATGGAGGCAATTCTATTTGTAAGAGTTGTAAGGTCCATTAATGATTGAACACGTAAAATGCTATTTAAAGTATAAGTATCATAAAATGGATCCAGTTGTAAGATGGAATAAATGGGGCAAAAATGGATGGGTGTCTTTAGTCAGATTGAGGGGTAACTATTGGTCTGAGGCTTCCAGGCCAATGAATTAATTCATGTCTTAATTAATTATTCATATTAATGATCAACTTAAATACATTGCTGTGTGGCAGTGAAGACCCATGTTCTAGTCCTCTTGTCAGGTGGCTAGACTATCACAAGAGAGGACAGACTCATGCATGTGAAATTTTCACCCCAGAAAACTCCCTCTCCATTCCTTTGGCCTCCTGGATTTCTGCTAACAAGGCCAATTCGGTACAGAGCCAGGACCTGTGACCTTATGTGATGTCTAGGCTGCCGATGGCTGCAGATCATGTCAGAGGAATATGCCCTCCTCCATTAACCTGTAGAACTCATTTAATTGAAACTAAGCATATCTCAGGAATACTTTGGTTTCTGGCTGAATTCACAATATTAATTAATGACCCCGCATTTCAGAATAAAACTTTGTTCTGCTTTATCTTTTGTGGTGAGTGATTCCTCTAATTGCTCCTCCCCCCTTCCCCTGCCCTTTTTAATCTAACATTCATAGATGCCACCAGAATTTAGGAAGCATTATTTTTATTGTGTGGGTGCAACAAACTAAAACTATGTATCCCTTGGAGGCTAAAATACTTTAACCTAGAGCGAACTGTCTCCTTTTAAATTTGCTTATAAGAAAAATCTAGGAGTTGTAATGAGCAGGAAATCTCCACCAAATAACTGGCAAGCCAATTAGCTTGCTTAAAACTGTTGTATTCATTAGCATGAAAACAAAGCCAAACTTTTAAAAGATAATTGCGTCTTTTAAATATCAGCATTCTTGATCCGCGGTTGTCTCATAAATATGCATTATTATATAATCCTTTTGAAAACATGCTCTCATTAATGAGAAACACAAAAAGTATGCTAAATGTTTCAGATTGTGACACAAAACAAAACAAAAGCAAAGAGATTCGACTTAAAAGCTCAGACTCCCTCTTTAGCAGGTCCCCTGTGGTGCCGGAGTATATGGCATGCCAGGTGCACCATATGGAACAACCCACCCTGAGTGGAAACCCTGTGCAGTACCAACAGCACAACAGTCTGTGTGCTGCGAAGTGCTAACTGCTTCCTGCTCCCCGTGATTTCAGTGGGGATTGAAGATGTTCAGTATTTCACAGGACAGGAGCCTTCTTGCGGACTTACCGCACAGGGTTAGATCCAGGGCAGTGAGGAAGAGTCTGATTCTTCATTGTGAATCACTCTATGTAATAACATAGGTAAGAAATTGGTTTTCTTTTAACCAACTGGCATCCCTTTTAAATATCTTGTAGGTACATAGCAAGGGAATTTTTCAAAATAGACATTATTGATGTTTGATGAATTATTTCAAGGGGAAATGAAGAAGTAAAATACAGTAAGTAGGCCAGAGTATAGAAATTGCTGGAGTCTGGTTGTTGCCAGGACCACAGTGCTCTTCATCTCTGCTCTTACATGATGTTGTTTTATGACCACGAGTGCTTATGGTCTTCGTTTTATATCTGACCTGAAAAAGTAACACAAACATACGTTAGTCCTATGCTGAGACATTGCTGGAATATATAAGGAAGAGAGCTACATAGGATAGCACCAATTCCATCAATGCTCACTTTTTTTGTATGTTTTCCAGAAGCAGCCTAACAGTGACCAGGCTCCACTGTGCTTTACTTAGGAGATCAGATACCATCACAAAGGAGAATGGCGACTTTTCACAGATTCATAGATTGCAGGGCCAAAAGAGACCACTGGGGTCATCTAGTCTGACCTCCTGGATAGCACAGGCTGTAGAACTTCACCAAAATAATTCCTAGAGCAGATCACTTAGAAAAACATCCAGTCTTGATTTAAAAATTGTCACTGATGGCCAGTCCACCGTGACCCTGGGTCAATTGTTCCAGTGGTTAATTACTCTCACTCTTAAAAAGGGTCTGCCTTATTTCCAGTCTGAAAAGTACAGCTGGTTCTGCCCAGTTTTGAGCTGAAGCTCTTTTGTGTGTGAGTTGAACGTGATAACCACTACATTACACAAACCTTCTTGGGCTGAGACTTTGAATTCCAAGTTTTAGCCCGAGGTAAATCTTTTCCCCTGCATTAGAAACCCTTAAAAATAGTGAGTTATAGCAGAAATATTAAAAACATCTTGGCCATAGGGGCACTGTCAGGATGTGTGATGGTATTTAGGACCAAAGTATGTTCATTGCCCTTTCATTGATCTGTATTGAACTCATTGTACGAGATAGTGCTGCCTTATTCTTTTCCTTCTGAGAAGAGGAGCATTAGGAAATTGGAGGTGGCTAAAGCAGTTTCACTTCACAAAAGGCTTTGACCTTTTTGAGCTGTTCAAGACTCTTTGCCCTTCACTGTCAAAATGCCAATGTGCAATGTTTGGTCAAGTGCCCACTTGAGAATATTTTCACATTAAAAAGATAATTAGCAATAGCAGGCTCCTTTCTAAATAATGCATGTGCAAATGCCCTGCGAGGTGCTCCGGACCTGAAACGACAATTCCTTGTGTTGCAACCGCATCTACCAATTAGAGTTTCATTTTAACAGGGCGGGGCAGGTGAGCTAAAGCTCCCCCCCCCAGCAGAGCAGAGAACATGAGTAAGGGCTGTCTACATGGCTGGGCCAGCTCTTCCCAGACACAAGCTAGCTCTGCTTGAGAGAGTGCTCTAAAAATAGCCGTGTGGCCGCAGCAGCATGGGCTAGCTGCCTGAGTACATATCAGGGGTTGGGGGGGGCTGTACTACCCATGTGACCGCAGCTACGCTGCTATTTGTGCTCACCTGGATAGTGCGAGGACGTGTACACGAGCAGGGGAATCACACTCCTCACTTGGAGTGTGGACGTGACTGAAGGGTACGTTGACGCAGCCTGCTGCAGTGAGCCTCCGAGCCCGGGGGGACAGAGGCATTGCAGCTTGGGGGCTGTAAGGAGGGGGTGGGCTTTAGACTCCTATGGAGCTCTAAGCCCACGGCCCCCAAGCTGCAACTGAAAAGTGCTGTCTGCACAGCTATTTTGAGTGCTGTAATGCGAGCCCGAATCTGTCACTGCCATGAGCTGCGTCGACGGACCCTCAGTGTCTAAACTCAGCCGGGGGTCCAGCTTTATTTATAACTCAAACAATAGCACAGCCCAGCTTGCTGTCCCCACCGCTTCCCTCCAGGATCATCCCGCCCGCCCGCATCCCTCCACACTCGCTCCCACCTGCCTGGCTTTCAGGTTGGAGTTAATGAGCTCCTGCTTCCCACCGTGAGTCAACAGCAATCAGTCAGCATCTCCTCTGGAGTAGGCCAGCTGCGCCGGGGATAGGGTAGACCAGGGGTCGGCAACCTTTCAGCAGTGCTGTGCCGAGTCTTCAGTTATTCACCCTAATTGAAGGTTTCGCGTGCCAGTAATACATTTTAACGTTTTTAGAAGGTCTCTTTCTATAAGTCTATAATACACCTCTACCTCGATATAACGCCACCCGATATAACATGAATTAGGATATAACGCGGTAAAGCAGCGCTCCGGTGGATCAAAGCAAGTTCGATATAACGCGGTTTCACCTATCACATGGTAAGATTTTTTGGCTCCCAAGGACAGCGTTATATTGAGGTAGAGGTGTATATAACTAAACTATTGTTGTATGTAAAGTAAATAAGGTTTTTAAAATGTTTAAGAAGCTTCATTTAAAATTAATTAAAATGCAGAGCCCCCCCGGGCCGGTGGTCAGGACCCGGGCAGTGTGAGTGCCATAGGTTGCCTACCCCTGGGGTAGAATAACCCCAGAGCAGCTCAGTGGCAGCACTACTGAGTTGGGGTATGCTACTGAGGCACTTCAGCCCTGCTCTGCTAGGGGATTCTGCTGATCTACCTGGCAAATAGCTCTCTGTTAGCTCTGCCAAAAGAGCCTCAGAGGTGGAGGAGACATCAGGCCTCCGCCTTCTTCCCAAACATGCAGTGCCCAGAGAGCTAAAGAGAACTCAGGGCTGGAATGGCTGCCCAGCCTAGGGTGACCAGACAGCAAATGTGAAAAATCGGGACAGGGGTGGGGGGTAATAGGAGCCCAGCCTATAAGAGAAAAAGACCCCAAAATTGGGACTGTCCCTATAAAATTGGGACATCTGGTCACCCTAGCCCAGCCCCACACCACAGGAGGGATGTGAGGAGGGACAGAGCACGCAGCCTGTATTCAGGTAAAGCTTGCCTAATATTGATGCTGAGTGTGACAGAGCCTAAATTCAATGTCATCTGCATGTTTAAACACTGGCACCTGTGCAGATCCCTACTGGCTAGGAGGATCACGGAAGCAAGTCTCTCAAGATTCAGTCTGGAGAAGCCCTGAGAGGCCTGGCACTCTTAGGTGAGTGATCTGAACCTCCTGGATCTGAGCACAAGCTTTCCTGCAAGATTTCTGCTGATTCTTCTTTCTGTTCAGACTGTTCTTGGGTGGTCTCTGGCCTTTTGCGCAGTGTTTGGTCATTTCTGCTTTTAGTTTTGCCTGGAAGAAGAAATGCTGAAGGGGCCAAAGTCTCATTGTGGATTTGGGCCAAAGTCTTGGATCAGTTCTTATTTTATCCAACCCATTTTGGCCAACCTTAGCATTACTAGCGTTCTATTTTTGTAAGCCGATGCCAGTCTTTTCTGTGTAAGACACGAGTCTTGACGTAGCACCTTACAAACTGTTGTGAGCTCGGAACATATAGATAGCAGCTGCTGTTAAGAAAAAAAATCAACGTTTGACAACAGAGACTGCAGAGTTAGTTATTTTCTGTAGTAAGGGTGCAAGAAACTGCAGGTATCCCAGATCTGATGTGTGGTAAATGCTGGCAAATACTGATTAAAAAAATACAACTACTGTATGAAAGCACAGGAATGTACGTTTATTTAAGCCAGCCAAGTTAAGGAACAGTTACTGTGGAATCCTCTGGAATCTGATTAATTGGCTTAGGGACAGCATTGCACGGTACAATAAGTACGCTTTCCTTTTGGATAAATATGATTTCTAACCTTTTGCCTGGTTCTGTCAGGCCGCTTCCTGGTTTTATAATTCATCACTTACCATACAGTAAATTACCCAAAGTAGATTTTGGATCACCTTAATGTTGCAATAATGCCAAAAAAAAAGTTCAAAAGCCTCCACATGTTACTCTGGCAGACAGAGTAATCAAACGTTGCATTGACTTGAGGAGAAGATATATCAAGGCAAGAAAAATCAGTGTCTGTGTGGAGGGCTGGGTGGTGCATTTTTTCACTGAAACATCTTGGTTTATTGTTGTGTGAGAGAAACATTGTTCTTAGGAGATTTTCATTTAATCTTCCATCAGTGGGTCTCAATGTACCACTCAAACGCTAAAACAAAAGCACTTAAATAGGGAATAAGGTTGGAAATGGAAATTTAACCTTTCTCCCTCCCCCCATTGCTCTCAAGGTGTTAAGTGCTACTTATACTGTATACTTTACTGAAATGTAACACTTACAGACTAAACTAATAGAAGTTGCTGGCATGTGCAATTTAAAGCTTATGCTATAAAAATGTAACTTAGTTGTCCCCTGTGGTTTTATTTATGACTCCGGGAGAATTAGCCTGTCAAATGAAGAGTTTTGTTGGATGAAACAGAGAGCCGTATTTAGTGCATTACTTGCGAAACAGAGAAATCAATCTTGCATTTCAGTCACTGAAGGGAAATAAAAAATCCACTTGCTGACCCCTGCCTGATTATTAATTGAAGATTTTTTTAAACAGCCCCCCTTTGGTTTCAGAGTTATGTTTTATATTCATCTTTTCATCACTGCTGCCCTGATGCGAAAGAACAAGCAGGCTGCTTCCCGGGGGGAGCAGTACATTTGGTGGCTATTACAGCAGAGCACCTGCTCCCAACAGCTGTCATTAAGGCCTCAGCTAATGGCACCAAACGGAGGCCTAAATGACATGACACTAGGTCTCTGCTGGCAGTCAGTCCTGTCAGTAACAGAGGGCCCAGTTGGACATAGGGGAATACAAGCAGCTAATGAGTAACCAGGCTGTGATATTCTGAGACCTAATGGAGGGATTAGCAGAGATTTGGGGTCAGGAAAGGCCTGAGTCAGGTCTAGCTTTGCAGTTGTTATCACCATCTTGGAAGGTGATCAAAGGAGGGATGTGGGCTGCGAAGTGCCTATCATCTGGAAATCACTGTCAGCAGTTAGCTGGGTGTTAGTAATGACTCTGCTTGGGTCAGGGAACGGGCCTGTTCTGTGACAAACACATTCTCCCCCTTGGCTCCCTCTTAACAGAATAAGAATAATAATAATAACAAAAATCCTCCCACAGCTGATAGACTGTGAGCAGGCGCAAGCCAGTAAAGGGGGCACAGGGGATTCCACCTGCTCTGACATGGCACCACACAGCCAAGTCCTCCACACCAGCCAAGGTCCTGATCCTGTGAAGTGCTGAGCGCCCTTGAAATCAATAGGTGCTCAGTGCATTACAGGTCCAAAGGCCTTACTGGCAGTGAGTGAAATTTGCTTCTGTGCAGAATGTCCGCTCAGCTCCTGAAGTCCCAATTAAGCCCAGACGTGTGTTTATCTTCAGTGACTAGATCTTGTCTTGACCCTTGGAACTGGGGTGAATTTCAGCTGATGTGAGAACATCTCACAAGCTTGACTTTCCTGTCTGCTATCTTGAATTTTCTTCAGACACAACTGTCTAATCTCTTCTGACACAGGCTGTGTGCTGCACCTTTAATGAGCCTTTCACGGGAAAAGTACACGTGGCTGGATATATGCCTGCTGCTGTAATGTTAAAATAATAAAATTCACGTTGCTGGTAATCTTTCCAGTATTTATTCCATGTGTTTCCAAGGATTGTGCTCTTTTGCATGAATGCTTTTTTTCCATTATACCCTGCCATTATTTTTCAGCTTGTGAAGAGAGACTGTATTAGAAAAATAGAGCTAGGACAGAGGGTGAATGCTCCTGCTCCTATATAAAGTGCCATGTAATTTTATATGTAGACAGGATGTTGGCTTAATATCTTATCTGCAAGACAACACTTCCAAGAGTGCAGTAACTCTGAACACCGCGCTGACAGAACATGAATAGACTGGTCTCCTGATATAGGGCTTGGGTTTCTACCGATTCATCACTCCAGCAATAGCACTGTAGACAATAAAGATTTAGGACCAGATCACCCACAAATGGCACTTGGCTCTGTGCTAAAGATCACTCATTCCCAGGGAGCACACCCAAGACTTGTATACAGGGCTGGCTCCAGCTTTTCTGCCGCCCCAAGCGGCGCCAAAAAAAAAAAGACGAGCGGCGGCACTTCGGCGGCAGCACAACCGCACCGCTTCTTCTGCGGCAGTTCAGCAGCGGGTCCTCCCTCTCTTCCGTGGCCAAGCACCTGCTTGCTAAGCTGGTGCCTGGAGCTGGCCCTGCTTGTATATGTATTGGAGACTGGCAAATGCTGAATGTTTGTTAGAACTTTTTTTTTGGTATTTGCTTCCCATGATCGTTCTAGTGACCATGTTGACTGATAGGAACTTTCAGCACAAGAGTACCCTTTAAGCAAATGTTGCAGAATGTTCACTGTGGGTGAAATTCACCCCTGAGTTAAAAGCCAGCAAAATATCTAGGCACCATTGAAGCCCCCACCTGAGTCTTCTGTGCACAGGGGAGAATTTCACCAAGAAAGAGGCATGCGGGTTCACAATCACAAGTATTGGCACAGGAAAGTGCTGCACATATCCAGTCGGGATGGACTGGCTAGATGATAGGTTTCAACATAGCCTGAATTTCCAATGTGGAATGAACTGCTGGCACACAATCTAAAGACCAAGAAATTATTTGGTGGATAATGCCGAATAAGGAATAAAATAATGATCTATTTGCAAACAGAAAAACTGAAATTCATGGAGTAAATGGTTTGGTATGAATGATTTACACATTTCCGTTGAATGCGGAAGTCTTTCAGGTCCCCAATCACCCATACTATAGTTGTATTGGATACGTTTAGGACTTTCTTCGTATGCATTATTGGCCCGTTCAGTCAGGCTTTCAAGATCACAAAGCACCCGAGCAACAAACAGAAAATCACCAGAGACTCTAATTCTAATCTCTCATCATAAAATTCAGCTAGAGAGCCATCTTGGTCTGTAAAAGCAGCAAAGAGTCCTGTGGCACCTTCTAGACTAACAGACGTATTGGAGCATTAGCTTTCGTGGGTGAATACCCACTTCGTCGGATGCCTCTTGGTCTGGTGAAGTAAAAAGGAAGTATGTCAGTAACATGGTAACTCCTGAGTTCTAATCCCATTTCTGCTGCCGGCTCCCTGCATGGAGAAAGCAGCTCCATTCTCTATCTGTTTCCTCACCTGTAAAATAAGGATTAAAAGATTTATTTACCTACTCACAGGAGTGTTGGGAGAACTAATTAATTAATGTTTGCGCAGGACTTTGAAAACATAGAGCACATACGTTAATAAATTATTGCTATATTATGGTAGCCATGCTATAAATTTAAGGTGGAGCTTTAGTGTAGCATAATGCTAAAATAGAAGAATGTGCCTGCTAATTATTTTCACGTATTATGCCTATGGTAAATTGTAATATGACACAACAGGATGCTTACAAGTTACCTTTTGGAAGGGAGTTGAAAAGTAACAATTTGAGGGTATGGATGAGACTGAATTAGTTTTCTGCCATTTTACATTTTTGTTCCAATCTTTCTCATGGTAAATAGGTTCCTGCAGTTCCTGCCTTTTTCTGTTCATTCCAATCTTTGGTAGGAAAATGAAGCCTCAGAATTGACTGCCTCGTCTATTCAGTGAATTGTAGCAGTGTGTGGAGCTAATTTAGGGATATTCTGTATTATGGCTGGCAGGTGATTTTGTTTAGGTACTTGCAGTTTATATGGGTGGCCGCATAGCAGGGTTACTTTCATATCTTGGATAGATTAATTGTGTTCTTCAATGTTCTTTCCAAAAGTACTGGATTTATAAGAGTTGAAGAGCTGAATTCTGATCTCAGCAACACCAGGGAAATCAGAGGATCACCATGCTGTGTGTTGGTAAACACAGCTAGTAATGATATAGTTCTCTACTCCCGGAGGGAACAGCCAGCCAATCACAGTAAAAGCTCAAATATACAGGAAAAATAATCATCCAAATTATGTTAGCAAAATGCATGCATAATTACCTGGTTAATTTGCAGACACAATCACCAAAATTGCACATGTAAATAAAATAACCGTGGAAAAAATTACCACAATTCACTATTTGCACCTAATTACCTGGTTTAAGCGTGTAAATTGGTTGCACAGTTGTATGTGCATCTTTATAGTGAACTTTCTGTAAACCTGGGCAACAGCAGACTAGTAATTTCCACATTTATAGTAAGCTTCTACCAAGGCACCAGAGAGCATGTTACTTTGTCACTGTTATATAATGCTCTTAGTAGTGTGGTAGCACCCAGCAGCTGCAGTCCGCTCAGGGTCTCCTTGTCCTAGCTACTTACGGACACAGAGTAAATGACAATTTCTGCTGCAAAGAGCTCATCGTGTCAGGGAGTTCAGCTTCACAATACTTCTGGGGGGTTGCCAAGTATTGCTGTCCGCATGGGACCTATGCAGAAAGTGAGGCTCAGAAGAACCAGCAGGCTTGACTTTCTGTGACTGCACCAGGAATACAATCCACATCCCCTGACTGTCTCCTCTGCCTCAGCAGCAAGACTCTTCTTCCACAAAATAGTCTGCACAGGAGGAGGAACATCAGCTAATAATACAAAAGCAATCCTATTACTAGAACTGGAAGGTTAATGGGAGTTTTGCCTGGGAAAGGTTTGAGTAAAAGCAGGTTGAGGACTTTCAGGACTTGCCTGTAGCATTGAAAATAGTCTGAACTTTCTAAAGGCTTTAGTGTTACATTTGTTTTTTCCCAAAAGAAAGTATTTTAATCATCTTAACTTCATTTATTTTTGTGGCCATATCATCACTAAAGAAATGGCCAGAGTGATGTTTAACATTACTTAGGAAAGGATTCCTGGATTCAGACTTTATTTCAAACCCAAAATCAAGAACCATTATGCCAGGTTCCAGTCCAGAGCACATTTTTTCTGCCGTTCTTAGTTATATCTTTAAGCCTTGAAAATTGGATTTATCATAGAAAGGCTAACACAACCCTAGCTACAGCACTGCTACCAGATACTGTTACAATGCATTTTGAATGCAGCTCATTTCTTTCTTTTTTTTTTTTTAAAGTGCATTTCATTTCCTCATTATTCCCAACAACCCTGGATGCTAATGCTGATACTGGGTGACTTCTCCTAATGCCATTCATTTCACCAGAAGATATGACATACTTCTGTGTGAAACACCCAACAGACCTAGACTAAAGTATGTTCCATACTGGAATTCTCTATAGATTTCCTTTCATTCTAACCCTACCGGGTGAGTTGGGTGGTGTTGGTTTGTGGTTCTTTGGAAATGTCTATAAAGTAAATACTTTATTTCCTCAGGAAAAAATTCCATTGACTTATTGGGAGTTTTGATTGTGGAAATGAATACCTTCTTCTTCTCCCACCCTCCACCCCATCAGCATAGTACTTGAGCACCTCACAATCACTAATGGATTTTATCCTCCTGTGAGCCAAGGCAGTGCTATCCCCATTTCACAGATGGGGAACTGAGGCACAGTGTACATTAAATGAGTTGCCCAAGGTCCCACAGGAAGTTTGTGTTTGAGCAGGGAATTGAGCCCATGTTTTCTGAGTCTCAGGCCCTCTCCATTAGGCCAGGTATCTGGTTAGGGGGATTCTGAGACAGAGACAGGCTTGGATGAATTCTGTGACTCTTCCTGGGAAGAGTTCAGTCCCCTTTACTTATGTATGTTGCTGTTTATTTTTACAGGAAGAAAATCTCTTATTTGGCCAAGTGCTCCATTGTGCATGCCAGATGGTCATATAAATAACCCATGCAGTAGGTGTTTAGAATTTCTAGACACACAACATGTCTACAGTTTTAATTCACAAGTCCTTCTCCCTGCCTTCCTTTTTTTACTGCATTTGTCGTTTTTCGCACCTGAAAGGGCGCACAGCCTTAGAACGGGCCCGCATCTGAGATCTCGCTACCTTTTTTTTTCTGTCTCCATGATCATTCATACTGTCACTGTACTGCGATGATCCCAGATTCCATATGGATGCAGCGCATGCGAGTGCTGCCCTCTGTGTGTGTGTGTGTGTGGTGTTTGTCTGGCTGTGTGACAGCATGGCTCCAGGCATGCAGACAAGCACGGGCTTTCTCTCACCTCACTGATCCCAGGAAGAACATACATAATATCAAAGAGACAGCCCCAATCTGAGTGTGATCTCTTTAGGCTTTCACCCAGCCTTCCATTCCATGTCACCCTTCTTCCCTGTATAACTGAATTCCCCTGTCTACTACGTTGCACTGCCTTCGAAGGCCCCTCTACAGCACTGAAATCTCCTGACCAGCTCCTAGAGGGTGCAACAACATAATCTCCTTCCCCAGTCCTGAGTGTGCCTGTGCCTTCCACATGCCCTTCAGTCTAGGCTGGAGGGATGAATGAGGATTCCAAGGTTTCTCTGAAGTTTAGATATGCTGCAGGGCAGCATGTTGAGGGACCCGCTAAGCGAGGTGTTTGCCTTTCGTTTGTTTCAGGCCTGCTTTACTCCTAGTCCTGGGGTGAGATATAGCAGGCACCAGAGCTGAGCATCTGCAAGTGCCGTGGCAGTGTTAGCTGAGGTGGGGGCAGCTGAGCAATGACACCGAAGGGTCAGGTTAAGGCCATGGAAATACACGGCTTGTGACCATGGATCAGACAATTGGCCCATCAAATCAGCATTCAGTCCCCGGCAGTGGCCAACATCTGATGCTTCAGCAGCAGAAGAATATTCACATGATAGTGAGTGATGCCGTGGTGAACTTTGGTGTGGGCAAGAATTCTTCCTGACCTCTGTGGTGTTCGGTTGGCACCCTGAATCATGATGTTGGATTTCTCTTGTGCATATGTGGAAAACTGATCTGACTTGGGTTTGCTGACTCTCAGGGGCATGCTGCTCTATAGGTAAACCTAGGAGGAAGTAATTTGGAGGCAGTGGGGAATTCTCATTTTGGGGCTGAGATGTATTAAAATTTATTCCTTAATGGCTTGCTTGGGTAAAAGTCACATTCTAGTGGGCCACCACACTCAATAGGACCTTGAGGAGAGAGGCCACGGTGCTGTTTAGTGGTTGTGCTGCAGGCAAGGCCGGCTCCAGGCACCAGCGTAGCAAGCAGGTGCTTGGGACGGCACTCCGGAGAGGGGTGGCTGGTCCAGCTATTCAGCAGCAATTCAGCAGAGGGTCCCTCACTCCCGGTCGGAGCGAAGGACCTTCCACTGAATTGCTGCAGATCGCGATCGTGGCTTTTTAAATTTAATTTAATTTTTTTTTTGGCTGCTTGGGGCTGCAAAACCCCTGGAGCTGGCCCTGGCTGCAGGCACAAGAAGATTGCAAAGGAGTGTAGACGTTTTTTTCTAAGTACCTAAGAAAATGATAGATCTCTGAATAAGACAGCAGGGGCTCTTAGAGCTAACAAGGAGAATTTATTGACCAGACACAGGAGGTAAAGCATTGTGGAAAACAGGCACCTGAACTATTTGTCTTGATGCTTAAAAATGGAAGAGGGAACAAATACCAGACGCAGGTTTTCCAGAGAGGCCAGGGATGCAGGGAAGGAAATCTGGCTTTATGGACTAACAGGTGGCTAAGGGTTCACCTGAATGTTAACCAAACTCTGAGCCCAGGTGTGAGGCACTCACATTCTAAAGGAACTTGCATCGTATTTCAGCAGCAGGACCTTGAAAGATTTGTCCATTCAGTCAGTGCCAGCGCAGAGGAGAAAAAAGAGACCAGAAAAGGGAGTCCCTAAAATATTTGGCTGCATATTTGAATTTGTCCAGGCCTCCTTAGGTTTCCCCTCTCCCTCTTCATCATCTCAAGCCAGTTTAACCAGCTCCTTTGCCATCACTCCTTCTCCGTGACACCTAAAAGCCTAGAGCTCTCCAGCTGCTCCTTCCTCTGTCTTTTGGTTCTGTTCCATCCCAGAGGCCTGAGATCTGCTACTCTCTCTTCTGGCTGGCTAGCTGGTCTAGTCTAATCAATTCTCCCGTGCTCCGAGGATTCCTCCTGTCAAAGACACTCTGGGATGATGCTAGAGAATCCCAGGACTCGGACAGCAGCCAGCCCAGCAGAAATTGCCAGACCTCATGAAACATTGCAGGAAATTTCAGCCCAGATAGGTGGTGTATTGGGGATGAGGGAAAGAGCATGTGTGTGTATCGTGGGGACCCACTGGCTGTGTATTTCCAAACTTGTCTGAACTGGAAATTCAGGCTTTGTCCAAGCTTCGGGCTGGAATTTATTTTCTCCAATCCATTTTGCCTGTCCTTAAAATGAACCTGCGCCTCCCACGCACAACCTGGTGAGCTCATCTCTACAGATAATAAAATCGCTCCAGTCCAACTCTCCCTCTTGGGGCTGACACATCCCTTGCACTCACTGCCGTGTTCCTTCTGGCTCTCCAGAGGTTGGAATTCCCCACGGTGCAGAGCGCCAGCTCATGGCCCGCAAAATAGGGCTTAAGGGAGATGTAAGTTGTTCACAGGCCGGGGTGGGGGTAGGGGGTAGGGGTGAGGGATTACACCCAGTGGGGATAAGAGAGAAGTAATCCTGTGCCCTTACAAATAAGGGAAGGCTAATTGCATGGGAATCAACTTAATACCTGCATTAACTTCAATAGGAACAAATGTATGTAGAATTACATAAACATATATGCAAATCGTATGCGGCCCCTGGGCTTTTGGCAAGTTGCCACTGCAATGCTTGGTGCTACGGAGGTTGTCCATCACTGCAGCAGAGCTAATGATGAGTCTCAGGCTAGAGAAGAGTAACCCTCATCTGTTTACCGAGCAAAGACAGATTGTGATGAATTCCTGCTCTTGGAAAGGCTTGAGACCTGGGTGGTTTGGTATGTTGACGTGGGATGTCAGAGCGGTCATTCTGCTTGAAGCCCAGTTCTAATAATGTGTTTCTACTGGTCTCTGTACAGTTCCCCCTCCTCGACCCCACGTTTTGCCCAGCTCCGCCCCCTGTTCTGCAAGATGCTAATCCATCTTGTAGCATTGAGCCCAAACCTTCAGTTACATCAGCACTGCCATTTATTCTTTGGTTTTAAACACCCATGAAGTAAATCACCAAGAGAGACCAACCTTGAAAGTTTTAGACCACATGTGCTGAGAGCCCATCATCTAGGTTTTGTGAATGGTATTTTGTCAAGAGAGATGTGCACCCTACAGCATGTTTGGTTGTCAGTTCAATGGCTAGCCAGGATGGTCCGGTGAATTGTTTAAAGTGTGCATAAGTAATTTATTAATCTGCAGTTACCATAAAGAAGAATCTTTTTCTAAGCTCCTTCTGTTGATGGAAATACAATATCAGGTTTACTTTCCAGGGGCATTTTGCTTTATAGTTGGTTTCATAAGCTGATATCTCTGAAAAAATCTAACACTTTCTTGAGTGTTATATAAGTAGGACCTGGCATTAAGGAAATAGTGTTAATCTTTTTTTAGAGATGACAGGTTTAATGGCTTTTTTGATTACATTGTATATTTTGTTTTCCTGATTGACCAGCAAGAACATACACTTCATAACAATACATACAGAATTTCAACGATGGAATGGAAAATGGGCTGGAGGCAAACCTCATAGCTGTTAAAACTCTTGTTACACTGAGGAAGTTCTATCGTGTGGTGTTTTCAGATGACAAGGAAGGGTCACCTAAAGTTAAATAGTAACAAGTTTCAATTGTACTGTGTATTTGTCACATTGGACCTGGCCCAACTGCCCCTGAAGTCAGTGGAAAGTTTCCTATTGATTTCAAGGGCCCGGATCAGGTTCCCTGATGGTCTAATGGTTAGGGTTTGGTGCTCTCTCTGCCGGAGAAGGGGTCCGATTCCCGATCAGGGAAAGATGTTTCATGGTGGATTCTCCATTACTGGCAATTAATAAATCATGATTGGAGGTTTTTCTAAAAGATCTGCTCTAGGAATTATTTGGGGGACGTTCTCTGGCCTGCGATATACAGGAGAGCAGATTAGATTATCACAATGATCCCTTCTGACCTTGGAATCTATGAAAGCCCATTCTGAGGCCAAAAAAACCCCAAAGTCTGACTGTGACTACAGCTGGCTGAATAGAGGCACTAGACTAGGATGTATAAACAGGGAGGGGAAATAGAGATGCAATAGATCTATACAGAAGGCTCTAGACAATATAAAGCACAGAATTTGCAGATGGGAACAGTGGTAGTGCTCCCAGAGAGGGGCATTTCTCAGGGTTATGGGACCCTGGCCCTGTCTCACCCTGTATGCTGGCAGGGTTGTGCAACTTTTCCAAAATGTAGTGATAGTTTCTCCCTTGCAAGCAGGGCCGGCTCCAGACCCCAGCGTGCCAAGCAGGCGCGTGGGGCGGCATTGTCCCGGCAGGGCGGCATTTGGCTCCAGCGGACCTTCCGCAGTCATGCCTGCGGGAGGTCCACCGGAGCCCCGGGACGAGCGGACCTGCCGCAGGCATGACTGCGGAGGGTCCCCTCTTCCCGCGGCTCCGCTTGAGCTCCCGCAGGCATGACTGCGGCGGGTGCGCTGGTCCCGCGGCTCGGACGGAGCTCCCGCAGGCATGCCTGCGGATGCTCCACCGGAGCCGCGGAACCAGCGCACCCACCGCAGACACTTCTGCCCCGGCCGCAGGACCGGGGAAGGGCGGCGAGCGCGCCGCCCTGCTTCGGGCGGCGTAATTTCTAGAGCCGCCCCTGCTTGCAAGCTCCTGTAACCCAGCCCCGAGGCCTGGCTGCAGCCTTCTCCCTTTTCTCCTCAGGGCTACGGGTCCTGGGTTCACCTGTAAGGTTGCCTGGTGCCTCCACCCAAGGAAACCCCTCCCCAGTGCAGAGAACAGAGGCCTGTCCCTTGGGAAAGTATTCCATGCCCAGCCTCATGGAGGAATGTCTGTCAGGGCGCAATAAAATAAAATAGCAATCCCAATTCCCAGAGTAATAAAACAGTAACTGGGCGTTATCAGGTCTGGGGTACTCAGGATAGGGGACAATGGAAAATAGAATCAGGATAATAAAAGAGAAAACAACAATACATAAACTCTGCCCCTCCCAAATGTACCACCCGTACCCACCACCCTGGGCTCCGTCTCAGTGCCTGCCTAGGCAAATAGTGAGTTTAGGCTCAGTCTTTCATGAGTGGTCCAGCGCTGAAGTTGGTGGTCATCTCAGAACACAATATCAAAACAAACAGGGGTGTTCTTACAAAGCATCCACCCCAGGGATGTTGGGTCGGCCTTGTGGCTCTCTGGCCTGGATTCCAATGTACAGTCAGACCGGCTCCTGGTAGCCTGACCGTGGCTCTCATCAGCCTTCTGGGTTTCTGGTCTGTGCTGAGATGACACTGTCCAATGTCCCAGAAATCCCCCAAAGACTCAGTCTTCCCTTGGGTCCTCCCTGGCTGTGACACCTCTGTCTCTGCTCCACTCCTCCAAACACAGCCAAAACCAAGAGTAAACCCAAACCTCTGTCTCGGAGCTCCGGCTTAGGGCTGCTTCTGGTGGTGTTGGTAGCCTGTTCTCTCTCTGCCCTGGACCCTAGGCAGCCTGGGAAACGGAGCCTCTGTTGCCATTGCTGCTGCAATCTGGGTGAGTCCTCGAGATGGTCAGTGTGCTATTTCAGAAGCACCCCCTCCCCCCACACACAAAGGGGTTACACTTCTTTTCAGTGCCATGGGAGGCAGAGCCTCTCCAAGACATGATGCCTTCAGAGCTCTCAGGCAGTGAGATTCCTCCCCACCCGTCTAACAGAACCCCTCTGATAAGTAAAACTCCTGCACTGGCAGGAGATAGGCTAGAGGGACGGACATGCTTAATTGGTACTGGCTAAGCATGCAAATGTGTGTTGACGTATATATGTGTGTGCAAGTGATCAGTATCGCCAGCATAGCCATTGTGTGCACCACTTAGCCCTGCAAGCAGACACCTGGTTTTTAGGAAATCATGCTGTATAGGCCTTTCACACCTCTACATTTCTAAGATCCTTTTCAGTTGCAGAGGCCTCATGTAGGGGCCTTTATATCAAAGGGCTCGTCACTGTCTTGTCTGAATTAATAATGCCACAACTTTACACCTGGAAAGCCTGGTCCCAGGGCCACCCAGAGGATTCAGGGGGCCTGGGGCAAAGCAATTTCGGGGACCGCTTCCGTAAAAAGAAGTTGCAATACTATAGAATCCTATATTCTCGTGGGGGCCCCTGTGGGGGGCCCGGGGCCTGGGGCAAATTGCCCCACTTGCCTCCCGCTCTGGGCAGCCCTGCCTAGCCCACTGTTTGCTAGCACCTCACTAGGTTAACAATGGGAAGCACTTTGGCTGCAGTATGTTGTTGATTTGTGTGTTCAGTGTGGGAGGGGAGAGCGAGCGAAATAGGGAATGGAAGGGAAGTGGCCGTGTGGAAAACATCCAGAACCTGAATAGTTGTGTGTCCTCTCAGTGTTATTGACCATGTCGCCTCTGTACAGCTTTGTGCGTTGGAAATGTTTGCTGCTCGGGTTTAATAATTAACCAGGTCTTCATCTGAGTCCATCACTGCACTCTACCTCTGTAATGACTCATCAGATATGTGTTTGTAATGTGTACATTGTAATTTTTATTAGATGGTACTTCTCAAGCATCAAATGCAGCTTTGGTTTCTATGTATTGAGGGTCAACACACAGACATAAAACAATCCCTTTTCTTCTCTTGTAATGATTAACCCATCTACCAACAGTGTCTGTTTAATATCGATCACTATAAACAGTTATTTGCAAGCATAGCCAGATGGGCAGATAATTAAAAACATGATTTAGACTTTGGTTTAGATTTTATTAGTCTGACTTCCACAGAAATGCCCATGCAATCACACACCTAATTTGTATGTGTAACTACCTTGATTGCATGTGTATTTGTAGTAATTGTTGCTGCAGGTGGCATTTAGATGTATAAATGGTCATTTGTGCATGCACAACTGATCAACAGATACCATCAGAGTAATTGTGGAAGCAAATTAAGTATATAGTTGCATATACATTGATCTTCCCAGAATTGCATGTGTACATTTTTGAATATTGAGCTTGCCATGACTAGAACCGACCCAGTCTATATGTAATAGGTGTGACATTTCAAGTCATCTGAACATGATTCCCAAAACCAAATCTCTGTATATCCTTTGTGGATTGTGTACCGTAATCTCTAGTAGCAATTAGATGTCATTGGTGAAATATTCATAGCAATATGCATCTAGATAAATAATATGCATGCAATACTGGACAAACTGTAGACAGAGCACTATACATTCCTGCACCATTCGGCCTCCACTTACAGCATTGCTGACAATTTTTATTACTCCCTTCTCTCTGTAAGTGAATCCCATTGCATCTCAATCTTTGTCTTCTCTCTCATGCATCTGCAAGCTAGCTTTTCCTATGGCATCACCTATGCCTCGCTCCTTTCAAATCCTTCCAGAGACCTACCTCATTCCTTCACAGAACCCACAGATACTACTCCCTGATCCACTAGCACAAAGAACAGAGACAAGGCAAGTGAGGTAATCTCTTTTATTGGGCCAACATTTGTTGCTGAGAGAGACAGGCTTCTGAGGTACACAGAGCCCCTCTTCGGGTCTGGGAAAGGTACTCCAAGTGTCATGGCTACAACACTGCACAGCACAAACTAGGCAGAGAGAGCATCTGGAGATGAGCAGTGCAAGGAACCAAATTTGTGTTGCCCGTCTGCTTAGAATATGAGCTCCTAAGGCAGAGCTTGTGTCATCTTCTATGGCCTGTACAGTGTGGAGCATCACCTTGTCAGCACTTTTACAAGTGACACGTTTTCCTTCAAATCTCCCCTTAGAACTCACCTCTGCTTGTGATGCCTACAAGACACTCAACAATGGCTATGCAGCTGGTGCGCTGTGACCACGGCTTATTAAATGGATCATGATGTCCCACAGTTCCTTTGTGCTATCCCTGCCTGTCTGTCTGTCTCCACCTGTTCTCTCACCTTGTAAACCATCTGGGGCATGAACCATCATCTTGTTATATGTGTGCACAGCGGGGCTGAGGGTACAGTAATAATCTACATTAAATAATGATTGTTGAAAGCCCTGGATCTTTGAAAACGACTCCCTTTCCTGCCTGCATGCTTTGTTCCCAGATAACATGCATGCTGCTGTTCAGGCACATTCCCCTCCCTCCTGCTCTGGTGCAATAATCTTGAGGCCACAGACTCTGCCTCCGCTTGCTCCATGTCTCTTTTTGGCTTAGAAGAATTAAAGATGCTTGATACTGTACTTAACGGGGGTAGCGGGGAGACACTTAGGAGGCAGTCTATCTAAAAGTTATTATTTCTTATTGCTGCATGGATTTAAAGATTTGTAAGAAGATAAATTCCAAATAGACATCCATTACTAAACTGATGGTGCAGCTTAAAAATAACATTTACATTCTTATGGTGTTTATATAGATCTGATCCCACTCAATCTGCCCCCGTTCAAACTTTTCACCACCTTCAGAAGGATCAATACCTACATCAAAGGTTATGTGAAGGTGACCACATTCTTTTAAGCTGTTTGCATAGCCCTCAGTTTACTCTGCTAACACAAGCTGGTACTTCTTCCAATAGCTCTGTTTGCCTTGTATTAGGACTGTTTGCTGAAACACCTAGCAGAATCCAATCGAGAACAGCCTTTCTAAACATTTGGTCACATCTGTCAATCAATAACACCAATCAGTTTCCTGATACAAATAGCAAACTCGGCCAGATCTAATATTTGCCCAACTTTTACTGACTCTTGCTGGTTTAAAACAGTAAAAGGCATCTGAACAGACATTAGTGCATAAAGGTTCTTGCTAATGTTTAACTCTAGGCAAACAGAAAGTATAATTCCAGCAATGAAAGGAGCAAAAACAAACAGTGTAATTATTGCCTCTTTTTTATTTGAGGTAATTTGCTTAAATGTACAGCTATTATCTGTTAATATAGCAGGGTATAATTAAAAGGGACAAACTACAGCTTCAGTTGACACATACACATACACTGGGGCAGATTTCAACTCTTGAACCTTGACCTTCCTAGTGGGGATCATGTTTATGCAGGTGATATGGAAACAAACAGTGTGATGTTATCAGACAATGGAAAACACCTGACTTAAAAAAAAAAAGTTTTCATAGGACTCCAGGCAAATTTCAAGTCCAGATTAAAACAAAAGAAAACAATATGGGTGCAATCCTGCTTAGGCTGAGATACCTCCGAGCTGAATATGGCCCAATATCTTTTCCATAAAACTGGAAGATATTTTAATTCTGTATCCAAAAGAAATCCGAGATGGGCCACAATCAACACTCTAGATCTGAACCAGACCAGAGTCAAGCCCTAGATCGAAACACCATGGAACTCTAGGGAAGTTCTGGATCCAAATCCAAACACGGAGGCTCAAGAAGAAATGCCATCTGTTTTGCACATAGAAAAGGCAGCTTTTTCTGCATTAGTATGTTTTGTGCAGTAATTAATTGCACATGCAAATCCTGCCACTTCCATGACGTGATTTGTGCACTTGAGTTTGTGTTCGTATGATGAATCCAAACATGAAGCAAAAGCATGTACCGGGAATCTGCTGGAAAGCCGTGGGTGATGCACATGTGGAGCAAAACAGGAGGGTTCTGTGTAGCTCTGTGCACTTTAAAAGTGAGGCCCAGAGAGGGTCACTCAAAGACAGACAGGAATAGAACCCAGGAGTGCTGACTGCCGGGCCCTTGCTCCTAGTGCTCAACCACACGTCCTCACCTTGAAAGGTCTCAGGCCCTGATCTAGCAAGATATTTAAGCACGTGCAAAATAAGTCAGTGGGACTATTGAACTTCAGGCTAGTCATGTGCTTAGGTACCTTGCCGAGCCAGGGCCCCAAGGCTAACTGTGTGAGTATTCATGTGTTTGTGTCTAAGGGGAGTAACTAGATCTGTATCTCACACACACTAGAGTTGCCACACATTTTTTGTAGTTCAATTGGTAGATTTCCTCGTTGTGTAGCACTCAGTTGGGGATGTGGCTTTGCTGAATGGAGGGAGGAATGATCTTGTTCTTAGGCACCAGCAATGAGACTCAAGAGACAAGCGTTGTTTCTGGCCTCTGCACTTCTTGTGCAACCTAGGCTCTGGCTCTCTGTCTCAGTTCTGCACCTGTAAAATGGGGATGCTACCGTTCCCAGCCTCACAGAGCTGGCAGGTGGGTGTGACACGCCTGGATGCTACAGTGATGACGGCTATAAAAGTAAATAGAACGTTCTTTTTACCAAACCCCTGCAATCATTTAATGGCCGAACCTTGTTCTGTCTCTCTGAGGGTGTATACAGGGCATTCCCCTGGTGCCCATTTTGTTTTTCACGTTTTGGATGTCTTTGAGCACAACTATTGTAGTCTGGACTGTATTAAAGCTATTAGAACAGATGGGCCCCCCGAAGAAAGACATTACTGCTTGTCTTGGCTCGGTATCGCACTTTTGGTGCTTGTACGAAGATAGTCTGGAGCAGCGCTGTTCATGTTTAATTCATCATGTTGTGGAAGAGGAATAACGGACAGATAATGATCACATCATTTTTCTTTTTGGTAACCAAATATATCTTTCTGATAAGTGACACAATTATTTTAAAAGCATCTCTTTGCAGGTAAGCCACTCTCACTTAGGTGTATCAAGCCGTAATTTTTATAGGAAAAGGCATCTAATTGGAGACTGTGACAGAGCAGGAAATGCCTAACAGGTGCACAGAACAATATTTTATACAGATAACAGCTTTTTTCATGTTGACTGCACACAGTCTAAAACCCTACAATCAGTATGTAGGCTCATCTATAACGTTTTGTTGATGATGATGTGCTGCTAAATATTAGATAATGGTAGTGAAAGGATCCTTTCTGCATGGGAAAATGACTGATGCAGCAGAGAGGGTTGTTGCCTGGCATGAAGAGGAAATAGCAATGTAGATAATATAAATGACACCCCAATCACTGCATCTAATTAGGAAGAGCAGGAAATCAGGATGTGTAACCCTTACTCACCCAAGAGTTATTCCTTAAGCGTTATCCCCAGATCCACCAGTCGTGTTCTCTTCCTCCTCCCAAGTTTCTGTGTACTGTCTTCTCTCAATCCCCACCTCCAGAATCTTACGGCAGGATTAGCCCACACATTGACTTTCCACAGTGTGCAGACGTCACCGTCCTGAACAGAGCTGTGCAAAGAACAGATTTTTTCAGTTCAGTGGCTGCATCGAACATTTAAAAAAAAAAAGTTTCATGTTAATCCAAAGTGGAAAATATTTTGAATTTTTCAGTAAACTGAAAAACTTGAAAAAGAAATAATTTTGCGTTTTTCCTTTTGGTTTTTAGATCTTTTTTTAACCTTTTAAAATAAGTGATGTAAAATTCAAAACAAAGTCATTTTGGATAAAAAAAAATTTGAAATGTTTCAAAACAAAACATTTAAAAAAAATTTCTGTGGTTTGTTTTTTACCAGAACGGTTTGATGAATTTGAAACAATTTGAGAAATGTTTTGGTTGACCTTGAATCTGTATTTTTCATCAGAAAAAAGTTTTGTCCAAAACAAGTCACGCAGTACTAGTCCTGAATAATGGGCACCCTGCCGCTGGGCTAAAAGCCATGGCTGATAGAACTCCAGTCAATGCTGCATTTAAATAGCTCTGCTGTGCCCCAGATTTCTAACCCTAATCCCATGGTTCAGAAATGCGGGGGGTTCTGTCTGAAATCTGATGTTCAACAGTTTTTTAAAAGAGATGTTAATTTCTGGAC
Source organism: Mauremys reevesii (assembly GCF_016161935.1). Classification (NCBI taxonomy): domain Eukaryota; kingdom Metazoa; phylum Chordata; order Testudines; family Geoemydidae; genus Mauremys; species Mauremys reevesii. The sequence continues at coordinate 3,319,771 of NC_052632.1, read as the reverse complement.
CCCCAAATGATACAGCTTTCCCCATGAATGAAATAAACACGGGTGGCTCACAGGGACACTGAATTCGCCTTAAGGAATGGCATTTGTTTTATTATTGTTTATATCGATTAGAGTAGTTCCTAGAGCCCATTGCCATGAGCAGGGGGCTGTGAAAATATTTAGTGATGACAGTGTCTGTCTTGACCAGCTTAAGGGCTTAATTACACAGGACACACATAGGGTGGGGAAACAGAAGCACAGAGACGTGCTCAAGGTCATATGACAGGTTGGTGGCAAAAAACTCCCAGGCCTCCTGTGTCCCTGCCTGCACCCTCTCCACTAGGCCACGCTTCTTCCACTAGCTTAACGAAGAGGCTATGAATACCTCAATTCCAGCACATCGAGGGGAAGCGAGACCCCTTTGCGTATTGATTATAGAAGCATGAATAGGTTGGATTCTGATCTCGCTGAGATTGGTGTAAATCTGGATTAACTGGCTGTAACTGAGATCAGAATCTGTCTTGCTGTTTTTTAAAATATGAACCTGTTGTTCCAACTTTGGTAACCATTCGGGGAGATAGGATTGTTGGAAAACTCACGGAGATGGTGCTAGAGGTTGTGGTGGGTTCGTTTGATTAATGGGCCTGTGTTAAAAACCAAAAAAGCTTTTGTTTTTTCGGTAATAAAATAAAATACTGATAGAGGTGCTGGACAGAACAGAATTTTACTGCTAGGCTGTTTTAAGCAATGAGATACCTGGCCTGTTTCTGTTCTGGAGAAGAGCCATGTATGGAATAAACTGTCAGGGATTGCAGCCCACTCGGCAGAGCAGGCTACCAGAAAACAGGTCTCCTAAGCTAAGTTACAGGTGCACCTCTCCCACGGATTTGCTCCATGACCTTGTACAAATCATTTAACCTCCCTATGCCTCAGTTTACAATTATGCAAAATAAATGGGTATGGTACAGTACTGCCCTCACAGAAGTGTTATGAAGGTTAATTAATCTAATTGAAAGAGCATTGAAAGCATTGAACAATAGAGGTGTCAATAATTTACATATTAATATGGTATTTGTTAAAGTTCTCTATGTTTGCCAGAAGGACCTAGTGCAAACGTATGGATTAAAAACCTATGAAGCCTCCTTTCAAGAAGCCCAAACTATTCTAGAATCCTGGCAGATCTTCTAGTTGAAGTAGCCATTAGTTGCAGTTGTGAAGCCAAACAGTAGATGGCACTAGTGCTATGTTAGTAAGTTTTGTGCCCAGTACAGCCTAGCTGTTGTATAGACATTTGTAGCTGATTAACATATTAAGTGCTCATTGAGTTGCAAGATTTTGGACTTAGAGATCTGAAATGAACTGTCTCCTTTTCAAGCAGTGCCATATAAAGTGTTTGCAAGTAACTGCGTCACTCGCAGTCTTGAACTTCAGACTAATCAATGCCCTGGATAGATGAAAAACACTTTAATTGCAGCAAAATGCATCTTGCATTCACTTGCCAGTCATGTGGCCTCCAGGCTGAAAGAACTTGTGCTTCAGGCAGGATTTTTTGGTTGGCTTGAAGTCAGACCATATCCAATTTACAAGGGCTGTAATGGCTGGAGGGACACCTCACGCTCGATTTGGGCTGCCTTAAAGCCAAGGCCAATGGAGCATGATAATTCTCCAGAATCCCGGTACCACATGTGGAAGATGCTGACCACCGTTGACAGGATTGGCCAGAAGGAGATAAAGGGCAAGGGTGAAGGCTGAGAGTAACTGATATACCTGTTCACAGTGGGTCAGTAACAGTTATTGATGAAACAAAGAGGAGTGAACCAGCTCAGCTGGAATGAGAACCAACCCCAGACACCAGCCAGAAGCTGAATGGAATGTGTTTTGAGATTTGGAAGAGGCCTGAGAATTTTCCCAACACCCCCAAGGTCTTTCTCTTCCGTGCATCTTTGCACTTTCTGATTCTTCCTGGAACCAGCAGTGCCAAGGGGCATTTCTAGCCATAGTTCTGGTCCATCCAGTAACAGGAAGTAACAGGAATCAGGGCCTCTGAGAGTGGGTTCGGGCCCCGGTGAGAAAAAAAAATTTCGGCTCCCCCCAGCAAGGGCGGACTGGCTAAACAGGGCTGACGAAGCTGGGCCCCGGGCCCCGGTAATTTGTACCGGCTTCCCCCCCCTCGTCGGCCCTGACAGGAATCTCATGTGAGAGAGGAGAAGGGTGAATGAACCCTGCAGGGGTTGACTCTTGAGGAAGTTTGTGAGTTCAGCCCTGCAGTTTGGTTCACAGGGCTTGGAAATAATCTGGCTCTTACAGGTTCAGGTTGCATTTCAACCTCCCAGGGGCCAGCTCGGGCAGCTCCACCCTATACTGCCCCGCAGCAATTTAATAAGCCAGCAAGTATGAGTTCCTTGAACCCAGTGCCCTGCTGGGGAGGTGGGTGTGTCCTCCCTTCACGAGGAGAGGACTGGAAGGATGGAAAGAGGTAGAATGGTCAGTGAACCTGGGAGGGGTGCGTGGCCGGGGCCCTGGGAGAGCAAGGATTGTATGCTGTGTGTAATGCGGCAGAGGGAGGGGAGGAGGGCGGCCTCAAACATTTTTTAAAGATCAGAAAGTCTCTCTGGTAAAATTAGCCGCCCCCCGCCGCCCTTAATTTGAATACACAATAAAGGTCTGAGTTTATAGCGTGTTCTGCTCATGTTCTGAATATGTAGCTTCTCTCTTTTAACGTTAGCGGACTGAGACAGAATCAAAGGCCCTGCATATTTCTTATTTCAGATTTGCAGCAGCATTTAAAAACTCCATGTGCGCCATGGCAGAAACATCATCCTGCCATTCAAAGTCTCTATTTTTTGTTTTGTTTAGGTTGCTGTACTAAGAAGAGCTTGTTAGTGCTGGCCAGCGTGGTGGCATGCACAGACTCCTTTTAGGGCTGCAAAATCTGGCACAACTGTCTGTACATCGCTACAGCCTTAACATCAGAACGATACAACTCCAGTTAGAACGCTGGAGAAGTGTAAGGCTCTCAACACCTCAGCGATTGCCATGGTAGAAATTAGGGCTGTCAAACGATTTTAAAAAAAATCACAATTAATTGAGAGATTTAAAAAAATTGCTGAAATTAATCTCTGTTTTAATTGCACTGTTAAACAATAATAGAATATCAAATTTAAATTCAGCATGGAAGCATGTCCTCTCAAATGGTGGTTGAAGCATGAAGGGGCACACAAACACTTAGCATATCTGGCAGCAATGCAGATACCATGCAAACACCTGTCCTCACTTTCAGATGACATTGTAAATAAGAAGTGGGCAACATTATCTCTGTTTGTCTTAGCGACTGGCTGAACAAGAAGTAGGACTGAATAAACTTGTAGGCTCTAAAGTTTTACATTGTGTTGTTTTTGAGCGCAGTTATGTAAAAATAAAAATAATGCTGCATTTGTAAGTTGCACTTTCGATATCATGGCGTGTCTAATCTCCAGGGAGACCATCAGCTGCCTTTTGCCTATAGATCGATAACATATTCACCACTTGAATGGCTTCTCTGATGTCAAGATCCATCAGTGTTATGTCTTGGTTTGTGCTGGGGTGGAATGCATTTCCTACTGAATTTTAAGATTAGTTGCTCAGTAATGATAAACAAAGTAAACTCAACTAAAGCAATTGGTCAGACCTCATCTGGAATAGTGTGTCCAATTGTGGTCATCCATGTTCAAGAGAGATGAATTCAAGCTGGAACAGTTGCAGAGAAGAGCTTGCTAGGGTGATCAGGGGCATGGAGGGCCTGTCTTATGAAAGGAGACTGAGAGAGCTTGGCTTGTTTAGCCTAGCAACACACAGGCTGGGTGTGGGGGGGATCTGATTGCTCTCTATGAACACTTTATGGGGGGTTAACACCAGAGAGGGGGAAGAACTGTTGGAGCTAAAGGACAATGCTTGCACAGGAACAAATTTAGGCTGGAAATTAGAAGGTGTCTGACCACTGAAGGATTGAGGTTCCGGAGCAGAGCAGCCTCCCAATGGGAGGAGTCGGGGCAAACTACCTAACTTGATGAGTTGATGAACTGGGTTATAGAACGGGGTTGCTTGTGGAAGCAGGGAACTGGACTTGATGGATCCAGGTGGTCCTTTCCAGTCCTAGGCCCTGAAGTGGATGTCTGTGGTGGGAAGAGGCTTAATACTGTCTTTGGTCATGAGAAAATGCAGCCTCAGCAGGTTCAGATGCTGTCAAACACCGCACCTGTGAGAACAGGCCCGTCGGCAGTGTTGTGACAATGCTGGTTAGGAGGAAAGGCCTTGGGAAGTAAGCCACGCATTGATTTGTTCCTGGAGCTTTGATAATAACACTGGCCGGTGTGAAGCTTGCGTAAAAGGACAAGCTGCAACTATGCCTCAACTTGTTTTTGAATGTTGCTATTCTGCCAGCGGCTGAGACGGGCACTTTCTGGACCGACACGCCAAGAGCTGTGACGCTTATGTGGTTCAGTGACTTTTTTCCCTCCCCACGTGTCATTTCTTATGGGAATAGGTTTATACTGACTCGGTGTCAAAGCTTGTTTTGTCAAGCTGGATGTGGTGTTGTACGAATGTGGTCCTACATGGGTTGCATAACAGATGTGAGATTAATTAGTTGACGTTTGTACAGCACTTCTAAGTTGTAATGTTCCAGATAACTGCTAGGTATTAACATCACAGCACCTTAAGCAACGGAGCCCTTGTGACCAGGGGTAAATCCTGGCCCTGTTGATGTCAGTTGCAAAACTCCCTTTAACTTCAGAGGGGCCTAATTTCATTCCATGAATGTTTGTGCCCCACTGTGCTTCAGGAAATGGCAGATAACCACAAGGTATATTTTGGTGGTGAGCTGAATTTAAGGGACTGCCGCCTTCAGTGGCCTGAGACAGTCTAAGGAAAGCTGTCAGAGAAGCATATGTCAAGAATCAGGGGGTAGTCATGTTAGTCTGTATCCGCAAAAACAACACGGAGTCTGGTGGCACCATAAAGACTAACAGATTTATTTGGGCATAAGCTTTTGTGGGTAAAAAACCCACTTCTTCAGATGCATGGAGTGAAAGACACAGATGCAGGCATAATATAATGACACACGAAGAGAAGGGAGTTACCTCGCAAGCGGAGAACCAGTGTTGTCAGGGCCAATTCGATCAGGGTGGATGTGATCCACTCCCAATAATAGATGAGGAGGTGTCAATTCCAGGAGAGGCAAAGCTGCTTTTGTAATAAGCCAGCCACTCCCAGTCCCTATTCAAGCCCAGATTAATGGTGTTAAATTTGCAAATGAATTTTAGTTCTGCTGTTTCTCTTTGAAGTCTGTTTCTGAAGTTTTTTTGTTCAAGAATGGTGACTTTTAAATCTGTTATAGAATGACCAGGGAGATTGAGGTGTTCACCTACTGGCTTTTGTATGTTACCATTCCTGACGTCCGATTTGTGTCCATTTATTCTTTTACGTAAAATGAAAATTTTGTGAGATCAGCTGGTCTTGTGAGATTCCCCCCATCTTGGGTAGAAATCTTGCAACAGCAGGCACTACAGAGACATTTTAGCTGCATCTGAACTTGAACCACAAAATTACCACTTCTGGTTTTGACCTAGCCCAGAATCAGAACTGCAGGAGTAGGCTCAGACTTAGAGACATGAAAATGCCTGGTCTCCTGAAATTCACAGGAGGTTAGACTCAGCTTTCCAGGTTTGACCCATCTCTAATTATGATGCAGTCAAACCTCACCTACCCATAGCTGTTGAGGCTCCTGAAATGGAAGATTTTCTTTTCACCAGTGCTGGAGAGTCCTTGAATAAGGTTATGAAAGATAGCTCTGAACTTTGCTTGCCCTATGATTTTGGTTAGGGAATCTGTGTTTGTGTGCATGGGTTATCAGAAGCTTAATGCTAAAACTGGCCACGATGCCTTTCCTCTCCCTGGGAGTGAGGCGTTTGCCAAAGGTATCGCATGGGGCTAAATATTTCTTGACACTAGATTTGGCTAGTGAATGCCCCAAAGTTTCTATGAATGAAAGCGATCAGCATAAAGCTGCTTTCATCACTCTTTGGCCTCCTTGAATAAGCTTTGCATGTCTTTGGGTCTATGTCATGCCCAAGCAACCTTCCAGTGACTGATGTATAATATCTGAATGACGCTTGTTGGTGGAATTTCGGCGGATGCTCGTCCACCGCCATGGTCCCCCGTGGCTCATCGTCTGGCACCCGCCAGATGAAAAGGGTTGGGGGACCACTGCTGTATAGGGTATGTATGTACCATACTGGTCCATACGTGCTAGTGTAGCTCCGTGGCATTTAACCCGTTGTTCCAGGGGAGATGGGTGTGAGCCTTATAGGATTAGGAGAGCAGTATGAGGCAGTAGGAGAATAGGGAGTGGTCCTGGGTTAGTCTAAAGCACAGTGACAGATCCCATATAATTAGTACTGGAACAAGATATGAAATGCTCAAGCAGTTACTCTTCCATTTATTTTTTACATTGGGATCTTGCTGAAGAGATGGCTGGGAACCTCTACATAGATAATATCCCTGGAAAGTCTAAGAGACATCAGGCATGGAATTGAGTCAACATGATAGCATGAGACATGGGAGAGAGCGGACAGGCAAGGCCCAGGTTAGTTATGCCTACACCACCCTCAGTGAAGTCAGTGGGTCTTGTAAGTAGACCGAGGACTGAATTTTGCACTCATGTAAAGACCTCTAGATGTCATTGGGAAATGCACTGGTCCACAAACTGATTAAAAACCCGAAGTGAATACTTTTCCCTTCCAAAATGCCTCAACCTGGGATATGGTTCCCTGCTTAGACGAGTAGCTTGGGGGCATCCAGGCAGAGGTAGTTACAGTTTGTATCACTTGGGAGCCATCGAAGTGTTGTCGGTAGAATGTCTTAGTGGTGATTGATAGGTTTGCTGAATCCACAATGGTTACACTCCAGCTCCAGTTAATGTTAGGTGGACAGGTAGCTGGGGGTGGGGGAGGGTTAATTCAGAAGGGTCTTTGAAACGGAATTCATTGCCTAAGTCTGCAGAAACCAAGCAGACCCCCTACCTTTCTCTGGGGAACAGCCATCTTTGACCCCACTGCCTCAGGGCCTGCAGAGCTTAGTTGCACCCAAGAGTCAGGCCTAGGAGCTTTTGATTGTTTGTGAACCCAGCAAGCCAATATGCTTTTTTATTTATTTATTTATTGGCACAGCCGTGTTGCGTTATAGCAGTAGCTGTATAAGCTTCTGGCCTGATTTTTAGATATGCTCATAGCCCTCGGTTCCCACCAAATGCAATAGGAACTGTGGACACTTAAAACATCTGAAAATCAGATCACTACTGTGGGAATAGCTAGATCCTGGTGAAAAGTCTAATCAGCTTGCTTGACCCCTTTCAGACTGCGGCCCACGGTCCCTATGCAGGTGTCGCAGTGTAACTCTGAGTCCGTCTCTGCCACTGATTAGATTGCTACATGTTTTCCTGGCTAACATTAAGAATGAATTGGAAGAAAAAGCTGACAGCTATGTGGTTATGCTGGCAGAGAAGACGTCTCTAAAGCTTTAAAATGATTCAAGAATAAGGGTCATGTGCGAGAATAAGCACTCTCCTTGCTGGCGACATTTTAAGCATCCTTCCTCCTGGGGCAGGCAGACAGAGCTGGAAAGCTGCTCTGTTACAAAAACTCTGTGGCATGTCTCTGCCACAGCCCACTGCAGGACAAACATCAGAGGCTTCTAAAGGCAAGCCTGCCTCAGGTGCTGAGAGGCGTTCCTTCACTGGTTTACAAGCCTGGTCCCCAGCTCCAGCTGCTGCTGAGCAAGCATGTTCTTTTCGTGGTCAAAACAGCCCTATCCCTTTGGCAGCATGCTGGCCTGTTCTCCTGCTGAGAGGGCCAGTTCAGCTCTTGGCTTGTTGACTGCAATAATCCAAGAACACTTTACCGATTGCACGGTCATAGGCCTTTAGGATCTACCCTTGCTAGTATCAGATCTCTGCCCCAGTCTCTTTGGATGCTGACCCCCATAGCTATAGAATGAAAGCCCCCGCTAAGCGCAGGCCCTGTAAAGTGGCTGCCCAGTATGCAGTCACTATAGCGCACAAGCAAGACAGGGAAAGCAAACGCCAAAACATTCTTCCTCTTAGGGTCTTTTTTACTATATGGCCACAGTCTCTTGGGTTGGTCGTGAGAAGAAAGAAGGGACCTAGGGGCCAGATTCTGCCATCCTTACCCTGTCCAGTAGCACCTTTCTAAGCCAGTGTCCCTGCTGAGGTCCTCCTGCAAGGAGAGTCTGCTCAGTATGAGTGAGCCTGGCAAATCTGGCCCTGAACTGGAGCTCTAATGTTCTTTCTCTGTGGTGTTTCTACTGGAAATGCACAGTGTGGTGAGGTGGGTCTGGAGAGCAAAGGGCTCTGGTGAGGGAGCACACAGGCAAAATAGCCATTGAGGCTACATATTAAAGTAAAGAAATACAGCCAGGTGTTAGAGACACCGCTGTGCCCTATGAGCAAGTTCCATTCAGAGTGATCGGTTGCAATCAACTTCCAGAGCTATTGAAAATTTCTTGAGTTTGCTCTACTCCTGTTTGTCCTGTGATTTGTCTGTGGGTACGTAGACTGAAGGGAACAAAACCTCATGTTTCACGGCTGAAGCCCATCCCCAAATACTAGAGATAAGTATTTGTAACTGAGAGACCTTCATGGGGGCAGATTATCCCACATCTTCCTTACTACAAGGTTCTTGCACCCTCCTCTGAGGCATGTGGTGCTGACCACTGTCAAACACAAGAGACCGAGTTGGCTGGGTCTGGTCCAGTCTGGCGACCCCTATATTCCTATGCAAGCCGGCGTTGACTCAGACTGTCCACAGTAGGCAGTGTTGACATTAGCCCTCTTGTCTGCATCCCCATCATTGTATGTAAAATGTCCACAAGCAAATGCTTATGCTTTGTCCATGATGCTCTGGAGGGTCAATAGACCTGCTCCCTGGCGAACTTCCAGAATGAGGAGGTTCCACATACGGGCCAACCCCCTCGTCTTCAGTCCCCGCGAGATGCACCTGTAGGGACCGTCCGCAAAAGCACTTCAGGTGATGTTAGCCACCAGGGTAAGACCTGTTTGGGGAGCAGGGAAGGGGGGAGAGAAGGCAGTCTCTAAGGGAGCCCAGTCTCCAAAGCAGAGTTGGACCAACATGTTGAATTGCACCCACATGCAGCTAGGAAGCCAATACACTGGGAATGGTTTCAGTGTAATTACATTGCAAGATGACCTGAGCAGCCATGGCACTTAGGGGCCTATAAGTGACTCGCCCAATGCTTTGAAAGAAACATGCAAGAGAGTCTGTATTGTTGTTGTTTATTTAGGTTGCAGTGGGGCCCAAAATCTCCTAGGTGCTTTCCATACATGGCCTCTCCCCTTCACAGCATCCCTTCTGAAAGGACAAAGAGAGCTGAAGGGTGGGGGAAAGGCATGCTGCACACAAGCAAAGGGAGCAGCGTGAGGATGGACACGCTCCCTATTAGCTAACCTTCATATGCTGACTGCTTTACTGCCGAGAAGGGTAACTGAGGCCCGTGACCAGTGACTGCAGTGACAAGTGCAACAGACTCAGCGAATGAATGTGCCGTATGTGCATTGTGGTCAGAGAGGACCCCCACCAGCGTGCGGGAGGGGAGGGAAGGTGGGGCTGTGTGCTATGAAAGAGCTAAAGGTGCATTGGTAGAAGAAAAGGACAGGTAGCTGAATGGGAGCTTAAAAACAAGGAGCACGTCCCACCTAGCATTCGCTCCGGAGTTTGGAGTATGAAATGGATGTCTCCAGGAGAGGCCAGAGAACCGGAGAACGAGGTGAGCGCTTGGGGGGAACGCTGGCCTGTAAGGGTATCTCTACACTGCAAAAAAAAAAACCCAAAAAAACCAACAACCCTCCCACCGCAGGGAGTCTCAGAGCGTGGGTCTACAGACTCCCGCTCCCAGGCCTCGCACTGCGACACTGAAAACAGCCATGTCCGTGTTCCGGCTTGGGCCCCCTCCTCGAAACCAAAATGGCTAGGGAAGAATCGCTGCGGCCTGAGGCGAGGGCCAGGCCGGTCTCTCGCAGGGGAGTCGTGCTTCAGATAAAGCCATCACAGGGGCTTCCAAACCACAGCGGACTCCTTCCTCTCTAATTGCAGCTAATTATAGAACGTAATTGTTCAAACATGGCATGGTGGTTTGACCTGAATAATAACAACAGAGGGGACAACGCTGTCACCCTCCCTCAGATGTGTGGGGACGAGAGCTCCTCTGTCCAAGGATGGAAACAGGCCAATGGGGCTGTTTGGCACTGGCCCATGCTGGGGGCACTGGCCCAGGGGAGCTCTGGGAGGGACTTGGCCTCAGCAGACCTCCCTCCCGCTCTGGGTGTGCAAGGGGAGTGTGCAGCATCTCTTTGGGTGGGCCAGTCTGCTCCAGGGGCTGGGGTAAAATGTGTGTGGGGGGTGGGAGGGCACGGCTCCCCCTTCTCATCCTGTCTTTGTGGGGTGATTTGTAGTCCCAGAGTGCGAGGGGGGAGCAGTCCCTGACTACCCTGCACTCAGGACTGCACATAAGGAAACCTATCCTGCCTGGCTTTTGCCCACAATGCACAAGGTGGGGGAAGGCTCCACTTTCCCCTTCTCCACGGGCAGTAGGGCCAGGCACCATCTGGATGAGCTTGGCTGCACCAGGGGAAGTGCCCCTCTGAGCACTGTCTGTGTCAAATCTTCACACACATTCCTCTTGGAGAAATGGCCTTTGCGATACTTCTCAGCAGAACGGGCGTGAGTTTGACTTTAGCTGCCAGGTCCGGCCCTTGGGCATAGAACTCCATTTGGGTGAAACATCCACTTTGCTTTCTCTTGGGAAATTTGTTTTTACAACATGAATGCAGCAAGCTTCAGGATACAGGATTAGAGAGAGCTACACATATCTGGGCTAGCCCAAAGTTTAGAAAATGGCCCTTTACAATAAGCAAATGAGTGAGATCCCAGAGGAGGTGCAAGATTTTTCCATTATACGGCACCGCAGGGAACAGTGAGTAAAGAGGGCAGTAGCCAGCAATGCTATTAGCAAGAAAGGCCTGGGAATGAGTCAAAGAAACCAGCAGAAGACTCGGTGTTTATATCTTGTAGCAAGGCTAAGAACCTACCACAGGGACTGGAAGTCCCTCTTGTAGGGATGTAAAGAGAAACGACCCAGACCTCTTGATGTGGGGAAAGTTGTGTGGGATGCAGGCTCCCATATTTCTTACACTTTTTCTCTGTGTGTAGCTGTGTAATAGCCTCATAATCCCCTCCCCCTTTCATCCCGGTTCCTCCTCATCCTCTGAGGTATAAATTAGATGGGCAGATGTGTAATCTGGGAAGCTTTCCAGATTCATTTTTAAGAACCTCAGGCCCTCAACACTGGCTGCACTACGCGGGGCTTGTCAGTCTGTCAGAGTGCTACCGACTGCTCTACAGATGAGCTCTGAGTACAGACGGTCCCAAACACCTGTAGCTAAATCACTGGGGAAAACGTTCCTGGCCTAAGCGTATTTCAGATGCAGGTGAAACTGTCCGAGCCCACACTGGGCTGAATGTTAAAATCCAGAACTATAGGCGTGGCCATTCCTCGTTCGCTATTTTCGCCTCCACAGTACTCCAGGAAGAGACTCCTTCCTCCTCCTTTAAACTACTAAATAATATTTAATACCACTAAAAACTGTGTTCATGAATGTTGTGCTTATAATAGGAGCTGGACTGATAGCCTAGAAAACTAGGAGTTTCTCTTTATCCATGGGACAGGTACAGTGTGGGTACGTGCCAGGGCACGCTTTCCTACCTGCCCCCTTAATTTCTCTATGCGGATGAGGGAGGAGTTGAATTTTCCTTCCCAACCCTGTCCTATCTAATTGATCAGTTTTGGTGTTAAAAGGCTCTGTTACCTTGGTATCTAATCCGTGGCTTCTCTGCTGAGGTTGTCGAAACAGACATCAGCCAGAGCTGCATTTCCAAGCCCTGTGGTGTTGTGGGCTTGATTGAGGAAATGCAGCCACGTAGTTGGAGATTTGGCAGCCCACAAACTCCTGGCTAAGCTAGAAGTGAAACTATTTTCTGGGTAGGTGCTAATATTTAGAACCCGAACAATTCTGTGGTTTCCTTTGCCAAACATTTTGCCAGAGGTCAAACAGTCAAAGTTGTATGACAGATCCCCTGGGACCCTGACTGGCTGAACCTACCTCTGAGGATCACCAAGGGCAGGCATGACACTTGAGGTCAGGTTCTTGGAGAAAGAGGCTGTGTTTAGCTAAGCCCTGTAATCCCAGAGTGTATAAAACACCAGAGAAACCCCCAAATTGAAACATTTCAGGTATTTTTCACACACAGAATCACTGTCTTTGTGGCAGGAATGAGACACACAAAGACCACAGGGAGCAACAGGGGGATTTCCTTTTCTTTTCTGCCGTTGGCAAAAATTCCAGCATTGGTTTAATGTTTGTAAAGCAGCATGAGATCCTGAGATGAGAGGTGCTATGTAACCACAAAGTATAATTGGGAGCAGTACTGATTGATTCTATAGAAATGCATAGGTGGTAGTAGTAGTAATAATGTGACCGGGGTCCCAGTGGGGGCCATCTGTGGTCACTCAATTAGGATGAACTGTAAAAAATGGGGCAGACAATCCCAGAAAAGCGGGTGGATATTCCAATACTTCACCAAGCCAGCATAAAACAGCTTCTTTATTACCTCACTGGTTACTCAGAAGTCCAAACAACACAGTTCCCTTAAAGTGATCCAGCCTCAGGCCTCCATCCAGGTACCTAAGTCAGGAATGATGAAGATTCCTGAAAATCTTATTTCATCATATAAAAGAAAAGGTTCTACCAATCCCAAAGGATCGGACACGTTACCTCCCAAGTTATTGACTATTCCAGATCTTACCCAAATACACACTACAGCCAATTCTTATTAACTAAACTAAAATTTGAGAGCGAGAGTATGGTTAAAAGAGCAATGTACATACAGACACGAGTTCAATTCATTGAGGGGCAGATTCACAGCAGAGATGGTGAGCTTTGTAGTTGCAAAGAGTTCCTTTGGAATTCAGTTCATACAGGGCCGCCCAGAGAGGGGGACAAGTGGGGCAATTTTCCCCAGGCCCTGGGCCCCGCAGGGGCCCCCACGAGAGTTTTTCGGGGCCCTGGAGCTTCTTCCGCTCCTGGTCTTCGCCGGCGGGGGTCCTTCCGCTCCGGGACTGCCACCGAAGTGCCCCAAAGACCTGCGGTGGGGGCCCCCCGCCGCATAATTATCACAGAAGACCTGGTATTTCGGCTGGGGGCCCCCACTTCGGCGGTAATTCGGCGGCATGGGGGTGCCCCGCCGCGGGTCTTCAGGGCACTTCGGCGGCGGGTCCTGGAGTGGAAGGACCCACTACCGCCGAAGCGGGGGCCCCCCGCTGCTGAAGACCCCAGGTCCCCGAATCCTCTGGGCGGCCCTGAGTTCATAGGTTATAGTCCAATGTCCAAATCTCATATTCAGGGCGTACCAGCATAACTGGGACCTCAGTCTTGCGACTCAAACTTCCCCAATGAAGGCTAAGCAGATCTGAGATGACAGAATCAGGACCCAAGGATTTTTTACACAATTTCATGTCCTCTTTGACAAGTTGGGTGTTCCTCAGGAACAAAAGGTAATTAGGGTGACTTTGAAGGAGGTCTATCACCAGTACTTAGCTATAGAATTAACATAAGGCCATTCGCTTGTTCCTCCACCATTCACAGATTATGTGCTATACATTTCAAAGAGAGATGAATACAGAGCTATCCGGTGTTTACAATTCATTTAAATGCTAGGATGTTCTTTTGATCTCTGAATTATCAGAATACATCATAGATAGGGACTGTTGTACATATGTAAATACACAAAAACACAAACATTATCTCCCCACATGTCTTTTGAGAGTTGTTTATTTTGCCGGTTGTTTAACCTTTTCTAGCCATGCCTCACAAATAATAATAGGCTGCTATGTATTATTTAGCAGTCTGGAGGGCTTGGCACACCCAGGGCAGATCTAATAAAAGCTAGTACTTCAGTTTGCATATTATTTTAATCTAATATCCTAACCCAGAAATTCTGACACTGTCTTTCTCGGTGGTCTTGGGCCAGTTATTTAGCCTCTGTGGCTAAATTTCACCATTTGTAAGAAAAGGGTAGAAGAGTACTTATGTACCTGTTTCATCAGGCATCCTTCTGAGGTCAGGACAGCCAGGCAAATGTACCATGGAAACTATTCTTAATAGGCAGAGGGATACAGTGGTGCCAATAATTGTTTAACTCTCCATAACAGGTGTGGCACACAAAGAACACATGATGGCTCAGAGTGATATCAAGATCTTACTGGCACTTGTTGGAATGACATGGGTAACTCAATAGCAGCTTCATCGTTCCTGAATAATGCAGTCATGCCAACTTGTATACCACTGCATTGTCATATGGCTGGGTTTAGCAGGCCGACACTCAAACCACTGAGCTTTCCCTCCTCCTTAAAGAAAGCTGATGCTTCAGGTGAGGCTTGAACTCACAACCTGGGCATCACTCCATGCAGCAGTGCTCTGTAAGTACTGTGCGCTAACCTAGTGTGCCACTGGAGTGATGCTAAATTCAAGCCTCATCTGGAGCATCAGCTTTCTTTAAGGGGGAGGGATAGCTCAGTGGTTTGAGCATTGGCCTGCTAAACCCAGGGTTGTGAGTTCAATCCTTAAGGGGGCTATTTAGGGATCTGGGGCAAAAATCTGTCTGGGGATTGGTCATGCTTTGAGCAGGGGGTTGGACAAGACATCTCCTGAGGTCCCTTCCAACCCTGATATTCTATGATAAACTAATAATAGGGTGCATAAGTTATATTTAAAACTATAGTAAATGTTAGTGATGGCAAACCTGGTGGACTAGAGTTGCAGTTTAGGTAAATGTCCCATAGTTTGAATTCTTATTCAAAGCTTAGCTGAACTATTTGGATCTTTGGTGGTTGCAGAAGTGGGCTTGGAATTTTTCTGAGGTGCGGAGAATGAAGGTCATGGGAATGGGGGTCGTGTGCCTCAGTCAGGCCTCTGCCTTATCCAGCCCTGAGGCCTGGCGAGACAGGGAAGGGAGGAGTGCTGGTGGTATTTTGGCAGTTGTGCTCCTATAACGAACCTGGAAGTGCACAAATGAAAAAGAATGTCGGGAAGGGGTGAAAGCTGGCCATGCTTTCTCCAGCCTCAAAAAGGCTTGGATCAATGTATATCGAAGTGTGTATGTGAGTGGAATGGGGATTCTTTTTAATCTGACCCAGTCCACCCATCCCGTGTGTGTATGTATGTGTGTATATGTGTGTGTGTGTGTATATATATATATATATGTATATATATACAGGAGAAATGATGCTATGTGCACAGTAGATGACTTCCATGCTGGAGGTACACACGCAAGGCCCTCCACAAAAATGTTTCCATTTGCACATCTTTTCCAGGAGGCAGGAGTGTCCCTCTGGAACATCACCTCTGATGAAGACCAAGCTGAAACTCTTTCATTTCTCTTTTACAATAACTTAGCGAACCAAACGTGAGAGCTGCCCTCTTATTCCATTGGACTGTTTCACCACATGTGTCGGAGTGACATTTTGTGGGAGGCTGGGCACCAGTGCATTTTGGGTGAAATTCACTCCTGTGCGGAGAGCCCAGCACTGAAGTCTGCACACCTCTCAAACCCTAATTTGAGTACTTGGGCTGGCCCGCCGCATGGGGGTGAATTTCACCCTGTGCACACAGCTGTGAGCACAGGTGTTTGCGTGTCTGGTGATGGTGAGTCAGCCAAAGCAAACAGATAATTTATGCCTCGTTTCCCTTCCCCAGCATAGCCGTTGACTAACGATGGTTAGCTTTTTGTTTCATTATGTTGCAGTAATTTACGATAGAAACCCTGTTTGCCTATTTTATATTTATACATGCGGTTGGTTCTCAAGTGCTTCCTCTTTTTGCCTTCTGTCCACATGCACAGACAAAAGGAGATAAGGTACTTTTCTCCTCTTAGGCCAGCATGGCTATGGCAGGCAATGCAAAATGGGTTGGATCAGTTCATGAGAAATATTTAACTCAGAATGGGACATCTAAATGGGATGTAATCAGTCTCTAGCAGAGTGGAAAGAGCCAGGGTGACAATCTATAGACCTAGGCCATGAAACTAATTTTGTAGGACATGAGAAGTCAGTGGACCCAAACCTTCCCCTAATTTTCTTCAGTTCCTCCTCCTTTTTCTTCTTGTATGTATTACAATAGATGCCCACGAGCCCCAACCAAAAGTGAGATTCCAGTGTGCTAGGCGCTGTATGTACATGGTCAGAGACAGACAAAGGCAGGGGGAAAGGAAGTGCTATTACTTCCGTTCTGTTGATGGAGAACTGCGACACAGAGAGAGATGAAGTGATTTGCCCAAGATCTCACAGGAAGCCAGTGACAGAGCCAGGAATTGAACCCCAGTTTTCTGAAACCCCATCCAATGTCTTAACCATCCAGCCATCACTGCCCACCTGGCTCTACTCACCAGGCCTGTTTGGGGATGTCATCACACAGCAGAGTCTGAAGAATTGCTGGTGTCCTCATCCCCTGGGACATCTCCCAGCCCTGGCAGCCACATTAAGGAGATACATTATTTGGCCCCAGGCAGATCATCAAACTGGTTGTTCTTTTCCCACCCTTCTCCACTTCTGCACTGCTATACCCATTGCAGGCATCTGCCGATTCTCTGAGCTTTCTGAAGCAGTAGGAAAGCAGCACCTGGAACGAGCGATGGGATCAACAGCAAAAGAGCCCCTGCCTCTTCCTCTCCAAATGATACATCCAGAGCTCTCCTTTGGTGGCGGTAGGTGGTGAGAAGGGCATTTAGGATGCTCCTAGAGGTGGGTAAAGTTCCGAGAAGCCAGGAGTTTCTCCATGTGGGCTGCTCTTGGGACCATTTGGTACATCCCAACTTGGCCTGCTCCCCTCCCTCTATCTCACATTGAAACAGAGAACCTGCTGGGGCTGGAGAGAATTGCTGCTGTAAATCAGAGCCCTTGCTCTCCTCCAGGGCTTGCTTTCCTGCAGAAGTGTGTTTGCGTTCTCCTCTACTGCGCATGCTAGGACTGAGAGAGGCCTTTCATCCTTGGTGTCCCTCCCCCCCTCCCCCCACCCCCCCAAAAAATTATTAGATTCCTCAAGATAAGGGGGTAATTGTGTGCAAGTTGCTTTTTACCGAAATAGCGAGCAATGAGGATACCAGCTACTTAGTTACTGTCCATAGCGTGGGGCTCTGGTTAATATCTGGAAATACCTTTAAAAATCCATGTCAAGGATCAGATTTATAAACGTGGATAATATCCCTTTAATTTTGCTTCTGGAAGACTGGAGAGGTTATTAGCATAAAGCAGCATCCCTGAAAATGCAGTGTGGACATCGGTCTTTTCTGTCTCTTAACGATATGCAACACCAAAGGAAGAGTAAGAAGCCAGTTGCCATTTAGTATAGGCTCTTAAATGCTTGACATAAAGAGAGGAATGTAACCTGAGAGAGAATCCAAGTCACTCACTGTGTTGCCAACCCCAGGTGCTCAAAACTCATGAGTCAGGCCACCCAAAAGTGTGAGACTGCTTTGAAAATCATGAGATTTTAAAACAAATATAAATGTTGGGTTTATTTTATTTGCCTTCTGATGTCTGAGCTTTTCTGCATAACTATGAGGGCTAGAAACTTACTTTTAAAAAACGAAGGAAAGAGTCTCATTTAATCACATGACTCCTTATCCCATAAGGCAATGTGGATTTCCTCTCACAAAGCTGCAAGGTGTATTATGGGAAATGTAGTCTGATCTGGGATCCTAGTTCATAAGGGAGGATGGGGGCCTCAGACACCTGAACTACAAATCCCATTGGGCAATGCACCACCAGAGGAAAATGCAATTTAATTTATTATTGAACTGTCTGGAAATGAAGAGTTTCTGGTCAGATCAATAAACCAAAATGAATAATTTTGTCTGATTTTTGGGGAACGGTGAAATATTTCGTTTCGATTGAAAAGTCTAAATGAAACATTTTCATGTTTCCAAATCGAAATTTTTAGGAATTTCTGAAAAATTTTGAAATTTCAACTTTTTATCCTGATTTGGGATGAAAACAAAGGTTGGAATTTCTTGTGGGATGGAAATTCCTCAGCTCTACTTAATGTGCTTTGCAGTCTTACAGAATGGGAACACTAACAAAAACTCGAGGAGTTGTATCTCTGCTTGTCGTGTCTGATTGATTGTTTTAACAGGAAGAAAGGAGATTATTGCAGATGCAGGACAGGAAATGATTGCTCTTTGCATTTGTGAAACTCTGCTGTGTATAGACATATTGTGCAAGTTACTGCATACGGGTGGGAGGTAAACAAAGTAATCAGTCCAGTTGTGCAATCTGGAGGTGAAACAAAATATGTCTATAAAGTCAGTTCTTAACTGAGGACTAAATTAAGAACAGTTACCTAAGGAAGAGAGAACATTGTATGGTGAAACTTCAGCTAATATGTTTTCTTATAAATACATGGCGGTAGCCTTGATTCTTGATATTATAGCTAGAGAAACACTGATCTGATTAACTGCAGTTTGGGATCCTTTCGTGTTTGTATCTCACTATAATAGGAAGCCCTGTAAAAATTCCAATATAAATTGAAATCAGAGGGCAATGATTTTTACCAATACTGACCACTAATGCTGTGCAAAGGGCATGTTTAGCTTGCTGCTATTGACCCAATAGCCCTGTGGCTACTGACTCTCCTCCAGGCATAGCTTTGTTTGTTTTCCATGTCTCTGAGAGAAGAAATCCTAGCAGGCGTTCAGCCATTGCTAACCTCTTTCATCTCAGTTCTAAAGGTCTGGCTTATAGCGTCGGGCCAGTGTGTGCAATGCCACTCCTCTTGGTTTCCATTCTGCAGAACTGACGCGGTTCTCCTTCCAAGTAGGCTGAGGCACTGAGATGGTGCATATGCGGTTTAGTTTGGATTCTCTCTGGATAATGTTGCCAGAAACAAAGCAATTTCTAGGCCCCACCCAAAAATGACAAGCTGAAATGTAACCTTTTTGTTTCTCCATCGCGGAGTGTTTGCTTTGCATGAATACACAATAACACTATAACCTTGGGTTGTTTGAACTAGCCAGGAGTGCCACTGGGAGCATTCTATTCTCCAGTTGTACTTGACTGAATAAGCAGACGGGTTTTTTCTGTCACTGTCCCACGCAGGGGTGATGGATTGCTTTTCCTGTTGCGCATGCTGTTATCACTGTGCTGTTCTAATGCTAGCCAAACATTATTGTGAATAGCCAAACTCAATAGCAGCAGTGTTAGGCTGGAAAGTCAATATTAGCTGAGCAAACAAAGCAAATAAAGAGTTGCTATTTGCGTAGCTATGAGTATTTGTGTGCTCTGCTGCTGAACAGGGCACTTCGAAAGGGGCAGGCGGGGGAGCGGGTTTCTTCCAGGCAGTGAATGTTTATGTTTGGGATAAAGGAGTTGGCTTTTTTTTTTTAATTCACTTTTGTTTCCTCAGAAGCGCTGATTTACCCTGCCAGAGGCAGGCACTGACTCCCCATTGGCCTAGCTAACCTTGGGTAACAACATGGATTCTAGAAGCGTGAGCTGGCTACTGGAGGTACTTGCATGGACGGCTGGGGCTGTCCAATGACCCTCCCCATACACCTTTGAGTGTGGGAATCCTAGGCAGGCGTTGAAGCGATAAACCATATTTAGTTACACATTAAAAAGTGACTCCTTTTGAGGAGCAATTCTGTGTTTTATCATTGTCTCCCTGCAGACCATTATGTGTTCCTCTGGCTGCACTTCTCTGCCCCCAAGGATCCTCCTCTGCAATTCTGAAAGCGGCTGCCTGTGCATGTGTGAGTGCATCTTCGGTTCTTATTTCATTTGCATTTTACTGTTTCTTGTTAAGTTTCTGGCAGTTTTCACGGTTCATTGCATGACCTTCTAAATGACACATGCCTATTTATAACAAGCTGGCTATGGCCCACTGCCACTTTGAGAAGCCCTGGGAACAAAACCCTATAAACTGTTCCTTCATTAACATTGTGTATCTCAATGTATGCATCCAAGTTGCCTGTTAAAAAGGATGGTGATGGTGATGTCACCCGTCTTGATTTGTGGCTTGTTTCTTAACATGAGATGCTGTTAAATATAAATGGGAAGCCAGGCTAGCTGGGTCTGGTGACAGCAGTAAGGGCTCTCTGGTCCTGGCCTCCTTCCTTGAGTTGGGAGCCTTGAAGTGACAATGTGCTCAAAATACATTTCTCATCTCAAGAGCCTTCCCCCGGCCCCTTCCCTCTTCCCAGCTGATGAAGTGGCACCGCTGGACTCTGGAGGATACAGTACATTATGACTGTAGTCTGTGTAGCATCTTTCATGCAAACGCCATCCCAGGATGCTTCGCAGAGCTAAATAATACAGTTAGAGAGTTAAATAATTCATTCCAAAGGCAGGAAAAGTGAGGGGGTATAGGCCAGGGAGAAAATATATACAGTGTTTTGGGCTGAGATTGGAAGCAAGGTGGAGAGTCACTGAGGCGGAGAGAATGCAGGGAGGCTGTTCCAGATTGAGGGAGATGCAGAGAAGAAGTCTCTTGCACTGGCAGCATCAAGGCTGTGTGGAAAGGTGGGGAGGAGGCGGCCATTGCTAGATGGGCTGAGGAAGCAGGGACAGGGACAAGGACAAGCTCAGTCGGGGTGTGTGTCCAGCCATCACTGGCTGCAATGATTCTCACTGCCGTGCAGGCTGTTTGTGGAGTCCAGAGTGAGCTGGCGGGGACTAAATGCGGGGAGAGGACATGGATCCCAGTGCATCTTGTCTTGCAAAATAAATAAAGGGGCTGGGAGCTTTCTGGACTCCACAGTCCTTGCCTTCTTACTGGTTTTGTCGTGGCTGATTTGGCGGGAGCAATTTCCAGGAACTTTGCAGTGAAGATCCTTTTCAGTTTGCAAAGCCAAATGCAGTGCATCAGTGCAGCCAAGCGGGGAGCTCAGCTGAAAAAGTTGGGGGGGGGTGACTTCTGCTTGCTATGAGTTAAGTTGCCCAGGTAATCAGCTGCCCACCCTCTGAAAGCCGGGAAGCAGAGGGGGAGGGATGGCACTTTTGCCTGCAAGAAAAACGAGACACACCAAGTGGGGGTGCCAGCAAAGCCTGCTTTCTGCACAGTCTGCAGTGCTGCTGCTTCAGGTGGCTTCAGTGCTGGCAGTGAACCCTCACGGGCCGTGTTCCACCCTGGAGAAGCGGGGCTGACGGAGAATACTGCAGCTTTTCTGACATGAGCAAAGCAGGGCTGAGAGGGAGAAGAGACCCCTTTCTTTGACGGTACCAAGGAAGGCCCTCCCGCCAAGTGCGCTCGTCCTACAGGAGGCAGAACAAAAGGTGCAAAAGCTGAACTGCTGATGGTGTAAATCGTGCAGCAGACTGGCTGCTGTAGGAGATGGGGGAAACGCTGCAGGCAGGCTGGGCCCCAGGGGGTCCCCACTGGGCTGAACTATGGATAGCCATGGACAAGAGTCCCAGAATGTGAGCCAGGCTTAGTCCTGCCCTCGAGGTACTTCTCTGCCTCACCCTGTCAGTGTAGTGCCTTTTATTCTTACAGCAGACCTCCGGGGTAGAGAAATATTTTATTATCCCTGTTTTACAAGTGGGGAAACGGAGGCAGGAAGTCTCGGGTAGGGCAAGGAATTGAACCCATGGTGCCTGCAGCCCAGTAATGCCTGACCCACTAGACTATCCTTCCTTCACCCCCTTGGCATGAAGACTGTCCTTGGCTGGTGCTGACAGTGGCTCTTGGCCCTCTGGAGTAAGCTGGGCTGGGCTGGAAAGCTGGACTGCCTGTTGCTCGTCAGGGACTGGAAAGGGGCCACTCACGCCCAGCAATCCCAGAAGCACTTGCTTTGCGTCTGGTGCCTCCTGGAGCTGCTGCTGAGCAAGTCTCCTCATGGCAGGTACTGGCTGGAAAACCACAGTCCTGTCTTAAAGCTTGCAGCTGCAATGCTGCGGTGGGGTGACCAGACAGCAAATGTGAAAAATCAGGATGGGGGAGGGGTGGTGGTGGTAATAGGACCCTATATAAGAAAAAGACCCCAAAATCGGGACTGTCCCTATAAAATTGGGACATCTGGTCACCCTAGGCTTGCTGCTGTTGGTGGCAGGTGAGGTTTGGAGGTCCCTGCATTTGTCCCCTTCACGCTGGACAATTGCAGTTCACTGTATTTGAAGCTACATATGAAGGCAATGCACAGGCTCCAGCGATACAGAATGTGGCTGCCCCACTCCTCCCTGGCCTAGGATGTGCTTATCTCCCTCCATTGGCTCCAACGCAGCTTCTGAGGCCAGTTTAAGGCTTTGCTCCAAATCTTCAAGGCAATTAATGGATCCAGCCCCAGCTACATTAAAGACCAAGTTTTGATCTATGAAGCCCCTTGACAGCTGTGCTCCTGTCTGGGACAATGCAGATCACAAAGCGTGTGAGGGCCGGGGACAAAGCATTCTCTGTCGAGGGATCTGGCTGTGGAACAGTCTTCCGCAGGAGAGCAGAGTCTGTCTTTAGGAAATGCTGCAAAACTTTCCTCTTCAAAAAAGCCTTTCCATCAGAACCACCCCCCTTTTCCACCTTACAAGAAAAAGCAAACAAACCCTAAAACCAAACAATACCCTCAAAGTAACAAACAAATGAATTCAACAGAAATAACCTGACCCCAAGCAGAGTTTATGCACCCCAAAAAGGTAGGAGAGCTAGAAATTCCCCATGAAGGCCACCAGAGACTTCACTGTTGCTACTCATCAATCAGCTATGTGTAAGGTGCCCAGATACCACAATGATGGGCAGAGGAAGGAAACCCTAAGATAGTAGGATGGGGGCTTGGGAGCACAAGCAATAGGATATGGTTGGACTGAGAGGCAGTCAGGGAAGGATAAGAGGTAGGAAAAGGGATGATGGATGGAAAGGGAGATGGCAGAAGGCTTGGCTAGGTAACCACACAAACCTCCTAGATTCGACCATCATTGGACTAAAGTTTGTCTCCTCCCTCACAAGCCAGAAATGCAAGCAGCAAGCAGGTTTCTTCTGCACTGCCGCATTGAATTTGGCCCTACAGTTTAATATCCTGTGATGTAGTTAAACAGAAAATTGGTGTGTGTGTGTTGTAATTTTCCACAGCCATTGAATCTTTGACTTGTTGCATGATCGGTTTGTTGTGTCAAATCTCTGTTCTGCCAACAGTTGTTCCCTGGGTCTGTGCGCAGATGGTGCAGGTGTTTTAGAGTTGCACACAGGTTGGTGGGTGTCTATAATGGTACACCCATGCCACATGTAGTACTCTCACCCTGTAATTTAGGTACTGTGCTTCTATGGAGCTTTTGAAAATACAAAACTGCCTGCTACTAAATTCCGCTCCGTGAGTCTTGATAGCATGAAGCACATTTACTGTACAATTCTAGCCTCAGCTAATGCCATTTAGGATAATTATGTTCACATGACAAATGTAGTTGCATTACTTTTATTTATCTTGAGTGGATTAACAGGAACTAGCAATGGCAAAAGTAATTATTTTGCTTCTAGGGCATTGGGATTGCTGATCTGGAAACATCTTTGAGACGTATTCCTGAAATGTGGAACAGCAGCATGTGAAATGCATGAGGAGCTAACACAGTGCATAAAAATGAACATAATTTCTGAAAAATGGAATTAATGAGGCAATGAGACTGTTTTAATGAGGACAAGGTCTGCAGTAAATGTCACTGTTCCAATGTCTTTATTGTAAATTATAATGTGCCTTTTAGAAAACACTGTCATGATAGAAAAGAAAGGGGAGACGTAACCAGGTGAGCTCTACCTGCGCAAGGAGAGACAAGCTGTTGGATGGTCTGGGCTGTCTCTTTCCCTGTGTGTGTTATAGCCTGGCCCAGAATACCACAAGAAGTATTCACAGCCAAGCAGACCAGGAAACACATTGTCCAATTCATGGGGTAATGTTTCAGCATCCAGGCTCTATTTGTGCATGTGCTTATACATGCACTTGCATTTTCAGTGTGCGGACACCGTCACACGCCCTTGAAAAGGCCTAGCCCCTGCATGCACACTAGAGTTAGGGTTTCCTTCCCGTGCTATGCTCCCCACCCCATTGGCTTCCTCGTTTAATTGCCCCCTGAAAACTCACCTTGTCTGTGATGCCCACAGGGAGCCAATAACGATCACTAACTTCTCTCTTTTCATCTGTCTTGTTAGTTATTAGTTGTCACTGCGACCCTGTTGTGCCAGGCGCTGTGCAGACTCAGAACAAAAAGAGGGTCCCTACCCCAAAAAGCTGAGACTCTATTCAAACTTACACCTCGCCCTCCCCGAAATCAGCGGGGCCAGTGTGCACACGTGGACTGAATACCTGAGGGGTTCGATGAATGGAGCCCTTCCCTGCATGTTGCCCCTCCTCGCTGCTGTTCCTCACCTTGCTCATTCAGTTGGGTATAAATGGGGCAGGGACTGAGTCTCTGCTTCTTTAGCGACGAGCCCAGCATGGGGGCGCCCTAAGTGATAGAACCAGTCACTTGCTGCCAAAAACCCTTGTGGGATAAATGAGTTTGGAGGGTGCAAAGACCTCAGCCCCAATGCAAAGCCCTTGCCCTCATCTTTCTGCAGCCCCAAGGTATGCCCTGGGATGGAGAAAAGCAGGGGACTTGCAGTGTGTCCCAACAGTCTCAGAGCCCAGACTCTGGCAGGCCAAGGTGGGAACGGAGTTCCCAAGCTGAAGGTCTTGGAACCTAGTGGCTGTGAGCTTGAGTTCCTTGGCTGTCTGCCCCCATCCCAGTATCTCCTGGCGAGAGGAGGGACCCCTTCAAGCAGGGCCTCGTGTGTCAAAAGCAGCATCCTGCTCTTCTGCTGGAAATCAACGGGAAGCCAGTGCAGAGCAGAATGCTGAAGCCACCTGCTCCCTATATGCATTTGGCAGGATTGCTTGAGGAAGGTGGTGAGCCGCTGTTCTGTGGTGTATTGCAGCCCCCCACGTGCAGAGAGGGCAGTTCTGGTGGCCCTGGTATGGTCCATGCCGGGGCATGTGCGGGATTCTACTGCTGCTCACCCACCTAAGGGCCAAGGACAATCTGCCCATTGGTAAAGGACGCAGACAGTCTGTTGGCTGGGAATGAAATCAGTTGCCACACAGACCTTAGCCTTGGGTCTGGCTCCTGTCGGTGTTTTCAGTCTCGTACCAAGCAAGAGCAGAGAGCTCTGGGCACTGCATTCCAGGCATTTCCTGCTTAACCTCTTGCATCCAATCAGTTTTGGCTTTGAGATGGGCCAAGTGTATGATGCACATCACGACCAAAGACTTTTGGGAACCACCTTTTTCTTCTTCTTGCACCACCTTTTTCTAACTTTCTTGGGAAAACGGATTTCTTCTGCCCACTGCTACCTCAGTGGGGAGTCAGGTATTGGGGCTTGTTTGATGTGGGCGTAGAATAAACAGGATTGTTTGGCTTACCGGCATTTACCCAGTAGGTGGACCCCTTGAACAAACAACCTGTGTCAATGTTGTGCTTCCGCCTAGGACACTACGTTTACTGTAGCGTATTTAACATGAAAAGGGCATCAATCAAGCACACAAATATTGGCCAGGTCACTGTGTGATTTCAGTGGAGGTTGGTTTGATCAAAAGCTCATGTAGCTGTTGTTTAATGTCTCTCATTAAATAAGGCGGATGAACGGCAAGGTAAATAACAGCTCTGTGCTGAGCCTGCCGGCTCCCACTGAAGCCAGTGGCCGTTGAGTTAAACAGCAGCAGGATCAGGCCCCATGAGCTCACAGGTTTGTACCTCATGCACTGCACTAAGTGCCCCCAAAGCAGCTAAGTGGGTGCAACCAGACAATCTGTGACCTCACGCAGGAAAATAATAAATGACAAAAACACCCAGCTGCCAGCAGGAGAATGCTTCCCACAGAGCGATCCCTGCATCTGACCCATCAGTCCTCATCCTCAGAGGAAACCTGCACAAACACTTTCAACCCAGGGACCCTTTAGTGGCAACCTCCCTGCTCTCCTCCTCTCCCCTTGTCCAACTGTCCCTGGGCCACTTCCTCTCTGGCCCCTTGGACCCTCTAGGCCCTTTCTATCAGGGCCCGCAGTCTGGCAGGTCTTGGGCCGGAGCCCTACTCTGCTCTCCCTGAGCCTGCCCAGCAATGCTCTGTCGGAGGTGCTGGTCTCCTGCTCTGGAGACAGACCTTCCCCCATGGAGGTCTGGGACAGACTCCCTGCTGCTCTCCTGGGCAGCCCTTATATAGGGCCAAGCTGAGCCCTGATTGGCTGTCTCCAATCTCAGCCCTGAATGGCCTGTCCTGATTGGCTGGTGGCCTGCACAGCCGCTCTGGCCTACTCTAGCCCCCTCTCACATGGGGGTGGGGCAGCCGCCCCACCACAGTCGCTCAAAAGCTTGTCTCTCCCCCCAGCAGAAATTGGTCCAATAAAAGATGTCACCTCACCCACCTTGTCTCTCTTAGGACCAGAAAAAGGAATCGTGTAACTAGCATATCAGTGATAAACGGGCCAGGAAGGATGAGCTTGGGGTTGGGGTGCTGGACAAGGACTCGGGAGATTTGGGTTCAAGTCCTGCCTCTGCCCACAGACCTTCGGTAAGGCACTTAGGTACTGATACAGGAAGGCACTTAGACACAGGGCCGTCCCTAGATGGGTGCGGGGCCTGGGACATAGGCCCTGAGTTTCTATCTGCTCGGGGGTGCTCCACCCAGGCCCCACTCCCACCCCTTCCCCCAAGGTCCCACCCCCGCTCTGCCCACTCCCACCCCACCTCTTCCCTGCCCAGGTCCGCCCCCTCCCCTGAGCACACTGCGCCCCCACTGCTCCCCCTCCCTGCCAGCGCCTCCAGATGCTGTAAAACAGTGGTAGGCCCTGGGAAGGAGGGAGGGGGAAGTGCTGATTAGCAGGGCTGCCGGTGGGCGGGAGGTTGGGGGGAGGCTCCCCCTTATGAAGCACGGGGCCCAGAGCAGTTGTCCCAATTTGCCGTACCCTAGGGATGGCTCTGCTCGGACGTGTGCTTAAATCAGTCCCTATTACATAGGTGGAGGGCAGCAGTGGCTCCTGTCCTGGGGGAGTTTCAGAGTGAGCCTGACCTCACCCCAGCTCTGCTCTGTCCAGAAGGGCTCGCCTGGGCCCAGCTTCCTGCTCCAGCTCATTGGCTCGTGCTGCTGTGGCAGGATCCTCGAGCCTCCTCCGAGCGTCATGTGGGGCGGGTCAAGGCTTCATCTGTGGAGCTGGGCACACGCAGGGTCGGGCAGCCGGGCAGTTGGTGAGCTGGTGGGTAGATTTGGCAAGGGCTGAACACCCACCAGCCCTAGCCACCTGCTGTTTAAATCCCATTACCACACACTGAAGTATCTTGCTAGACAGGGATGCTTTCCTGAATTGGAGCCTTAATCTGTCAGTGCCTCTGTTCCCCACTTGTAAACAGGGACAGCACATACCTGCTTTGCAGGGGTGTTCTGAGGATAAATTTGTTAGTGTCCGTGGGGTGGTTGGATGCCATGGTGATGAGCTGCATAATATAAACTATCGAGGAACAGTGGCATTTCTGATCATGGGTAAGCTGCTGCTTCTCTTTTTTCAATTTTCACAAACTATTCCAGTAGTTAGATTACAAAGTATAATATCACTATCGCCTAGTTGATATTAATACCGTGCACATGGTTGGGGAAAGTATTGTTTTCCTTCAACCACAATAGAGGGTGTGTTGGGTTTTGTTTGTTTTTTACTCGCCTTTGCTGGAGTTTGAATCGAGATTTGCTGACTGAGCAGTTGACCGAGCAAAACAAGTCTCATCAGCTCAGCAGCCAGCATGCTTTTCTCGTTAGTACGTCTCACATTGCCCTGCTGCACTGTTCTCTCTCCAGATTAGGCACAGGGGAAATTTAGAATGTTAGTTATAATAAAGTTAGTTACCATCTTTGTCTCTTCCCAGGCACTTCTAACCAATTGGAACACAGCAAGCATTTGCTCTTCTAATTAGTCCATATGCAACTGGGCCACATCGTTGGTCCATTAATTGCAGTACAGAACACCCATGAACGGTCTATGTCCAAGGGCTTTTCAGGCTATAGTAATCTCTTTTTGACAATATCTTGATTTTGACACCACAATGTCCCCAATCCCACAGCAGGTTGTATTCCAGGACTTTACCCTCCTCTGTATTACATAATCTGTCCCTCACGGGTATTTACAAGTTTGTTTGAACCATTCCCTTGTGGAAGGTGGTTCCTTGACTGGAAAGGGAAGAAATGAACATCGCATGAAAGTTTGTTCAGACTGTTCACTGCTACAGTTGCAGGGCTAGCCATACCTCTGTCCTCTCTCTGGTCTCTGAGTGCCCACCAGCAGATATCAGGCTTCCTGTCTTTACTGTCCAGGGGTAGGGTGACCAAGTGTCTGGTTTTCGACCAGAACACCCGGTGGAAAATGGATCCTGTGCTGCTCCTGGGAAGGAGCCGGTATGGCCCCTCCCTCTGGCTCCTACCCATAGGACGGGGTGAGGAACCTATGTAGGACGGATCCGGCCCTGTGGTTAATTTAATCCGCCCCATGCCCCCCGCAGGGCAAGAGCCGCTGCACTGGCTTGTCCAGCTGCGGGGGGAAGCCCCGAGCCCTCCCCCCACCTGCAGTGGGTGAGTGAGTGGCCCACAATTAATTTTTTGTATGTGGGTCAATGGCCCATGATGGAAAAAGGTTCTCCACCCCAGAGCCCTCACCCCACTCCTGCACGCCAACCCCCTGCCAGCCCAGGGGCAGTCCCAGCCCAGAGCACCCTCCTGTACTCCAAGCCCCTCATCCCCAGCCCCACCCCAGCGTCGGGGGGTCATAGTGGATCACAAACTAAATATGAGCGAACTGTGTAACACTTGCAAAAAAAGGAAACATCGTTCTGGGATGTATTAGCAGGAGTGTTGTAAGCAAGACATGAGAATTCTTCCACTCTACTCCATGCTGATTAGGCCTCAACTGGAGTATTGTGTCCAGTTCTGGGTGCCACATTTCAGGAAGGATGTGGACAAATTGGAGAAAGTCCAGAGAAGAGCAACAAAAATGATTAAAGGTCTAGAAAACATGACCTATGAGGGAACAATTTAAAACCTAGGTTTGTTTAGTCTGGAGGAGAGAAGACTGAGGGGGACATAACAGTTTTCAAGTACATAAAAGGTTGTTACAAGGAGGAGGGAGAAAAATTGTTCTCCTTAACCGCTGAGGACAGGACAAGAAGCAATGGGCTTAAATTGCAGCCAGGGTGGGTTAGGTTGGACATTAGGAAAAACTTCCTGTCAGAGTGGTTAAGCACTGGAATAAATTGCCTAGGGAGGTTGTGGAATCTCCATCATTGGAGATTTTTAAGAGCAGGTTGGACAAACCCCTGTCAGGGAAGGTCTTGATAATACTTAGTCCTGCCATGAGTGCAGAGGGTTGAACTAGATGACCTCTTGAGATCCCTTCCAGTCATATGATTCTATGCTTGTCTCTTAATCAACCTGAAGTGTTTGCCAGGAGTGAGCTTATCTCCAGCTATTGTTTTTTGTTTCCTGGTTAGTTTTCCAGTAGCTTGCTAAACCAACATATTAAATACAAGCAGCAAAGAGTCCTGTGGCACTTTATAGACTAACAGACGTATTGGAGCATGAGCTTTCATGGGTGAATGCACGACGGACATGCATCTGACGAAGTGGGTATTCACCCACGAAAGCTCATGCTTCAATACGTCTGTTAGTCTATAAGGTGCCACAGGACTCTTTGCTGCTTTTACAGATCCAGACTAACATGGCTACTCCTCTGATATTAAATACAGTGCACATCCCAACAACCAGGCCACATAGTGTTAATACATTATTACAGAGCAGACCTATGTCTGTCATATGCCCTTTTTGAGATTCACCTCTACCACAGATCACCAGTCCCTCGTTAAAGAGGATAAATTGATGTCTGAGAGGCAAAGCCCCTAGTTCTTTATCTGAAAATCAGGACAATGACAATTGGAAATTATGGCCATCCCAGTTGCTCCCTCTGTGTTCAGAGTTCAATTTTAGGTGACAAGTGTCAGGCTTTCTAATTAAGCAGGAATGTGTTGATGACTGAATACAGACTCTGGAACTAGCTGGATTTTCAGGCCAGCGTGGATGAGCCCTTTGGGTTAAATGCTGTTGTCTTGTGTTACTGTGCACCGATACAGTAAGTCTAGTCCAGAGGTTCTCAAACTTAAATATAATATATGCAGAGATATACCTATTGCATAGAGCTGGAAGGGACCCTGCAAGGTCATTGAGTCCAGTCCCCTGCCTTTACCAGCAGCACCAAGGACTGATTTTTGCCCCAGATCCCTAAGTGGCCCCCTCAAGGATTGAATTTATAACCCTGGGTTTAGCAGGCTAAAACTCAACCCACTGAGCCATCCCTCCCCCATTAACTTTATTGCACCACAACCCCCTTCTGACAACAAAAATTACTACACGACCCCAGGAGTGGGGTATGAAAGCCTGAGCCTGCCTGAGCCCCACTGCTCCGGGCAGGCGCAAAGCTGAGGCCCTCTGGCTTTGGCTTCGGACCCAGGCAGTGGGGCTGGGCATAAGCGCCGACTCTGTGGGTGCTCCGGGGGCTTTGCACCCACTGGCAGATCCCCGCCCTGCCCCAGCTCACCTCCACCTCTTCCCTGGGCACACGTGTGCCCACTTTTCCCCCCGGCTCCCAGCGCTTGCCGCCGTGAAACAGGTGTTTCGCAGCACAAGCGCTGGGAAGGTGGGGGGAGGAGAGGGAACGCAGCGTGCTCGGGGGGAGAGGTGTGGCTGGGGTGGGGATTTGGGGAGGGGTCCAATAGGCGCAGGGCGGGGGCAGAGTTGGGGCAGGGAATTTGGGGATGGGGTTGGAATGGGGGCGGGGCAAGGGTGTAGTCAGGGCAGGGCTGGGGCCGGGGAGGACGCGAGCTCCCAGTGGCGCCGGGAAAAATTGCCACCTATGGGGCTCGGGCTTCAGCAAGTCTAAGCCAGCCCTGGGGTCGCAACCCACAGTTTGAGAACCGCTTTAGTCTATGTGTTGGGAATGAATGTTTATGTGCATAGTGAGTACAAGAAATCATGTTTGCAGGGCAGATCATGGCAGCACAGGTGTACGACTGTGAAAGGGTCCCGCCAGGGCACAACAAGCCACGAGCAGGAGCAGTCAGCAGAGAGGAGTGAGAGGGGATGGGAGAATCGGGGCGAGAGAAATCCTACGCAGAGTGGAAAGAGAGAGCAGGCTTTGCGGATGTAAGCCACATTTCACGTATGCACTGAGCCATCCCGTCACAAAGCCTAGCGTGGCATCTCGCAGCTCGGGAGCAATGGTGTCTCGTGGTGCCGCGAGTGCCCATTTTGGATTTGTTGCTTTGCAGAGCTGGAGCCTTTTAAATGCTTAAAGGCAAAGCTTCACACAAGCCTTTCCAACCCAAAATGCACTGCTTCAGACACCTGCATGGACTGGCTTGCCGGAATCCAAGATGGCTGCCGAGAGCCCCCACAGATGCTCTGCAACTTTTATAAGCTTCACTTTGACTGAAAACCCCCTATCTGAAGGTGTGCATTTCCAACTGAAAACTAGGCTTTGATAGATCGAAAAGAGCAGCATGGTCTTGCTCCTCAGAGAAGTGAACTTGGACGGCAGCCGAGGCTTTCTAGCTCTCTCGGGACCTGACACAACTGGGTGCCCTGTTCCCTTTGAAAGTAACAGCACTCAGTGGAGAGAGATGAAAAGTGAAGATCGTTTCTGTAGGCCCTGAAGGGGACGGTGCGTTGAATGGAGCTTTCATTCGGAACCCTGCAGGATTCTGAGGCTAGGAACCCCTCACCACCAGCTGTGCAGAGGACACTTCTCCCTACCCCCCCAATTGCCCATATCATGAGCTGTCTAAAGAGCAGAAGGTTCTCTGAACAGAGAGGGACAGATTCTCAGCTGTTGAAAACTGGTCTCATTGAAATCAAAGGAACTATGCTGATTCACACCAGCTGAGGATAAAGCTCAGAGCCTTAGGGCTCAGCCTCTGATCAGGAGAGAGGCACCTGGGAAGGTGAATGTATAACTGGTTCCTTCACTGGTTGGGGCATGACCAGCCTCTTAGTTCTCATGAAGAAGTTATGGAAGTGAATTGACTTGTCTAAATAACAGAATCAGTGTGACAGGTGACCAGTGCCAACTTACGGGGAGAAGTTTGTTCAACAAGCATTGTCTGAACAGTATTACTTCTGCTTTGCTTCTATTATGCAACCCTGCAATTGACCTGTGTCCAGCTGGGCTGTGGAGATACCATGCTGTAGCTTATGCTTCTTCCTTAGCTGTCTGGCAGTGTATGAATAACGCAATCAGATACACCTCGGATAAAAGTTTACTGGCCCACTGTGTGCCATCGCCTGCATCATTTTGCTACTTGTTTTTCATCTCTAAAAGAAAATCATTGGGATTCCTGCTCCTCTAGCTTATCTCTAGCCAGTGGGTACTAGAAAGATGCTGTATTAATCATTAATTAGCCAATATGTTGGAGTGAATTCTGCACCAGCTTAGTCACTGGTGATCCTTCTGCTGTTCCTTCTTTGAAGAGATCTTTTTAAAAGTTTCTGCAGGGTTTCCTGGGAAGATATGACCTGTCAATCTGTTGCTATGGCAATTCTGAGAAATGTGCATTAGCTTTCAGGTTGCTTGGAAGGCTCATCACATAAAGCTGGTTCTCAGGCTTCAAACCAGGGTGATCTGAAAGGAGCCTGCATGACACTTGCCTTGTGAGACATCATGTTTTGCCTGTTAGCAAGATGGGAGTGCTTGGTTAAAGTGAGGCTGCTACCACTGACCCCGGTATCTAGTGCTTTTCATCAGTGGTTCTCAGCGTGCTTTACCAAGGTATCATTATTTCCATCTTTCAGATGAGGAAACTGAGGCCGGGAGAGGGGCAATGACTTGCCCAAGGTCAGCCAGCAGCAGAACTGGCAATAGACCCTAAGTCTCCTGAGTCGTAGCCTGGTGCTTTATCCACTAGGCCACATTGCATTTTGTCAGGCCCAGAGCCGTGCCAGGTGAAGGAGGCCGTTCATGGGCGCCGGCAGCCTCTGTTTTCACCGAGGGCAGGTTGTGACTGGGTCTGAAGGCTAGGAGAGCCCCTGCCAGTTTGACAACAGCACTTCTGCCACAGCCATTCCTGCTAAGGGCTTCTCCAGGGCACTGCCCGGTCCCCACAGACACTGCAGCAGGGAAGCTATGAAGTAGCAGGATGCTTGGGGGCGTGGAAGGCTGAATGCCAGGGCTTGCAGGGGGAGGTAGCACTGAACACTGAGCTGACGACAATGCTAGCCTGAGTCCCCTGCAACATGCAGCTGTTGTCTTAACAATGGGCAGCAAGCGAGGCTCTGGGCTGCTGGGTAAGCAGGTGCAACTCCGGCCGTGTCACCAGTGGTGCATGTGGCCCCCATATGGTTATGGCCTTGCCGGAGGTGCTGGCTCGTGGGATCCCTGGCATGTGTGTAAGTGCTTTCCCTGTCAAACCTGTTTGCCTGCGTCATTTGTGTTGTGGGGCCGCACAGCCAATACCAGAGCAAACTGGATCATTACACACGGGCTGCAAAGGAGACTAGAACAGAGGGGAGCTGCTGCTCTGCAGTTTGTAACTGCACTTCCTGGGTGTTCTCCTGCAACCAAGACTTAACCTGGGGCCAGGGGCGGCTCTAGGCACCAGCGCTGCTGCCTAGGGCGGCCAAATCTAGGGGGCGGCAGGCTGGGCCGGTGGACCTGCCGCAGTGATGCCTGGAGGGTCCCACCGGCCGCCGCCCGGCGACGACCGCGCATGGGCAGGCGCCGCGGCGGGCGCCTCGGCTGGACCTCCCTGGGCATGACATGCGCAGCGCGCGGCGCGCACGGAGCCGCGCGCGCGCGGCCGCCGTCGCCCGCGGCGCGCGCTGTCCGCTTGTCCCGGGCGCGGACGGACCTCTCCGGAGGACAGCAGGACGCGGGCGGAGAGCGGAAGAAGGGGGGACCGAGGCGAGGGGCGGCGCAGCGCTGCCTGGCAGCCTGCCTTGCCTTTTTCCACCCCCCTGCCTGGGGCTGTGGTGATCTGGCGGCAGACTCCCCCCCTGGCCAAGGCAGTAGGAGCTCTGTTTCTCTTCTGCCTCCTTGTCGCTTCTTTGGGGTTTTCTCCCAGGCACAGGCTTGGATTCCCGCACCCTCCAACAGTCGGGATATCAGCCCAGGTCACCTAGGAACAAGTCCCTGTCTATGGGTGGAGGCCTGAGGAGACTAGAGATGTTGTTAGTACTCTTGGCTAATGGATGTGGTCCCAGCTTGAGTCATGCCACTGCCAGGATTGTAATCCAGGTTGTTGATTTCGAGTCCAGCAAGGAGCGATCCTTTACATGCACTCTTGTAAGCAGGAAGTCACAGCGAGTTTTCAGATACTAGCATCAAGGATATTTCAGAGTCAACATTTTCTAAGAATGTTTTATTGGTCATAAACCCATTGCCATTTTCTGGAAAACAAACCCCCTACATTTCAGACCCTTATCAGTCCAACAAAAACAAGCAAGTCACTATGGCTTTTCTCAAGGCAAACAGAAAAATAATCAACAGAGACAGATGTATTAACATCCCGATAGCCTGCGGGAGGTCCGCCGAAGCCTCGGGACCAGCGGACCATCCGCAGGCAAGACGCGGAAGGCAGCCTGCCTGCCGTGCTTGGGGCGGCAAAATTCCTAGAGCCGCCCCTGAGTATAGCTAATCCCAACTACAAACTACTTTGCCAGTTATGTCTAAGAAAATCATTCTAAGAATCCAAGAACTCCGTGCTGTCCAAAGGTCACAACACTGGTAAAGAGACCGAGCTAACCGTGACCGTCCTGTGTGACTTAGAGTCTTTCCAGGGGATTTGTTTCTGAGAGGAGCCAGTACTTCCAAGATGATGATTTATTGCTCAGAGAATAAAAACCACAAACATACCACAGGTAACTATGGTTCTATCTATGGTTCTATGGCTTGATCCGGCACTCCTGGGGTGGGAGATAGCTAACCTGCAGCTTTCTCGTCTCCCCCACTCCAACATTCAAATGAGAGAATGATGGGTATTTTTTATTTTTGGCTATCTTAGTATTTCATTCCAGTCTCCAGGGTCAGAAGTCAGAGTGTTTACAGCTCCTTGAGGGCTGTCTTTCTGGCTAACGTCAGCGTGTGATGCCCAGCCTGCTATCTTCATGGAACACTCTGGCCTTGACCCCGCAATCAGATCTGCCTGCATGGATCCCTACACCTTCCTGCACAGACTTGATGGAGTTCTGATCAGGTATGAGGGCCTACTTGCTTTGGATCAGGGGCCAAATATCTGAAAAGGAGATCTTAGAAAGGGAACCAAAAGCCAGAGTTAAGCTCCTGAGGGCCAACAGGCAGACACTGGGGTTTGTCAATTACCCGAGTCGCTGTATCTGCAGAGAATATGGTAAACCTCCCTGGTTTCCTGTTTGCTTTTCTCTAAGAGCCATGTTCACATCTCGATACCCAAGGATTTACATGCCTAAGTCCGATTACTGCTATTAGGATAAAGATAAAAACCAACCTTTTTCTTTCAGATGTCTCCTGTGCTCTCCCCTCAGGCTGACGACAGCCTTCCCAATAAACATCCCCAAAGCATTACTGCGGCTTTGTTACAGAACGTGACCCACTGTAACCCTGACACAACATTAACGCAATACATTGGACTTTGGGAGTGTTTAAAAGCACTTTCACAGTGGTGGGTAAAAGCGAGTGGCAGCAGGTAATAAGTTGAAGAGGTTAGAGCCATATGACAGCTGCTCAGATGACATGCAAGGAACTGTATGTGTCTAGCTCAAACACCTGATGACATAAATTAGTCCACCTTCCTGGTTTTTAAATGCAACATTTTCAGTGTGAATAGTCTGAATAATTGGAGGGATTTTTAAAAATACCCCTTCTCCCACGTGAAATGTAAGACTTGTAAAAGTGTCAGGCTGACAGCTCGGAAGTCCTGTATTAACTGACAGTGCCGGGGCAACAGCAGAGAAAACTTTTCCATCCAGCCCTGTCTCATATTTGCCCTGCAAGGTTAGCAAGTAGAGCTGGATAAAAAGGTTTTTCAATGAAAAATGACTTTCTCATCAAAACTAAATTCTTTGTGGTAAAAAAATGCATTTAGGGTAAAAAAAAACAAACAAAAAAAAACCCCACCACCCAATTTTTTGAGAAAGCTTTGGGAAATTTTCATTTAGAAAATTGATCTTGATTTTGATTTCTCACCCTTTCTCTCACTTGGTTTTTACTTCCCCCTTCTTTTTCAGTGGGGAAAAAAAGGGAGCAAAAATAGGAAAAAATCCCATTCACTGATTCAGAGCAACCTGGATTGCTTGGTAAATGGTCACAAGCAAACAATATGTGTTTTAATACATAAACCTATGTGTCTCGGTACAAAGAATGTCGGCCATGCTTACAGTGACTCTGAAAAAGATTTGGGCGCTGTGGTGGGTAATCAACAGGTGATTCTGTAGCCAAAAGAGCTAATGGGATCCTGGGATGCATAAACAGAAGCGTCTCAAGTTGGAACAGAGAAGATATTTTACCTTGGTATTTGGCACTGCTGGAATACCGTGTCCAGTCTGGTATCCACAATTCAAGAAGGGTGTTAATAAGAGGGTTCATACAAGAGCCACAAGAATGATTAAAGGAATAGAAAACCTGCCTTCTGGTGATAGCCTCAAAGAGCTCAGTCTGTTTAGCTTCACAAAGGGAAGGTTCAGGCATGACTTGATTACAGTGTATAGTACCTATATCAGGAATAAATATTTAATAATGGGCTCTTAGTCTGTCAGAGAAATGTCTAACTCAGTCCAGTGGCTGGAAGCTGAAGCTAGCTATTCTAAAAGATATTCTAGCACTAGAAAAGGTTCAGAAAAGGGCAACTAAAATGATTAGGGGGTTAGAGAGGGTCCCATACGAGGAAAGATTAAAGAGGCTAGGACTCTTCAGCTTGGAAAAGAGGAGACTAAGGGGGGATATGATAGAGGTATATAAAATCATGAGTGATGTTGAGAAAGTGGATAAGGAAAAGTTATTTACTTATTCCCATAATACAAGAACTAGGGGTCACCAAATGAAATTAATAGGCAGCAGGTTTAAAACAAATAAAAGGAAGTTCTTCTTCACGCAGCGCACAGTCAACTTGTGGAACTCCTTGCCTGAGGAGGTTGTGAAGGCTAGGACTATAACATTGTTTAAAAGGGGACTGGATAAATTCATGGTGGCTAAGTCCATAGATGGCTATTAGCCAGGATGGGTAAGAATGGTGTCCCTGGCCTCTGTTCGTCAGAGGATGGAGATGGATGGCAGGGGAGAGATCACTTGATCATTGCCTGTTAGGTTCACTCCCTCTGGGGCACCTGGCGTTGGCCACTGTCGGTAGACAGATACTGGGCTGGATGGACCTTTGGTCTGACCCAGTACGGCCGTTCTTATGTTCTAGACAAACTCAGGCTGGAAATAAGGTGCCCGTTTTTAACAGCGAGAGGGGTTAACCATTGGAACAATTGACCAAGGGTCGTGGTGGATTTTCCATCCCTGATTATTTGTAAATCACGATTGGATGTTTTTTCTAAAAGCTCTGTTATAGGAATTGTTCTGGAGAAGTTCTCTGGTCTATACCCTACAGGAGGTCAGACTAGGTCAGCGGTTCTCAAACTGAGGGTTAGAACCCCAAAGTGGGGGTCGCCGGGGCTGGGGTTAGACTTGCTGGGGTGTGAGGCCAAAGCCTGAGCCACACCGCCCTGGGGAAAAGCCAAAGCCCGAGGGCTTCTGCTCAGGTTACAGGCCCCCTGCCTGAGGATGAAGCCCTTGGGCTTTGTCTTCCCCCCATCTGGGGCACCAGGTTTGGGTGGGCTCAGGCTTCGGTCCCCCATCGTGGGGGTCGTGTAGTAATTTTTGTTGTCAGAAGGAGGTCATGGTGCAATGACATCTGAGAACCCCTAGACTAGATGATCCCAGTGGTCCCTTCTGGCTTTGGAGTCTCTGAATTTATGAAAAGAGAAAGAAGTTGAAAAAACAAACACACACCAACCTCTTCAAATGAAACACACATTTTCATTTCTTTGGAAATTTTCAGTGAAAATTTAAATGATACTTTTGACCAGTCATATTAGAGACCAGACTGCTCAGAAAGTACATGTCCGATGTTACGCCTGCACTCAGCCGAGCAGCAGTGATACTGAATATGAACAGACTCTTTTTCCTTAATGTCATAGACGTGGGGAAAATGCAACATTTTTAGAGACATGACTAGTGTGGCCAAGCAGGCAAAGTACAAGCCTGGGTCTCAGAACCTCGCTTCTATTCCCGGCTCGGTCACTGACCTGCTCTGTGACTTTGGGCAAATTGCTTCACCTCTCTGGGCATTTGTTTCCCCTCTCACGATTTCTCTGTCTTAGATGGTGAGCTCCTCAGGACAGGAACTGACTCTCACTATGTGTGTGTACAGTGCCTAACACAACAGAGTCTGCTGTCTGGTCTCTGGGTGCTACCATGATAGAAATAAAGGAACTATTCATTGTTGACAATAGTTTGGATGCATGCCTAGGTCAGCATTTTTACTGATTGAATGAAAGATTTCCCCAGCCTGGCATGATTCAGATCTCAGTACACTGGTGTAAGTCCCTTACCTTCAGGGGAGTTGCGGGTGATTTACACTGGTCTGAGACCAGAATTACATAATCCCCCCGTCTCTGTGAGCAATGATTGCACAGCTGATTCTCCACTCCATTTCACTAGTTTCACAGTGTGTTTCGTCGAGGTTTCCGATGTTAATCATAATATGCCAAGCAGCCAGCTTTCAAGAGAGGCTTGCACTAATTCTGACACTTTTAAAAATCAAAAGAAATAAAGGCTTCAGCTAGTCTCTTCCGGCATTTAGTTGGTTCTTTACAGACATGTAAATAAAAAGTTTAATATCACCATAAATTCTATGGTGAAACATTCTCTGAAACCAGTTAGACTCTGACATCTGCTTAATGTTTAATTACTTTTTGATAAAGAAAATTGAAAAATTGACAAATAAGTTTAACCCATCAAACATCAGCCCTTTGCAAGCATGTTTATATAACGCTTACATGCCAGTCTCATAATCTTTCTTGCTGCTCTGGCAAAGAAATAGACAAATATTTATATTCCAAGCGCACAACATGGCTTTCATATTGTTTTCATGTTAACTCATTTCAAATGAACTAAGATGGCTCCTAATGTGGTTACAAGAATTTGCCATTAATTTTCACTTAAAATTGGGTCCAGCTTGCTACAGATCTGCGTTGTATTAAAACTAACCATTTGTTTAGAAAATGCAGTGCTTACGGCTGGCTGATTGGCACACGTTCACTTGGTGGGAACATCAGACTCCTATTATATTTAAATGATAATTAAGCTCAGAATATTACCCCTATTTTGGAGTGCTTAATGCACAATATTTTTGTTAATGCTACAGGAAAACAGAAACGCGTTGACTCTTGACAGCATGGGCAATGTATTGCGCTTAGTTGCTCCATCCTCCTCTACTCATTGCTAAAATGCTACTTTACTCCCAGAATCAGTGGGAGGAATATATGACAGGAGAGAGAGATTTCATATTTCCAGAAAAAAATCTAGCTATGATTCTTCATAGTCTCTTTATCATTGAAATGAGATGACCCCGGATGTGTTGCTCTGCTCTTGCACTTGGCACAGGAATGCAAGGGGTGGGCAGCAACAGTGGCTGTAGGTCATCCTATATTCTCTATCCTGCTGGGGGCTTTCCCAGTTCCCAAGTGTAAATCAGAGCCACCTCAGGGCTGCTGTAACTTGCACATCTCTTCCCATGGTCCCTGATGGGCAATGGAAAGCAGAGAATAGCTGGCGTGCTTTAACACTCTGGCTGTGCCCCTTCCCTCTGTCTGTGTGCAGCTCATACCAACATGTTCCCTACTCTTGGGTGAGAGGGGACTGGCACAGAGCTCTTGACTCAGCTGTATGCCAGCTAGAGCTCCCCTCTCTGCTGGAAGTGTTCCCTTGGGGCCATTTCGTCCTCTTTACATTGCCAGACCAGCATAAAGGACCTGGAGGGGCAACAAAACAGCAGCCTCTGTGATCCAGAGGATCTCTG
Organism: Mauremys reevesii; assembly: GCF_016161935.1. NCBI lineage: Eukaryota > Metazoa > Chordata > Testudines > Geoemydidae > Mauremys > Mauremys reevesii. Next base: position 3,279,547 of record NC_052632.1, on the reverse strand, counting down.
TGTGTTAAACACCTGGTCACATTTCAGCCATATCAGGATGGGGACACTGAAGAATTATCTGGACTTGTAGCATGAGGAATGGCTTTTGCTGCAGTGTGACCAGAAATGAAAGGCACAGAGGATGTTTCTCTACTGTACTGTGTACATTTCAAACAAGTGGTGCTTCTTTGTTGTCCCAGGGGAAGGCAGTACGTTCAGCTGGTTCAGAGCAGATCACCAAAAGTGGCCGTAAGCAGTCTGAAACATTACAGTGAATGTGGTAACCTGATAAATCCCTTCCCCTTACAAATTCATTTAATACCCCGTTTTCCTGCCGCGACAGCCTTGTCACCTAGAAAATCAGCATTATTAAGCTGCTTAGCTGGGCTAGCCAGTGACCCTGGGAAGACTCGGATTCTCAGTATCAGGTAACCTCCTCGGGCCCGGAAGAAGTGGGTTGATGAGAACTTTGCAGGACAGCTGCCAACCCAAAGCTCAGTGGCAGCCATTCAAGCACACCCCGGCGCTCTCCCTTTTCAAACAAAAATAAAAACCTTGGCACCCTCCTGCCAGTTGAGAAGCATCTCAGAATTATTTAGCTTCTCCTGAGAAAGTGGAGGCGAAGTGTTATCATGTAACCATCTGCCGATGCGAGTCGTGCCCGGGGAGAATTACAGGGCGCTCCTATCACATTCCTACGTCCCAGCTCAGCGTTGATGGAAGATCAGTTTCTCCGTTGAGTGTTTGTCCATGTGGCTCCCCCTTTTGGCGCCCCACGTCTGGGGCGCATGTGTGCCGGGCAGTGGGATCCACCTGGATAAAACGTCTCAACGAACCACAGTTACTGTGAAGTAAGTAACCATCCTTCTTCTAGGTCTGGCCTGAGCAGCCCAGTTTCCTGCTCATAGGTTTCTGCAGCATAACCTCTGGCAGCGTTACCCCACTCCTGACCACTATGCCTTTGATGTCATAAATGCCACCTTTGCCAATAGGGTGTCAAGGGCCAAGGAATCCGGTAGCTCACGCTTCTCTGCTGAATTGGCTTCTCAGGCCTCAAGCTGAATTAAAGGATTTTCTGGGCTTTGAAGTGTCTGCCTCACCCACGCAGATCACAGGGTAATGTCTGCACTTCGACCTGGGGGTGGGGTTTCCCAGCTCAACCAGATGTTTCTGTGGTAGCTCTGAAACAGTGTGGCCATGGCAGCGCAAGGGGCTAGGCATGCCGAGTGTGTGCCCGTCAGAGATGGGGGCAGCTACCCCATCCCACCACTTGCACGGCTAGCTCTTCCTCTGTTTAGCGTGCTCGCTCGATGAGACTAGAGCGAGCCGGCTGGAAGTGTCGACAAACCCTGTAACACTGGCGCTTTTGACTGCCATTTCAGCAGGTGTTTGGCTGAGGCTGGCAGTGACTCGCCTCACCTTCTTAAAGAACTACTGAAAAATTTTTTGGTCTCAAAAAACACTCCTCCTTCCCAGTGTTGCCAACTCTCATGACTTTATTGTGATATTTGGTGTTTCTTGCAGCCCCTGCTCCTGGAGTCATGTGAATCCAGGAGAAGCTGAGGTTTCAAGTAAAAACAAAAGTAAGTTTCTCGCCCTCATAGTTGCAGAGAAAATCTTGAACATGATCCCTAAAGGCTCAAATGCCAGAAAGCAAATATACCCCCCCAATATTATATATAAAAATAAATCTATTTAAGTGACCCTCATGGTCTAGGGTCTGATTGATGGTTTTTAAATGCTTGAGGCTGGCCATCCTAATGTTTAGAAACTGTCTTGAAAGGCTTTGGGGAGGTTTTAGGTAGCCCCTTATCTGCGGGGAAAGACCTTCTCCCAAAGGCCTTTGCTCCATGCAGCTTTGGTGTTTATTTTATTTCTGATGTATAAAATGGGCCCATGAGCAGAGGCTTTTTCTGCATGTGCAAAATGCAATAGAAAACAGTGGCTGTTCTCACACACACACACGTCAAATAGAACCATACCATCTCCTTATTAGAATCACGTCCCAGGCAAAAGCCACTCTTTATTGCTGCTCTGTGCCTCAGTTTCCCCATCAGTGAAATGGGGATAATGACACGGGCCTCTCTTGTGCAATGTTTTGACATCGCCTGATGAAGTGCTATGTAAAAGCTAAGCATTGCTCGTATTCTCTTATTCCCTTCCACAGGTGCATAACCCAGGCGATAATCTGGCCCCAAGTGATAATGGGCCCGATTCTGGAAAATGATGAGTATGCTGAGAGTTGAGGTTGCTCAACAGCTCCTTGCAGGAGGCACTCAGCATCTTGCAGGATTGTGCTCACTACCACTTTGGCCCAGATCATGGCCTGGGCCATACCCCCGTGGAAAGCAGTAAGCTGCTTCCTTATACCTCGCTTTGCACGTCCCCGTTAAGTGAGCACTGTGCACCTGCTAGTCCTGCTCCAAGTGGGAGGAGCCTTGATCCCTTTTCCGCCAGTCCTGGTCATCACCGACGGGAGGGGAAAAGGACATAGTACTTGGATACTGGTAGTAAATCCCCTGGAGCTAGGAAGGATTTGTGCCGTTATGAAGCATGTTTCATTCCCTGGGGTGCTCTGGGTCGGGGCAGGTATATGCCCCCCAGACATGGAGCAAGTTGGGAATGCGCAGTGTAGCCCTTTCATGTCTAAACATCAAGCTCGTCCTATGTTGCATTCTGGGAATTAAGAGAACTGAGGCAAACGGGCCCATATTAACTCCACCAAGGTAAATTTCATCCCCGTCAATGCAGTTACACCAGGGATAAATTTGGACCATTGCTTTCATGGGGATAAAAAACCCCTCTATTTTACTTACACATTAAATAAAAAGAATAAAATATCAGAAATGCAGAAGATGAACATTTAATAATTCAACGTCTCCTAGTTGTTTCATTACCTTAATATTTGCAAAACTTGCCAGCAGCTCTTGACACCTTTCCCTTCTCACTCTCTGCTCCAATAAAACCCCAAAGGAAGCACAGTATATGCACCTGCCCTCATTATGCTAATCACAACATTGCAAACCTTTGCTTGTAGATGTCCTCACTCTGTGTGATGAGAAAAGAACTATAACGCAATACGTTTGGCCTAGAATAGATGCTGGGTGAAAAAAATACGTAAGGCATGTGAAACCTATTGATCTTCCTCATAGCAGCTTTGAGAATGCTGTTATTAGCTGACAATAAATCTAACAAACTTTATAATTGGGTTACTTCTTTCCTTTGAACTCCCATTGCCAGAGCCATTAGTTAGTACACTGTTGTGATTTATAACTGAGAAGAGGCACAAGCTTGTCAGTTTATCGGTTTTTATTTTAAAAGGTATTTGTTTTCCAGTCTCACAGGAAACTCGGCTTCACCCTGAAGCTTTGTGGTAAGTAGTAATATGTTGGCTTTTTTCTTTCTGCTGAGACTGCCAACCAACGTGCCAATTAGTGCCAGTTGCCGTTGTTTTTATGATGAGGAGACTGTCCAGGGGGAATTGGGCTGAGAACCACCATGCTTGTCTCACCTAAGCCATCAAGCATGCAGCAGATGGCAACAGATCTTTTTCATTACTGAGCTAGACTGGCTGTGAGCCAGCATCAAAGAGGTGAAATTAGAGCTAGCTGGGGAAAAAATGTGAAAAGTTTCCCCTGCTTTTTAATTTGAAAAAACGGTGACCAGCTCTGGAGTTGGTGAAAACATGGGGGTGGGGAGGCTGGAGGCAAAGGGGGTGAGGGTGGGAATGGAATCTTCAGGAAAATGTTGCTGAAATTTTTCATGTTTAGTTTTTGAACTTTGAAAATTCCAAAAAAGTCAACACGCTCTGCTTCTCATGCCCTCCCCCTCCAGGCCTCCCCGCTCGTTTTAACATGATCAGGACAGGACAAATGGAGGCTGTGAAGCAAATTGATATTTAATATGAGGGGTGGATGGTGAGATTGTACTTAAAATGGGGACTACCACTGGAACGATAACAGTTGCATTCTGCAATGCTTGTTGCGCTCTAATTTCAGTGCATTTCTTGTCCGTAAAGCTGAATGTTGCTTCACAAAACTTGATGTACGTCGTTTTTTGACAAGCTACATTGCAGCAAGGCTGTTAACATCCAAGAATAGCTTGAATAGACTGATAAATGCCTTTCCACACATCCTCCTACCTTATTTTCCGAATGTCTGAAGAAGCTGGAAAAAGTAATGAAATTCCCTACAAGCACATCACATAGTTTGTCCCTTTGAGAGGGATTCAGTTGAATAATCTATCTTGAGTGGTGCTTGCTTGCATTGTCTCACAATGCCTCATAAGAAAAGGAATCTCACAAGTTCTTTATCTGTTTAGATGTTGACAGCAGGGAGGTGGATATGGGCCTTGCTGAGTTTCACTTTGAGCCTTTTGGTTCACAAGAACCCAGAACCAACGGCCAAGTGTCATCTGTTTTCTCCATGTGGAACGGTGAGTTTCATCTGGCTTTGTCCAAACAGGGCCCCCATTCTTGCACGGAACCCAAGCTAAGTTTCCTTTAGTAGCCCAATGTAAAAACAGCTTCTGTGGTTGGTCCTGTGTCGTTTTGGGTTTTCTAACTAAAGTGACTAGTAGACACCAAGATGCTGTAGCTACACCTAGCCTCACTGAGCAGGCTGGTGAAATCCTAAAGGGCTGCTTTTGAAAATGGAATACTTCAATATCCTTCCATCACTCCCCAAACTGAAAATCTAGTCCAGGTAGTTCCAGAGGCATCTTTAGTGTGGGGTCCATGACCCTCCTCTGATCTGATCCCAACCACACTTAACAACTCTTTGTCATGGAAATATCTAAATAGGTTTGAGGACTTCATGTTTGGTTCCATCCATAATGCATCATAGTCATAATTCACCCTTCCTTTGCAGGATATGATAATTAGCCATGGGACATGCAAATATTTTCATCACTTGGAGGCTTTAAACCAAGACTGGATGTCCATCTAAAAGAGGTGTTCACAAGTTACTGGGTTCGACAGAGAAATCATGGGGTGAAATTTCCTGGCATGTATTATGCAGGCTCACAAATGGTCTTAAAATCTGTATTGAAACTGGTCTTGGTGATAGATACTGCAGGCTAGCAGGCAGCAAAAACTCTGAGTTTAGGTCATGCCCTGTTCCTCACATTACCTACTCTGCTCCTGCATGTTCTTTCCAATAACTCCTTTCACCTCCAATAACTCTGACAGTCATGGAGAGCCCTCTATAGTACCCCTTCCTCCTACTTCCAGTGTGTTGGTACTTTTCACGGCTCTTCGTTTTTAGGCCACAATAATTGCACATCTAATAAACCAGCTTTCCTTGGGGCTAGCAGCAGGATCATATTTTCCACATTAATTATGATGATTATTTTTATTTGTTAACAGTAATGAATAGTTGCTTCTTGCTATAATAAGCATTGGCTTCGCTCAGCGTTCTGCGTGGGTTGGGCTGGTTCAGTCTCTTTTGTCTGTTAACATCTCTTGAAACCAGCCATTTTCCTCCAGGCTTTTTTCTGTCAGGTCATTGCAAAAAAAAAAAGAAAAAGAAAAAAAAAAAAGAGGCAGCCTACATGAAAGGGTTCAATTTACACAGCCACTCAGAGGATTTTCCCATTGCCTGTGCTGGCAGAATGTGTTTTTTTTTTTTGGGTTTTGTTTTTTATTGTGCGTCAATTACTTTCAAGTGAATGGAAGATATTATGTTATTAAAATCCCACCCTGCCTCTCTAGGTGCTTTTAATTTGTATGTTTAGGTTTAAATTTCTTCAGGAGTGCCAAACCTTATATTTGTTTTCCTCGGGCTATTTTCATTTGGGGTTTTTGGTAACTGTCAAAGCCTGAGACTTAATTGTAGCTCACAAGGTTATCTTTCAAAGTTAACTTATATTTCAGTCATGCGCTGGAGCCAGTCCTTGACTGCCTATCTTTACGATAAGCATAGATTTTGACTCTTGTAATTATCCTTTGCGTTTAAGCTGATTGTATAGACTTTATAACCAGTGTTTGTTTAATTTACCCATAGCGTGTTGTTTGCACAATGGCTCTGTGAGTAAATATGAAACTGATTAAATATCAATGATTGCTCACCAATGCCATTTTCCCAAAGATACATTAAAATAAACAATGCAAGGGGCTCTTTAAGGAAAGTGGTGTGTCTCTCTTGGATGTTTGCATTTATGTGAAAAATAACACCAACGTCCCCTCCAGCGCCACCAGAAAGGTATCTGTTTTTATTGTTTGTCTTAGTAAATACAGCCTGTGGGTGTTCTTTGTGGCGGGTTCAGTGTAACCATGTCACACTCATACAGCATTCCCCTGAAGTCTTGCTCTGTGGCACAGATCAGAGTAACCGTGACACAGAGGTCAGCAGGAATGCTTTCTGAACTTCTTACTCCACAGCTCGTACCGGATGTTTGCAGAGTACTGTGGATGGCACTATTCGAGTGCCAGCAATGTAACAAATCCATAGATTCATAGACTATGGATGGGAACATTGGAATGATTTAGGGCGTCATAGTGTCGTCATTCACTATTCAGGACTTCATGGCGCGGGCAGGGATAGGGCGTGGGTTGCACTATTCAAACCCACTGCAGCTGAAGGAGAAATCTCCACTGGGGGTACTAGTACAGAGCCTATGATACACAGTTAAGCAGTTCTGATTCTATCCAGTAGAGGGCAATATTTGACAGGCTCTTACTGTGCAATAATTGTAGTCCTATAAGATATAGGTTTGGTGTGATGATATATGTTTTAAGTGGGAACTGTGGCACATCTGAGTTTTTCCAGTCATCTTTTTGCATAACAGGGTTCAAAAAAGAACTAGATAAGTTCATGGAGGACAGGTCCATCAATGGCTATTAACCAGGATGAGGTGGGATGGTGTCCCTAGTCTCTGTTTGCCAGAAGCTGGGAATGGGTGACAGGGGATGGATCACTTGATGGTTACCTGTTCTGTTCATTCCCTCTGGGGCACCTGGCACTGGCCACTGTCGGAAGACAGGACACTGGGCTAGATGAACCTTTGGTCTGACCCAGTATGACCATTCTATAGTAGAAAAGGGCTGGAGTCAGATAAGGAAGGTGTTGTTGTTACTAACAGTAGTTCAAAGAAAGAAGGGTTTAAAAGCTGCAGCCAACTTAATGCGCCTGGATTCACCCTTATCTGCAAAATCAAAATATGCTAATTTCTTATCCTTTAGAAGTAATTGGTGTTTGCGGTAACATTAGGTGTTCACGGGAGTTTGAAGATTGTGTATTTTGGTAAATCCCAGCCTTTGGATAAATCCTCAGACTTCAGCAATTTGGATGTGGAGCCTTCAGCACGATACTGCAGGTTATACCTAACAGATGGTTGCTAACCCTCCGTGTTTTGCTGTGCATGCATGTGGAACCTGAGGTTTCACTGTGCATTCATGAGAATGGGCAGACCTGATTTAGGGTGATGTGGAGCCCTCGTTGATGGTCAGAAGCACCTTCCGATGGGGCAGTGTGCCTAAAGGATACAATCCAGGGGCATGCCAGAATGTAACACTCCCCTTGGCTGCTGGGAAAGTGACCCCATTTCCCCTCTGCTCACCCCCTCCTTCTCCAGCCACCTGTCTGCTCTCTTCTCTAGGCCTATCCCCTCCCCCTGCCCTGATCCCTTTTTAAAAGTACACTTCGCCTGGGACAGAGCTGCCTGCCAGCTGCTTGCTGCCAGCTCCTGGCCTCGGTTGTGGCCATAGGCTTCCCTGCCTGCATCAGAAACTGCACAAAGGAGAAGCTGAAGCACCTACATGGGTGCCCATCAGCTTGTGGCAGAGCCAAGCCTGAATAGCTGGTGGGGAGCTGCTGCTGTGAAGGCTGAAGATCCTAGAATGGGGCGAGAGAGGGAGGGAGGCGAACTCTACAGCATCTTTCCCTCTCCTTCAGTCCTCCTCTCTGTGGTGGGCACACGGACTTGCCCCAGAGGGAGTGCAGTGTGCGCCCCCAGAGGCCTGGCCAGGCTGGGGCACCGCTGGTCTCACATCACTCAGCTGTATTGCCATAGATTGCATTGCTAAACCCACCCTGCCCATGCTGCAGCTCCTGAAGCGCACAGAGAGCTGGTGGAGTAATATTCCTGGACAGTTTGTTCCTGTTTTTATTGTCGACTGATAAATCATTGGTGATTATTTTTCTTTTCACTATTGGACCAGCTTTCACCTTGCAGTCTTGTCAGCTCAAGTTTATGATGCTAGCTAGTGTCAGATTGCAATAGTCAGGTTAAAAGGTGTACATATTCCTTCATTGTCTGTTTTTTCTCTATTCTGCTAATGCCAGTAAGCACTTCGTGCTGTAACCTATACATTTCTGTGGGCTTTGCCTGTTAAATGACTTGCTAATGCTCTTGAAGAACCAGGGCTCAAGGGAGGCAGAGAAAGATTTGGTGATTACGCATGTATAGACTAAAGGAAACTTAGATTGTAAGTTTCTCTGGGAGGGACTGTCTTTTTGTTCTGTGTTTATCCCGTGCCTAACACAGCGGGGTCCCAATCCCTGCTTGGAGTCCCTGGGTGCGACCACAATATAAATCATAATAAGATCATAGAGATACCTGCAGTCTTCCTCTGGGCCAGTGCCACAGAAGGTCCTATGTGACCCAAGCTCACAAGGTCGCTGAGGTGGCTGATTATTTTGATCTGGTCTCGTTGATCTGCAGTTGTGTTGAGCTAGTTCTTCACGCTGACACACTGAGAATATTAAAAATAATTGAAGAAAGCTACTGTGGTTTGCTAGCACTAAGAAATAAACCGAAAGGCCTCTCCTAAGGTGCCAGCTGCTCACTTACTGGATGTTTTGCTTTAGTGAATCTGCACAGGGGTTGATGGAAGGGATACAAATTCCTGGTGTCCCTTTTTAATATCAGTTTTAGACAGTTTGGAAAACTATTATGGGGGGCTTATGCACGTCCGATTCCTTGGTCCTACGACGCTAAATGGTCTAATTTAGTTTCCCCTGCCCATGAACGGGTGTTGCCTGATCTCTGTGCCCTGTGTGAGTGAGACAAAGGATGAATATGTCGCTTGCCTGCCCAAGAGTCTTGCCCACATGCTCAGGGTTTAGCTGATCGCCATATTTGGGGTCGGGAAGGAATTTTCCTCCAGGGCAGATTGGCAGAGGCCCTGGAGGTTTTTCGCCTTCCTCTGCAGCGTGGGGCACGGGTCACTTGCTGGAGGATTCTCTGCAGCTTGAGGTCTTCAAACTGCAATTTGGGGACTTCGATAACTCAGACATAGGCTAGGGGTTTGTTATAGAAGTGGATGGGTGGGATTCTGTGGCCTGCATTGTGCAAGAGGTCAGACTAGATGATCATAATGGTCCCTTCTGACCTTAAAGTCTATGAGTCTGAGTCTATAAGAGTGCTCCAAAGTTAGCCAGATACTGGGTCTCTTAAGTCTCCTCCTCCTCCACTGAAATCAACGGGAGTTTGGCTGTCCGCTTCCATGGCAGCAAGATTCCTCCCTAGCTACTTTAATCCCTTGCAGCTTGTACACTAACCAACATTTGAAAAAAGTCCTTTTCCTGGGCATCAGTGCAAACTCTGCAGGGACTTCCCTGAAATTATGAAAAATGTAACAAGATCAGGTGAATGTTCAGTTTGTCGCTCCATGGCTGAGGAAGTTGTTGGACTTTCTCCTGGTTTTATTTATTTTATTTTTTTAAGGGAACAAAAGTGCACAGGTGTGCCCAGCTCTGCCCATCGCTGCATCACGTGTCTCTAACGAAGAGCATGGAGCAGTGAGATGGTGCATGCTGTGACTGGTCACGAGCGCTGCACAAGCAGGCCAACAAACAAATCCATTCATTGCTATTAGTAGGTGCATGAGAACACAGGGGTGGAGCTGAGCTGATGGAGAATCTGGGTTTTATCAGAACAGAATAAGTAAAACCATATAAATGAAAAAAGCCAATTAAAATGCTTAAGGATGTGATTACATTGGGCTGGGAACAGGCTGGGCAACACCTGGTAGGTCATTCTGCCGTCACTAGTATCCATCTCCACAGCTCTGAAACCATACAAGTTACACACAGATAACTGAAACCACAGAGGAGAGAGAGCAGGGTTACGCATACTATTGCCTGCAACTACCTACTGAGACAACGATCTCCTGGGTTCAAAGCCAACCATCTGGTGGAGTCAATGAGAAGAGACAGAACACCTCCAGGGAGCACAAGGGGAACAGCATGACTCATGGGCAGGACTCTCACAAGCCACCGTGAGAAAGGAATGAGAGCAAATTAGGCACTTGCCTATGCCTGTTTGAAATTCTACATGGACACTAGCTTGAGGAACACATGAGAGAATCTTATTGATTTCTCTCTTGCCGGAGGGAGCAGGAGAAAATATATTATATAGACTTGGCTTCCTTGTACCAGGAGAGATTCTCAAAGTCAGGTGTGTTGACGATGCAGGCTTAGAGAAGGCCCATAATGACCAGTCACCTTAATTTTACTTTTAATAGTTGTTACTCAGGTTTTTGTATGCCACAAACTATTCCTGATGAGCAACTCACTGTTCAAAGGGGCAGATGACCTGGTGGAAGGTGCCAGGAATGGCCAAATTCCCACCTTTGTCCATGGTGGACCAGGAGGGACCACAAACAAATTATCCATTCTCAGTAAATGGTCTAAAACAGGGCATAGGGCTGGAAATCTGGAGACTTGGGTTCTAATTCAAACTCTGCCCTGGCTTGGTGTGTAACCTTTGCTGAATCCATTCAGCTCTCCATGTCTTAACTTCCCTATCATTCAACTGGGGTGAGATAATACTTACCCTTTTCTAAGCGCTCTGAGATCGTTTGGCAAAAGATGCTCCCAATTTTACAGCAAGTATCAAAATATTTGGTGTTTAATTTAAAACCCCAGCTCCTGGAATTCCAAGATCGGATGAGAATGTCAGCTTATTTTTTTAATGAAATTTACTAGCCTGCATGTTGGCAGAGAAAAGCTTGTCAGTATTTCCTGAGTGCGTCCTGAAGGCTCAGGAACAAGACGGCAAACGAAAAAGAAACCCAAATGTGTTTTTTAAAAATCTCATTATTTCTAACCAATTTCATTATTGGCGGGGGGGACTGACTCCCTGATTTTTGAGTGTTCAGAGTTAGTAATGCTGAAGTGTTGTTATTATTAGAGGCAGATAATGTACTAAACTAGTTGATTATAACAGTGAGCATCGGCCCAGTAGTAGTTTTTCTGGTTTTGGGGGGACAGTGGGAACAGCATGAGTAAGAGGGGCTCTAAGGGTGCTATTTTTAAAGCAGTGCAAGGAGTTTAGCCCCGCGTTAATGTTAAAGGACGATGGAACTTTGTGACTTTGGCACTCTTCATGTAGACTTTTTGGGTCCTTTTGAACTAGAAATTCCATGTGAAATCAAAGGGATGTGAACTCACATGAACTGAAACTGGAAAAAAATATTTGCACAGACCCCTGGGAACCAAGATTGCTGAGTTGTTCACCCTTCAGTAAGAACTTCTCCCCTGGGATGGTGCTGACCAGGAGAACCTCTTTGGCACCCTCTGGACATTGTTTTTGGGGTAGGTGGGGAAAGGGAGTATTTAGCCATGGAATTGTTATGCCTTTGTTTTGTGTCCTGCACCTTTAAATCTCAATGAACTCTGCCATCTACAGAGGCCATCAGCCATTCTGAGATGCAGAGTTACTGCCGCCTGTTCCCGAGGAGCGCTACACACAGTGCTCTCTCGTAGATACTTCTTGTCGCTATTTATTTGTATTACGATAGTGTCCACTCAGGGATCAGAGCACCCTTGGGCTAGCTGAAACCCACCACTAGGGGAACATGTGGGTGTGTCCCACTCTAATGGCTTGTCTACACTTGAGTCTGCTACGTCTTCCACTTACTAGAGTTGTCCGTTTAAGGGTAGAGGTTTGAGCTTCCAGCACTGTTTGTTCTTTTTCAATTCCTAGTTGTCTTTCACCTGTAATAAAATCTGTATGGGCAGTTTGTTTGTCTCTCTGTGTGTATGAAAACATAAGGGGGAAGTGCCGGATGCCAGATAGTTCACTCCCACTGGAAGGGCTGGATTTTTCTCAGTAGTAGAATTGTTATTTGCCTCTCAGGTTACAGAATCCAGCAGGCTGTGGGACACCCAACAGTTAGGGAAATACAAAGAAGCAGAGCGCTACTCCTGTTCTCAGAAAAGGCCTCAACAAGAAACTGTACGTTTTGAAAGTAGTGTGGGGACAAGTAGCTCTCTGGTCTGTATCCTCAGAAGCACAATCAGGCCACGCTTCTATCCTAGGCATCCGTATTGTGGTGTGTGTCTTGAAAAACCCAGGAATGCCCATGGTTGCAAAATAGACAGTCTTGGAAACTCGTTGGCATTGGAGACCCATAGATCTGATAGTAGAATCAAGCTCTCCCTAGTTTTCAAAAGGCTGAAAACTAAATAAAGTCGTATCATGTGCTTCCCCCCACCCCCTCCCTGGGCACACCCAGCCCTCCAATAATTTGATATAGATGGACATAGACATAAATTTTAAAGAATAAACTTAATTTTATTACAGCCTTCAGAGTGGGCACCGGCAGAACAGCATATCACCATCTTGACAAGAGCGCGTGGTCAGTAACAGCACATCAACAGGACTCTGGTTCTTTGATGTATTATAATAGTACATCTTCAGAACAATGGCATTTTGATGTATTGTATTAGAATATAATCAGAATGATGGTGCTTTGATATATTATGTAAGTACATCATCAGAGTGTTGGTGCCTTGACATATTACCTTAGAATGCTGTCAGGGTGACGGCTCTCTAATGTATTTCAACAATACATCATGGGAGTGCTGGGGTTCTTAGAAGGCACTGTACCGCCAGCTGGCAGGGGCCGTTGTATATGCTGCAGAACATCTTCTGTCTTTTAAACACTTAATCATTTTTTATGAAAGCCAGAGCTTTCTGAATAAAGCATGGGGAAGGGGAAAATATTGCCTGAGCAACCTGCAGGGCCTTAAGTCTGGGTTGACTTGGTGGTGTCAGTTCTGAGCAAAGTGGCTTTTAGCTCATTGAATTAAAAATGCAAATGTTTCCATATTATTGTGGGATTGTATGGAAATCCTGTAGGAGGAAGACAGTATTAATGCAACCTCCGGGAAGTACTGTGAGCCCCAAAACTATGCTGCACAATGTAGGAGATACAAATGATCTTTTGGGACTATGTGTGAAATAGGATTGCTAGGAAGCACTTGGGAGAAAGGGATTGCAAGCCCCCACCTACAGACTCAGCCTTTGAAGTGTCACCTCAGAGAGGTTCTTTTGTCTGCTGCACCCCTGTTACATGAGAACAGTTCACAGACAAATGGTATAAAGGGGTAGCTGACTTACTGATGAGTGCTGAAGAATTGGTAGCTACAGGAAAACCCCTGAATGGGGGTTGAAGGACAGTTCACTGGCCAGACCCTTTGTTGGAGTCAGGGAGTGTTGGCTGGTAAGCTTATTAGTGTGCATGTAGGTTCTTTTCTTGTTTTTAATGTGTTTTCTTTGTAATGCTTTTACCTTAAGAATAAATGTGCATGCTTAGTAAGAGCTGTGTGATAACGTAACTGCGGCAATTATACCATTTACCATCTGTAAGCCAGCCTGATTTACTTTTCTTCTTAGGCTGCCTGACTGGGTTTGGAAGGTCACAGTATAGGCAGGGAACTGTGTAGTGTGGAAATACCCGGTCAGAAGTGGGGAGGGAGACATGTCTTCACCCAAGATGGGCATTGGCTGGGGAGCCATAAGCCTAGCGTATGTGCCCTTGCTAGACCATGGAGGGAGAATACAAGTGCCGTTGCTCTGAACGCTGACACAAAGCAATACCAAAACCAAAAATCATCACGTTTCCCTGAAATAAGGTGAAACCGAAAGTGGAGAATATAAACTTGCAGGGCTAATGGACTTCTGGAGATCTCATACCAAGCCTATAAAATGTATGCCTGATTCTCAAAGTGAATTCAGAATCAGAGAATAAGGAGACAACAAGAAAGACTGCCAAAAAGAATCTGTCTTGGAAGTGGAGCTCGGGGAATAGTGCTCATATTTTCGGAAATTGAAACTCCGACCATGAAATTACCCATCATTTATCATCCCCAACCACCTTACAAAGAAAAGAAGGTTATTAAGCCTTATTGCTTTTTAAATACTTATGATCTCAGCGAAAGGCTATCTCTAATCTGTTTCTTAAATATGTATTTTATGAAAATGTTCACAAGAGCAAGAACATAGTAACGTGGGGATTTATTTTTAAATGTTTGTTTTTATTCAGTTTATGCCAGGGAAACATTGAGGATCGGATATTAAAAACCCATTGTAAATGAGCTAAAACTGAGTAGTTCCTGCCAAAACTGTACCAGCCTTATGACAATGATATCCACCCTAATTCTCTGCAGTATCATCACCATAAGAATAGTTCCATGCACTGTTGTAGCATCTTTCCTCTGGGGAATTTCAAAGAGCTTCACAAATGTTAGTTAATTAAGCCTTGCATTGACCCCACAAGGTAATTAAGGGATATGTTTATAAGGATTACATCTTCCACCACTGAAATGTCCACCATTGGCAAGAGGGTTGGGGGGGAGCTGCATCTGTTTAAAAGCTCAGAGCACACTGGAAGAAGAATAATGTGCAACTGAAGCTACAGAGGAGAACTGAGGTAGATGGAACGCAAATATCCATATTGGAATTTGGCTAAGACACTGGGATGATGCTCTGACTCTTACAAAGAACGCCATGAGATCTTTAATGGCAGGAGTGATCTGAAATTAGGGCCTGTGTCCTTGCTCTAATCTGTCACTCTAATCTGTTTGTATGACCCCATTACTGTAGTGTGAGCACTATATCCAAAAGAAACACCACCACCCCGTCCTTTAACACCGTGCGTGCCCCGTCACCCTGGGTAGTAGTCTCCGTGGGAAGCCATGGTGACTGGAAGTGTGCACTTCCTGAATGATGTCAAGTATCGGGGGGTAGCCATGTTAGTCGGTGTCCACAAAAACAACAAGGAGTCCGGTGGCACCTTAAAGACTAACAGATTTATTTGGACATAAGCTTTCATAGGTAAAAAAACCCACTTTCATGCAAGCATCTGAAGAAGTGGTTTTTTACCCACAAAAGCTTATACCCAAATAAATCTGTTGGTCTTTAAGGTGCCACTGGACTCCTTGTTGTTTTCCTGAATGATGATACCCATAAACTTGTTCCTGTTACTTCCCAGTAACATCCTACAGCATTATTGCTACTCCGTGGATTAGGGGGGGTGGTTCTTTCTCAAACAGACGTTCAGCTGTCGAGCTCTGAGCAGCTGGTGGCAAGTCGCATTCTTTCACCCCCATTTAAAATTGTACCATCCATCCCCCTCGCTGTTTATAATTTTCGCAGGTAAGAGATTATGAATGTCGAGGGCTATTGAACACGGTACGTGTTGTCAGTGGGTCGGCACAAAGCTGTTTAGCGCAGGTGTTTCTGTAATTGTGATGCATTGGGAAAATTCGGTGTTCAATGGCCCTCTCACTTACATTTCCACCTGTGTCATGCAGTGTTCTAGTGTTAGTACATCAGGTTGTAATGTGAAAACATGTCGTCATTCTGGCTGGCTCCAGACCTGCTAATGTTTTTCTAAACTGCCTCTGTTTCTTTATCTAGGCACCATGTTCATCAGCTGCTGCCTTTGTCATTAATCTGCATTTAAAAAAAATTAAAAAGGCAAAAGCTCAATTCGGCAATGTTGGGTTTGGATCTCAGGCTTTTTTGTTTGCTATGTTCTGCCGGTGGAAACCAGAAGGGTGGGAAGTGATTGCCAGGGCAACGGTTTTCTGAGTCCAGATGTCTTCCCAAAATGCACTTACCTGCTTTACTGTGAGACACTAAAGAAGCTCAATCTATGTAGGTTATCTGAGAGAAGGTTAAGAGGTGACTTGCTCATGATCTATAATTTCCCCCCCCGAGGAGAAGATTTCTGATAGTAGAGGATTCTTTAATCAAGCAGACAAAGACTGAACAAGATCCTGTGGCTGGAAACTGAAACTAGATAAATTCGGACTCGAAGTAGGGGACAAATTTCTAAGTTAGAATAATTAGCCATTGGCACAATCTACTTAAGGATGTAGTGACTGGACATCTTTCAATCAAGATGGGATGTCTTTCTAAAAGATCTGCTCTAGCTTATTAGAAAGTTGTGGGCATGATGCAGGAATTGCTTGGTGAAATTCTCTGCTCTGTGCTATGCAGAAGATTGGGTTGGATGATCACAGTAATACCCCCTGGCCTTATCACCTGTGAATCACTCACATGGTTCTGATCTCGGGAGAGGGGCAGGGTTACTTTGACTTTCTTCTGTTTACTTGGGATGATGAAATATTGGAACCAAAAATTTTCAAGCAATGGAATGAGTGTGTCTCAGAAGATCACTGCTAGCTACTGTAGATGCCTGTACGGGACCAGCCTACTATAAAACATGCTCATAAAGACCCTTTCCTCTTTCTCTACATCTGTATTGTGGAGTATCTCATTAGGGAGGGAAGTGCAGTAACACGGAGTCCCCTGAGACCCACAAAAGAGGAGGAAGAGACAGTCATGACTGGGACATCATGGGGTAAATGGTGACCAGAGCACAAACAGCCGAGTTTGGATCTGCCCCATAGCCTCCAGGGGCTCTGGATCTGCCATTGCAGCCTGGGCCCATCTCCGAGTAAGAGTGCTCTGCACTTAAACATTGTGTGTGCTCTGGAAGCCTTTTAAAAGTGATCTTCATGTTCTCTCTCACCAGCAGCTCCATTCATTTCACTGCGCGCACTGGGTTCAGATACGAGGATAAGTTTCCAAACAGCATTGGTCCAGTCTGCAATTTTTCTGTAGCGGATCCCCAGCTTTGATCTCCCACGAAGCTTCTGGGCATCCACCCAAGCCATGGCAGATGTGGATACGTGCTGCACAAGGGGAAATTTAAAGGCTCTCCAGAGTGTGCCCAGAACAGACCGCGGAACACAGAACTACTCAGTGCCCGATTGACAAATACGAAGGAGCATCACAGCCATGCACGCTGCTAGTCTGATGCAATTATCTGGCTTGATCACCTAAATGCAAAATTATAGCTGTTTGTCTACGTCCACATCAGCCATATGAAGAAGATATGGCATTAATACAACCTGCAGCCACTCGGAACTTACCTCAAAATTGGCCACCCCTCGTGTATATGCCAGTTAGATTTAGTGTATCCGAATCCCCGGCTTTTCCTCATATTGTCTTTGTGCTTATTCAGGAGGCAGCTTTCCACAAGAACACCATCCTGTGTCTGGTTTGCTTTCATTCAGTGCACAAGGATCACCTTTGCTTCCACAAGCTCCGCTTTAGAGGGTTAGTTGTACATCAGAAACATCACGCTTGAAAGGAAACATTAGCGTTTACCTGCTAATGGTCAACCACAAAAAATCCCCCCACCCATGAATGATATGGGGACATAAATTATCTAGAACTGGCAAGAAATGAAAGTGTTGCATGGTCCCTTGACAGCAATGGGATGAATAACTGATGATGATTAGTTAAATCATAACATTGCTCATGCCATGCATAAATGATGAGCCAACTGCTTGCGATGCCCTGATGAGATGCAGCATTCTTAGCTTTCTATCATTCCTACTTTGTAGCCCCAAAGAAACTACCACATTTCTGCATTTTTGTGTTATCTGGCACATCAAGCAATGCGACAATGAATATATATTGACCTTATTATAGCAGCCGGCTGCTTGTGCCAGAAGCAACCAAGCATACTTTGCACAAATTAAAGCTGTCAGCATGTAATTTATGGTTCATTGCAAAAGAGGAACAGAACTCTGAGGGGAACATTGTGGTTTGGGAAGCAGGTAGGTAGGCAGATGAATTGCATGATAAAATATCTTGCTAATGATGTGATGTTAAAGCTGAAGTGTCATTTTCATTCTGTTTTGCACATTTTTTAGTTACACCTCGCTCAAGATGATTTTTCCCCTCTCCACAGTTTTTTCATTCCAAAAGCTAAATTATTGGTTATACCTGAAAAGGATGAAGTAGGTATGATAATTTATGGCTAGACAGCAGTTGTCTGAAGACAATGCGGTGTCATTGTAAGAGGTGTTAGAACCCCATAATATAAAGTCATTTTACTAACACAGCTAACTGGCTTGACATCTAGTGGGGAGTGTGTGTGTGTGTGATGAAAGTTTTTACTCTTTATCAGAACAGAGAATAGATTTAGGAAAAAAAATAATCTCTCTGTGAGCACTCAGTCCTGTTGACACACACAGCACAAAATTGTACATCAAAACTAAGTCAGACATCACAAATAACAGACTCCATGCCTGCCAGCTGGTAAGATATTTTCAGTTTCATAGATGCTGGAAATCTTTCTTGCCATTTTGCTTCCAAATCATTCTGCTGGGGGTGGAGGGGAGATAATTCAGAGAATGAAGTGGGGGAGATTTGTGCACATAGTATTATGTCATATTCGCTAGTGGTCGGAGTTAAGCAATTTCAGTGCTGGGATTGACTCACCACAGGCTTGGGGGAAGTCACGCCAAACCTGCCTTGAGGCCTGAGCAAAGAGAGCAGAAAGGGGGCTCTAGAAAACAGGGATTCACACTCTGCCTAGCCAGAAAACCCTTCTTAGCCCAATAAGTAAATTGTAAAATAATTCCCTTTTGAAACGAAATGTCAGAGCGATGTAAATGCACACTGAGTAGCAGCGCTGACTCGCCCAGTAAAGCATTGGTTTTAGGCTCTGGGCATGGCAGTATCAACCCTGACAGACTTCAAGGTTTAGAAATTTGTTTTTATTCCACATTGGAAGAAACCCCAAACCATCTAAGCATTTATGTAAAGTGGGATTGTGCTGAGACCTCGGTTTGAGGATTGAAATAGTCAGTCAGGTTTTTGATTAGGATGGTTTCTCTCTCTCACCAGAGAGTCCACCTTGGACCTCAGAAACCTTCCCATCAAAATTCATACGCCTCCTCAAAACAGTTCAGTTTCTGTGAAAGATGCTTAGAGTCATAGACTTTAAGGTCAGAAGGGACCATTATGATCATCTAGTCTGACCTCCTGCACAACGCAGGCAACAGAATCTCACCCATCCACTCCTGTAATAAACCCCTAACCTATGTCTGAGCTATTGAAGTCCTCAAATCGTGGTTTAAAGACTTCAAGGTGCAGAGAATCCTCCAGCAAGTGACCCATGCCCCACGCTGCAGGGGAAGGCGAAAAACCTCCAGGGCCTCTGCCAATCTGCCCTGGAGGAAAATTCCTTCCTGACCCCAAATATGACGATCAGTTAAACCCTGAGCATGTGGGCAAGATGTTTCTATCAGCTCTGATTACCGCTGCCTTGTGGAAGCAGTTTCCCAACATGGGAGGGAAAAGAGTCATATGCAAACTAATCCTGCTGAGTCCAGTTCAGTCCTTAGGGATGAAAGTGTGTTTCCCTGCTCCCCCCCCCGGTCGTGGTTTCGAGCCTGCAACTGAACGCGTGTGAGTTGACCCCTGTGCTAACACAGAGCCTCAGTGAAATCAACAGGGAGGTCTGCACAGGTCAGCCAATGCGGATCCAATTGCAGGATTGGGGCCTATCTGTGTAGCCTGTACAAATGGCTTTCAAATGCCAAATCTGCTTAATCAGCTTCACTATCTGCTGGTGGGACTGTTCCCGCCTTTCCTTTCTGCTGCTGCTCCTCCTTGTCCACTATTTATATAGTGCCATAGGTCAGCACTGGGAAAGTCTACTCTTCCATTGGCCTGTGGAAAGTCATTTTTTTAATGGGCAAGTAAAATATCACTGTTTCCCCAAATTGTCCTCTTTATGGCAAGGGCAGCAGGTGACATTTCCATGAAGACTTTCTGAGGCACTTTGTAACATGACTTCAGGGAGGTGGGGGACTGAGGAACAGAGAGCTGGGCTTGATGGCTAGGGAGAGGAAGGGGGAGGGGCATGGGAGTTTGTGGCGAGAGAAGCTGTGAGGGATGGTGGGGTTTGCTGCTGCATCTTCAAAGAGAGTTATGGGTAAAGGTTGGTTCCGATGGGGCTCAGTACCAGAAGCGAGGCACAAAATGATTATAAACCTTTGTCCGTGTTCGTGGTCTGGGTGGAGACATCCTGGATACACTGGGGAGAGAGAATTTTAAAATTCCATGCGCACACGGTCTGGAGCAAGGAGTGTGCACAAAAACCTATCTCATGTGGTGATCTCCCTCTGCCCTTGGGCTCCCCTTTGATTTCTCTGGCGCCCCCATATCTCATTATCACTTGTGCCATCTTCATACAGGGCCCAACTCGACCCTGACTCACGGTCAGTCGTGCTAATGCTCCCGAGACCTCCCCGCGAGGTCAGAGTTACGCTGGAAAAGTCCTTCAGAACGCATGACAGGCTGACAGGCTATCTCTGGAGGTGAAATACCAGCCTGGCTTTCACTGATCTTGGTGATTTACTCACTGACATGCTCTCCCGGCTCTGCTCCATTCCTGCCTCACAGGGGTGCACATTTATTTGACATACAGAAAGAAGCTTGGGAAATGCTTTCTCTGTCAAGGCCTGTTCAATAAAGGATGATGTGGAGGTGAGGGGGCAGAGACAAATGAAGGGGAAACGGTGTCAGTACAAGTCTTGGGAGACAATGTTGTGATATGAAGGAGGGTGGGCTGATGTCAGCACATTTTAACGGAGGTGACATTGCAATGGGAGGAAAGGCAAAATGAGAAGTCAGTGGAGATGACAGGAGAGAACAAGGAGATCTAGAGAGGGCTGGCTCCACCAATTTTGTGTGCCGGAGGAGAGCTCAAATGGCTGATAGTTTTAAACAAAGCCACTTTCGATTCAAGTGAGATGAATTCAGTATTGGGTAGAAACTTCCTAACAGTGAGCTCTGCTAGACTGGGTTGCTTTCCCCAAAGAGATGGAAGAAGCCACAACACGTGGTGACGTTTAAAACTAGACTGGCAGAACCTCTGGAATAGAAACTGTCAGGAAGAATCATGCAGCGACCGGGGGAATGGGATGGGGTGATGTGATAGGTCACTTCCACCTAGGGCTGCCAACCCTCCTGATTTTGCCAGGAGATTTTAGGTGCTAAAAGTCAAGCGGTACAGCAGGGCTAACACAGGCTCCCTGCCTGCCCTGGCCACGCGCTGCTCCTAGAAGCGGCTGGCATGTACCTGTGGCCCCTGTAGGGGGCGGAGTTCTCCGCACACTGCCCCTGCCTCAAGCACTGACTCCACAGCTCCTATTGGCTGGCAACTGTGCCCAATGGGGGCTGTGGGGTGGAGCCTGCAGGCAGGGGCTGCACATGGAGACCCCGAACACCCACCCCCCAGGAGCCGCTGCTAGAGGGATGTGCTGGTCACTTTCGGGAGCCACCCGAGGTAAACGCTGCCCACCTCCTGCACCCCAAACCCCTGCCCCAGCCCAGAGCCTGCACCCAAACTTCCTCCCAGAGCCTGCACCTCATGCCCCCTCCTGCACCCAATCTCCCTTCCAGAGCCTGCACCCCCTCCTGCACCCCAATCCTCTGCCCCAGGCTCAGCCCAAAGCCCCCTCCCACACTCCAAACCCCTGGCCCCACTCCCCAGGCCAGAGCCTGCACCCCCAACCCCCTGCCCCAGCCTGGTGAAAGTGAGCGAGGGTGGGGGAGAGCGAGTGATGGAGAGAGGGAGGGGAGCTGGAGTGAGCGGGGGTGGGGCCTCGGAGAAGGGGCATGACAGAGGCGTGGCCTTGGGGAAGGGGCAGGGGAATAGTATTTAGGCTTGTGCAATAAACAGTTGGCAACTCTACTTCCACCTCTGGGATGTTGTTAAGTAACAATTTCACCACCCACAGCACATACTGTGCTCTTCCCCGGCAGAGAACTCGCATCTCAGTCCCATGCAAGAATCCAGCGTTCCGTTCTGACCTTCTTCCTCAATGAGACTAACTTTAACAGGCTTCCCTCGATCGTTTCCACGGGTATCCTAGCATGATGTACAGGCAGGAGGTGCAAATCAGTTCTGCTTAATCATGCTGTTTGAGGGAATCATCGAGTGCGTTGTGAGCGTGCCTGCAAGCCGTGGACAAAGGCAGCAGGGGAAACGGGGAAACTTGGTTAAATACTCGCTGGATGGCCGTGACTGTAATAAAGACAGACATGTTCTTTGGCATAATTAAAATGACACACTTCTGCTTTCTTGAGCGCAATACGTCGTATGTCGCTAGAACAGTTCCGAGGGTGGCACTAATGGGTTAGATTAATAGAAACAAACTGCTCTAATGTTAGGCTGCCCCCTAGATGTTGGATGTCGGATTGTATGAATTTCTGGGCCTTTGCACAATCCAGGCGGGGATAGCAAGCGCTGATCTATGAACACCCTTACTCTTGCCAGCACCGCTTTTCCTTTTCAAAGGCTTTAGTTACTTACTGTGTATGAGTTCGGTACTGATTGGCTTGGCCTCTTTGTCATCACAGGACATTCGGCCACCTCTGTAATTGATATTAATTACATGAGATTTGCACTTGGAACTTGTGCTTGTTACACTGGTTGCTATTAATCACTGCTTCTCAGAGGTGTTTAAGCCTGATATGTGTATGGCCATGTTCTACTCTCATGTTCACTATGTATTTGTTTTATTGTGTGTATGTCAAGCATACAGACACACGTACATGGAGTCAGCTGGAGTCGCTTCTGGGGTTTTGCAGTGTCTGAGGTGTCCAATGTACTTTGAGGTACCCTGCGAGCTCCAATATTTGGGGATGGGCACACTCTTCTGAGGATGGTGGAAGGGAAAGTCCAGCCCCCGTGTTCCCTGCAGGAGCTGCCTTGCAATGCAGCATTCTACTTGCATAGTTTGGCAAGGGGAGGGGGAGTTTTTCTACATCGGGGAGTCTAACAGGCAAGACATCTTCTCAAGGCTCCTGTGTGCTACCGGTTCCCCTCCCCTGAGGATCCTGCACTGCTGGAAGGACTTCACTGTGTGAGCCGGCGTGGGGGACCCTGTGGTGAGATGGTGCAGAGAGAGGGCTCTTCACTGAAGCCACAGAGGACAACAGCAGAGCTGCGTGAACACTGGAGAGACCCCGCCACCTACCCACTACGGAAAGCTGAAACCCCTGTAGCTGGGGCAGGTGGTACCACCTTGAGGCAGGAGTAGGCAGCACTTCCCAAGGGACTGGAGACAGTCCTCCCCGCATGGACCTCAGGATTCTGGGACGGCGCCACCCCCGACACCAAGCTTCGAGTGGGGTATAGTGGAAGGAGGAGCGAGGGGTAAAGGACACTTGTCTAGTGTGTAATATCTTTTATTGGACCCACTTCTGTTGGTGAGAGAGACGAGCTTTCGAGCTGCACAGAGCTCTTCTTTCAAAGCTTGTCTCTCACCAACAGAAGTGGATCCAATAAAAGGTATTACCTCACCCCCCTCGCCTCTCTAATGTCCTGGCACTAACACAGCGACAGGGGCACTGCATACTTGGCCATTGGCCATTCACACTGGTGGGAGGGGAACAGAGTTGACGGGTGTGCTGGGGGAGTGTTTTCCTTATTCTGCTAGCTATTCTGTTGCTATGTTCCTTTTCCCCCAGTCAAGATTTCCATGTTTCATACACAGCCTCAGTGCTTGCTGCACAGTGTTTGTGTGTCTGTCCCCTTGATGTTTGTAACACACACCCTGGGCTATTCCTTGTGTGCACCCTGTCAGCCGTGCTCTCACACACACACACACACACACACACACACACACACACACACCTCGCTGTACCTCATTGGGGAGCACGCTTACTCCTCTCCCTCCATCTCTCAATGGTTCACTCCCTCTGCTGCTAGTCTCGCCCAGTAACTCTGTTTTTCAAATCTGCTTCCCAGGAGGCTGCTGGGATGGAGGACGCTCTGTGACTGACTTTAGGGTTTTAGGGCTTTTCTCCATTCATAGCCTTCCCTGCAGCCAGATACAGCCTGGCTCCAGCCCCACAAGCTGGGGCTGTATTGAGTGCAGGTGACTCCGGCAGACCTAGGTAGACAATGAACCTCTTTCAGTGAAGGCTTTGTGTTTGTCCCCAGGACTGGACACGTGCCTGGGGTCGTTATGAGCCCCTTTTGACCAGCGGGGTGGGGTTGAGTTCTGTAATTATAGTGACTTCCTGTATTATCAGAAGGCAAAACTGACTCCTGATTCACAGGGCATGTGGCTGTCCAACACGCACGGTGCACCAGGAAGGTGTGTGCTTCTGCCTTGTAAGCAGGTCTGAGTCCATTAATCAGTTGTCATGACCATGAATGCCAATAAACTGGGCAGAGCTTGTCTAGGGAATGAGGTAATGGGTTTGTTGGAACCCTCACCCGTCTTCAAATTCAGGGAGTATGAGCTGGTCTGGACAAAAGACACAAATTCACCAACCTGGTATGAACTGAAATTGGAAGGGTTTGCACAGCTCTAGGTTAAATATATTTTTAAGAAAGCACATGCTTCTGTCACTCCACCCTGGAGTGGGAATTAGATCGAAAGGTTCTTTATTTTACTTTAAACACCTTGTAGTTAATCAGAACATGGTATTGCACTCGATTCCGATAGAGCAAAGATTGTTGATGGCTTCATGTCGCCTATTAAAATAGGTGCATGTAGGTGCCATGGTGGGTGGTGCAGGCCTTGGCTATATATCTTCTAGTTTTCTTCTTCACTGCTATTTAAAGCTATTGATTTCCCACCAACTTTGCAAGCTAAAGATCAGTAGCAAAGTTCTGCCTGACCCATCACCATCAAAAACACATTGTCGGCCAAACTAGTGCTAACAGCTGTGAATGTGAATTTAGATACTAAACAATGTGAAATGGCAAGAGCCTCATCACTGCATTGCTAGCACTGCTCTCGTAACTCAGCTCTGCCCAGTGAGAACTGTGGCAGCGTTCACAATCTGTTAGTTAAATTATTCCAGCAAAAGCAGGCCTTGATGGCATGCTGGATTTGGTAAGTTGAGGATGTGGCCGACGAGGGTGAAGGCTTGTGGTTTTGGTGGCTAATTAGCAAGCTCTTAAGACTTGTGATTTAGTAACTGTATGTTTAAGAGCTGGTTTAGCTATGAGTGTAGTTGTTTTGACTCTCACTTTTACCTTTTGAATACTACCAGTGTGATTTACATTAATTTCTTGTTCTGATATAACGATGTCCTTGCATTTGATTATGTTGTGCTGATAACCTACTATCTCCATTCTGAGAGGACTTTTGGCCTTCAAATGAGCTATCTCATGGAATGTACAATAGATGGAACAAAACCTCATCTAATGAATGAGTCCTGGATTTGTCAATGCTTTTGTCAACTTCTCACTTGTGAAATGTGGGCAAGTGTTCATTTTATAGATATTTCTAAATATGGGGATAGGGTGAGGGAAAGGGAAAAGTGAGGCTATGGCAGAAATAAGCAAGTCGCAAGAACTGTTGAATGAATAGCTTAGGAGCTGACAGCTGTACCTGTACTTACACGTCTGATAACTCATGCCAATGCTGTCTCTGCCAGCGTTAAAGATGTAATCTTTGTTCTGGAGCATTGTTCATCACAGAGGCTCTTTTTCAGTACCAGTCATGCATGTCTTTATGTTCCGCTTCTGTAATGTGACCAGCGAGTGTATTTTAGGTACCAGAATCCAGGCAGCAGACTTAGCAGCTCATAGATGTGTAATTTAGCCATCAGGAGCCATGCCACCTGTTCAAGGCAGGATGAAGAGTTGGGGAGCTCCACTGAGGAGTTCAACTAGCAAAATGTGTACGGGAGGAGGAAGGTGAACCATGAAATTTAATGCTTCAACTGCGAAGTGTAACTGGCATTAAAAGAGAATTCAGTGTTCATGAAAGGAGTCCCGTGGCAGCACTGGCCTCTTCTGTCCACAAAGCCAGGTACAGTATAGCAGGATAAGCGTCTTTCCGGCTGACGTATCTCAGCCCTGCCCAAAGAGACAGGCAGCCACTACAGCTGGTCATCACCGGGAAAACAAGCTGTGTTGTTAACATGTATTAACTAACTTGTGTTCCAGTCCTAGTGTAGACACAGGTAAATTGTAGCTTTAATGAGTTAGCTGGCTTAGGCTTCTTGCTAGGGTTTACCTCAGGCAGGTAACGTGCATTAAAATTTCCACTGCCTTGCCTACCCTAGGATTTTAACATGAGTTAAAAAGATACCCATCTCCTCGTGTAGACAAGACCCAGTTCAGCCTGCCTGCCTCTGCTCGCAGTGCCAAGGAGGGCCCTGGTTGCGATGCTGGTTTGGAAACCAGCTGATAACTGACAAAAAAGCATCCTCATATTTAACATAGTAGCCTTTCCCCCTGGTGTGCTGGGATTGGAATCTCTCCATACACTTATCATTCCTGTCGGTACCGTGTGTTTAGGCTTATGCAGGTTGGAAAATGAAATGCTCTGACAATGAAGGGACAGCGCTTTTCATTACACAGATTCCTCCTGCACTCTGTTGTTTTCTTCTGTTCTACACCTTGAGAGCTGTGTCCTATAGGTGATACATCCAACATGCTGATGTTTTGGTGCAATTACAGTGTTCGGGTAGAAAGCAGCTTCTCTGACATCTGAAAACAACAAAAACAGAAACTCAACAACAACGTCCTAAAACTTACAATTGAATTTTTATCATCCGATGTTGAACTGGGGCTAAATTTGTTTACGCTGAGGAGGACTGACAGGCTGGAGAAGAGAGAAGTGCATTCCATTTTCAGCTCCCTAAAGATAAGATGGAAAAGAAGTTTCATGGTGGATTAGCACCCTTGAGGTACTTTAAGCTGTCACTTACAATATGCAAGATCCACTGCTTGATCTCAGCGATATATTAGGCATGTTATAAGTTCCCTGTCACAAATCTGTGATACTCCACAAATCAACTCCTAAAACGCCCAAAGTCACCTGGCAGTTAAACTAGATTGTGTATTTTATAACACTGAGTTGCAAAAGCTGCAGTTTAAAATTTGACCCCCAGCCTGACACCATCCCCCCCCTTCAGGGGTTTATTAATAGCAAGAATAAAAGTTTGTGGTTCTCTCTTCTGTGGACACTTGAGAGGGGTTTAAAATGACCTCAGTGTGAAGCAACTTTATTTTCGACTGCCTCCTGATTTATGCTGGGAATCTGCTATGTGATTAGCACCTATCATCAATATCCATGCAGTGTGGGCTGGCCGTTGCAGTGTGGAACGAAGAAACCCTGCGAAGCAAATAGCTACAAATTTCCCTGAGAGCCCTGGTTCGATTACAGGGCGGCAGCTGTCAAAATACCGGTTATTACAGGCATGGGGTGCCATGAATAGCTAAAAGGAAACGAACCTAGGCAGCAGTAAACACCGAGTGTGATGTTAACACCCACACTGCTCCTTTCCCTTTGCAAGGGCACTTAGAGACCGTTTATTTATGGCAACCTGGGTTTCCTATGGGATGGAGTCTGTACTTACTGTATCTGATTATACCGACTGGATCGTATTTACCAAGTTTATTAGAAAAAAAGAAATGAATGTGTTAGCGGTAGTACTTTTCCTCTCAATATGAATGCAGTAACAGTTGTCAGCAGTTTTTAATGACGTTTTTAATTCTCTGATACATGCAGAAACTTGTTTCTTTTTATAAAAGAAAATTTACAGGTAAAATGAAGTACCTGACCCGTCTGCATTTGCCCAAGGATGCCTGTGACTTCCAACAGGCTAACTGAACTACAGTCAAGTTTAGAAAAATTACTATGTAGAAACATAGACTTAGTAAACTATGTAGAAACTTCTTAGCTGTCGCTCGAGCTCAGTGGAAAATTTCCAGAAATGTTCATTCATGTTTTGAAACAAATTAAGTTCAGCTGTGTTTACACCCCATTTGTATTTGTTTTTCCCAAATATTCTAGTGAATGAAGCAAATATCAGAGAATAATTGCAGAAAACAAATTATGAATGAGTAAATTGGAGCATTCGCACAGAAAACATGAGTCTTGAGTTATGTTCATCCAGTCAGGGAACAGTAACATACCATGTGACCTAGCTCTCCAATCAAAGCTAAGCAAATTCAACTAGACTTTCTTATGATGAATACTCACAATGAGCTGCTCACATAATCAAATACCAAGAATCATTCACAAAAGCCATATAGCAAATAACTTTGAAAAACTGATAAATGTGAGAAAAATTACAGTCTGCACATTTGCAAAGAGAATGAGGTGAAATTCACCAATTTTTTTGTTAGAAAGTATTTTCCCAGCTCCACTTAACATATCTGCCTCTCGTAATCTTCAGATCATATCTGCTTGGTGTACTAATTGTTTTTATCATTATAATTAGAATGTCAGAACTAGTACAATGGGACAATGGTGGAGAGTCTATTCTGCCTCATACATCATCATCAATATTTTCAGTTGACTTCTGGCGCTAATAGAATCTTTGTTTCTGTGGCAGTGATGTAAGAGGCAGACAGGAAGCAATCACATTTTTCAAATCTTAGGCTGTGGAGGCAGTACTGGCAGTTGCAGGATAGGCAGAAGGAAAACAACTTGTAATGGAGCCAAATTTGCCATTTTTTCTAGGAAACTTTCTGGTTTATAATTACACTGTAGGTTCCAGAGTCTGCAATTTTCTGAACTATACAACTAGCAGTGGTTATTTACATCACTTCAGTGCTTCAGTTTGACATCTAAGACCCCGTGGGTCACAGCTAGATTGTGACAGGCAAATTACATGATCTCTCTGGACAACTCTCTAGAATAGAGCTGGTGGAAACATATTTTGTTGGAACAGTTTTGCATCAGAAAATACATTTTCCTCTAAACTGAAATGTTTCGTAGGAAAGTGTTGCTTATGACAAAATTTTCCAATGGTTAAAAAACTTAATGAATCATTCTGACTTTCCCATTTCATTTAATTAATGTCTATGTTTCCTTCTGATAAAAGTAAAACCATTTTGTTTTGATGTCGTCGTTCTGATTAATTTATTTAGACTTTTATATTAATGTATAAATAATATTTATTTATATTTAGAGTGACCAGATGTCCCATTTTCAATGGGACAGTCCCGTTTTTTGGGCCTTTTTCTTACATAGGCGCCTATTACCCCCGACCCCCTGTCCCATTTTTTCACACTTGCTATCTGGTCACCCTATTTATATTGTATATAATAGAGCTGGTTGGAACATCTTTGACTAATGTATTTTCATTGAAATATGCTGTTTTGGCAACACTGAAATGTTTAGTGGAGACATTGATTTTGACAAAGTTTTCTGGGGGAAGATTGCTAAGGTCCAGGGCTCTTTAGTCACCTGTGATGAGAGAGAGAAGAGAAGCGGTGCGTAAGCTTGAAAGCTTCTCTCTTTCACCAACAGAAGTTGGTCCAATAAAAGATATTGCCTCCCCCGCCTTGTCTCTCAGAGAGTGAGTGAGAGAGACTCAAATTGAAAACTCGAAAAGGTGCAACAAAATAGAAATGTTGCCCTGCGCCAATTCTGACATGTATGTAGGATGTTATGTTATAAAATGTTGACTTTATTGAACCAAATCACTTTCACCTTGACAAAATGTTTTGATGGTTCAGAATCTAAACATTTGGGAATATATGTTCTATGGGAAATTTCACAATTTTGCCTTTTCAGTCTTATTTGGAATGAAAACAAAGTATGAAATCTCTATGAAATGGAAATTCCACTTTCTGACCAGCTCTGCTACATTATGACATAGTGTGAGGAAATGGCCATGGTTTGCTGAATCGCTCTGGCCTGAAACTAAATGAATCTGTTTCATTGAGGAGTGAGAGGCAGTATTGTCTAGTGGCCAACCATGGGCCTGGGAGCCAGGGATTCCTAAATGTTAATTCCACCTCTGATGTTGAGTCGCTCTGTGACTATTGACAAGTTCTCTTCCGTTGGAGACTCTCCAGGCATTAATTGGATATTTATGAGTTAAACCTTGCTGCAAAACATCTGTTGCAGATAAAGAAACTGGTTTGGGGCAGATGAACTTAAGAGAAATGTTACCAGAGAAAATTTAGTTTTGCAACATGCTGCGTTCTCCAGAATAGGTACACACGTGATTTAATTTCTCTGTAGTTAGTCTGTCAGGGAAGGGATGGAGGGAAGTTCCTTGCCCATTATTTGCTTTGTCACTTTTCAGCTACCTGCTCTGATGCTTTGGAAGAGGAAATGGAAATCATATATTTGGAATGCAGCAGATTGGGCCAAATGGCATTCAGCCCCACCCCATCTCCAAAAAAGTCTGGAACCCCCCTTAAAGGGCTTTCCCCATCCTTCACAGGTTGTACAGCTGCATTACCAGGTCGGAAGGTTGTTGTGGAGGAGTTGTCTTCCATACAAGGGCTTTCAGATCATTCCTCTGGTGCGAAGCCTTTTGGGAAGTGCCGTTTCTTTGTGAATGTGAAGGAAAAAGGCCCTGAATACTTATCTTGTGATTTGACTAGGAGATTTATGTCAAATGTTGCCCATCACTCATCAGGACTGTGACCTGTTCAGGAGTCTTACTCTGCTGCGTATGGCGTTCTTGAGTTGACTTTAATTTGTCTCTTGCCTTCCGAAATGGAGGCGTGCTCCATTGATGATCTCTCCTATCGCACTGGGTTATTTGTCAGGTTTCAGTTTCTCTCAGCTTCCCTTTTAAAATAATTAAAGTGTCAACTCCAGTTCACGGGCTGGTCAACATTTTAATTCCTCCTTAACTTTATAAGGCAATTTCATGAATTATACAGTGTGGTAACAGAAGGAGCTAAATAAAGATGCAACACTAGCTGTGTTTAATAAATATACCCTTGCTATCCATGGAAGCTATTTGCAAGTCAAAAATATGGCACACGATGATCTAGCTGTCAGTTGCAAATTTTTGAAATTACGGCTGGGTCAGCAGCACTATTTTATGCTAAATCTCATAAACTAAAAATAAAGGCAGAGGCAGTAGTGGGAGCTACCGAGCAGTGACGGCTTTTCAAAAGGTTCTGTGTCTGGGGCAACCTAACAACCATTTCTAAACGAGCAAACTCGTATTCCCTTTCCAGATAAGTGCTTAACCACCTCTGAGGAAATCAGCAGCCACATTTACTAGAAGTCCTGAAGCATTCATAATAAAGGTGAAGCTCACGTAGGTCCCAATCCGGTGAGTACTGAGCAACCTCACCTTCCCTGGACGCTAGTCGGAGTTGAAAAAAGGAGAGAAGCAGGGGACAGACCAAGTGAAGTTGTATGAAAGTCTGTGTCTTCAAAGAGTGGAACTGTGCAGAGGGCCAGCTCATGGTCTGTGCACCACTTACATCCAACGTTGCTTGTCAGAGGGGGGTTGAAATGTTGGCCGAGCTATTTGCTGAGGGTTGAATTTCTCTCCAGGGAAATTCCTGCCAGCCTCCTGCTTTACTGTACACTGGATAGTCTGAGTGTGAATGTCAGGGCTGATGGTCCTGAGTACAAGTGACATATTGATGATGTACTTTAAAGGAAACCAAACTGCAAACCATTATCTGTTGTAATTAGTATATTACAGCACTCTGTTAAAAGCAGTAGAAGCCTCGCAAGAGGAAACACACCGCCAGAGGAAATGCTCTTTGCTCTCATTAGGATGGCCCCTGTTGGCCAAAATCGATGGTTCTTGCTGGACAAGAAAATGTTTTTAAGGCAACGCTTCAATTCTGCCCTGTTCTTTGGCTATTCCTTCCAATACTGATGCACATCAAGCCTCTACAAAGCCGGCTTACTGCAGTGCTGGGATACTTGTGGGTTCAGTGTAGCATTTACTGGGTGAAATTATCTGGCCTATATTATCCAGGAGCTCAGACTAGAGGGTCATAATGATCCTATTATTGATTATCCTTCTCCTTTGGGATGCCCAGTGTCCTCCAGGAGTCTTTTGGACTCCCTGGCACATGGATATTTATGGCCGTATTATTATTGAATGTCTATTTCCTAATACAATGTCCCATGCTGCTTTTGATTACATACACTGTTTAAGAGCAGGATAAATGCATAGATTTATAAACTACAAATACATTTTAAAATCAAATGGTTTGAAGCTGGGTCCTCCTTCCTGCTGGGTTCTGACTGCAGGCCCTCACATTCTGCGTATCTGTGCGTATAGGCGGTATCACCACTAGCGTTTAAAGTGGTGCAGCGTTGCACTGGTGCAGTGCAAAAGAAAACCCAGAAATCTGGGGAAGTAGGTCTTCCATTCGGGTTTTGTCAGGCAGGTAGAAAGCTCTGAGGAGATATGGAGCAAATGGAATGACATCCTGTGCCATATGACTTCTTTCAAGGAGGAAGCAGCCTGTCCCTCAAATCCACTGTAATCCCAAAATAAAATAATCCCAAGGAGATGTGAATTTCTATAGGTGGAAATCCCCCATACGGTGTAGTCTTTGATGGGGAATCTCTCCAGCAGTAGTTTTCTTTTGAAGAGGAAGCCCTGTTCAACATGACATCTCTGAAGGAGTGTTTTTGTGAGAACAGTGTGGGAAAATGATAGATGCACAGAGCTGAGAGTCAGTGAATTTTGAGTTCTAATTTGCCCTTTGCCACCAAGCAAATTTCTCTAACCCAATGGTTCTCAATCAGGGGTATGCATACCCCTGGGGGCACGCAGAGCTCTTCCAGAGGGGAAAGCAAATCATCTATAGATTTGCCTAGTTTTACAACAGACTAAATGAAAAGCACTAGCAAAGTCAATACAAACTAAAATTTCATACAGACAAGGACTTGTTTATACTGCTCTATATACTATATGCAGAAGTATAAGTACAGTCTTTATATTCCAATCGATTTATTGTATAATTATGGGGTAAAAATGAGAACGTCAGCAATTTTGTAGTCATAGTGCGCTGTGACACGTTAATATTGTTACGTCTGATTTTGTAAGCGGGTAGATTTTAAGTGAGGTGAAACTTGGGGAACGCAGGGTGGTTTTATTATGCTGATGGAAGAGTTCTCTCCCGACAGCATACAGCGTCTTCCTCCGACGTGTTGCAATGGCGCAGCTACAGCGCTGTATGTGTGGACATGTCCCACGTGTTAAACCAAGCAAACAAAACGTGGTGGGACACCTGTGCAGGACATGTTCTCTCAGTGGTAAAAATCTTCACGGGTAGATTTTCAAACAACCACAAGCCAGCCTCTGAACTTGCATCCAGTGTACAACTAGCTGGTTGTGCTCACAGAAACAGGCCTGCCACAGTTCTGCTCAAGCCAAAACAAATAAATAGCAGGCTGCTCAAGGAGCATAATGTGCAGCTTCCTGATCTGAGCCTGTGAATTGGAGGCGTGCTCAGCTTTTGCAGATGCAATTAATTTGGTGCACCAAAGTGACTGTGCAAAATTAAAAGATGGAACTGAGTACTTGCCCTTAAAATTTGTAAACTAGCTGCATTCGCCGCTATGCAGAATGGGCCAGCACAAGACCTAGGTATCACATAAACCTGCATGGGGTTAAAAAGGTATCTAAGCATTACAATTGCAACCTCTTTGTCATACTGAAAAATCACACACGGTGCAGAAAATACCCTCAGAGAGGGATCTAGCCAAGGTGACTCCAAAGCAGTTGCTTGGTTATAACTCCTGGCTAGAATCCTGGCTTTGTTTTCTGCTACAACCAAAGACTGAGGGGGAAAAAATGATGATTTTCATGTTTGTGTGTCTCTGTGTATGTACAAGGGATTGACCATTGCTTACCAAATGGGCGACCAAGACAGATTTAGGATCGTTTGAGACTTCATGTGAATTAAAGGGCTACTGTTAGGCTCATGTGCTTTTCACCAAAAGATGAAAGGGGCAGCAGGTGTGACAGCAGCAGTGTGTGGAGTCTGAGGGACATAACCAAACCCTGGTGCTCATAGAGACGTATTGGGATGTTGTTTTCCACAGCTGGAATACATGAGCTGAATTTTTCTTTAAAGAATCAGCTGGTTCGTGTGTGTGGTGTTGGCGTTGTCGATGATTCGTGAGCAGCAAGAGGAGGGTATCGCTGCATGTAGTGGTTTCCCAATTAGGGACTGAGAAATCCACTGGTAAATTGTAGGGAGTGTCTACCTGGACCTGGCTGAGCATAGCCCCAGGGTTCTAGATATAAAGCACAGCATCATCTAGTCCAGAAGTTTTCAAACTTCATTGCACCATGACCACCTCCTGACAACAAAAATGACTACATGACCCCAGGAAGGGGAACCAAAGCCCGAGCCCCACCACCCAAGGCAGGAAGGCCAAAGCCCTGCCTCCTTGGGGGGTGCCAAAGCTTGAGGGCTTCAGCCCTGGGCAGTAGGACTCAGACTTTGGTTTTAGCCCTGAGTTCCATCAAGTCTAACACCAGCCCTGGCAACCCCATTAAAATGGAGTCGTGACCCACTTTGGGGTCCTGACGCACAGTTTGAGAACTGCTGAATTCTATTCTATAGTCACGGCCACACCACTTCCTCCATCCAATAGGTAATTTATCTGAAAAGAAGCTGGACAAATGCCTAGCACACTGTGTGAAACCATCCAAATATACATAGGAAGAATGTTACTACAAGGATGAGGGAATTGAGGAACCTCATTCAAGAGGCCCTCTGCATGGTGGATAAATTATACCCTAGGTCAATGATTTTTAAGGCCAAATACTCAATTCAGTCCATGGCTTTTGCTCATCCATTCTCGTGCACCCAATTAATTGCATCTGGAAAAATGTGTGATGAAGAATCGACTTTTGATAAAGGCACGGGACTGAGAATAGGGAGGTGCCCATTCTAATTCCAGCTCTTCCACATACTTCTTGGGTGACCATGTGCAAGTCATGTGGTCTTCCTGTGTTCCGCTGTCCCTGTACATGAAAGAGGGAGGATCCTGATTTACCTCATAGATGTGTAGGGGTGGTTGCTGCTTGCACAGGGCTGTTGAGGCCCTTAGATGGAAAGCCCTCTAGGGAGTGTAACTTTGTCTGTTAGACAAGTGTGAGTTTATTAGACGTGGGCCTGAAGCAACACTCCACCACTGAAAACCCCAAAACACTGGGGAAGTTTGGATCTAGTTCTGGATTTGAACCTCATCACTGACTCCTGCCTCTAATAGGCCAAGTCAGAACCACTCAGATCCAGTTCCGAGGAGCTTGGGCCCATCCTAGTGTTCATGCTTTCCAGTACCCAAGTCACTTAGCTAGTGTTTCTAAATCCTTTGGCTTTGGTAAACATGGCATAAAGCCTAGCGAGGTGTCTTTCTGCACTATGTGCATGCTCCGAGTTGGGTGAGGGGGCTGGAGCCTCTTACAGTAGGTCCTTATATTGTGTCAGTGCTTCGTTTCCAAAGCTTGAGCGAGCGTGAAGGGAATCGTTACTTTAGCGTGCGTTAAAGCTCTGCTTTTTTAACTAAATGACATCAGTCTTGGCACCTAATCAAGCAAACCCACTTTTCCCCTTCTGTGCACATTGAAGATATCCCAATCTCGTTTCCAACGTGAGTGCCGAAAACAACTGGAAGTACATACTGGGAGGAAGCCAGCATGAAATCGCCTTCAGTCCTAGATTAGGAACATGTCATATGTTTCATTACCTGCTGAAAAGACAGTTGCCGCATATTGGGGAATATTTATTATACCAACTATTTACAGCTCTTTGCCTTTTCCTTACTGCGTGAGTGCAGCCAGAAGGGCGTTAATAAAGTAGCCTTGGTGATCTGAATGATTTATAAAGCAGCAATTCTGTAAATAGGTTTTAAACTTTTAAAGATTTATTTGTTTTCCAGCTAAAAGCCATCCTACTGGTACGCAATGTATACCGCATAGGTTAATTATGCTATTTAGATGTAAGATAAATTGGCTAATGGGCAACATGCCAATGCAGCAACCTAGCTTGATGTGAATGTTTTCTAACAGACTTTTTTCTCCCACTGAAAGTTTGTAATTAGACACTATCACTCCACAGGATTTCAAGAGGCAACGTCTCCTGAGCTAGACATTGGATCACTCGAATGCCCCTCGTTGGGCATATTTTTGATTTCTTATTAAAAATTCTCCTTGTTCCTCTTCAGTCTGAGTCGAGTTGAAGAATCTGAAAAGCGAAAGACTATGGCAGATTTTGAAATACAGGCAACTTTCTTTTCAAATGCTTCCTTTAAAAACATTTCAGTATCACGGCTCTGAGCTCCTTCTTTTCAGCCTGTCCTTTGTTTGTCCTTTATACTGGTTCTTTTAAGCCTTGTCCAGGTTACATGATATCTGCCAGAGCAATCTGAGCTAAGAAAGTTCTTACAAGAAACATGTTGGTTTTCTTTCTTTCTTTCTTTCTTTCTTTCTTTCTTTCTTTCTTTCTTTCTGCACACGATCAACTCTCTCTTGTTCTCTGTTCCCTCACTCATCCCATCCCCTCTGGTAAATTGCTTCACCTACCCGCATGGGATAGAAATAATGTAGGATGCAACAGCACTGATGTATCTGATCACTATTGCCCCTACACATGCACCTATGGACTGAATTTATGCAGTATTCTTATCCTGGGATCTAGAGACTTTTAGTATTACTTAAATTTGAAATCTGGACCTGATTGAGAATACTGGTTGTCAGAGATGCATGGTCTTTGGATGCAGTGGGAAAAAGTTTTCTAGCACATTGCTTGCGGAGCAGAGGGCTGGCATCTGCACACATGGCTTCTTTGGGCCCCCAGACAGTTTCAAATCCATCTGGAGGTAATTTTGCAGACTGAATGTGAGTATTTTTCATCAGTGCATTGCTCGCTCCATTTCCTATTTAAGCTCTGAATTTTACATGCGCTCTATTCTCGAAAATTTTGTCAATGTGCATAAGTAGATTTTATCCTTTGCTTCCAGATGCTGCAGCTATAAGTGTCCATGAACATTTTTTATGGTTCCCAAGTTAGCAATGTTTTGAGTATCACTACTTTAGAAAATCCTTGCAAAACCATATGTGATTTTTCTGCTCTTGTGTGGTATAGTCAGATCATACCATGGTGTGTGTTTTCCCTGTGTTGAAAATCTTGATCTACATATGATCGAGTCACAATAGATGAAAAGTTTGAAAATCGAAGTAAGTGAAGGGTCTATATGAGGGTTCCTCATGAGGTGGGACATTCTGTTGTGATTATTTTTTTAACTAACAGTGCTCCAGTGTATTTTACATAATTAATGGATAGAGTCCTGCTGGCCAGCACATTCAGTAATGTAGCACCTGTCTCCCTAACATTTTCTCCAGTTTAGGTTTGATCCTGTGTGTCCAAAGTGTATTTTCATCAAAGTTCCTACTTTCCCCCAAAACTAAAAATCAGTGTAGAGGATAGTCTGGGTATTTCATTTACTTGGTCCTTCTGTTTTTCACAAGGCTGTACGCATGTGACCCTTCTAGCATATTCAGGTCACTTCTTTGTGTATGTCAGTTCTATCTTATTCCTGTCTGAAAGGGCTGTTTTTCAGTTCTGGAGAATTTCCAACATGATGAATTGAATGCCCTTAAAATGCTGCAGAATGTGTTCAATGCTTCTTTGCTTTAGATCTCAAATAATTTCCTTAAGGCACTCCAATTTTCTCTTCGGTAAATCAGTTTTGTGATGGCTAATGGCGTCAGAATGCTAGAATGAAATCTCATGTTTATCCATAGAGGGGTGCAGCATGAATCCCAGCAATGCAGGCTCCCTTACACGTTCTAAGTTGAAGAGTAGGTAATAATTATTATTGATCTCATCTGAAGAGCTGACAGTGCTGTCCTGTGAGATTATGGAGAGAAGCTGGGCCCGTAGCAGAGCTGGGAATGAAACCTTTGAATACTTAATCCCAGCCTTTTGCACTACCCACTGATCTCTCTTGCTCTCACAGCTCCACAGATGTAGGGGGAAATGTGACTCCTAGGATTACTGCTTTTGTTCAATTTTATTCCAGATTGTTATGGTCTGTTATTCAAATAGTTGGGCCGACAGGGTAGCTGTATTGCAGACAGTCTTGTCAACTGGAAGGTTATTTACCTCTAGGGTACTGAGCATCTGCCGTTCTATTTCAGTTCATTGGATGTGTGCTTGGAGGGCTGTGCCAAGTTTGTAATGAGTGTATTATCACAGCTACCCTATAACACATCATCCCCTATTTCCTTTAGGGTCACATGAGGCCTCCTCTTGTGTTTTATATAAACCGCAATGGTTTTACTTTTTTGAAACCTATCAGAGACTGGGATGGGGAACAATGAACTGAGCTAAGGATTCTGAATAATGTTACGATGTAGCTTGTACTATTCTATCTGATTGTGTAGTGTTTTGTGTCATAAAGATCTCTGTACGTTTCTTGGGCCTTGTCAACACTTGTGCGTTGCCCTGATTCAGTAGGTGCAGCTAGCAATTAGTGTAGCTGCACTGGTGCTGACCAGTAAGGCTAGACAAGGGCAAGACGGGGCTTGCATCAAGTGAGCTAACCATGGGGTTACCCCTGTAAGGGTTTGTAGGAGATGTCTACACTGCAATCAGAGGTGTGATTGTAGCACGACTAGACAAGCCCAGGCTAGCTTTAATCTAGCAGTAAAGCCACAGCAGCACATGAACTTAGTACCCAGGGTCCAGGGAGGGTTTACACTATCAGCATGGTGACTGCTTCTCTTCTGATTAGTACTCGTACTACCGAGATCAACGCTAGCTCGCGGATGTCTACGTGTAGTCACACCGCTCCAATTGCGTGGAGCTGTACCCTCCGAGGGCCACACTCTGGGAGATGCAGCGACTGTTAGAATTTGATGTATTTCCAAGTTTAGGGAAGGCCTTAGTTGGTTGCTGGCATTCCCAAGTAGGAAAAACCTTGCAAACTTGATGGCTGTGGCTCAAAGGAACAAACCTTCAGACACCTTACAGCCAGTGGGGATTGAGACAACGTTGTAAATGCACTTGACGTTATTTTTTTTAAAAAGAAAAAATAAACTGTCTTGCATCTGCCAGTTTGAATGCCGTTCGCGCCATGCAGCACATCTCCAAAACAGACAGCCACAAAATAAATCTTTCAGTCTTTCCCCCTCTGGTCTGAGGCGGCATCAGGAATCATTTGCTGTGGTTGGCCGAAGCTGCAGCAGCCATCCTACTCACCTGATTTATTATCTCTGCTCAACACACAGAGGAGTGGATTCTTCATGGGGAGAAAAGTTGGCAACTTGAAACAGTCCCCTGGAACCAGTGAAATGTTTGGTCTGTGAGCATTCGCTCAAAGTAGCTATGAGAGAGGGGAAAAAAACCATCACAGCGAAAGAGGGAGATAAAGAAAAGATAAACCGTGGCCACTTGTGATGCTTCAACACAATGAGGCAGCTCCTATTTTTATTCTGCAAGGCAGGGTCAGATATGTACTCCGGGTGATTATAGCTAATGGGAAATTAGTTTTGAAAGTAAACATAAGGCTTAGTCTTGGGTTTTTTGCAGAACTATAGAAATTAGAGATGGAAGAGACCTATTAATTCATCTTCCCATTTCCCACGTGGCTAGTACAGGATTGTTCCCTACGGCAAATTATTTTTGGTACCTTGGCCAATCTATTTTCAATGTCTCATGAGATGGACTATTTTGTCATGGAATTTATATTAAGGAAGGCTGAACTTGGTTTTTCTCAGAAGAGAATCAACCCATAACTTCTTGCCCAAATGTGGATCAAACCCTTCTCTTAAGGTTCAAAAATGTTTAATTACATTTTTTCTTCTAAAATGTTTATGCTTCCCCCTCCATTGTGTAATTTGCTCTGGAAGGAAACAGAGATAAGGAAGCACCATGAGAGAGCTCCTCATCAGGGAATTTCCTTATTGCTAAAGCTAAAAAGTATTGGAATTCCCATCATAGAGTTTGTCTGGGGAAGTTTTCCAGCCCAGGGAAACTTGGTTAAACATCCAACCAGCCAGTGTCCACCTAACCTCTAACAGCTGTGCTTGTGGACCCAATGACTACATGGCCCTGGGGCATGCTGAACCATGCTTTAAACTTCTACTGTAGATGGCACCTAACCATGTCTTAAATGGCTCTACAGCAGCAGTTCTCAAACTGTGGGTTGGGACCCCAAAGTGAGTCATGACCCTGTTTTAATGGGGTCGCCAGGGTTCACTTAGACCTGCTGGGGTCCAGGGCCGAAGCCAAAGCCTGAGGACTTCAGCCCAGGACAGTGGGGCTCAGGTTATAGGCCCCCTGCCTGGGACTGAAGCCCTCGGGCTCTGGCTTTGGTCCCCCCACCTGGGACAGTGGGGCTCAGGCTTTGCCTCCCACCCCCCCCAAGGTGGCAGGGCTCAGGTGAGCTCAGGCTTCAGTACCCTCTCCTGGGGTCATGTAGTAATTTTTGTTGTCAGAAGCGGATTGCAGTGCAATGAAGTTTGAGAATCCCTGTTCTACAGGCTTGTTCTTTCCCATGTTGTGACGTGGTTTGGGGACAGATTCTTAGATTCAGATATTCCAAGGCCAGAAGGGACCGCGG
Source organism: Mauremys reevesii (assembly GCF_016161935.1). Lineage (NCBI taxonomy): Eukaryota > Metazoa > Chordata > Testudines > Geoemydidae > Mauremys > Mauremys reevesii. The sequence continues at coordinate 3,239,177 of NC_052632.1, read as the reverse complement.
TGAGCATCTAGTCTGACCTGCTGGGTGACTCAGGCCAGAGACCTGCCCAAATGTAATCCATAGAGCAGAGCTTTTAGAAACACAGCCAATCTTAATTTAAAAATTCTCCTCAGTGATGGAGAATCCACCACGATCCATTGTTCCAAAGGTTCCGATGGTTAATTACTCTCCATGTTAAAAATTTACACCTTATGTCCAGTCTGAGTTTGTCTCGTGTTACATTCCAGCCATTGGATCATGTTAGACCTTTCTCTGCTAGATTGAAGAGCCCATTATTAAATATTTGTTCCTCATGTAGATACTTACAGACTGTCATCAAATCATCCCTTAGCCCTAAATTAAGCTAAATAAACTGGGCTCTTTCAGTCTCACTATAAGACATGTTTTCTATTCCTTTAATCATTCTCATGGCTCTTCTTTGAACCCTCTCCAATTTATCAACAGCCTTCTTGAGCTGTGGGTACTGGACACAGGATTCCAGCAATGGTTGCACTGGTTCCAAATATTGAGGTAAAATAACCTCTTTACTCCTTCTTGAGATAGCCTTGTTTATGCATCCCAGGATCACATTAGTTCTTTGGGCCACAGCGTCACACGGGGAGCTCCTATTCAGCTGATTATCCACCACGACCCCCGAATCTTTTTCATAGTCACTGCTTCCCAGGATAGAGTTCCCCATCCTGTAAGTATGGCCGACGTTCTTTGTTCCTAGATGTACACATTTACATTTAGCCATATTATTTGCTTGTGTCCAGTTTACCAAGTGATCCCGATTGCTCTGTATGACCTGTACTCTTCATTATTTACCTCTCCCCCAATTTTTGTGTCACCTGCAAACTTAATCAGTGCTGATTTCATGTTTTCTTCCTGGTCATCGGTAAAAATGTTAAATAGTGTAGGATCTAGAACCGATCCTTGTGGGACCCCACTGGAAACAGATCCTCTCAATGACAATTCCTTGTTTTCAATTAAAATTTGAGAGCTATTAGTTAAACAGCTTTTAATCCATTTAATGTGAGCAGTGTTCATTCTATATAGTTTTTTTATCAAAATGTTGTGCGGTACCAGGTCAAACGCCTTACAGAAGTCTAAGTCTGTTACGTCAACACTATTACCTTTATCAACCAAACTTGTAATCCCATCAAAACAAGACATCAAATTAATTTGACAGGATCTATTTTCCTTAAACCCATGTTGATTTGCATAAATTACATTACTCTCCTTTATTTCTTTATTAATTGAGTCCCGTATCAGCCGCTCCATTATCTTGCCCAGGATCCATGTCAAGCTGACAGATCTATAATTTACCCAGATCATCCTGTTTACCCTTTTTTAAAAGGAAGGTCCTGCTCAGGTAAAACCATGTTTTAATGCTCTAGGAGAACACAGTTGTCCCTGCATCCCTCAGAGCGATTAGATGTTGTTTTGGTTGTTGAAATGTAACTTGAAACATTTTGTTTTCTGTGCATGCACCTTGATGTTTCAAGCCCTCTCCCTGTGTGCAGAGTTCAGCTGCCATTCAGGGATGGGGCAGCGTGTTACCAAGCTGAGGCGTACACTGTGCTCTCCTCTGTTCTTTCTTCCTACTGTTTTCTTTGATCACTTTTAGGCTGCAAGAGTAATTTTGCTCTCCCCGTGTGGAAACATAACTGTTTAGAGAGGCTTTCGCTACTGCACAGTTCTCCCGTAACTATTAGCGGCACGGTGAGGTGTGCTGTCCAAGTTCTCGGCTCTGCACAGAAGCAGGGCAAAAGCAGTTTAGAGCATTGGTTTGGTGGCTGTTTTAGTTAGAGATGCAGGGGAATTTGGATGCTTACTTTAAAGTGGTTATTTGCAGGCCAGTAATTCAGATTGTAGACAAGGCCCCTTTGATTCTTTTTAAAGGCTCAGTTATTAACCCTGGAAAATCAGCTGCAGTGTATGCCCAGTGACACAGTCAGCATGGCATTTTTATAGGCTTTTCTGTGTTGACAACTTCAGCTGCATCCGCTGTGATCTAGTGGAACTTGTGGGCACTCCCTGAGTTCCGGTGGACCATTGGCATTTTGGAAGAAGCATGTTTGGTATGTCAGGCAAAACTTGAAGGTGTGTGTTTTGCCTGATTTTCCTGGTAGATGAGGCAGCTTGGCCCAGGGTTATGGTTTCTTGAAGAATGTCACCTGTGTGGAGTTTCTGAAGTATAATTCCTTTGGATTTATGGCCATGTTTGAAGGACTGTCAGAGAGAGAAGGGAGTCCCTCATCCCCTCACCCCCAACCCCACTGGGGATGTCTATGGATCTTGGAGCATCTGCATGGAGGATTTTGCTGCCTTGTCACTGTGATCCCTGTCTGGCTCCCTTTCCTCTGGCAACACATCACTGCAAAGCCCTGCTGGATTTGGGTATTGGTCTGCAATTAGGTGCTATGCTCTCCACCCACACCAAGAGGAAGAAAGAAGAAGCTCTGGCTGGTAACTAAGGTGCACCTGAGCCGCATTTATGTTACATGCTGCCTGGAATTCCATGGGTTTGGATGAGTATCCTCAGCTCTAACACCATTTAGCTGACCTCCAAAATCTCACCTAGCCCCAGCCAGGCATCATTCAGACAGAAGGGCTTCTGAATGTTAGAGAGGAAGCTGGAAGGGAAGGAGGTGGCATAGTTGCTGCTCCCCATGTTCCTTGGGTTTGAGGCCTTCATTCCTCGGTTTCTGTGGCATTTCTCCCTTCTGCATCTCACAGTAAAAGGGCGTATTTGTCCCAGAGCCTTGACTGAGTTTCCCTGCCTTGTCGGTAGAAGGCAAACCCTATTTTAAAGCCGGTTTTAATTCTGTGTAAGTTCTGCTTATGCCACAATATTGGCTTAACATTACCGCTGGATAAGTCAGCAAATGTGGAAAAATCTACCATTTTTCTTACCCATTTTTCTCACACCTTTGGAGATGCAACTGAAGCTATGCTGCTGTGTTATAATGATTTATTGGTGGCTTGAGAAGCTGAGTTTTTAAATATTGCATCTTTGGGATGCTGGCAGTCTTGCTCCCTATAAATCGTAACTAGTATTTCTGAGCCCTTTTATGCCAGCTGCTTTCATGCATTCAGAACCTTTTCCGTGCAGTAGCCTACGAAAATATTGAAATGATGCCCAGAGCAACACCAGTATATGAAAGGGAAAACTTTAAGATGTTTTGTAACTATTTTTGAATGGAACCTGCCAAATCTTAATTTTTCCAGTTTACAAGTAAGAGCCTCTAACCATCTGTTTGCTGTCAACTGCTGTTTGTTTGGAGAGGGATTTTATTAGTTTTTTCCATCTCATATTCCTGTTCTTACAAGTAGTTTGCTGAACTTCATAAATGTCAGCTTTCATAGTCGTTTGGTAAGCAAGTTATGATTTAGGATTTAATCAAAACTGAGCAGTCAGTGTCTTTAATCAATCTGAATATAGCTCAACACTAAGGGAACAGAGACTGAAAAACACCGAATGCATCCCGACAGTCTTGGAAACAGCCATATTTCCAACAGAATAACTACCAGGGATCATTACGATAAACAACCCCCATTAAAAATCCCAACCCCCCAAGCCACTTCTTGTCTTTTTAAAGATAAAAAAGGCTGGGCAATTCAGAGTTTAAAAGCAGTTCTAACCTTTCTCTCACTAAGTTTTAAAAATAAAGCAGGATCAGCCACTCTAATGCTGGAAGCTCGAATCATTAAGGGCTGGCTTGTGACACTCTTACGTACGTTGAGTAACACCTTATTCCTCAAGCAGCCTCCTTGGCTTCAGTAGGACTATGCATGGAGTGAGGTACTATCCAATGTATGTAGGGATAGGATTTGAGACTGGTTCCTCCTCCCGCCCTGTGGGTGCAGAGTAGCTGGAAGGCAGTTGTGGTTCTGCTTTTCACCTCACTGATGGTGCATCAACAATTTTTTTGCCATGGACAATCTTCCAGAAACTCTGGGCACCTGGGGGCACCTAGAGAGGTTCTCAAATACCTGATTCATATACACAGTCAAAGCAGCAAAGAGTCCTGTGACACCTTATAGACTAACAGACGTATTGGAGCATGAGCTTTCGTGGGTGAATACCTACTTCGTCGGATGCATGTATTCACCCACGAAAGCTCATGCTCCAATACGTCTGTTAGTCTATAGGGTGCCCCAGGACTCTTTGCTGCTTTTACAGATCCAGACTAACACGGCTCCCCTCTGATACTATACACAGTCAAGGCGATGCTATGTGCCAAGGTAGACATGTAACTGAAGACAGGGGTAAGTCTCTGCTTTATGTCTCACCATTGCAAACAGGGCCTTGCTTTTCAAGACCCTATGAGCGCCACCAACTGAGCTGCAAAGTATACCCTGGAAAGACGAACAAATGAATCCATCCCTGTTGGACTGGAACCCATTCTTCCTGCATGTCTAGGCATTTGAAAACCGATTCTTAGACTAACACAAATGACCCAATCAGTACTACCCTCCAAATCAACACATGAATTCTTCTTCCCCAGTCAATTCCACACTCCGTACCGCTTCTTGGGTCCCTTCCACTGCTGCTGACCCCGGTTCTTGTCACAGTGCAGGGGAAGCTATCGCCTGGCTGCTGTAATCCCAGTAGGTAAGCAGCCAAGGGAGAGCTTGGTTCTGTTAATGTGTGATGAATGAGACCTTTGGCGTTGTACACCTGTTTCAGTATGGTTAATCTGGTTCCCCTGTGCTGGGTATGGCATGAGTAGCTAGGAGGTGTTTGGACCTTGTGGTGTTCAGTGAGCTTCACGGCGCTCTGCCCAGAGTCTCTGTCTGGGATGCTCAGCCCTTAAAGGCACTGTTCCCAATACCACAGGCCTGCCTGAATCCAGCAAGGTGGGCTTTAAACTAGCAAGGTTGCTCATAGCTTCCAGGACTCTTCCCTGCCTTCAGTACAGCTGATCTGGGGCCCCAGGTAAGGTGATGCTCTGCAGATTCTTGTGCATAAATAATAATAAAAAATCAGCGCATCCAATGTATGGTTGGAATTTTAAATGCAAAGAAATCAGGGAAATCAGTTACTGTTCCCATGGCAACTGTAAATGTGCCACATTGCACATATGTTAAGGCATAAATAAAGTAACTCCTAGCTCATGCAGGGGTCAAGTGAGGCTGCTGCAGGAACCAGGCATTTACATTTCCTGATTTCTCTGCATTTAAAATCTCAACCATAAAGATCCATCAAGACAGGTTATTTTGCATTTAATTTATATTACACTCTAAAACAGGCCTAGCTGCTGTGGAAAAAGCAAGTCATCCTGATGGAAATGATCTAGTATCCCCTTTCATTTTGGCAGGATTCCTTAATAGCTAACACGATCAGAACAGTGTTAATGATACTTGCTGCTCAGTCAAACTGATATGGGTCATGAAAACCAAATTAATTGGGGTTACAACTAGAGCAATACCCTGCTGAATAATTAAGAAGTAAAACAAAACTTGGAGTAGCTTGTTGATGCGTTTGAGCCTAATTACACTGTCGAGTGTTGTCGAATTCCGTCTCTAGTGGTGGGAAGTGGTATAAATGAGTTTAGGAGAGACCTAAACATTTTTATGCAGGGACACTGGCAAATCAGAGAAGTCAGGTTGAGAAACTTGAAAGAGACAGCAGGTTTATTGAGCTAATTGACCATTTCCTGGCCAGCAATTCCCTGCACCTTTAGTATCATATAACCAGATTATATCTGACACTAGAGAAGGTAAAGGATGAATAGGAATATAGCGCATGCAATGTAGCTGCATATTTTAAGAGGAATATATTTCACCCCAAACGGGTGCACGTGCAAGCAGCATATATGCACTCCCATATTCTGACTGACAGCAGCTATAAACAGAACCCACCCATCTGCCAGGCCACAGTAGGGGAAATCTGTGTGCTTGTGTGTGTACATGCATTGCTAAGCAATATCACTGGTGAGTGGGGTGGCCTCTGACGCAACCCCAGAATACAGGACGGCCCCTCGGTTGTCCCTGCCCCCACTGCCACGACCTCGTATGCCTGGTGCATGTGAGGTCACAAAGGCAGAGGCAGGGTGGCACGTTCTGCAAAATGGCATCCTCCGTGCATGATACCAGAGAAAACCACGTCCCAGAAAGGACAGACAAGTTCTCTCACAATTCACTGGGAAAGAATTCCTAGAGCGGCTCATGTTACTGCAGCCTTAAGAATCATGGGGATGTGCCCCCAGAAGTCCTAGTGCCACACATAGGCATGAGAACTAGGGGTGTGGGGGTGCTGCAGCACCCCCGGTCCACACCCAGGGCTCTGCTCCTGGCCCTGCACCTGCCTGCAGCTGTGGTCCTAGCCTCAGCCCCCTTACCCCGTCCATGTTTTCCCCCCTCCCAGAATCATGGCCCCGCTCCTGGCCCCAGCTCTTGGGGGCAGTGGGGCACAGACAGGGGTAAGGGGGAGTGTGAGGTAAAAAGTTTGGGGACCACTGCTTGACAGTTTGGCTAGCTGGCTTTCAGCACCCCCACTATAAACAGTGTTTCAGCGCCACTGGTGCCACACCCATGTGAGTGCCACACCCGTGTGGACACAGCAGCTTGAGTGTTGTCGCACTGCAGCTGCTTTCACTCGAGTGTGGAGAACTCGGGGTCACACTGCAGTGCAGGCATACCCTACATCTTGAAAGGAACAGCTTACAAGAGCTCTCAGGACTACTTCACCTCTGATCAGGCTGCTTTTAGGAATAGGTGAATAGCCATATTTGATCAGAACTGTGGTCCATCTACTCTAGTATCCTGTCTCCCAACAGGGGCCGGTACCGGCTGCTTCAGAGAAAGGTACAAAAAGCCCTGTAATGGGCAGCAATGGGGTAAATTTCCCAAAGGGAAAGTTTCTTGCTTAACTCCATCAATTAGAGAGTCTGCCCTCAAGCAGGAGGGTTTATAGCCTTGCAAGCCAGTTAAAAATTCTTACTGTTACCTGCGCCTGTATTTTCCACTCCATGCATCTGATGAAGTGGGTTCTAGCCCACAAAAGCTTATGTCCAAATAAATTTGTTAGTCTCTAAGGTGCCACAAGGACTCCTCCTTGTTTTTACTGATACAGACTAACACAGCTGCCACTCTGAAACCTGTTATAACTCTGGGTGTTCTGATTATCCATACAAGGGTCCAGTTCTTTCCTGAATCTTGCTAAATTCTTGGCCTCAGTGGTACTTTGTCAGTGAGTTTTACCGGTTAATTATGCGTTTTGTGAGTTGGGGGAAAAAGTATTTTCCTGTCATCAGTTTTAAATTTCCTGCCTTTCTCCTTTAATTCTTACCTTTATCAGAAATAATCTGAAATCAAGGGTGTATATTTTAGGCCTCGGTTGTAACTCAGAGTTTCTGTAGTCAAAAACCTCTTTCCCCACTTGGGTTCGTAGCTGTACTTCTGGACTACCTGTTCTATGGGTGAAGATGAGAGAATGTGGTGCTCATGACATTCATGGAAATGTTTGGATCATGAACGTGGAGTATGAGAGGAAGACTTTAGGCAATCTGTTTATTTTTAAGCATATGTGGATAATAGAATTTGTTAGGGCCCAAAGCTTTATAGAGTGGTGCCTATGAAATGCAGAATGTATCATGGAGTAGAAAATCAGCCTGCTAATAAAATGTATCTAGTACAGCTATCTTTCATAGTCGCTTCTTAACTTCCTATTGTTCCAGTCACCCATTCGCATGCTTGTTTGGAATAGTTCCAGGGCCTGTTATTACTTAGCAATCATTTTCAATCAGGCTGTATTCAAGAACAGTGAACAGTAGGAAAGTCTTCACTGACTTTCCTGAATTTATCTGTGCCTGGGTTTCATGCTGTTTAAAAGAAGATTATTGCTCTGCAGTTACTGATCTTAGTGATCACGGTAGTGAATAGGACCTTATGGTGCAAAGGCATTTGTAAAAAGTTACCCTCTCGTTGAAGTATATGGGACTACACACACGTGTAAAGTTTTGCATGTGCTTTTGTGGGATCGGGGCACTAGTAATGGGCAAGAGTAATCACTACCGTATTCTAGTATATTTTGTACAATTAATGTAGCAGATATTGTTTATCAGTATAGGAACTTTTCGTTGACACAAAGTCCGTTTAAAGATGGAAAACTAAAACCATTGTAAACAGCCATGAATCTGGTGTACCCGCAGCTGTATGAAACGTAGCAATTTAATTCCAATGAACTTTGTTATTAAAGAGAAAAAACTAACTGTTTGATACACTGTTTTTCTTGTTTGACATCCCCTGTTGAAATCCCACATGAGCTATGTAAGCACTGGCAGAAATGAAACAAAATTTTATGATGCCCTCTGGAGTGCTATTTTGGATTTAATTTACTAACCTACTCCTGAGCTCTAGTTCAAATTGCAAGGTCCTGTCTCATGTTACATTTTTTTGTTCTGAGGACCCATTTCAGAATAGTTTGTCTTCTCTGCCTGCATGAGAAAAAACACTGAATTGTATTGCTTAGCAGGGAAGCTGGCTCCTGACTAAATGTATTGTACAAGGGGAAGGCATGGTGGAAGATGGATAAAATCAGTGCAGAGTTTTTGTTAAGTTTCAGAGTAGCAGCCGTGTTAGTCTGTAGCCGCAAAAAGAACAGGAGTACTTGTGGCACTTTAGAGACTAATACATTTCTTAGTCTCTAAGGTGCCACAAGCTTTTGTTAAGGTGATTGCTAGGATCCACTGATGGGGGATGCAAAATTTGGGATTATCACCTATGTTAAATGTCTGGTAATTTAATCTAAATTAGGAATCCGGACTAGGTACCTGTACAACCTGCAGTGTCTGAGCACGTGACAATCGTTAATGAATTTATCCTTCCAGTGCCCCCATGAGGCCCCCACTGTTCTCCCCATCATACAGCTGGGAACTGAGGCACAGTGACTTGTCTGAGGTTGGACAGGAAGTCTGCGCCTGAGCAGGGAATTGATCCTCAGAGCCCTGAGGGCCAGGCTGGTATACTGACCACAAGGCCGTGGATATTACACTGATTACCTCTCTGCAATGTTGAACTCAAGAGGGCTTGAAGGAGCTAAACTGTTCTCAGGAGGTACCCAGTCCCTCATCAGAGCAGGCCCTTAATACCTACAATAAGGAGACAATGACAATATTAGTCCCCAGGAGGAAGAAGGCTCCCTGCTTTTCCTAATTCATTTGGAAAATGCACAGCTCCTTCTGTACCCAGCAGTAAACTTTAATGGGCTGCCGGGTTTTTTTATGAACAAGTTGGTTTCTCATTGATGGAAGCACAGAACAAATCAATCCTCTAGTGCCTAAGCTAATTAGAATGCAATTGTTCAATTACGGTGCACTGAGCCACCATACAGCGCAAGGAAAAGGGGACCGGGGGGACAGCCTGCTATACTTTTAATGTATGGCTCTGCTTTTATTTTTGTAATCATTCGGTCGAGTAGAACTAAACCCTTGGAACAGGAGACTGTCACTGAACAAATGTCTCCTGTTTTTACAAGAGCATCTTGCATTTGCTGCAGTGTCTACATCCGATTAATGTTTTGATTTAGCCTCAACATTCATGTAGCAACAGGAAAACATCATCCTGTGGCAATGTTCTATTCCGTTTGAAATCTGCTCTTCAAGGAGGCACCGGGAAGAGTGGATTCAAGCTGTAAACTGAATCCCACCGGTATCCTACGCGCCTAGGCCCTCATGCTCCGTCTGCACCCAGGGATGGAGGAGGGAGGAGACAGGAACCAGGTGGCTGTGGGTTGGCAGAGCACAGGATGGGGAGGGGTGCTGTCTGTGCAGCCTCTGCCTTTCACCTTCCCAGAGCACTAGTCCCTTTGCTGGGGGCTGTTGGGACCGGGCTCCGTGGGCTGGAAGCAGGCAGGCCGGGGAGAAGTGGCTGGACAGCGGCTCTTGGTGGCAGTTTCCCCCCTGACTCTCCATCCCCACAAGATTTTAAAGGGCCTGCTAAGAATTTGTCTGTTCCTCTTGTGCTGTGGGGGGTCCTTGCCCTGCATGTATGGCAGGAGGAGGAGCTGGGAGCTCATGCAGAGCCACATGGCCTCTGGGTGGCTGGCTCTGGGCCTCCCTGAGTCCCCTGCGATCCCAGCGGCGTTGGGGCCGAAGCCCTGGTATCCCTGCTCAGGGGTGGTTGGAAAGTGGGGGATACAAGAATCCCCAGCGCTCTCCAGTAGAGCAAACTCCCTGGGCGCTCTTGTCCCTGACAGCAGAATAGCCGGCAGGAGACGCCCAGGCCATTAAGGTCACTGCGTTTTATTATGGGTCAGGCTGTGGCTTTGATACCACAGTCCTGCTCTTGGGCAGCATGGAACCGTGTCCAGCCAAGGAGGAGTGTGACCCAGAATGACGTTGGAGGAGGGTGAGCAGGGCCGCGACCCTGCCTTCTTTTCGGTGCTTGACTCTCCAGGGGGAGCAGACCCTTCTCCTCCCAGAGCAAAGGGATGGCCACTGTGAGAGGCCCTTGCGTAGCTGTGAAAACAGGAGGGAGGATTCTTGCTTGTTCCCCTTAGGGCCCTGCCTTACATGACTGCAGCAGCAGCAGCAACACGGCCTGGCCATGTATGTCGTCATTCCGTGCGGCTAGTGAGGCGTTTCTTTCGAGCTATTAATTCCCGCCTGAGAGAGACTTAAATGAAACCGCCAGTCATAACCCTCTCTAACCCAGCCCCCTGCATGAGAATGACTCAAAGGGAAAAAGGTGAAATTAGTTGCTAAAAATATGAATGGAGAAAATTATAAATGTTTCTGGGACGTGCTTAATGCAGGAAACTGACCTTTAAAGCTCAATACTTTTCTGACTGTTATTACTATATTTTAAGAGTTTATAAAAGTGTTTGTCTTTATGATAGATATGAAAGTTTTGAGAAATGCAGGCAGCCTTATCTATGGATCTTCCCACCAGATATTGCCTGGGGTGCTTTTATATATCAATAAACTACCTGTTGGGCATTTTTGCTTATCAAGTTTTCTTCCTGTCTGTGTAACAAACATATTGAATGTCTTTTCTAGTTCCCTGGCCTAAGCGCCAATCTGTGGCAATCATTTAAATTTAACTTTAGTGATGAAGTCTAGCCCTATTCAGTACAGCAGTGGAGAGGTGCTTAATTTTAAGCATGTACTTAAGTCTCATTCACTTCAAGAGGACTGAAGCCCACATGCTTAAAGTTAAGCACATGCTTAATTGCTGTCCTGAATAGGGCTGGTTTCCTGAATCCAGGTCTCAGCCTGGGGTGGGGATTGTTGCTCCGAAGGATCTGTTTCACGCTGGTAGAATCACTCCACTGTCTTAGATAATCCTTTCCTTTTAGTCTCTATTAAAGCTGAGCTAATGTTTTCTTCCAGCAGCCAGTTCCATTTGGCATTTGCAGCGTAGTAACGGGTACAGTTGGCTTCAATAGAAGTTGCTGGTGTGTACTGCCAATCAGACCAAGCCTATGGAGTATATGTTATATGCTGCGTGTGTTGTGTCCCCCTCTAGTGGTTGGTCCACATCGAGGATAAAATCCTACTATTGTTACCAGCTAATGGAGCTTCTCCTTTATCTCATCTGCGCAGATTCCTGTTTTTTGGCAGAGATGAGCCCTGCCACACATGGAGGAAAAAGCCATGTTTCCAGTTCCTCCATTTACTGATTGAGGTGTTTTTATAATGGATTTGCTGGGAAGAATCCCTTGTCCCCGAGACTTGAAGACTTACACCTCCTAGAACAACCAGCAGGGGTAAGTTGCAACGTATGTTTGGATTAGAGCGAGTGCATGCTCAGTGAAAGGGCAGTAGAAAATCAGAAGCTGTGCTGTCCCTGAGAGTTTGTCTGGTTACTGGGACTCTGTGCTCTAGCTTGCCACTACCGTTGTGTCTGAGCCTCCTGTCTCTCAATCCACTACAATTGCTCACTATTCCATGTGACTTCAATGTGAACAGGGTTAGGGTAGCGCTGAGCTCTTTGACAAACTCCACCCCAGGTCACCAAGCACTCCCAGTGGTCAGGGCAGCCAGTGTGAGTGAAGAGAGCACAGTGCTTCAGTGGCCAGGCGTTACACTCCTCCGCACTCCTTTCAGGGGACGGGAAGGGCAGGGTGATCATACTCAAAGTGCAACAACCGCTAAGTGTGTATTAGGTCAGGCAGGCAAAATCTGCCTATGTTTGGGGTTAACAGCGCTTTGCTAAAATGATTCATTGGAATTTTAATGGGCCAGAATATGATTTATTAAAAACAACCCACCAGACTGGAAGTTAATGTCCATCTGATCCCCAATGTGTTTGCGCCTTGTACGTCTTTTTTTTATGCTTATAATTCACCCACCATGTGGAACTGATAGAAAGCCCCTGGTGTTGAATTCGATAGCTGTTTATAAAGACAGCGATTGCGACCTGTTCCAGCTAGATTTGGGGAACTGGCAAACATTACCCTTTTCCGGAAATAAGGGCTTTTATTCCTTCCTGAAGTCCTGGTTCCATGTTGCCTGCACTTGCAGCAACAAACATCCAGCTTTCTGTTAGCGCTACTCAATAAAATTCTTTCAGAATCCGGGGAAATGGATTTTTAAAATCAGTTTTAAAGGCCTCCAGGGTCTCCACATAGTCTCACAGGCCTTCCTCTTTATTTGTCCCCTTACTGTAATCCACTCCACTTATGATGTATTGGTATAGTCTAACATCTGGCTCTCATCACACCTTCTGTTGACTCACTGATCAACAAAAGAGCTGAGATGAGTCCCAGATGTTTGTGTGTCAGTGTTCCATCAACCACATACTTTATGGTGGGGAATAAATAGAGGTGGGTTTTAAAATCAAGGGCTTCAATACGTATTTGGGTTAGGATTGTGTAGGGGCTTGAGTGCGTGTGTGTGTGTTTCTGATGGGTTCCTCAGAGATATTTAAAAATCATTAAAGGCTGCATAAACCTGACACTGCTTGCCAGAGTCTGCTCATAGCCAGCATGGAGCATACACATGTTCAAGACATGCCACTAACGAACACATACGTCTGTTTGTTGACTGTGCTTTGAAGGCGCCTCTTACCCCTTGTTTTGCCACTTATTAGCATAGTACTCATGACTGACGTTTTTTTCTCCCAAGTGCACCTTTTAAATCAAGGCATCGCATGTAGTTTCTTTAAGCCTGTGATGGGGGTGCAGTGTAGTACGTGTCTCTCTGTTTCAAAGTCATTTAGCAAGATAAATGGCTCTTCGAAGCTGGAGTGTCCACAATAAATGTCAGCTGTTATTGAATCTGAGAGCTTCCATAGGGCTCACTCCTGCAAGGTCTTGAGTGCCCCCCCACACCAGTGGACAGCAGTGGGAATCATGAGAGCAATGAGAAGTCTCATTACTTCATAAAACCCAGGGAATTTTGCTGGCATTGTATTTGTGGGCGGTTCTCAGACACTTCAGCATCTTTGCTAGGGTTGCCATCTAGTCTATTGGCAGGGACAGAGGGACTATCTATAAAAATGTTGACAGTCTGACTGAATCAGCATAGCACAGCTCCTGTCATGGCATTGTCCTCCTGAAACACGGCAAGAAAAATTCTTGATGACCATCACCCTGTCCATCCTGGTGTTTGCTTGAGCTTGAGACCTGAAGATGTTGGAGCGGATTTCTCATTTTGGTTTCCAGCCTTGTCTACACTACCGGGGTTAGTTATGCTATTCCCGCACATGAATAACGTGGAGTCGACATAGCTTAGGTCAACTTACCGCAATGTCTTCACTGCGCTGTGTCGATGGGAGATGATCTCCTGTCAACTTCCCTTACTCTTTTCTGGGAGCTGGAGTACCGAAGTCGACTGGAGAGCACTTTGCCATCGATTTAGCGGGTCTTCACTACACCCGCTAAATGGACAGTCGATCTCCCGATAGCGAAGACAAGCCCAAAGGAATCACAGGCAGTGTACGTCTCTGTTAGCTTGTCAGAACCTCTGATTTTGAGTCCTTTGATACACTAAGCACTGATGTCGCTTTTGTTCATCACTTTATCTAAAAAAGAATCTAGTTTTCATCATCATGGATTTGGGTTTTTTGCTCTGCATGACAATGAGATAGAAAGCCAGCTATTGTAAGCCTCTGTGCAATTCCCCTTTTCTTGAGAAACCTCTCTTCAGAATGCCCTCTGCCAATATGTATTTTAGACAAAACAGTTTTCCAGCCTGCAGGCATTTCAATCCACGGTGAACGTGCATTCGGAGAAAGCAGCATATCAAAGAGCTGAGATTTCTCCAAGGCAAATGAATCTGTCTTCATCTGGTTTTCTTCTTTGATGTTGTCTAGATGTTCAGGGGTCTACGTTTTCTTTTAATAGTTCTGTCCCTGTCAGAGTAACTGAGCTTTTTTTCATTCAAACTTCCTTCCAGAAAGCTACTGAGAGTTCCTTCCGCTGGACAGTATGTTCCTCAGCCTGTGTTGTTTACCAAACCTGTGCAAGAGGCCGAGGAATACCAATGATGCTCTAAAATGCATTGTGACATATTACTTGCCGTAATGACTCAGCATTCCCGACTGTAAAAACACTAACTTAAACAACTGATTGTCTGTGTGCAGCATTGTTCGTTGCAGAGTCTGAGACCTTCCATAACACCTGACTCAGTGATCACTGGAAACTGAAGGTGGATGGCTCTCACCTCAGTCCCCTGCCTTTCCTAATGGAGAGAGGCCATTAGGGTGAATTGATCAGACATATTAGATTATTGGACAGACTCTAATCTATCCCACATATGTGGTGCTGAGAACCATGTGGGAAAACGCATGCAATAACATGCATTTACCGTGCACCTTCGGCTGTCTCACCTGCATGCTGCTGGAACTAATGCAAACCACTGAGGAGCTTTAAAAATTACCACAATTTTACAACAACTTACCAGAGAAAAATGTCTTTGTTTACCCTCCTGTAGCAGGGTGGATCCCTGCTTCAGCCCTGAAGGGGTTAAAAATAGTCCTGGGAAGGGGCCGAGGTGGGAGAAAACAGCCTTTAGGCTGGGCTGATTGGGGAAGTGGCTGCAGCTGAGGCCACGCCCCAAACTGAGCGACAGCTGGCCCCCTATAAAAGGCCAGGGAAGCCAGAAGCAAGTCAGTCTCTCTCTGCCTTCAGAGAGAGAAGGGCCTGGCTGCAGGGAGCTTGAGACCGGGTACCTGAGTGAAGCAGGGCTGGGGACAGGCTGAGGAGCTGGGGAGCTCCAGCCTGGAAAGCCCCAGGCTGCGGCCTAGCAGAGGGCTAACAGGTACTGGAGGTTGCAGAGGGCAGCCCAGGGGTAGGTCAAGGCAGCAGGTCCAAACCCTCCTTGCCAGTGATGAATAGGCTGATACTGCAGTCTGCCCCAGGGCGTGGGGCTAGACAATGACTGGCAGTAGCCATATACTGAGGCAAGGTGGGGGTTCCCTGAGGAGGGGAAGCCCTGAGAGAAAAGGGGTTACTGCCAGGGGGCAGCACCCCAGGGGAAACTCAGAGAGAAAAGGGGTTACTGCTAGGGGGCAGCACCCCATGTAAAAGGGCACCCGGTCCAGGGAGGGACACGGGGGCCAGAGGACAGGCGGATCACCAGCCTGCAGAGGGCGCTCCAGAACTGGAACCAAGCTAATTCCCAGAGTCACCAGCAGGAGGCGCCGCAGGGGTGAGTCCGACCCATTACACCTCCCATGCACAAAAATTACTCCTGCC
This sequence comes from Mauremys reevesii, assembly GCF_016161935.1. Lineage (NCBI taxonomy): Eukaryota > Metazoa > Chordata > Testudines > Geoemydidae > Mauremys > Mauremys reevesii. Next base: position 3,223,546 of record NC_052632.1, on the reverse strand, counting down.
TGAAGTGCAGAGGGGCAATATTGAATTCTGAATAGTGACAGGTTTAAAATCCAGTATTGTGAGATCACTCAGGGCTAGAAATATGCACTTTATGTCTTTGGGTGGCTGAGAGTTTCCACTCCCCAAAAGGTATAAGGCTTTCCCCTCCTGTTCCTTGTAGATTACAAAAAATCAGGTCTTTTGTTTGCCTTTCTATGTGTAAACGTCACAATGTGAGGTTGGTTCGATTTCCCTTTCTTTGATTGATGGTGCTAGTGCAGTCTGGAGGTACAGATGGAGGAACAGGAAAAGTAGTGTCAACATGTGACACATCCAGAGCTCACAATGGAGTAGCAGTAGTTTGGGATAGATGTATTACCCACAAGTGGCTTAATTCAAAGGGGATCCTTCTTCTTGCTATTCAAATGCAATGAGGAAGGAAGTTTTATCTTGCGGTTAAAGCACAGGCCTAGAGCTCAGGAAACCTGGGTTCTGTTCCAGACTCTGTCACAAACTCCTTATGTGACTTTAGTCAAGTGATTTTATCTCCCTGTGTCTCAGTTCCCCATCTAAATAGAAGTAATAATTCCTTTGTCTGCTTAGATTATAAGCTCCTTGGGGTAGAGACTGGGTCTTTGTGCCAGTACAATGCCTGGCACAATGGGGCCTGGGTCTTCTTTGGGACTTCTAGGTGCTATTAGAAGAGAAATAATTACTAATAAATATAATGTGACACCCTGTGGGGATCAAACCTGGGACCTCTGAGTCTAAATTTCTGTCTTTACAGCCTGGGCTGAAAGTCTTGGGTCTATCAGCTCAAGGCTGGATCAGCCCAACCACTAGAGGGGGACAGAGTTATATTGAGTAAGTCTGGTTACATAAAATAATCCCCAGATGCACACTGATAAAGCCTTTATACTGCACCATGATGTACTGTGTCTCACCTGACCATACTGTACATCAGCCTTTAGCAAACACTGCTTCCCAGAGATTGCCATCCTTTGAGAGCATGTCCTGAGAGAGACATACATGTATAATGTAACTCCGATGCATTATTAACTGGCTACATTTTTTAATGGAATGTTTCTTGACAAACAAACGCTTTTCTTGGTGACCTTCATCTGCTAGAGTGGAGAAAGTACAAATTCCTAATGCCACCCAGCGCTGATAATAATACCAGCCGACAAAGCACTGGAATGGCCCACGCAGGCATGTCCAACCACTAGGGTGACCACATGTCCCGATTTTATAGGGACAGTCCCGATTTTTGGGTCTTTTTCTTATATAGGCTCCTATTACCCCCCACCCCATCCCAATTTTTCACATTTGCTGTCTGGTCACCCGACCAACCACTGACAGTCTGTTCCAGCTGCTTGGATGTATTGCTGCTAGGATCGTAACAGAGGACACCGGTTTTGTGTGCCTGAAGCCTGAGTTTTTCCTCACTCAGAAATGTAAGTGCAGAAAATTGTGCCTGCACTTCTACAGGCTGGGTTGAGGCTAGCCAGGGGTTTGGCCAGGGTGTCTGTTCTGGACCTGTTTGTCTGCTCACCTGGCCTCTCAGGGTAACCCTTCGAGGCTGTCAGCTCTTCAAGAGCTTTGCTCTCCGGGGACGTACCCAGTACCCAGCTCACAAACTGCAGGCAGAGGCCCCAGAGGTCTGAGCCAAAGAAGTCAATGGAAAGGCTCTCATTGAGTTCAGTAGATTGTGGATCAGGCCCCATAGGTCTATGGTGCCTGTCATCTTATCCAAGTGCTGTATATTATCTTCTCCCCTGTCAGCTCTGCATATTCCCCATACTCATTTAGCAAGCTGTAGGATGGCTTACTGTGACCTTTCCTTTCTGTTCTTAGGGAAGAGACAAAGAACTAATGGGAAACTTTTTGCCACAGTTGCAACAATTTCTTTGGCCCATCTCTTACCTGACACAGGCTGGGTTCCTGATTTGCTTTTTAAATATATTTTTAAACCTCTGATTTTCCTTTATTGTGTTTGTGCACGTTTTTGTCTTAGCTTAGGATGCACAAAGCTTGAATATTTTGTTCTCAGAGTCAGCTGCATGATCAAGGTTTTTACAGGCTACTAAATTATTAAAGGGAACTCAGTTACTCACTAAATATTATTGCTTCTGTGCTGTCAGGGAGAATATCACAGTAATATTTTGTTAATTCAAACATCTTTCTCTTTCTCTAAGGCTGTTGATGACAGGCAAAAATCTTGCATAATCTATTGAGGTGCTCGGTATAGAGGGAGAGGTAATTAATTTTAGCAGTAGCAGAAAGTATATGTGGTGTCTGAAGAAGCATCAGGAAAGAGAACCTGACTAAGTGTCTCTGATTGCCACTTCGTTGATATGTTTAAGGAATCATCGGATAATCAGTTTTGGAGGTCACGGGTGAGATTTCAAAATGCTAAGGATGCCAGGATAGCTGCTGAGGTGTTCACTGCTCAAGATGCACTGTGAGCAGGTGAAATTCACAACTGCCATCTCTTGGAAAGTATAAACTGCTCAGATTCTAACCAGCATGTTATTAAAACAACAACCACCGTCCCTATGTGCTAAACCTATCTAACTACTGAGCTTGTTCCATGGAGATTTTGTTGAAAGCTCCGCTACAAACCAGCTTCCGATTAAGAAAATCCAAGGGCAGGTCTTGTAACAGACCTAGTTTAAACTCCTCATTTCTTGGCCTTTCAGAAAGCATTATCTTTCCCAGCCCACACCATCCACTCTCACAAAGCAGCAACACCTGCAGTAGTAAAAGCAGCAAAGAGTCTTGTGGCACCTTATAGACTAACAGACGTTTTGGAGCATGAGCTTTCGTGGGTGAATACCCACTTCGTCGGATGCATGTCACCCACGAAAGCTCATGCTCCAAAACGTCTCTGTTGCTTTTACAGATCCAGACTAACACGGCTACCTCTCTGATACTGCAGTAGTAAAGTCAGCCCTGAGCAGTCAGTTTGCTGAGAAACAAAGTCCTCCTGCTTTTCAAAGATTTGCTACCTAAACCTTGTCTCAACTTGAAATTTTCCCGTGTCCAAGAGCACTCAAGGTTGGACCTAACCTTGGACATGTTTTTAACAAGGCTGCACCCATTCAAGGTAAGTCACCATGACAAATTGATACCAGAATGGCTTGTCTCTGCAATGATTCAGTGTGTTCAAATTTACCTGCTTGGTGTCAGAGCTATTATGTGCTTAAGTAGCAGAGACACCTAGGGCCTGATCTTCACCCCAGCAGAGGCCAAGTAACTGCACTGTGCACTGGGGCCCTCCTGGAAGGCAAGGAAGGACTCCTCCTCCTATGCCCTGGAGCATGTTCAGAACCTCTCTGCAGCCACTGCTCAGCCTTGTGGATGGACCGGAGTAGACTCCATGGTCTCTGTGGAGATGTGGAAGAAGGGATTAGGGTATCTGGACCAGTTCCTAGCCACCCTACTCTGCATACCTGCACACATGGGGATGCCAGCGAGCTGGGTGCTGTGCATGGGGATTGCACCTTCTGTGAAAATAAAGCCCTTCTCTGGAAAGGGCGAGCACATTCCCGCTCCCATCTCCACAGGAACACGGCATCTGTGCTGATCCAGAACTGCAGCAAGATCTACTCACCAGGATTGTAGCAGCTGAAAATAGATCAAATCAAAATCATTCTCACTGGAGGGTTTAAAATAACACTGCGATACGCTTGCTGGCATGCCTTCTCAAGGTCAGCCCAGGCTGTTATTTATTAGGAGAGGTTTCTATATCATCCACCAGGCAGTTCTTGAAAACAGTATCGTTTTATGTGAGAGTCCATATAAATGTTAGATTTACAGTGGTGTCCAGCCGCTTAACCAGCCAGCGACAAGATTGCTTGTGGTCTCAGGCAAATAGAGGTGTTATTTTTGTGTGTTCCTCTGTGTGTGTGTGTATGAGACTCGCGACACTCCCACAGCAGTGCTGCAAAACAGGAACAGGCAGCTTGCAAGCTCAGCCTTAGCAATCAAATTGTATTGGGGTGAGCAGCATTTAAAGATGGTCTGTTTTGCACTGCTGGGCATAGCGTCGCTGCTTGTAAGGCAGAGGTTTTTGCATGAATGTAGCTGAAGTACGCCCTCTGAATTCCTGGTCCTGCCTTTGAAATGTGGGTTCAGTTCTGTCCAGCACAGGGCCAGCACAATGTTCTTCACTGCAATCTCACGCACCCCAGGCTCCTTCCAGCCTTGCAAAACCACCAGCAGAATTTACCAGTGCAGGCACAAAATCTATTTTACTGACCTTTCAAAAACCTTTACTCACCCTGTGATGCCCCCTGGGGAACCCAGGCTTTGAGGCACCTTGCTACCACCTGCCCTTAGCGAGCAGGAGCTTATCTGTGCCTGCCAGGGACCACCTCCCTGACTTCCCCAACCCCAGGTAACTCAAGTACTCCCCTCACAGCCTGGGTACCCCAGGGAGCATCCCGGGGTACCCCAGGGAGCATCGTGCTGTCTCTCTGCAGGTTAGCGATAAGCACACTGCAGCCCCAGAGCCCTTCAAGCATCCCCCTGCAGCGTCCAGCCCCCTATCCACTGGTCACTCACAGAATGACCAGCCCCACAAACTAATGACACCTCTGAACGCAGCCCTACTCCGCGCACGGCACTTATACTTGCTTTCTCGATATGCAAATCTATCTAACGAAGGACAGAGATTCAAATTACAGCAAGCAGAAATGCTGGAAACAAAGGGTTACCTAGAAAATGAAATCGTAACATGAATTCTAGAGCTTGAACATAATTAGCAAGATGCCCTCTTGTCTGGCAAGGACCTGCTTAACCAAAGTCCTTCTGACCACGTCTGTCAGCCAGGAGGCTGAGACCCTTCTTTCATGAGATCAAGCCTGCTGCCAACTTGTCCTCCCAGATGTAGGATGCCAGGGCATCTTACTGCACCCCAGATATATCAGCTCAGACCTTTAAAATCTTCACCTGAAAACAGGGTTGTCGTCTCCGCGCCCCCCACCCCCACCCCGCTGTTTATCTCTTCTGGTTCATTTTCTTTCTACAGTCCCTCACAAGCTCTTCCCTAGCATTTGACTCCATCTGCTAATAGACCTCTATTGTAAGACACCCGACACGCAATGGTCAGCTGGTGTCTCCCACCACCTGTCTGAAGAAGTCGGTCTCAAGGCACCTACCTGTGAGTGACCTGCTATTAACTGCAAGGCCATAGGAACATAATGCCCCACATTTAGACATAGCTCCTTCCCCGGTCTCCACACATACATTTCACAAAGATATGACGACCAGTGTGACACAGGCTTTCAGGAGACACCTTACATGGTGCCCCTTGGTGAACTAGAATGTAAATACCAGACCTGAGGATTCCTGTTATCCGTATGCCCCCTCTGCCCCTAGGTGTCATGAGGTTCTTGAGTCACAAGCCCCTCTTCTGCTGGTGAGTGGGCAGCTAGAGTTTTGCAAGGCTGGTTTATTCACTGCATGATGGAGTCTCATGTCTATGGTGACATACGAGGACTCAGCAAACTCTATAGGTGAGCACATACATGCGAGGTCAGACCAACGCGGGAACCGCAAACACAGTTACGTGTCAGACAGACGAGATTGTTCACAACCATTGCAGACTCCTGTATCTTTGTTTTGCACTGGTCACGTTTTTCACATAAGGCGTTAGTGCGCCTTGCTTTAAAGTGGCTAACAGCAATATGACAAGACTGCCATCACCTTGCTCTGTCATGGGCTGTTGCTTCCCAGTTGCTGGGGTCAACCTGACATGCTTCGAAGTTTGACTGCAGTGTGTCCTTATGTCATTTGTACTGGCCACTATGAGAAGGGGTGTCTTGTTTTAGTTGACCGTATGAATGAGATTCCCAGACCAATGCAACTGAGATTTTACGCGCTCACTTTGAATACCAGACATTGACCAACGATTAAGGTTTTCAGTGTTGGATTTTCCCCCTTGAACTACAGGTAAAAGTGTTACTAATAAGAATGTGCCAGTTGAAACGATGTTAGAGACACAAAGATGCCTGGTCAGCTCAAAGGGAAGACAGGGCCAACACTGGATTTCAGTTACACCCGTATAAATCTGCAGTAGCACCACTGGGTCCAAGTTATCCCTGAGCCGGTGCGCAGAGAAAGTGGGAGTGGCTTTTCCTAGCCTTATTCATGGGCTGGGGCTGCCAGCTTGGCTTCTGACATGGACTACTAAAGCATTCCTCAGCCCTTGATTTGCATCCCTCGTGAGCCATCACCAGGGCGCAGAATTGCCAGGGTGTAGGTATGCTCTGATCACACCCCACCTGGTCCCCAGTGTTCCCCTTCCCTCTTCCAACCCTCTCCACACACCCCTGGAATGCCCTCTTCATCCAGGGCTGCCGTGGAGACCGGTCTGTGCCTGGCATACGATATTCCCGAGGGGGGGACTTTCGGCTGCAGTACAGCCACTTTGTGCTATGCTAGCTGGCACAAGGGGGCCTAGGACAATGATGAATCCGGCCCATTGATTTTAGTGGCATTACTTCAGATTTACATGGCATAGTGGACCCTCGCTAAGGGTCTGTCTACACTGCAATCACAGAATATTTAATCTAGCTAGCTCACATACTGGAGCAGTGAAATTGTGGTAAAGCAGGCTTCAGCCTGAGCTGGACAAGCCCACCCAGAACCCTGGGGAATGGCTCAATGTAACAGCTCGGGTGGCCAGCCCATGCTGGCTCCTATCCTGCTGCGGCTTCACCACGCTGGTACCCGAACTAGCGCAATTAAAGCTCCACGTGGGGCTGCTCTCACCCCATGCCTGCAGTGTAGACATACTCGAATTGACCCTGCAAAGACAAATAAATCGTGTACTGAGATCCTGCAGTGCCACTCGCAACCGACTGGGATTGGTGTGGCTGTGTGGCAAGCTATATTATATCACAAGTGGGTTTCCCCCCCCAGTCATTACCAGCTAAACAGCTCAAAAAGTCTTCAAGGTGACGCCTGCTTTTCATGGCTCTTTTCATAAGTTACGTTACCATATGCAGCGTTCTAGTCCTTTGCTCTGCTGCATATTGTCTACATTAAATAACCTCTTTTTGTGGTTGCATCATAAAAATTCTTTAGATCTTGGAAGCAGACTGTGAATATTTGCATGTGTATATCTTTCATTTTCACCGAACAGGCTGGCTACCAGATGGGTGAACCAAATAAGCCTCCAACATTTCTATGAAAGTTAGACGTTTTCCTGTGTTGTTAACCGCAAAGGAAACTAGGTGGTTTTGAACCATACTGAGCCGCTGCCAGCTCCTAACCTTAGAATATTTTCACGGGGTTGGGGGGGGGGGCGGGGAAGGGTTTTTTCCTCCTTCAAAGCAGATGGTGGCATGGAATCAATCAAAGGCAGTTTCCAGAATTTGTTTACTTAATGGTGAATATAATATGCTTTTATGGTCCCTTTACACAGTCAGAAAGATGTACGCTTCCAGCCAGGCTAATGAGTTCTAGGAGCACTGCACAAGCAGAAGAGGAACGCTGCTATTGTTGTTATTTATTAGTATCAGCATAGCACTTAGGAGCCCGAGTCGTGGACCGGGACCAATTGCGCTGGGTGCTGTACAAACAGAAAGCAAAAAGCCAGTCTCTGCCCCAGAGAGCTTACTATCTACATACCAGATGTAACACATGCGATCAAGATTTAATTAAAATTACCCCATCACTTTTATAGGGCCTAACTTACTCCCACAAGCTGCATAGGACAAGAGCTTTATTTTACAATGAACGCTGTCGGCTTTTTTTAAGGCATGAATCTTATACCATAGTTATTTTTCCAAACATCCCAAATTATATCGGTAGTATGGCCAAAAACTGTAGCTTTGTCTTTCAGACATAGGAGTCTCATTATGAAAATCTGTCCTCTATTAATTCATTAGAAGTTGATAAAAGAAACTTGGATCAAAACAGCTTTAAAATGTTCCTGATGACACCCAATAGTAAACGTCAGCCAGTGTGCCGGAAATGTAACCATAATTCTTTCTGCTAAATTCAACAACACAAGGCCTCCCCTCTGATATTAATTGACCTTTAAGTGGTTGCATGTGGTGTTTTCATGTGTTACTTGGTTCTGTTGTTTGAGCTTTACAGCTATTTGAAAAACAAGTCTTGTACTCGTTAACTGACAGTGAACGGGTATGTTACATTGCTAAGGCTCAAATGTAATCTACAGATTTGTATCTAGTCCTGCATGTCTCTGCACCAGTGAGACCAGTATGGGGCTGGATGTTATTAAAAACCAGGATGACAAAAAATTATAGTGGCAGTGGTCATGCTCGGTAGCAATAAGAGGAAAAATAGTTTCCATTATAACTCTACATGTGCATCATGCTGTGGAACTTTCACTTGGGAGTTAACATAGGCATGTTTGACTCTCCCCAAAGGTAATTTTATTTAAGTTTTGAGGGGGAGGGAAGTTAAGTAAAATCCCCTTCCACTGGCTTTTATGTTACTGAAAAGTTGAAACAAGCCAAAACAAAATCGACTTTTCCTAGTCTAAAATAAATAATTAAATAAAAATCCAACCATTTAAAAAAAAAACATTTTACAGCCAAGATTGCTGATTACCTGGAGCTTGAAACTTGTCCAGGAGTTAATTCTCCATGAGCAACTGCCAGTGCCACTCTGTTTAGTTTGAAAACTATTGGCGCTCTCTTACCAAAGAGATGGGAGGTTGAAGATTTCATTCTGAGTTGGTACTGTAGAGAAATTTCCCAAGTGCACAGGTGCGCCTCCATAGAGCAATATATGGTGCATGCTCCCATGGCTAGTGAAGTGCATGGGCCGGTTGCCTGAAGGAACTTACAAGCCTGGGTGAGATGCTGCGAGACACCCATAATAATACCGAGCGTTTATGCAGCACCTTTCCGCCTTTGATTTCAAAGCACGTCTCAAAGGAAGGAAGCATCATTATCCCTGTTTTACAGCTGGGAAAATGGGGGCACAGGGAGGTGAAGGGACTTGTCCATGGTCACCCAGCAGGCCATTGGCAAAGCCAGGAATAGATCCCAGGTCTTCTGAGCCCCTGTCCGCAAGGGTGCAATGGAGGGGGAAGAGGCAGGGGTCAGGTGGCCCAGCCCCCCTCCTTGGCCAGAGACAGAGAGGCAGCTGCTGGAAATGGTGACCCCAGGCACATGGCCCAGAAGCGTGCAGGGAGTGGGCCAGGTACCCCGAGCCTGGCTCCCCCAGGACCCCAAGACCGGCTGCAGCTGCTGTGGGACCCAAGAACAACAGCTCTGTACCTTTGCCTCCACCGGGAGCTCCTCAGCGCCATGGGCTGGAGGAGCTGGCCTCACCCCGAGTTGGTCTTGCCCAGGAGAGGGGAAGTCCTGGGGCCATGATTCCTGGAGCTAGGCAGCTCAGGCCCTGGCTGCCCAGGCAGGGCAGAGGCTGACGGGTCCCACCGTGGCTGCAGCCAGGCTTGGGGGCCTGGGGAAGATCCTGGATCCCACACCCCAGCACTTGGGCAACCTCCCTGCATGCTGCTGGGCTCGGATGTGCTCAGGAGCCATCACTTTCAGAGGGTGGCAGAGCTGGCCTCGTGGTGTGGGGCTAGTTTTTCCCCACAATGGATATTGTGGGGGCCGATCTGTGTTTCCACCTGCATGCGTCATTCGCTCCTAACTGCACACACATGCAGGAGTCAGAGAGAGCAGGACCTGGAGCAGGCCAGGGAGCACGTCGGAACACTCAACCTGGGCCCCTTCCTTAATCAAAGGCTGCCTGTCCAGTGAAGTGTAGCGGCTTGTGTTTTGTCAGGGAAGCAGCGTGGGTACCAGGGCACATCCCAGCACAACGGACTGCAAGGAGACCTCAGTGATGAATTGACTACCTTTTCTTTGAGGGTTCTGCAAAGGCGGATGCTTCAGCTCCATTCGGGTTCAAATGCCAGTTTTCAGGCTTCCATGAACTTCCCATCCACCCACAGGGCTGCTCCAAAGCCCAGTGAAGTCCTTGAAAAGACTCCCATTGAATTCAATAGGGTTTGGATCATTTCCTTCATAGCTCTAAGTTCCCAAGAGCAGTCACAAAATCCAGGCCTTTGATGGGATCTTCTGCTTCTGGCTGGATCCTCACCTTGGTAATCCGAGGTCTGTCCCGTTTCCTGTTTGAATTCATAGAGGAGGCTGAGGGAGTTGTTTGGGGTTTTTTTCCCCATCCCAGAAGTAGCCTCATGGGTAATGATAATGGAAATTGGCCTGTGCTTGTGAGATACCTCTGTGTTCTAGTTATCAAGGAACCATTTGTGCAGTGATATTTGGGATTAAACCAAACTTTGTGCCTAAAGTCAGTTCTACTTTCCACTGGAATCAGGGTATTTCCTTCTCCACATTTTGTCCAAAACCTCAACACTCCACTTGCTGGATCTCATGAGCATAATCAGCATTGCCTGGATAGAATGACAGCTTTCCATACAGCCAATGTTCTCATTAGTCTCAACAGGTCAGTGCTTAATTTGTTCCAGGGCTGATCTCTGGCACCTCCGGGCTTGAGAGCTCATACTCCCCGCAACTCTGGGCTTGGCAGTTCAAAGCCCCGGCACCTCTGGGCACAGCAGTTCATAGCCCTGGCATCTCGGGGCTTGCCACGTCAGTTATGAAAATAAAAAAAATTGCTAGAGCCCCAGCATCTCTTTCATTACAAATTAAGCTCTGCAACAGGTGCTACAAGATCTGTTAGCCTCTAAAACCAGCATCTCCTATTAGCACAGAATGCCTTTTTTCAGAAGCCTAACAAAGAGAAGACAAAATTATATGAATGCTCCTTCTACCAGATCAACAGCAGCGTCCTGTTGGCAGAGGAATGGTGCCCCTTGAGGAGACGTTATGTCCCCCGGTACCTGATTTTCTGCCCACACTTTCACCAGACATTCAGGACACGATTCGCAGGATACCACTTTTGACAGGTGACACCCATAAGCTTTCCCTCATACCCTTTTTCCTAGGTGATTTCAGCTTTCTGATCCAGTGTCCCAGATGGTGGATAGGGTATTGTATAAACCAGGGTTTGGGTGCCTCTTGACCCCTGTAAGTAAGAGATTTGTTTTCCTTGTATTTTAGCTTGAACTGTATAGATGCAAACATTGTTGGCCATATCTTATAACATTGATATTAGAAGAAAATAAGTAGGGAAGACATTTTTCGGTACAAGATTTTGTGAATTTTTTTCCCTATGACTTTTGCCACAACTACAGAAGGTGCCGTGTGATGTTGGATTGGTACAGTCTACTCCTATTCTTGCTGAACGATGGAGTAAGATTGTGTGGTATTGCGTTTTTCCAGTTACTTCCTATCTGAATAGGAGTGGGGGCTCATGTGATGATGTGGTGTTACAGTAATTCTTTGTTCTTCAATGGTGGAATAACCACCCTCACAATTCACTGCATAACTAGTCTGTTTATATGTGAGTCTGTGCATGGTGGAGCTTGACTTATGGAGTCCTGTCTTTTGACCAACTTTCATTGCTCTTTGGAGCTGGAGCCCACAACTTTTGGGGGAAGTGTATTGTGTAGCCTTTGGAAATTTAACAGAGAGGCAATAATGTGCTTGGAGAGGAGGATAAACAGCTTCATGAGTTGCCAAAAAATGTCATTTGCTCTGTTAAAGTCTTCTCTGTACTTTATCCAAGTAAAGTATATGAAAATTCTGCTTAAATGATGTGTGATTTTCCTCCGAATTGGGCCCAAGGCTGGTAAATTGCTATTTTTAATTAAATACCTCGATTTACTAGCTTGTGGTGAAGCCAAGTATGGCTAACAAACCATTTCTATAAATTATGAGATGATGAGAACACCGACAATGAGTCATAAAATACGATAGTACAAAAGGGCATTTTAATGTATTCATTGTAGTAGTGCAACAGAGTCTAAATGTCCTGAAACATTGCATTCCACTTCCATGTGCAAACCCGAGAATTTTACAATGAATCAATAGAAAAGAAAAAGTCCCATGGTATAAAGGAAAGTGTTGTCTTTATTTTCCATGATGTTCCTGCATCTAAAGCCCAAGACAAATATATGCACTATCAGAAGGGTCATGCTATTTTGTATCCCTTTTGTTAACATTTGAAAAGCGTTGCAGTCCATTTGCGGTACTCTCTTTCCATTATTTACTCTCCCAATGTACCTTGCTGGAAGCTAATAGCTCTACAGTTTAAAATGCTCTTTACTTAGAGGAAGAAGCTGAAGAATAGTGAGTGGGGGGGAAGCTTTAATGAAAAGCAAGATCCAGTCCCCAGAAATGGACAGAAAATGGGGGTGTGCAGACAGCAGTAATGCAGCCAGGGCATGAAACGTTTGTAGGCAATAATTACCCACTTTGGAGACCCACTCTCCGTGGTAATTGGTTAACAAACCAAAGCGGAGCAGGGTCGCAGGAGCCCAAAGAACGTCTCGGGTGTCACTCACTGTTCTAGTACTCTAGCCTTTTAGGGCAGTGTTTCCCAAACGTGGGCCACCGCTTGTGTAGGGAAAGCCCCTGGCGGGCCGGGCCGGTTTGTTTACCTGCTGCATCTGCAGGTCCGGCCGATTGCGGTTCGCTGTTCCAGGCCAATGGGGGCTGCGGGAGGCGGCGGCCAGTACGTCCCTTGGCCTGTGCCGCTTCCTGCAGCTCCCATTGGCCTGGAGCAGCGAATCGCGGCCAGTGGGAGCCACGATCAGCTGAGCCTGCAGATGTGGCAGCTAAACAAACCGGCCTGGCCTGCCAGGAGCCTTCCCTGAACAAGCGGCGTCCCAAGTCTGGGAAACACTGTTTTAGGGGGTTCTCTTCTGCAGCTGTTCAAGGCAGGGGGATGGGAGTCACAAATTGCAGCCAAAGAAAAGGCATGGGTTTAAGTACCCCTCTTCTCTGACCCTCCCCGCCACAGCCCCTATGACAGCCCTTTCCAAGATGATGATTTGATTCACAAGTCCTGCTGCCTTCTTCAAGCTGTTTGCTAAAAGACAGACAGACGGATGGGTAAATGCGCTGCAAGTTGTCTCAGAGCCCTCTCTCACCTTCAACAATAAAAGGCCATTTCAAATCTAATCATTGTGTTGCTTGCACCCCTAACCTCAAAATGCAGCCATTCTTGGAGTATCCAGGAGGGCTTCACGGAAGGAGAGCTGCACTGCGTCAGGGGGACTGCATCGAGAGGGAGGGGAGGGTTAAAATGGAGCTGTTCTGATGGTTTTTGTATCATGAGCCCAGCCTTGGTGCAGAAACCCAGCTCAGCATATTGACTGGAGGACATTCAAAGTGAGTTGTGGAGCAGACTAAGTAGCAGTCTTTGGATAGATATGGCTATTAACCAGGATGGGCAGGGATGGTGTCTCTAGCCTCTGTTTGCCAGAAGCTGGGAATGGGCGACAGGGGATGGATCACTTGATGATTCTCTGTTCTGTTCATTTCCTCTGGGGCACCAGGCACTGGCCACTGTCAGAAGACAGGATAGTGGGCTGGATGGACCTTTGGTCTGACCCCGTCTGGCTGTTCTGATGTTCTTATGTCTACACTGCAATCACACAGAATCATAGAATGGTAGGACTGGAAGGGACCTGGAGAGGTCATCTAGTCCCGTCCCCTGCATTCAAAGTAGGACTAAATATTATCTAGCACACGTAGACGTACCCAGTCTAGCTAGCTGCACGGAGTAGTCCCGCTCACTAAGGACCCTGTGTACACACTTGAGCAGACACACTGCCCTTGCTGCCCGGCTTCACTGCTATTGTTCAAACTAGCTTTGATTTAGCTTTATCGAAGCAAGCTTGGGTATGTCTACATGAACTGCTGTCTCACCTCCTGATTGCAGGAGAGCCCATGTGATGTTGGGTTGGTACCGTGTACTTTTGTTCTTGCTAAACCATGGAGTAAGATTGTGTGGTATTGCATTTTTCCAATTGTTTCTGATAGGAATAGGATGGGGGCTCATGTGATGATGGGCTGTTATAGTAATTCTTTGTTCTTCTTCAGTGATGAAATAACCACACTCACAATTCACTGCATAACTAGTCTATTTAACTGTAAGGGTAATTAACCAGTGAATGACTTACCCAGGGTTGTGCTAGATTCTCCATCAAATGGTCATTTTTAAAGTCAAGACTGGATGTTTTTCTAAAAGACATGCTCGAGTTCAATCACGGCAATTGTAATAGTATCAATTAATTCAGGGAAGCCCAATAGCCTGTGTTATTCAGGAATTCAGGATCAGATGATCACAATGGTCCCTTCTGGCTTTAAAATATGAAATATTTATGAATTTATGAATAATTGGGTCAGTTCAAATTAGCAGCTCTGGAAAAAACAGACTCTCACACATTGGATTTGGGAAAGAGGGAGAGAACACAGCAAGAAAAGACAGAAGTAACATTTCTACGAGAGAGCACAGTGTGGATTTCCCCTCTGTTAACAGTCTGCAGCAACTCTGAGAACAAAATGGCTGCTGTGATATGCAGACAAACCTAGTTCCTAACATTTTAAAAGAGAAGTACATAGAAAAGTTCGGCATCACAGTTTCAAGATAAGTTCCCCACACTAACAAAGTCAATTTGGGAGGCAGGAGTGCATTCCTGCACCAGTATAATTGTTATTCTCGGTGGTTACTGCATTGCTGTGGTTGACACTTGCAGATAATTCTTTTGTATGGAATGTGGAATATTTTCACTCTCTGTAGTGGCTTGCAATAGCACAGCAGGACAGAGAAATAATTATTATTTTTGGTTAGGTGGCTAGGATTGAATCTAAATCTGCACAAGTAACTGCTCTTAATGACCCTCTTCTGACTTTATAACTTAGAGGAGACACGTTTTTTTAGCAATATGTAATGACAAAGGTGTAAACCTGTGGCAGCCCTGAAACATAAATAGGCATAATGTGGCTAACTGGGTATGACCCACGAGAGGTCTTCAAAACTTTCTTCTCATCTATAAAATGGTTGCAGTCAGCTGTGACCAACTCTGGCCAAAAAAACAAACCAATTCTTCTCCGCATTATTCACCATCAGCTGTGGAACGAAAACCCATGATCAGGGCTGCTGCCGCCAGTGCCATTGTTACAGATGGGAGCATTTTGCTGAGTTTGGCTCGTGTTGAGCCTCAGACGTCTATAAATTTGAACATATCCTTCTATCTAGACACTTGCATGGCTCTCATCCCCGAACATTTGATTGCCTTTGTCTTTGGAAAAGACAGGAGGTTACCCATCCCATGAACTTTACAGGCAGCTATCAACAATGTACATTTTTAACGGAACATAAGTTGTAGGAGATCAGAAATGGGATAGCCCCGAAGTTCCCCAAGTCCTTTTGATTTACATGCTGTAATAAAGGGGGAAACTACTGCAACAAGAGGTAGGACGTGCAGTACGCAAGTATTTAAGATGGAGCTGGCCAGGCTATAATTGACGGCTATGATTGTTAAGGCTAAGTGAGAAAAGTGTGGTGGAATCATTGACTTATTATGACCGTGATAAGCAGAGCATTTTTAACATTGTAACAAGCATTATCAATAAGGAGAACTGGGCGCTTTAGTGAAATAAGCAGATGGATGTTACAGGAATAAGAGCAGAAATAAATGTTGAATGGTTGAGAATGTCTGAACAAACAATGAACATCTCTTCAAATAT
This sequence comes from Mauremys reevesii, assembly GCF_016161935.1. Taxonomy (NCBI): domain Eukaryota; kingdom Metazoa; phylum Chordata; order Testudines; family Geoemydidae; genus Mauremys; species Mauremys reevesii. The sequence continues at coordinate 3,207,950 of NC_052632.1, read as the reverse complement.
ATTCCTGATGGACAGAGGGTAAAAGAGAAAACGTATCCACTGGGTAATGAAAGTGTCATTGAAGGGAAGGAAGTAACATATTTGTTAATCAGTTAAATTGCTTCTGTCTTTCCAAGCAGGGAAGAGGTGGCAGGACTGCCTAAGCCAGGGATCGTATTTTGTTGGCATCATAAGGGAGGAGTTAAATAGTTTGCAGATACCGTGGAAATAGCTGTGAAAAGATTAAGTAGTGGCCTATTTTTTTCAGAAGTGGTCAAGATTAGCCAGACCCTCAAAGACAGGAAAGTGGCCAGAAGATGAGACCATCAGTCATATTATTTTAAAAATCCTTTGAGATACTTCAAATTGTTTTATTACTTAGAGAAACATCTTCCTGGGACATTCCTGGCATTGAATCGAAATGAAGAAATGGTGTAGGGGGAGGGGGAGAAGGGGAATGAACATTTTTTGTAGGTTGTGGAGCTAAGCACTCATCAGTTGCGAAATGCCGAAATGTAGGTGGTTTGTGAAACCTTACTTTCTTTCCATAGGATCCATGCCAGGTTTGCGTAATGAGAGAGGCTGTTTGCTTGATCTCTGTTTCCCTTGCACTAGATGTCAGAAGGTGTGTAGAGAACAAGGCAGGGGCTGCAGGCAGAGCAAGGATGAGCTTGTGGTTAAGGCCGAACGGGCAGGCTTAGCTCTGTGTCTGCATCTGCCGCAGTCTTCTAGTGTTTGCTCTGATGCTAAGCAAGTCGCATATAAAACCAGTGTAGTGAGGAGGAGAATTGGGCCCATTTGTTTGTGTATATTCTGGTGGAAGACTAAATATGCAGCTTTGAAAAATCCTAATGAAACAAGTGTCATATAACCTAACTACATTATTAGGTCCTTGTTATCAGTCAGTAGCAATTTGACTGTGAATCAGGCATTAACACTGCATTATTAAATACAATCAATGATCATCCATGTAGCTGTTTATGTTAGCATCAAGCAGATGAAAACAAACAAGTCTGGGATTGACGAGAGAGGGAAGGAAGGAATATAGAACACAGCTGGGGAGAACATGTGACCCAAACCTTAATCACACTGAAAATCAGCCCCACTTCAGGTTCAGTCCACATGCTTTAGCCGGCAGTGGGATATGTGAATCATTTCCACATCAGCAGGCTTTTGATCCACCATGGTAGAGAAGAGACAGGAATTAGTTATAATAAGTATAAGGAGAAGACTTTTTTGAGGTTCCTGGACACAGAGACCCTGGAGTTCTCCTGGCTCTCTCACTCTTGTAGAAATATACACACACATTCAGTAATATTTTGCCTTGGGCACAGTCCCCTCCAGCATTACAATGGGGAGAATCATGTTCAGCTGTTGCACACAGGAAATTCAGCGCTGCTTGGAATGTGACAGGAAATCTTTACAGCTTCAGCTCCACCAAGAGACGGGAACTGCCCTGCCGGTCAAAGTGGGAGGTATTGCCAGCCCCAAGAGCCAGAGTGCTCGGTAACTGGTGGGTTAGCGTTTTCTTTTGATCTATGGATCACTGATGTTTAGAGGGATGCAGATGTACCACACCCAATGCATGTGGCAACAGAAGAAGGTTTCATTAGCATTGTCCCAATGTATTCCTGTGATACCTTGACTGCAGAGGGGATATTCTAAGGCAGCGGTTCTCAAACTTCACTGCACCCCGACCCTCTTCTGATAACAAAAATTACTACACGACCCCAGGAGGGGGGACCGAAGCCTGAGCCTGCCCAAGCCCTGCCCCCCCCCCAGATGGGGGGCCAAAACCGAAGCCCAAGGGCTTCAGTCCCAGGCAGGGGGGCTTGTAATCAGCCCCAATGCCCAGGGGCCCTGGGTGGTGGGTCTCAGGCTTTGGCTCCAGCCTCAAGCCCCAGCAAGTTTAAGCCAGCCCTGGCGACCCCATTAAAACGGGCTCACAACCCACTTTGGGGTCCCGACCCACAGTTTGAGAACCGCTGTTCTAAGGAAATAGGCATAATAAAAATACACAGTAACTCTGACTTTGAAAGACCTACTTGACTGTAGTTTTATTATTTTGAAAGAGCACTACGATTCCTATTAGGTTTCTAGGTAAACTTCATTGTCCCAGTTAAACTAGGATTATCGCTTTGCAAGCTGATCCGAAACCTGTCCAGTGTCCAGGTCCGCAAATTAGTTTGAAGTATGAAATTGGTCTTGGACTGAAATGCAGACAGCTGGAAATGTTGGTGTTTGCAAACAGCAAGATGTTTGGGTGCTTGTGTGTCTGCTGGATATTTTGATACCTGTCCTGCTACTGGCCTGTAGTGGACATAAGCACTTTTTCTATTATTCCCAATATAAATGATATTGACAACATCACTTAGCACATCCAAAGTGTTTACATCTTTAGAACACTGTGGATCAACAAAGACCCTATTCATGAGAGAGCTGACCCCGTTATGGGTCCTTTCTTTCCTCGTATCGTCTCTCTTCTTCAAATCTGAGATGTTTGAACTTTCAAAAGAACCCTCTTGGTGTCTAACCTAAGGTATTAGTGAACCTGGCACCTGTGACTTTTATGGCTATGACTTCACCGATCATCAGCTGAAACCTCAGATTTCTTTAACTAAATTAGGGTGACCAGATCACAACAGTAAAATATTGGGACATATTGGGGTGCCAGCAGCCCCACCCCCACTCCATCCTAGGTCCACCCACACTCACCCCCCATCACTGCATCCCTCTTCCCCCCTGCTACTGGCTTGCTGCATCCCTCCTCAGTCCCCCACCAGCTGCTCACATCCTCACCCCCCCACTCACCACCTATATTCCCTCAACAGACCCCCCTCCCCACTGCTCGCCGCCTCCATCTGAATATCAGGACAAATGGCATCCCAATCATACATCAGTCGGAATGCAGGACAAAGGGTTAAATATCGGGACAGTCCCGTTTTATTGGGACATCTGGTCACCCTAAACTAGATATGCCTTTTGGACTGGAGATTACAGGGTTCCCAGACTTTGTCTGCAAAACTTTCCCAACCAGCTACAACACACAGTGGTATGATTCAGCCTGGGTGAATATCATCAGTGCTAATTTCATACACTCTACCTCATGGTCAGAGTGAAGCAAGTAAAAAGAAAAAACGCTAACAAGTTTGCTGCCTTTATATATAGTGTCCAGTTTAGACTAATGTTTATCTGCAAAAGGACATTACTAGTAAATATTATTTTAAAATGACTGTGTGTGTATATATGTGCTGCTAATTCTGGGGTGATATTCACCACGGCAGAAGTTCATGCATCATTTGAATCTCAGTTAAGCCTTCTTTTCCATACCTAAGTGGGCCTTAAGTAGCACAAAAGCCTTGCATTAACCCACTGCAAAGTGGTGAATTTCACTCTGTTTACTTGGTTTCATGCTCTTACTAGTCAATTTCATACTGAGGTGTGCACTGCGCACAGCAAAAAGTAGAAACAGCTGATGAAAAATGCCCCGATAAGGAGAGCTGCATTGTATGCTTACAAAAAATATACCACCCAGTTGGCTATTCATCTAAGTAATGCTCTACATAAATTCTTCTGTTGTTTATAAATAATCTGTAAAATGCCATGCAGTTATTGTAGGGATGACTTAATTGAATTCCTTTTACATTACTTTAAAAAGCCCAGTATAAAGACACATCCCTGCCCCCCTACAGATGTTACCTCAGAATCCCAGCGCTGCTGGTAGAGTTGCATGTGCATGTGCTGTTACAGAGTGAAGCAGATAGCTGGAGCGTTACCAATTAAAGAGAGAGAACTGCTCCTGTGTAGAGCTGGATGGACCAGGGAAAAGTCAATCCACCAATATTTGCTTGTAGTTTGTAATGAGTTCCCTTTGGCCTTTCTCACATGTCTTATTTCAAGTATTTGAGGGATGGAGTTTAGTGATGAATTTGAGAGCTGAGTGTGAAAGTATTCAAGGTGGTGAATGTCAAACTAATGCAATCTGGTGTCCTCATCAGAAATGAACAGGATCTTCAACAGATAGATGGGACTGGGATTGGTTCCTCCTGGGATGCCACCTGGAACTGGGGTACCACTGAGCCTGGGCTTCCTCTCGTACTGTACTGCTGTGACAAGCTACAAAGCCCTCCAGCCGCCATACAGGTAGGGACACACCCAGCTCCGGTTACAAGCAGGCTCTCTGAGCAGCCCCTCAGGCACGCACCCCTACTGGAGTATAACCCCCAAATTATACCCTCTTGTGCTGCACAGGGAACTGGTCAGAGTAAGCTCATAAAATTTGCCTCCTCCCTCAATGTGGAGCAGAATATGCAATAGCCTCTTGCCCCTGAGTTATGATTTACACACACTGGTTTAGATAAAGCCAAAGCAAGTTTATTAACTACAAAAGGTAGATTTTACGTGATTATAGGTGTTAACAAACAGATCAAGGCAGATTACCTTAGTAAATAAACAAAAAATGCAAACTCAGCTTAATATACTAACTAGATTGGCTCTGAATAGCAGATTCTCACCCTCAGAGATGATACGAGCAGGCTGCAGACTCTTAAGGGGCAGCCAGCTCTTGCTTTACAGCTTGGAATCCCACGTGTTTCATTCACAGGCCAAAAATCCCTTTAGTCTGGGTCCAGCACTTCCCCCAGTTCAGTCTTTGTTCCTCAGGAGTCTTCTTGTGTGGGGAGCGAAGAACCCAGATGATGTCACTCCCTGTCTTACGTAGCTTTTGCATATGGCGGGAACCCTTGGTTCCCAGGTTGGTCTGTGGGAAAATACGGGCATCCCAAAATGGAGTCTAGAGACATGTAGTCACATCACATGTGGTCGTAGAGTCATAGCAGCCATTACTCCCAGGTGGGAGATAAGCTTCTCCCAAGGCCTATTGTTTTTTCCTAATGGCTCATTGCCCTGAATAGGCCCTTCCCAACCCACTATCTAGACTGAAAGCATTTTGTCCAGTGAGTGTTACCCAAGTGTAACTACACTGAAATACAGGTACATAGTCAATATTCATAACTTCAGATACAACAATGATACATGCACACAAATAGGGTAATCATATCTGGCAAATCATAACCTTTCCAATGACACCTCACATGACCTGTCTTGCATAAAATACATTATAATTGTCATAATCATATCATAATAATATCATTGTGAAGAATATGGGGTGCAGTGTCACAGGGACATTCTCTCCTAACTTAACAGAACACAGTAGAGTAAGCCTGGAGCAATTTCTTGCCTTTCAGCTACCAGGTGCGGGCTTTTGGAAGATGCTGATATTACCAGCTCAGTGGAAGTGGAGGGTAGCCAGCACTTTGCACAATCCAGCCGCTCAGCTTTATTTTTTAAATACTTCTAGAACTTGTTTTTGAATTTGTGTGTGTGTGTGCATGCACATGTATATTATGATGAAGGAAAGACTTTAATTAGGATATGTTCTCCTGGATTATAGAATACTACATGGCTGTAAAAATGTTGTTAGAATTCATCTGTGGGCAGCGTGTTTAGACAGATCTCTCTTCAGGCGGAGAAGCAAATGAATGTTTTGCCAGGAATGCAAAATATTCTCCCTAACAGGAAACAATCTATCAACCATTGGCCTATCCTTACATCTTGTCTGATAAAGTTATTAACGTGTCTTTCCTCTAATTCAAATACCCTTTTCCACCATGAAAATAAATAGTTTAGTTGAATAATAATAAAACTACAATAATTATAGAGACAGTTTTATTCTGCTGCACTGATCTGTATGGTAGATATCTGCTCTCATATTCTGCTCTCTAAATATGCATGAGTGAAAGCTGCATGCATTAGGAGAGTGAAATATCAGAGTCCATTCAGAAACAGAGCAGGGGAAATATAAGATGGCTGATCCCTGCTTTATTTTACACCTTCCTGTTGGTTGTTTTTCCTGCCGCAGTCCCACCCTTCCGCTATTCATGCATGTACAATTCACTTAGTTACCTAAGTATCACTTACACAATGATTTGTCATCTCCGAATCTGGCCAGATGTTTTTAAATGGCACTATAGCAAACATCAGGAGGGGAGGAGAGTTTATTAATGATGACATGACCTCCTATATAATAATACAAGGGTGGCAGTGGTTTGAACTTGGTTGACTAATTTGCTCTGAGTAGCATATGAATATATATCATAATAATATGTATAGTCTGCCCCATATACATATATTAGTATGTATTAAGCACCAATAACATTAAACACAAATATTGTAACAGTAATATAACTTAGACTGGCCTATACTATAATCCTCTTCACTTGTGCTAAGTATCTCATAACCCCTTGAATTTGCTGAAGTAAGCATTTGGCATAAGAGGGTAAGAAATTTGTCAAAATCAAAATACATTCATTCCCTGTCTTAGTACAAGCTAAGGAAGCTCCGGCCCAATCAATAGCTTGATTCTTTTTATAGTTCGTATTATAAGAAAAATGTATTATTTTTTCCTCAGAATCAGCGGGTATATTTTGGATTGTGATAAACGGGATTTTATGTAGTTCTATTAAATTTTCCTTCAGTGTGTTTGTATGTGCCTCTTCCTTTAGGGAGATTAGCATAGTATTTCAAAAATGGTCAGCATCACTTCCTGTAAAGAAATATGTTCGCATTGCTCCCGGAAATTTCAGTTCTGGACCTTTTGCCGTAGTTGAATAGATTACCATCTCTACACAGACACACGAGCACTGATGCATGGGACACCTTACCAGTTGGCAGAGACATCTCTTGCTTTACAGTAGGTTTACGACATACTCTGGAAGCCAAGGCTGCTTTTGCTGAAAATATTTTGAATGTTACATTAGTGATCTGTAAGGAGAGGAAAAGATGATTTGACCCTTGCAGTAATTTGTCTTAATTTTGGTACAGTAAATATCTGCTGTCACTGAGCCCATGCAGCTGCTAGCAGAATGACTAGGAAACAATGAAACTGGCCCGTTACTTGGAAAGTCCGAGACTTTGATTTGGAATCATAATTTGTATTTATAGCTAATGCAAAACTCACCTTTCCAAGACTGTGAAACCAATTAAGCCTTTCTCTCGCTCCCCATTCCTAGCACAGTTACCACGTACACACTGTAACTTGTGGCTATGAGTAAACTAAATTCAATTTTAAATTGAGTGTGCATAGTGATCTGTAACTTGGGAGCTGTTTCTTGCCTGCCTTCCCTCCCCAGCCTGACAACCAGTTTTACTACCCAGCAGGGAATAGACTGATCACTCATTTACGGCTGCAGTCATCTCCCTGTTACAGCATTAGGAAGGAATGAGCACCAAAAGCCATTATAATTAAGATCTCTTTGGAACTGACAGTAGAAATAGATGGCATGTGGAGCTGGTGCGCTGTGGCTCAGCTGTTTCTTTTTCTAGCTGTCACTGGAAAATTACAGAGGCTGACAATCATATTTTGAAAGCAGCAGCGCTAAGTGATGGATATCCACCTTGTGCTAGGGAGCGAAGGGGAATGTGGGCTGGTATGACAGGAACATTTTCTCACACATTCTGTCTGGAGGAGAGCCCTTGTAATGGGCTTGGGCTCACCCATAATGTGAGGTTGTGCTCTTGTTTGGATTCTAAATCCCACGATGTAACCCGCTTGGTAAAGGAGATGTCTCTGCAGTGCAACAAACGCTTGTCGCCAAAAGCAAATCCCATGATGACTGATGGTTCGCTGAAGATGTCAGGCCTATCTCACGTGGCTCAAATTAACATCTGCTCCCAGGAGCTAGAGAAGAGCTACGAAATGAAATCTCCATTCACCACACTTACACCCCAGGAGTGGAACAAATGTGATATCATTCCCCAAAGTCTCCCAAGAGGGGAAATGCTTCCAGAAATGACATCATAATTGTGTTGACCAGTCAGTAGTCCCAGTGCTACAGTGTCCTTCCTGGAAGCCCTAATTTCAGATCTGGCACTTGGAGACACATTCTTGCGGATGGATGAAAAGTAGTGGCATGGTCATCAAAATGCCTGCCTTGTTAAAGGACCGTCAGGCGTCCCCATGGCAGGGAGGAAGAGAGTCTCTCCACTGCAGCTGTCTATGTACTTAACACACCAGAAGCTTTAGCTTCTCATATTACTTTACAGTGCCCCGAGTTCTCTATTCATTGTGCGTTGTTAGAGGCATGGTATGAGTGGATGCCTAGAAGCCGTGAACTTCTGCATTCATATCCTGGTTCTAACACTGGTTCTTTCTAGCACCTTGAGTAAGTGGTGTAAATTCTCTGGGGCTCTCTTCCCCGTGACCTCCCCTTGGCCTGCTGGGACAAGCAGCTGATGATACAACTCACTGGTGGTGGTGCCTGGAGTCCAGAGAGACTGTGACTGGCCTTCGTTCAGGGATACAAAGACTGGTGGGAAGAATCAAGTCATAAGAAACAGAAGAACAGCTATACTGGGTCAGACTAATGGTCCATCCGGCCCAGCAGCCTGTCTTCCAACAGTGGTCAATGCCAGGTGCTTCAAGGGGAATGAACATAACAGGGCAATTATCAAGTGATCCACCCCATGTCATCCAGTCCCAGCATCTGCAGTCAGGCGTAGCCATCTGGGCTAATAGCCATTGGTGGACCTGTCCTCCATGAATTTATCTAATTCTTTTTTGAACCCAGTTATACTTTTGGCCTTCACAGCATCCTCTGGCAAGGAGTTCCACAGGTTGACTGTGTGTTATGTGAAGAAGTACTTCCTTTTGTTTGTTTTAAACCTGATGCCTCTTAATGTCATTGGGTGACCCCTGGTTCTTGTGTTACGTGAACACTTAGGTAAATAACACTTCCCTATTAACTTTTTCCACACCAGTCATAATTTTATAGACCTCTCTCATATCTATCAAGTCTCTTTTGCACTCATGCCAGGGCACCATAATCTGGCTCTAGCGCTCTATAAATTCCTTCATTGTTTAGAGCCAGATTTTACCACCTTTACTCACCTTGCGTCTGACCTTATTCCACTAGCAACCCCAATGAAATAACAAGGTCAGAATTTGAATTGGAATCCTCAGGCTGGATCTTCAGCTGGTGTAAATCAGCACTAACTGCGTTGATTTCAATGGCTCTCTGCTGATTTACAGTAGGTCCATCGACTGTGTTGACAGCTAATGAAAAACTGGCCTTTGAAATCTATATGGTAAGGTGCTCATGGGGCACGGTTCTATTCAAGGTGAGGAAGGGACCTCTATGTGTGGAGCTCTTTACCTGAGTTCTAGCAATTGCTGTCTCTGCTAACAGTTCTAGACACATGCAATATTAGTGATGGGAAACACCTGGATTCAAACACCGCTGACCTTTGAGGATGTGTGGAGCCAGAGCTAGATTGGCCCCATCTCTAGTATGTACAGCTTTCAGTGGTGAAAAGAGAAATAGGTACCACTCTGATCATCAGAAAGATAGTGTGTTCCAGCCCAGGGACCTACAGAATCAACCCCTCATTTTCTGCTGGGAAGAAAGTGGCCTTCTGACTGCGGGAAGCACAGGTGCCGGTAACCGTTCCCAATTGCAAGAGCAGTACAGCATGTTCCCGTCAGGCATCATGACATTAAAGTGATGCATGAATTTTTGTGCATCATCCGTCTGATGCCGAGAGAACATTAGGCATCTGCTTATCTGATTCATCTTTGAACTTTTGCAGTTGTCTGTTACTTTAAATGCTGACAGCCTGTAATTGCTGATCGTCTACCTCTACAATGGAGATATGCCAGAAAGCCTGAAATACTCAGACTATGAATAAAGGAGTGGTACCTAACCGTTTGCCGATAAGGTGGTACGTTAAGACCTGCAGGTCTTTGTTCCTGAGAAATGTTGTTGTCCAATAATGATATATAGGTTGTGATAGCATGAGATGTTTCCCCATTATTTCACAATATTAAGAGTCTACTCCTCTCCTCTGGATAACAAATACCAAGCTGTGATTCTTTAATTGTGGAGTGAGTTACTGATTTACTGCCTGTGTGAACAGGTTGTTTAACTAGTTGTCCACATGCAGTATCTGGAGCTTGGCTTCTCTATCTGCTCTTACATCTAAAATATATTTCATGGTTTGCAAGTGCTCTGCTAACATGTGTTACCTTCCCTTCTGTCACCAGCAGGACACGCCGCCTGGATCAAATGAAAACACGTATTGTCCTTCACTTTTAGCGCAAACGTGTTAGACGTGATGTGTCTGACCTAACATACTTTTTGGAGGTCAGTTGCTATCCCCGTAGAGCAGCATCTGAGAGGCAGTGTGATCGGTGGATAGAGCAGTTAGGAGATCTGGATTCCGTTTCTGGCTATGTACTGACTTGCTGTCTGATCTTGGGAAAGTCACTTCCTGTCTTTGTGCCTCTGGTTTCCCACCTACCCTTGATCTAATTAGACAGTGAGCTCGTTGGGGCCAGTGCCCAGCACAATAGGGCCCCGATCCTAGGTGGAGCCCTTCAGGCACCACAACAATTCACAGTTTGGTGGAAACCTGCTCCTCACCTTGCTCCTAGCCGGTGCGATATATGGGAAGGCTTTGGACCAGATTCATATGCAAAGTTGATGAGAGCAAATATTTCAGTAAGTCTAATTCAGTGGCCCTCACATTCACACGGATGTCACTGTGGTGTGATTCAATGTTACTAGAACAAGCTGTAATTAAATACAGTTGAAGAAAGTTGGCTTTGTAGTTGCTAACTGGCCATTTTGCAGCTCTCTCTGTTTCTTTCTGTGGGTAGAATTGTTGCCTTCTCCTCCCTTGAGTGTGCATCTATCCAAATAAACTCCTAAGGCCTGTTTTTCAAAGCAGCTGGGAATTTGCACCTCCACGGACTTTGACAGGGTAGTCGGTGCTCTGCCACTCTGAAAACCAGGCCGTAATACTTGCCTTCACTTCTCGTAGGCTGCACGTACACTACGAGCTGGGGATGGGATTCCCCTGCCTGCATACACACATTTGGGCTAGATCTCACTGGGCTAGTGCAGGGGTGGCCAACCTGTGGCTCCGGAGCCACATGCGGCTCTTCAGAGGTTTATATGCGGCTCCTTGTACAGGCACCAACTCCGGGGCTGGAGCTACAGGTGCCAACTTTCCAATGTGCCGGGGGTGCTCACTGCTCAACCCCTGGCTCTGCCACAGGCCCTGTCTCCCTTTCCTGCCCCCTCCCCTAAGCCTGCTGTGCCCTCGCTCTTCCCTCTCCGAGCCTCCTGCAGACCACAAAACAGCTGATCGGGAGGGGCAGGGCGGGAGGCGCAAGCACTGATCAGCAGGGCTCAGGTTGGCCACCCTTGGGCTAGCATGACTGTAAATAACAAGGTAGCTGCAGTAGAATGGGTAGTAGCAGCAGCGGCATGGTTTAGCCATGCCACGTATGTACCATCCTGAAACCGGCGGATATCTACTCCGCATGGCTAAGCCGCACCTCCGCTGCCGCTACCTGGGCTACCATGGCTACGCTGCTGTTTGTACTCCCGTTAGCTCAATGGGAGCTAGCGCAAGCATGTGTACACAAGCAGGGGAATCCCACCCCTAGCTCACGGAGTGGTGATAGCCTCCATCACCTGCCACTCTGTGCTGCTGCCTGGATCGCAAGCCGTGCGCAATGACTGCACTTACCGAGATCAGAGCCTGCTTTGCACCACTCTCCAATTTTGAACCAAACTTTTTAACACCACCCTTCATTCATTCGTGAAAGGGTTTTAGGGCCGCTCCCTCAAGAATGCAAATCAGTTTGGTTTGAAAAGTGAGTGGATAGAGCAAAACTCCTCCATTTCTTACAGGCCCTCCCTGGAGGGGCGCTGTCAGCTTGCATGGGTGGCCAGGGCTACTGTCTGTAGCAGCTTGCAAGAGGTTATCCTAGAGTGAAACCTTACACTGGGAACTTAAGCAGCCAAGACAAGACCAGGAGAGTAACAAAAGGACTGTGAGCCATTCTCTGGGTTTTTATTCTCTGGTATATATTAATCTCACTCTAATATTGGACTGTGAAAGGGATTCCCATAGAAAGAGGAAACCCTTGTTATTCCCCCACTGGTAAACTTTACATTTTTTGTGGTCACAAAGCTCCAGCCAAGTAACAGCTTCATTTCTGCTCAGCTCCAATGTCTAATGGCCTGGCCAGCCACCTTCCCCTTCCCTTCCACATTCAGGACAGTGCTACTGGTGGCGAGGAAAGAAAAAAACTAAATCCCCTCCTGGCGAAACTCTCACTAGTGCGGTAGGTAAGTTGGGACGATCTTAGCAACTCCAGAATAGTTTCGTATTCCAGTATGTGTCTTAGTATATTGCCAAACGCCTTTGACGGGAACGTAAGAATTATATTTAGAGAGAGGCCAGATGGTTCAGTGGAACTTCAGATAACAGCTGATGAACCAGAGCTTGTGGGCAGAGCAGGTAGAAGTTTGCTTATGTTGGTTTTTAGCCGTTACAGCAACTGAGGTCATCCGTTTGCTATCTACATTTTTCATGGGCAGCCAGCATTACAGCTATTTTTTGAAATGTCTGATGTTGCGTCTCATTGCAGTGGGTCGCATCGGGTTACTTTTTGCCACATACTTCAGTGATATCATATGTTATTTAAAGAAACAGTGTTGGTACATTATACTTCCCCTGCATATAACAGAAAATGCTACAAAACACCCATCAGTTTGTTTTTATATGTCTGGGTTTTTTTTTAATAAAAATAAGAAAAATAAATGCTTTACAAAGTATTCAACTGGAATTTACAGTGCATGGAATTTATAGGAAAGGAACATATAAAATCTATCTATCTGTGATCCATTTTGACATCTGGTATTTTCCGTTCTCATGGGTACATTGCTAAGTACACTTCATAGGATGTTTGTAAAGCTTTCAAGCACCCATTTTTAACTGAGATGTAATGGGTGGCACTGTCACAGGCTTATTCCAGAGTGCTTAGACCTGGAGAGCAGCCTCAAGATGTAACTCAGGAAGGCTCCTGAATTAGTTGACATATTTGTCTGTGTCTTTCAAATGCCCCATCAGAGCCATTTATTCGTCCCCTGCACAGAAAGGAATCCCCTGAGTGATAGGTAGGTGTGCTGGCACATAACAAGGACATTTAATTTGCTAAGGAACAAATGAGTGGGTTGGCATAGCTCGTAAGCCTGGATGCCTAACAACTAAACTCTGGCTTCAGGTGAGGCCATCTCACTGGGCTGTTGGCAGTTAAAGGGCTGATGAACATTCATCTGTACACATGTTTATGTGTTTAGCTCAATAGATTTTCCGCACATGTAGGTATCTCTTGGAGTTCACCGCAAAATTTGGCCATGTCTTTGGACGCATTTGGAGTCTTATCTAGGATCATCCAAATATGCGTCTCTGAAAACTTGTCTGATTAAATTAATAGGTGAGCTTTAAGTCCAATAGTCTTTGAACTCTGACCTTTTGTAGGGCTCAATCCTTCATTTTTTATCTCTGTGGATGGATCATACTTGCAGGATCAAGGCCTTAATTAGGATATGAAGCACTGGTGCCTGAGGATATTTTAGCGAAAAACTCCAAGGGTGTAAAAAATATTCAAGGGGAGATGGTCCTGTTCTTAATAACGGAAGTTCTCACAAGGAGTCAGTCCCTAGAATCTATTGCCCCTGACGATGGATTTCCCCGTCGCTTCGATGGATGAGTGTTCAGCTGGTATTGACTTGAGCTCTGGATTTATTTGTTTTTATGGCTTCTCACCTGGGAAGCAAAGTCCAATCTTGGATTTGCAAATGCAGTCGTATGTCTTGCAAGTATAGTCATTGTTGGGGGCAGAGTTTGAAGCATTTGGCCTCATGACATGCTCTCTTCTGCAGAGACCTCACACACTACTCCTCAAAAGTGCACATGGACTCATGGCACAGACCTCTCCCTCTGGGTCCATCCAGTGCAACATGATTCCAGCTTTTAACGTCTATCTTGCATGCTTTGAGGTTGGAGTGTCTATATCTGAGCATGGGTCGAGGCTTCAAGCGGGTTCCCATGCTCAGCTGTCTGTAGAGCATCGCCTTCAATATACTGGAAACCTCCATGCAGACCATGTGTCCGGCCCAATGAAGTAAAGCCCCGATGAGCATGCTCTCGATGCCAGGGATTGGGCACCTCTCAAGGACTTCAGTGTTGGGGATCCTGTCCTGCCACTTGGTGTTGTAGATGCACTGTAAGCAGCGAATATGGAAGCTCTCCAGATAGTTGTGGCATCAGTAGGACGTCCGTGTCTTGCAGCCGTAGAGGAAGGGAACAAGTACAACAGCACGGTAGATTTTTATCTTGGATGTGAGGCAGACTCTGAACTCCTTACAGAGCCTGTGGGTGAGCCTGCCAAATGCCAAGGTGGCCTTTGCCAGGTGCTGGATGATCTCATCATCCAATATGGTGTTGCTTTGTAAAGGATGCTACCCAGATAGTAGAATTTCCCACGAGTGAAGGGGCGCGTTGTCAATTGTGATGATGGGATCATGGTACTCATGACACTGGTGTTCTGGTTCTGGCTGGTAAATGATCTCCATCTTTTTCAGGCTGATTGTGAAACCAAAGCATATTGAGGCATAATAACTTAATAAGTCAAGTTCTGCAAAGCAGTCAGTCCCTAGAATCTGTTACCCCTCGGTATTAAATAATTTATGCCATATTAATTCAATACTGGTCTGGTTAAATTTTGTTGAGGTTTTAATTTAAATAGCAAGGGAGTACCATAATGTATCAACAACTTACACAATAATTTGAATCACTAACTTTATATTGCTGTACTAAATACTTCCCTCACAATTAATTGAATCTCTTCCCTACAGAGTGGTAATTTGGAAGAAAGATTACCAGTTCTACTATATTGCATGTGCATTATCTAAATATGCAAAATCATTTTCTCAATAATTTTAATTTAATTTGAGTGATTAATCAGTTACTTGGCTGCAATTATTTGCTTTTAGACATCTCAGATAGGAAAACACAGCAGAGAGACAATTAGGAAAACAAGTGTTTTGTAAATTAACCAGCACATCTTACTATTCACAGTACAAGACAAGAAGGTGTTTATTGATTTAAGCTAATAGCAACCAAGCTACCAAAAGACACTGATAATTAGGTCTGGCCAGAAAACAAAATTTCCATTTAGCGAAAAATTTTGAGATTTCGACATTTTTTTTCATTCCGATGCAGAACAAAACTGACACCTTTCAAAATGTTTTGTGAAAAAATGAGACTGAGAGAGAGAGGGCTGTCACCCCAGAATAGGTGCTAACCTGGAGGTTCGGTCACTCATGTGGAATGCCCAGGTTCAAATCCCTGCTCTACCTGATTCAAACCCAGTTCCTTGAATCTACAGTGTCACCTAGGTCTCAGAGATGTGCCCTAACAACCAGGCTATTGGTTCTCATTCTCTTTCCATCCTGAAACCTTTGTGATGAAAGTATTGTCAAAACCGATATGCTTCGCATATGATTTCAATGAATCAGTACCAGGTCTACCGATGCTAATCAATGGGCGAACCTTGACATTTGGAGACACTGTTAAGATAAGCAGCCAAAACGTTAGAAGCTTATGCAATGCTTATCTAGGCCCCTCATAACTGGCAAATGATGAGAGATTTTTTTCTTATGCAATTTCCTGTGGTTCCTGGATTTGGCCTGATGTGGTGATGTGACCTAGTTGATAGAGTGGGGTTCTAATTCTGGCACTTGCATGTGGCCTTGGGCAACTCCCCTAATAAAAGAGAGATGGGATATTTATCCTATTAATGGTTGTACAGTGTTTTTATCAATGGTTCTCTGTCAAACTGGGGGAGAGGGGGAAAGTATCTAGAAGAATCCCACAGAGATCAGTCCTGGTTCTGGTACTATTCAGCATTTTTATTGTGACTTGGATAATGGCGTGGAGAGAGTGCTTATAAAATTTGTGGGCAACACAGAGCTGGGAGGGGATGTACGCACTTTGGAGGCCAGGATTAGAATTCAAAGTAGCCTTAACACATTGGAGAATTGGTCTGAAATCAAGACGATGACATTCAGTAAGGACAAGTGCAAAGTACTTCACTTAGGAATGAAAAGTCAAATGCACGACTACAAAATTGGAACTAACTGGCAGGGTGGAAGTACTGCTGAAAAGGATCTGGGGGTTATAGTGGATCACAAACTGAATAGTTGCGGAAAAGGCTAATATCAGTCTGGGGTGCGTTAACAGGAGTTGCTGTATGTAAGACACAGGAGAGAATTGTCCTGCTCTACTCAGCATTGGTGAGTCCTCAGCTGGAGAACTGCAAATTCTGGGCATCTTTGGGAAAGATGTGAACAAATTGGAGAGACTCCAGAAGAGCAACCAAAATGATCAAAGTTTAGAAAACCTGGCATGTGAGGAAACTGGGCATGTTTAGTCTTGAGAAAAGAAGACTGAGGGAGGACCTGATAAGTGTCTGCAAATGTTTTAAGGGCTGTTACAGGGAGTTCTCCATGTCCACGGACGGTAGTGATCTGTGGCAAGGGAGATTTAGGTTCAATATTAGGACAAACTTTCCGAGGATAAGGATGGTTACACACTGGAATAGGCTTCCAAGGGAGGTTGTGGAATCACCATCAATGGAGGTTTTTAAGAACAGGTTGGACAAACACTTGCCAGGCCTGATCTAGATGAACTTGGTCCTGCCTCAGCACAAGGGACTGGACTTGATGACTCCTTGAGGTCACTTCCAGCCCTGTGTTTCTATGATTCTATGGTGGTTGCTAGTGACTGGGCCATCAAATAATGCATCAGCCTCCTGTCTCATTGCTTTGGTGCTTTTCTTTTGGGATTTATCTCTATTGGCCAGAATTCTGCCATGCACTTCAGCATATGCTTCACTTGAACTGCATAGGTAGCCACACTGAATTTATCTGGACTACTCCATATACTCCAAGTACATAGATTCTTCAAGTCCAAGGCCAGAAGGAACAATTGTGATTATTTAGTCCGACCTCCTATATAACACAGGCCATAGAACTTCCCCAAAATAATTCTTTTTGAACTAGAGATATCCTTTAGAAAAACATCCAGTCAGTGATGGACAATACACCAAACCCCTTCATAAATTGTTCCGATGGTTAAATACTCTCACTGTTAAAAACGTGCGCCTTATTTCCAGTCTGAGTTTGTCTAGCTTCAACTTCCAGCCCCTGGATCACATCCTACCTTTTTCTGCTAGATTGAAGAGCCCACTAGCAAACACTTGATTATAAACTGTAATCATGCCCCGCCCTTAACCTTCTCTCTTTTAAGCTAAATAGATGGGTCTCTTTGAGTCCATCACTACAAGGCATGTTTTTGAATCCTTTAATCATTCTCGTGGCTCTTGTCTGAACCCCCTCAGCATCTTTCTTGAATTGTGGACACCAGAACTGGACACAGTATCCCAGCAGCGGTCTCACCAGTGCCAAACACAGAAGTGAAATAACCTCTCTAATCCTACTCGAGATTCCCCCGTTTATGCATCTCAGGATTGCATTAGCCCTTTTGGCCACAGCATCGCACTGGGAGCTCATGTTCAGCTGAATCTACCATGACCCCCAAATCTTTTTCAGAGTCACTGCTTCCCAGGATAGAGTCCCCTGTCTTGTAAGTATGGCCTGTATTCTTTGTTCCTAGCTGTACACATTTACATATTAAAACACATATTGTTTGTTTGCACCCAGTTTGCCAAGTGATCCAGATTGCTCTGGATCAATGTCCTGTCCTCTTCATTATTTACCAGTCCCTCAATTTATGTGTCATCTGCAAACTTGAGCCGTGATGATTTTGTTTTCTTCCAGGTCATTTGATGGTAAGTGTTAAATAGTGTAAGGCCAATAACCAATCCCTGCAAGACCTCACCAGAAACACACCTGCTCGATTATTATTCCCCATTTACCATTACATTTTGAGACCTAGTTTTTAATCCATTTAATATGTGCCATTTTATATCTTTATAGCTTTTTAATCAAAATGTCATGTGGTTCCAAGTCAAATGTCTTACCAAAATCTGTTACATCAACACTATTATCTTTATCAACCAAACTTGTAATCTCATTTAAAAAAAAAGATATTAAATTTAGTTTGACAGGATCTATTTTCCATAAACCTATGTTGATGGGCATTAAATTAAGGACGTACTGCTGTGTTTTGCTGAACTGAGACCACAGTCCAGCTGGGAATCCTGGCAAAGTGATGTTCTCCAGCTATCACTGTAACTAACCTACTACACCAGTACTTTAAAAACCCCAAACTTTAACTATGTATACCTCGAACAATTCATCTCATGGGACATTCAGCTATTTTATAGCTCTGAAATGGTTTTGATGCTGACTCTAGTTCCAGCGATGTCAATGTGGCTTTTATCGTTTCCCTCATGTCTCTCTATTATTCCAGGAAAAGGTTCATGTCAAGAGAAGTTCATAGACTAGAAGTTAGGACCACCGATGACTTCTGCTTCCAAGGGCTGTCGGATTTCTCTTTCCCATTTCACAGCTCACTTTTTCTTTCTCCTCTGCATGTGGATTTTGTGGGAGAGCTGCAGTGAGAACTTAGATGATCCTCCAAGATCTGAGAATGCTACATGTTGTGTTTGCTCCTTCATCTTGTTGTTACTACTTTAGAGCCAGATCCAAAGCCCGCTGAAAGCAATGGAAAGACCCCCACTGATTTCAATGGAGTTATGATCAGGGTCTGAAGTAGCCTTGATGTTTACCAATGCTCATTGGACGAACCTCTCAGTGCATGTTAATCGGTGTAGCTTTGTCGGAGTCAATGGAGCTATGTTGATTTACCCCAGCTCAGAATCTAGCCCACTGTTTCCATTATTGCTGTCCTTGCAGTTGTTGTTGGACCAAAGTGGTTTTAGGTGGCCTCACTTGCCTTGTGCTTGGGTAATGGATGGTCCTGCAGATACTTTCCAGATCAGTGCTAAAAAAAAAAAATCTGCCAGACGTTTAACTTTGATCCTGATTCAGATTTTACATGTGTGGAACTCCACAGTCCTCAAAGGAGTCATTCCTGATTTACACCATTTCATGCTACATGGAATCACCAGCTCTCCAGGAAGAGTGACATTGTCTGAAAATAATTGCAATCCCATTGTTTCTTTTGGTCTTTGTGGAGTGATTTAATCCCCTCTAGGCACACATTTTGTTGCCTCGTGCCATACTTTGCCTCTTGAGGATGCTTCCCTAAAAAGACACCTCCAGAGATGTACCTTCAAATGTGGGTCTCAGGGTGGAGGGGACTTGTTTCTCTGGGTAGCATATTTCTCTAATTCAGGTGTGCCTGGTGAATGAGAAGAACCGCTGGGATCCAGGGTAGTGTTCTTGCATTGTTTAAGAATAACACTAAGCACTGATAGGGACTGTCAAACCAGGACAATGAGCTTTGAAGAAGAGACTTCGCTGGCTTTAGAATACGCACACTAAAAAATAAGTCAAAATGTGTGTAAACTGCAAATGACACATGTCATATTGGGCTGGAGCTCACTTGCTGTGTTTTTGGGGAAGCATCTTTGTGTGAGGGTCTGTGACCCACAGGCCTGTATACCTTCTATAAACCCACCTTCCCATTCAAATAATTTTTGTAGCCTTTGTTAAAATATAACCTTATCGGGACCTCTTCTTTGAAAATGCTGCCCTGTATTTTAGGTCTGGTGGGTCCCTCTCCCACCTTGTCAAGTTTCTGTAATCAACCTTCCCGTGGTCTCAGATCCCTGTGGCCGTGACAAGTAGGGGACATACAATTATGTAAAGCATACGTCATGCTAGGCACTCCACAGGTGTAGAATATTATTTATTTACCCACATACTTGTCTTCTCCACATCTGGCAATACAGGACGTTTGCCAGACTTGTGGCTGAGATCTGATAACACACATTGACTAAATAATCCTCACTCCACCCCTGTCAAGCAGGTGGGATTGTCCCTCTGTCACGGATGGTGAAGGGACTTACCTCAGGCCAGTCAGTCCAGTGTCAGAGCCAGGATTGCAGTTCAAAACCACCTCTTCCCAGACCCCATGCTCATTCCTCCAGGTCACGCTGCCCGGCTCTGTTGAGCTGTTACTTGTGTTACCTGGCAGTGCTGTGCATGTGTAATGCCGACAGACCCCTGTCATCGATGGGCAGGATCGAACCGGGGACTTCTGGAATTTAGTGGATGAGCCTCTTCAGCAGAGGTGGGCAAACTTTTTGGCCTGAGGGACACATCTGGGTGGGGAAATTATATGCAAGGCCATGAATGTAGGGCTGGGGCAGGGGCGGGAGGGAGTGCAGGGTGTGGGAGGGGGTGCGGTGTGTAGGAAGGGGCTCGGAGCAAGGGGTTGGGGTGCAGGTGTGGGGGTGTGGGGTGTGCAAGGGGGCTCAGGGCAGAGGGTTGGGGTGCAGGAGGGATTTGGGGTGTGGGCTCTGGCCTGGCACCATTTACCTGGAGTGGCTCCGGGGTGGCAGCGGGGCTAAGACAGGCTCCCTGCCTGCCTGCCCTGGCCCCACGCCGCTCCCGGAAGCGGCTGGCACCACATCCCTGCAGCCTGCAGGTACCTCCCCCAAAGCTCCAATTGGCCGCGGTTCCCCGTTCCCGGCCAATGGAAGCTGTGGGGGGCAGTGCCTGCAGGCAAGGGCAGCGCAGAGAGCCCTCCCCTCCACCCCCACCCTGGGGCCGCAGGGATGTGATGCCGGCCACTTCCATCAGTGGCACAGGGCCAGCTGTGCCACAGGGGATGCAATCCCGTGGGCCAGATCCAAAGCCCTAATGGGCCAGATCCAGCCCATGGACCATAGTTTGCCCACCCCTGCTCTACAGCATGAGTTAAAAGCCAGCTGACTCTTAGCTAAGGCTGTCGAGAAGACTCATTTAACTCTCTCTCTAAGTGGTCTTGGTGCCACTAGATGGGACAGAGCACCACACCCAGAAGGTGTGTGGGTGACACATGCAGGTGGTGTTTACCAAATAATGCAGCAGGGACGTAGCTGAGGCTGGGCATTTCAAAGTCCAAGAGGATAACTGCTTTCTTTACTTCCGGGATGTTATGTGGATTGGAAAGGGGGGCGCGGGGTGAGACACTTTCCAGGCACTCTGTCTTCTAAGGCTGTAGCTCAGCTGAAACAAAAGCAGCAGACACCCCCCTTTCATATCCGGGCTGGAGCGCTGAGCAAAGACAGATGTTTCTCCCATCTTGCAGCTAGTCAGCATGAAGCAGCTGTTTCTTTCAGCCAGTAGTCGTGTCAGCGGTAGGAGAAAACAGACGCACATTTAGGTCATGGTGAGCACCAGTAGAACGGCGCAAGATTTATGGCTAAGCCTTCCATTTGGAATGCCTTTGAGGTCAAGATTTCCTAATAACATATGGGTCCCTACAGACAATTTCTTAAGCTGAGTTCTAAGCCCTGTGCATGTTTCTTTGAGACTGCCTGGTGCTGTGACAGGGACCTGCAGCGGTCCGAGAACCTCCCAGTGCTGGGGTGGGGGGGGTGGGGGGGGGCAGAAGAAAGTGTGAAACTTTTGGAAAACCCACAATGAGGGAAAACCAATGGGGTCCCTTTTACACATACACATGCACACACACAGTGTCTGTAGCATTCAACTCGCCTCTGAAATCAAGACAATGCAGCCTCCCCCAGCCCTGTCTGTGTCACACAGGGCTGAAATAAGCAACACCAACATTCAGGATGCACTTCTTCCTACAGGCATCACGCCAACACAAACAGAGCCGTGTGTGTATACAGTGCACATATGCAAAATTCCCCTCTTTCCTTTCACAATGTACTTACTTGTTGTCATTTTCCCATAAGGATTCTCTGCCTTTAATTATTTATGTGGGATTCTTCACTTACCCATTGCAACTGCAGAGAGCACTTGTGTCAAAGGTTTTAAATCCGATTCACTTTGGCGGCTAAGACAGAAGGGAGATAATTGGCTCTTCTAAAGTTACAGTTAGATTTGTAGCAGCTCTGCACAGTGCTGGTGATAGGCAGAGCAATGCGTGCCACTGGCTATATAAGCAGTGACGCCTTCTGCAAATCATGTTGGAACAGGCAGCTCCTTTGTACATGATCTTAGCGATGACAAGTGTCGCTAACCTGAGCTTGCCTTCAGATAGCGGGCAGGGTTTGAGCTGTTGCTGTCATGTGGCCAAACCCCACACGGTGAAAGCAGGCTCATGCTGCAAACAATGCCTAGTCTCTGGAAGCCTAGCCAGGCCTAGCATGGCATCATATGCACGGCTGTTGTTGCAGGGGAAGGCTGGGTCTGAATTTCTCATTTGGGAGGTGCGGTTTGTCAATGTTTGGGTGAAGATGTGACATAATGACCTGAAACCTGTGCTTCTTTTCACCCCCTGCACTATCTGGAGTATCTTCTCTGTACCAGCAAAGGGTTTGGCCCAATATCCTAGAGCAGAAAGGTCTTTCTTTAAAACACACAATTTGGGAGGAAAACTTTTGGACTGCGCATTTCAGATCCCAAGAGCACATTCTTCCCCTTGTTCCCAAAGGACACAGGAGTTGAACCAAATAGAATTTAGGATTTATAAAACCATACGCGGTGTCTCAAGAGCTTTACTGATAGCATCAGAATATTAGCCGCCAATGGACAGACATTATGCACTGCATATTAGCTCACACACAGAGATTAGACCCTCATGAATATTTGTAATTTGTTTTTGGCTATGACACTGGAGTTATCCCAATGTTTGGTTTTTCTCCCCTTATTAAAGTGCCTTGGTACTTTGGTGCTCCTTTGAGTCAGCATTAACTCCTTTTTCATTTTAGGGTTGTTGATTTTTTTAATGATTTTGCTGATGATGACCAGAAATGAACACATTTGTTTTGCTCTGTTTTTAAAAAGCAAAATAGCTGATCGTTGTTTGAACCAATCCCATCGCAGTTAGTGTGTGGCAGGGGTGAGTGCCCCCTAGTGTTTGGTTTACCCCAGAATTTCAGCTTTATCGCCAAGTGCTGTGGGTTTGTCATCCCTTAGGGCTTGATGCTTGCCTCCACGAGGTGGGCTTTACACAAGTAGAACTCCACTGAAGGCGGTGGGTTAGACCAGAATCAAAGGGAGTGGTGTAAGGGAGTGGGAGTCAGGCCCTACCTGTTAAAGTGTAATGTTTGTGGACTTTGGCCCAGATTCTGCTCAGCATTAACATCACTGGAGATGCTCCATATTTACTGCAGTGTAAGCAACGTAAGACTCTGGCTCTCTGTTTGAAGAATAGGCAGGCAAGTGGACTGTTCTCTTTGTTTCGTAAAATGGTTGACCAGTTCATGTACCCCCCAATAATTCTCTCACTATAGCTGGTTAGCGCAGCAATTGGGATAAGAGGCCTTTGGTGCCGTGCTGAACTCTGACCTTTACGTAGCCTCTTGATGTAAGTCTGAAATGATTACTGCATTTAGTCAGCTGGCAGCTTGTCAAGTGTTAAGGAAATGCTGCTTGTCCTGGCAGGGCAGTAGCAGTTACCCATCAAATCCAATGTGTCTAATAGGTGCCCAGGGGAAATAGAATAACCTTTTTTTTTTTTTTGGATCATATATGGCTGGTGCATTGGCATATTTCCTGCAGTCAGATACAAGCATAATACCTGGAGCCCCTTCCTAATATAATGGGACCTTGAGAAACATCTGAGCTGTAATATTAAACCAATAATTCCTACTTGGGGTGACTTTGGAACATTGATAAAATCAGCACAAGGCAGCCTTCTCCTCCTTTGTGTAGAAACGGTTGTGTGTGTCTTACCACGGTATGTGGTATAAAGGCTGTGTATAGTGGGGTCTAGTAATGTGCAGAATGAAAAATCACTAAAGCTAAGCAATGTCCTGTTTCTCCAGGAGCCCTTCGGGCCATATAAACAATCCAGACTCTTAAAAAAAAAAAAAAAAGGCTGATATTTAAATAAGAAGCCAGCTGGGCCATTGCAGTGTGTTTGAAGGTAGCATCACTCCAGATTTGCCTGGTAAGGATATACAGTATGTACTTAGAAAAAGAACTGTCAGTCGCATCCTTCATTCGTTATGGGTCTGGTATATTTTCCAACACCTTCCTCCCCAAATTCATCTGTTCAACTAATACAAATCTCAACAGAACAAGTGATCTTGGGAGATGACAAATGTATTTCCTGAAGTTCTACTGAATTTTTCATTATTACAATGAAAAAGCTAACCCCATATATCAGTGAGCTCAGAACAGGAACAGCACAGCCGAGCATCAGCCTGTGAAGTTAGCAGTGTGACCGAGTTAATGTTTTAAAATCCAGGTTACGTAAATGGTCAAAGTATCCCTGTAAAGCAAGGGTGGCTTCGCTCATAGTCATGGGATCCAAGTGCTTTGTTCTTTGTCCTGCTACTTCAAATATTGATGTTATTCCTTTCTTTAAAGGGGAAACAGGCTTTAAAAATGCCCCTAATAACTGGATTAATAATTTCATGGACTCTGTCACAGGGTGGCTGGCCCCCAGAAGAGGAAGTGGGGTCCAGTGCACATGTAACTGGTTATCTGCTGTCCAGTTGGGCTTAAGGGGAGGCACCTGGGCCTTATTAAAGAGGAAGATGGAGCAGAGACTGTAGAAAAGCTGCAGTAAGCAGGAGACCCCTGCCTGGGAGAAGGGTTTGGGTCTGGAAGCTAGAGCCCAAAAGCTGAATAAGGCTGAGCTCCAGCTAAGAAAGGCTGGGAGTGTCGGCATTGTGGCGAGCAGACTGGGACAGAAGGACTCCAGGTGTGGTGGTAGATGCCAGCGCTGAGTATGAGATTTGGTGGTGTGGTGATGGACTTTATTTTGGGACTTTGATGTTTGTTTTGACCTGTTTCTGTTAATAAACCAGCCCCAGAGAGGGCTTGGGTTAACCACGAGAAAAACTAGGGAGCTCCCCAAGGAGGGGAAACTGCGGCAGGATGCTGCAAAGCACTTGGGAGGCAGCTGTCTGTTTACATACCCAAATAAGTCAACAGGATTTGGGTGCCTAAATTCCTTTAGGCTCCATTGATAATCCCATTCAATATCTATAATCTTCCTGTCTTACAATGGCAGGCAGCTTGGCATGTTATTCACTCGGCACCTTAGCACTTCACCAGTTATATTTACTTGTTTACTTGCTTTTCATTTCCTCGCTTGTTTTCTCAGCTTTGTTCCATTAATCTTCTTGCTGGTACCCATTTTCGGGTGCTTTGCTATATAATGTGTTCTGCGACGCTATGGATTTGCCTTTTATTTCTTTTCTCTCCTATGTCTCATTGATTTTATAATGAGAATCCAAACTGCCTAAATATATAAGGGATGCACAAGTGTGCGCTGCTTGGGAGGCATTACGAACTCTGGGCCCTCATTTTTCAGACTTTTGGAGCAGGCACTATCCGTGCGTAGCTTTTGGCAATGTGGTGTAACCCTATTCATTTTAATGGAATGTTTGAGGGGGTTAGATTCACTAATGCCACAGTTAGGAAGTGTGTGGCTGGAAAACAACTGGCTCCTTCTTCAGTTACTGTTCTGAAAACCCCTCTGTAGTCAGAGTTCCTGTATTTAGCACTTGCTAACCATCCAGCAGAACCAGACGAGAGTTGTTTAGCCAGCTCATTACGTTCACATTTTTTCTGGTGCTAAAGAGGGCCGGTGAAAGGTAATCAATGCACAGTGACTCGGATCAATCATTCATTTGCTTCTGTAGCGTCTCAGTGTTTTGCAAGGCTCTTTTTTATTGCTTTGTAACTGGGGAGTCAAACTTGAAAAGAATTGAAATTGAAAATGACCAATGCGATGATTCACGAACTAGGGAGCTATTGAGCATTTCTTGTAAACTACAGTGATCCGATTACCAACCAGATCTCTAGCTGCCCTTTAGCATTGTCCCTCCGTGCTGGAATCCTTTGGAGTATTATTTTAGAGGTGGGTCCAAAGTAAAACCCCAGTCACTGCTGCATGTTGAACAAATTGGGATCAAGAGTGAAACTTTGGAGGCTCAGACTCGCATCTAATTTTAATTGTGCTGTATGTGGTATGGTACCTTATAGGGTCATGACTTTCCTTCGCCACAGTTTCCATTGCTCATCCTGGTGTCGCAGAGTGTGACAGGGTATATAAACCCCAGGCTGGCAGTGAAAGTGTTAATGGAAGCCTGAGGGGTCAATTAGCCCCTGTGGTGGCACCTGGAGGGGGTGTGAAGGACAATTTGTTACTGGAGGAGCTGGGTCTCCTTCATAAAGGGAGGCGCTCAGAGCAGTGGAGTGGGAGACCCAGGAGAGAGTAGGCCTTAGGATCCTCCCCTGAGACGGGACAGGGCAGGTGCTGGAAAGCTCCAGGAGTGGACAGAGTTCCTATGAGGGGCCTTGACAGAGGGGCAAGACTGCAGGCAGGCATCCCCGTGCGTTGGGCTACCAGCAGAACAGCATGGGGCTGGGGAGACACCAGAAAGACTAAACGCTTAAGCCTGGATATAGGCAGTGCGGTTTACGTGGTGCTTGGCTCTGCTTGGGGTTTTTGAGTTCTGCTGGCGGGGGAAAAACCTCAGAGAAGTCTGGAAACCCTCTACTCTGAAAGAAGAATGGGATGGAAGAGGAGCCCTGGAGGGACAGATGGTTAGTGTCATATGGGACACTTGGTGTGGGACATTGATGGATGGACCATAGTGTGACCTGGCTAGAGAGACGTCACCAAACCACAAGAGCCCTGAGGACAAGAGGAGGCCTTTGCGTGGCCATGTTGGTCTCACCATAAGGGGGCACTCTGGGACAGTGAGCCTGTCACACACCGCGTGGTGCAAACAGCTTGGGCATGAGTAACTGTGACACAAAAGCAATGCTCATGCCATCTCAGCAAGAAGACTTCTGCTGTCTTCCCTTTGCCCCAAGAAATGGGACTTCTTATTTGGTCTCTTGGGGAAACCTCTTCTTGGGTATGCTGGATAACACGAAGCAAAGAGGTTTCTTGCACTGATTAACAAACTTGTATTATGGATATACTCAGATCCACAACAGCTCTGTCCCTGGACCGAACTCCCTGGCAAGCAATGTAAAGTACTCTCTGGGGAGAGGTCTGCACAGAAGAGCCCTCGGGAATGTACCTCAGCCTTCTTATAACTTCAGTAGCCGACAGCTGGAGCGTTACTTTCCCATTTAAATATCACTGGGCAAGTCTTCCAGCTAACGAGCTCTGCCAGCCTCTGCTGAGCCTCCCAAATGGTAATTTCCCAGCGTACAGTGACAGCACACACACAATTCTCAAACAATCTGCTAGCTGCACGTTTCAGACGTCCCGTCAAGTTGCCAGACTCCTTGACTGTAGAGATGATTCCAGTATAGTTGCCTCACTGACAGATGATCGTACTGGCTTTAAAGCAGCTCCAGATCTGGAAAGGGGAGAGTGGAACCTTTCACATTCAGCTTCGCAGCCCAGCAGTGAGCAAAAGCGGTTGCCATCCGATAGGTGCCTAGAGACCGGTGAGATGAGTCGTTAGTGTCTGTTTCGTTCCCAGCAGACGGGTGCTTCTTGGCAGCTTGTTGGCAGATGCAGTAAAGGCCAAGGAGCAAATGGACATGGAGACTGAATCTGACCCCTGGAACTGGTCCATTCATACCATGGCTTGAGGCATGTTGCTGCAGCTGTTTTGTGGATGAAGAGGACTGTGGTCTAAATCTGTGGATCTGGTATGTTTTCACAAACTTGAAGTTAAAGAAAAACACATGTCCAATAAACAGTGATACCTCAGAAGAGAACATTTTGGGCTGGAGTTCTTCCCTAGTTGAATAGATGAAAACAAATCCCTAATCTGCTTGCATGCATGGCTTGGTATGGCTAAGTATGTTCCTGTGCATGCACAATTGGGGTTTTGCATATGCCTGCATCCACCTATTTGCATGAAAAACAGCAGGTGAGTGCGTGCAAATGGATGCATTAACTGGAGGCTGAAGAACAGGCCTTCTAACTGCCAGTTCTTATTCCATTGGGAAAATTCCAATATGGCTTCATCATTTGCACAAGAGCTAGTGCCATAACATCTGCTCCTTTACCAAGATTTATATAATACTGTATTAATTTACTAAATCTAATATTCCTAGGTGTTTGCCTCAGCTGTGCTATGCATGCAGGCAGAGGGGTGTGTATGCATCAAAACCCATTTGCCAGAAACATGGTTAGGCTCTTACAGTCCAGATTAAACTTTCCCCAGCTTTTAAGAGGCTCCAATCCAAAATACTCAGAGGCTCCAATCCACTGACTCCATGGTGTGCTTTCCTTGGGAGAGCTGACAGCGGGTATTCTTAATCTGAGGGTGGTATCTGAAATATCAGCAAAAATAAATCTGCATAATCCTGAGGAATGACCAGGCACAATAGTAACCCTGAAATTCCAAAGATATTAAAATAGAGTCTAGTATTACACCACTTGGAAGATCCTAGATTTACTTGGAAACTGCTTTGCATTAGTTTACAGTCTGCTAATTGCTGCTTTGTATAAATATAGTGTTCTTTAATACCGACATGAGTCACAGGTTGACATATTTAGATCATTGGTAGCAAAGTCATTAGCGCTTCACCATGGTAAACCTGTTCTCTGTTAGTGCTGCAAATGGGATTCTCCTGAGCCAATCACTTTTACAAAAGCCCTGAGTGTAGCTTGTTGATCTGTAGCCACTGAATGGATACAGCTTCCCAGAAATGTGCTTACATCTGTCAAAATTATAAGCAGCTGGCAGCTATTCACAAAGGTCATATCTGCAGCTAGTGTGAAAATAGGATCCCAGGACAAGAAATGCTATTTAGCATCATATCAGTTTTGGGCGTGCTATTAAAGGGTGTGTGTGTGTGTGTGTGTGTGTGTGTGTGTGTGTGTGTGTGTAAAATATAAAAATGTCTTACACGTACCCTGTGGTGATGAAACTTTTCCAGAGCTTATTAAAACTTAGTCACATCAAAGGATGGAAAAAGTCTGCCTGGGTTTAAGACCTTAGAGAGCTTAACAATTATTTTGTACTAATTCACTTCTAATTTCTCATTTGTTATAGCTCTGACTCAAAGCTCCCCTGTCTACTAGCAGTGGTGAAGGTAATGGGTTCCTTTGAAAGCAAATATTCGGCAATTCTAACATGTCAGAAAAATGGGCAACTACCATTTTGAAAGAATATGGCACGTATTAGTAGCCTAATTACTGTGATTATTCCACTTAGCATAGCAAAATGCTCTCCTACTATCTGAGCTAGTGAAGCTGGTAATTTGGGCTGCAGAGTGAAAATACTGTGCTGCTGTCGCTGGGTTGAGGCTGGCATGCCAAAAAGCTTGCACCTTATTGAATAAGTGTGACACAATGAGAACAGGTTTTGCATCTCCTGCATGGTTGTCTCTGTGATAATGTTGGATCAAAACAGATCTAGCAAGTACATTTCAGCCCATATCCCAGCACACTTTAATCATCCGTGACCTGGAATAAAGGGCAGGTCAGCTGAATTTTTACTGACCGTTACATCCTTTTTGCAGTAGTTGTACTATGTCTGCCTGAGCCTCCTCTCACTTGCACCAGTATAAATTGGGAGTAATTCCAATGCAGGCAATAGCATGACACCAGTGCAGAGCCCATGGAAGTGAGCAGAGAGTCAGGCCCAGTGCCCTTCTGTGCGACTGACATCTCAGCTGTTTGGGAGACAGGCAGAGAGAGGACTCACCGACTGCCAGCATTATTAAGCATTTCCTTATGGACATGCCCAGAACCAGAGATTTATGTGGCTGCTCTTTCCCTGAGGTTCAGGTGAAACGTAGTCAGTGCCCTGCTAGCATGGTTGGGGCACCTCTCCCCGTCGCTTCCACAGGAGAAGAGGCCTTTGGAGTCACATTCTACAATCTAAAGAGCACAAGACAATATTCCATCTTCCTGGATGCTAGGCAGTGTTTGGAAACCATTGCAAAGGGATTGGAAGTCAGGGATTCCCTGCAGGAAAGAACATCCCAGCCCCCCCATAGGGGATTTAATAAGTCGATGGCTCTGGTTAAAAGGAACAGATAAGCAGTTTACTGGCCCACAGGAACATCCGAGTCTCCTTTATGCCCAGCCCAGGCTTTCACTTGACCTAGCATTCACTCCTTCAAACGGGGAGATCGCGGTTTCATCTGGTGCTGTTATTAGTCTGCAGTGAGAGAATTAGCCCAACTTTTAAAGTGCGTAAATTCATATCTGATCCAGGAAGCTTTTTCACCAGCATAAGTCTAAGGCTGATATTTTCAAACCGGGGAGCCTCAAGTGAGAGTCCTGAAAGGCACCGGCTTCATTTACAAAGGTGCTGAGTCCCTGCAACTCCCACTGGCTCTCAGGGGGTTGGGAGGAGCTCAGCACTTTGAAATATCAGGATACTTTTATTTAGGTGCTTAAATATGGATTAAAGAGCCTAATTTAGGTACCCAGCTAAGAACACATGGGCCTAAATTTGTACCATTTCTCTATTATTTTATTATTATTATTATTCTGCTTTTTCTAATGTATGATGATATAATAACCTTGCTTATTTCTGTTCTTATATTTCTTTGTTATTAAATGATTCTCCCTATTTCTGGTTTAAGAAAATCTGCACTCCCCTTCCTCCCCACTCAGTAAAGTGTTCTTTATTGACCTTACTTAAAAAGTACCCTCGTTTGTACATGTGTAAATCGGGAGGTGGGGAAGGTTGTATGGTTTGCAGGCCATGAACGTATGCAAAATCTTCCGTTTGCATGCAGAAAATCAGGAAGCACAAGCCCAAAAGGAGGTCTGTCTGTACTTCTGTACCAGAGTTGGACTGGGCACAGAGCTTGCTTATATGTGCCATGTGGTAGGTTGCCAGTCCTCCAGGATTGGCCTGGAGTCTCCAGGAATTAAAAAATAATCTTTAATTAAAGATTATATCATGTGATGAAATCTCCAGGAATACATCCAGCCAAAA
Source organism: Mauremys reevesii (assembly GCF_016161935.1). Taxonomy (NCBI): domain Eukaryota; kingdom Metazoa; phylum Chordata; order Testudines; family Geoemydidae; genus Mauremys; species Mauremys reevesii. The sequence continues at coordinate 3,177,121 of NC_052632.1, read as the reverse complement.
CTGGCAACCCAATGTTTTCATCATACGATCGTTTAATGCTCCCCCAGGTATGGCTCTGCTTAGTTTAACCAAGGTATTTTCCATACAATGTCACCTAGCGGCTGAACAGTATAATACAGTTTAACATTCCATCACACCTTCTCCTTGAAGTTCTACCTTCCTACCATTTACAATATTTACGCTATCACACTGTCTTTTAATTCAGTACTTATCAGTCTGTTAAGTGTCTCTGCATTTGCTGGTTTTCTAATTACACAATCCGTATGCATGACAACTTGGTCATCTGGCTGCCCATTAGTTGAAACAACTGGCTGTTGGCTTGGGGTCTGAGTTGTCTTCTTCATGTTCTGCATCTGCCATCTGTAGAATTTGCTCTATTGATCGTTCTTTCTGAGGAACAAACTGGGGATGTCAATGGTTTCTGCTGAACCCTCCACTGTCGATTTTGATGACAAATCATGTGGGCGCTAGATTCTTTTTTCTTTATGAGTTGTCCATCCTTTTTCTCCATTCGGTTTGACACAAACAAGGTAACCAGGTTCCAAACCCAGAAGTTCTCTGAGTATCATCTGTTGTAAAAGTGTTTGTAGGCTCTTTTTGCCCTTTTATCTGATTTGGCCACTCTCCATGTCTGGTCACTTGTGGGGGAGATTCTTTTCCAAAGTTGGAGAATAGTTCTGAGTTGCCTTTCCATCAGGAGCTGTGCTGGACTATAGAATCACAGTAGTGTAGAACTGGAAGGGACCTTGAGAGGTCTTCTACTCCAGTCCCCTGCACTCAAGGCAGGACTAAGTATTATCTAGACCTATATCCAGTAGCTATTGGTCTTGATCTGTGACTCAAAAGGTCAAGAAATGGATCTTCCTGCTGTAGAATTTTTTGGCCATCTGTATAGCTGTTTCAGCCTCTCCATTCACTTGTGGGTAATGTGGGCGGCTAGTTATATGATCAAAATAATACTTTGTTCAGAAGGACTTGCATTCTGCTGCTGTGAATTGTGGTCTGTTGTCCGTCACTAGTTCTGGAATACTGAAGTAAGCAAAAGTGCACTTCAGTTTCTCAATAACAATGTAACACGTTGTTACTTTCAAATGTGTTATTTCTATATACCTCGGGAAATAGTCCACCGTGACCAGATAATGATGTCCTCTGAATTTTCATAAATCCGCAGCTAGTCTCTTCCAAGATCTCTCAGGTAGAGGTGTTTGTACACTGTATGGTTCAGCATTGTCTCTTAAGTTGATTTGTACTGGATCGCCTCTCAAAAGTCCAGTGTCATCAAATACTCCATTGAGTTCTTCCATCTTTCTCACTAGGCCCATCACGCCTGCCGTGCTGCCGCTGAGAAGGCTGTGATCCTTTGATCACATGCACTCTGAACACAAAGCTTTTGGCTATGTAAGTTGTTTGTGTGGTGAACTGGCTTGTGGAGTTCAGATACCTCTGGGGGCTAGGTAGAGCTGCATCAGGAGACTTCATTTCTGGGACGGACTGAAGGTGATTGTAAGACCCTTCTGAGATGGCTGCGACATCAGCTCCCGAGTCTGTTTTAATGTCAAAGTCTTGCCATAAATATTCACTTTCACGCTTCAGGCAGATTCTGTGTCATCACAAGTACTAGATCCCAGAAATAACGACTCTTGATTGTCTGCCATATGAGTCAACACCCTGACAGCTTTGATGAGGCAACAGCTGCAGAACTCTTGTGTTTCATGCATGTATTACACTGCACCCCTTTGGCTGGACATGCACCCACTCCTGGGATATGACTTTTTCAACACTTTATATGTATTGGTTGGAATTTCTCCCTCGTAGCTGAGGGTTGCTTAAATGAAGTATTTTACCTGGCTGAATAGTCTAATACAGTTTCGCAGTCCATTACAAGGCTTGCCCTTCAGCATTCACTGCCTGACAGTCACATCTCAGGGTGGAAGCTGGATGTGTTCATGTTACTCTGCCATTCCTTTACGGTGGCTGAATTGGCATTTGAGGAGGTTTGTACCAGCTGTGCATGTGTGTATGAGTGGGGACAGCCGTTGAATTTCAGTGGCGGTTATGTGACAAAAGTGATTATTTTAAGCTCTCACCCTGGAGAGTTCTGAGCCGCCCAGTGAAGACCTCATTTGATTTGCATGAAAAATGAGGTTTTTAAAGACCCAGAGAGCATGTCTGGTTTGCGTGAGCAAGGGCTAAGTTCAGCTTTGCCCTCTGGGAAATTGGTTAGAATATTGCCTCACAAGTGCAACTTTCATGTTAATGCTGTTCTGCTTCCTTCCCTCCCCCACCCCCACTCCTATGAGTAGAGCTCACAAGACATGGAATAAATTCCACTAGGCTCGCTGAGGAGTGTTCTATTCACTGTAGGCAACAGGTAAAAATTGCTTCACAATTGTACGTTGCATAGCTTCTTTGGACTGTATTTATTCAGTTGGAGATTGTACTTAATAGTAAAATCTGTAGTTGGTGAATGGGTGCTAAGTAACACTTCTCTCATGAGTGAAACCAGACAGAGTGTAACACTATGCGTTCCATGTGGAACACATCTTTTTTTTTAAATCACTCCTAGCCTTTGTTTTAGAAATTTCTGAGTAAACTTCCTCTTGAAACACGCAAGTTTTTGCAGCTGTTAAAGCTGCAAATGAGGACTGTTAGTGTTTGACCCATCAATACAGTTGGGAAATTGAAGAGCTCTTGCACCTATATGAAAAACCATTAAATGGGAGATGATTTTTGAAAGATATTTAAAGTGAGCAGGTAAAAATCATGAAAATCTGTCAATTTCATACAAAAATGAGACTTTTAGAATATGATACAATATTAAAATGGCTGAGATAATTTGTTTTGCATGAGTTCAAGCAGCTGGAGAGAGGGTTAGGTACAATCCACCAAAAAATAAATACAACCAGAGGAAATGCTTTAGTAAACTGTGAGGCCTGGATCACTCATTGAGAAATGAGGTTAATTAAAAGATTAAGCTGTTTTCTGTTTGTATGTTAAATGTTATCACTGGTTTTCTTGCGCAATAAAGCTGTGTCAGGAGGAGATTTAAGGAACAGTTCTGTACTAATTTATCATGTCTTTGGCTTTCTCTTTGAAGCCACAATACATGGAACCGCTTAAGTATGGGCTTAAATCTAGCCCTATTCAGCAAAACATTTAAGCACCTTCTTAAGCCCCATTAAAGCCAATGAGGCTTAAGCATGTGCTTAAGTGCTTTGCTGAATAAGGATGGCTTGCTGAGTTGGGGCCCGAGAGAGAAACTGTATGTTCGAAATAGTTCAGGCCCCCAATTCTTCCCTTCCCACCCCCTCTGCGGGATACAGGCAGCTCACTTTGCCTGAAGTGGGCCTCACTCATCTCCTGTGGGAGAGAGATTCCTGCCTAAACTATTTAATGCACAGTAGCATCGGGAACGTTGTCCTTTTATTGCCTCTGCTCAGTACCACAAGAAACCTCTCTAACCCAGTGCACGAGCCCCGTTCTGCAACCAGGGAGAGAGATGGTTATGCTGGTTCAAACTGGATTCTCCGGGGATCAAAAGACAAAGAAAGGACTTGTGGAGCAGTAGCCTGGTTTTGAATTGGCTCAGGGCCTTTGTGCCGATCCAGCAAATGGAAAGGATCCCTAGTGCATGGCGGGTAGGGTTGGAAGGACTGGGCCTACTGAGATCCCAGGAGATTGGATGCTCGTTCAGAGCTGAAGCTGTAATGACCTGCTAACCACAAGGAATCCCCTGGGGAGAGGGGATAAGGACTGCTCCTGCCAGAATCCAGGTTAGCACTGGGATTAATGCTGATAAATTTATTAGCATACATAGAGGTTCTTTTATAGTTTTTAGTATGTTTTCTCTGGAATGCTTTTACCTGAAGAATAAAGTGGGCTTACATAAGAAGTGTTGTGTGATGTACCTTATAACTAGCAATTGCGCCTGTTAACGTCTCTGAAGAGAGAGCCAGCAGGGAACTGTGCAGCCTGGGGAAAGGCTGTCAGAAGGCAGAGAGATGCGGGTCTCCACTCAGGAAGATGATGACTAGGGAGCCAGAAGCCTGAGCGTGGGTCCTCTTGCTGGATTACTGAAGGGAAATACAGGTGCATTCACCCTGAATGGTGACACCTGAAGCCCCAGCAGAGTTCCTGTTCATGGGGCCTGTGATGTGGTGTGCGCCCCACACCGGCCCAGTTAACGAGGGCCGGAGAGAAGGGGCGGGCCTGTGTTCATTGAGAGTGAAGCCCAGCTGGGGGCGGCCTGGGAGAGCACCGTACAGCCAGGAAGCTGAGAGCAGAAGGGGGCTGCAGTCATGCTTGGGGTGAGGGAGGTTGTCAGGGACAAGGAGTAAGTCCAGAGGGAGAGCCTGCCCTGGAGTAAGCCGTTTGGCAAGCGGCCAGGAGGAGGGGAGAAGAGTAAGCTCCTGTGGTGAACCCAGAACAGGCTTGGCAAGAAGTCATCCAGGGAGACAGCAACAGGGACGGGCTTTGAGCAAACCTGGATTGCGGGTGATGGGGAGCCTGGGCTGGAACCCAGTGTAGCCAGTATACTGGGTTCCCCTGCCAGCCACGGGTATAGTGGCACAGAGCCCCAGGAGGAGCTGAACACCCCTGGCAATAGCATTTGGGCAGTGGACCTGCTGGACTTCGTAACCCCAGAGGGGGTGGACTGCACAGTGACCTGGCCGGAAGGCCAAGTTACCTGAAGAGAGGCTATTGCAGAGCGAGCGACGAGCAGCCAGGGGACACCTGATGCAGTGAGAGCAACATTCTCTCACCGAGGCGCAAGGCGGCGCTAGCGGGGAGTGGCAACCCCATTACAGGGCTGGCCCAGTGCCCATGTTCCAGCATGGCCTGGCCGGGGAGGAAGCGTGAGCCACATTGTGTCGAGCTCTGCAGTGAGAGGAACTGGAGCCCCCCAAGGAATCGGGGCACCTGCTGTCAATGAGCTCCGAATCGGGCCCCAAGTCCATTGCTGTGGTCTCCCCTCACCCAATGGGCTTGGCTCAGGAGTCTGGGGCAGGTGGGAAGGGAGGGAGAGGCAGCATGTAGGGGGGTTCCAGCAAAAGAGCACAGAGGAGGCCCCAGATTTGCTTGACCAGACCTTGCTGCACCCCTCCCCTGCAGGCCACCCCTCCCTTCAAGGGCCATGGTCCCTGCCCGAGTCTCCAAGCCCGGGGCTGGAGAGCTGTGAGTGATTGGTGGGCTGGGACGGGGTATGAACGGTCACGTTAGGTAAAACGCTGGTGTTTTCCGCATTGCCAGCCCACAGATGGTCAGGGAGATACACCGTGGATAGGGCTGCCTGCTCCAGCGGGTAAAGGGTTAAAGGAGAGTCTCGTCATAACCTTTACCCTGCGAAGCAGCAACCTGAGCTCAACGTTGTTCTGCAGCTAGCTGGAACAGTGCGTGTTGGAGCCCAGTAACAAACCCTGAGAGTCTCATGGGCTCGGCACTCTTCCTTACTGGAGCAGGCTTCAGTGGGAGCTGGGTTCAGTCAGGGCAGAAGGAAAACTGGTGTGTCAGGGCAGAATGTGTCCCTCACCTCACCGTCTCTGACGGCCTACACGTCGCACTTATGTTAGACTTTGATGCAAATGATTCATTCTAACTGCACAGAGTTATTGGGGTTTTTTCCTCAGTGCAATTTGCTGCTCTTATTACATTTCAGAGCAGACTCAGAGTTAACAAACGCCGTGAGTAACGCTGTACGTATGTCCCTTTCTATAGATAGAAACCCATGGAAATCTATCCAAATAGATGAAATGATAATTCCCTTGCTTTGACGTCCCACTCTGTTTTCACGTTTAATGCATTCATTAGTAAGCATTCAATAAAACCCTCTTGAAGTCTCAGCTATGTCTGTGCTCAGCCTTGCCTACCTATCAAGAGCCAGGCCTAACTTCCTGCGTGCATTCATCAGAGTCTGCTATATCCCCTTTCTACTGGGATTATTACTTATTTTACCTGAGTGTCTGCAAAATAAAAAAGCTGTCTTTAGAAAGAGATAAATGGGGCCAATTTATATGTCTTTATTGCTGGGGCTCCACTCACTGTTTGAAGGACAAAATAAAGTGATCCTGAGAATTTTAAAAGGTTGCTTCAGTGCATTGCTTATCTACATTCCAATCGCAAAACAGGTTTCAATTATGTTGAGCACTGTGAGCAGTAGATGTGGAATGTATGCTTCCAGTTTCTCCATTCAGTGGTGAATCAGATTTGTCTGTACTGCCAACTAATCTTTATGCCAGAGACAATAATATGCTGTGAACTCTTTTGATTGTATACAGTAAGGTCTCCATTCTGTTTTTCTTTCATAATGTTTCTGCAGCTAAGATTTCCTATTGAACATGGAAATCAAGCAGTAGGGTAATTTACTTGATGTATGCTGTGAGGTGTGTGTGTCACCTATATCACTCACATACATTCCATACAGGTAATCCTGGACGTGTTCGGAGCTACTATTTTATAGGCACACACTCATTTGCACTAGCAGTTCCTATGGGTAAATGGACTGGACTTGGCCTCCTGTTTAAAGCCACATACACTGAATTTTACTCACCATTGACAAGTGGCTCCGAGCTCCTCTTTCCACATCAGTTTCACCTATTCTGTCAGATGTCACCACACCCAATGCTCCTTTCTTCTGAAAATATTGTATTTAAAACATATATTCTGCTACGGGATTCTGTCTGTCTCTTGCCATGGCATCTACAGGGCTATTTTGCCCTTCCATGTAAATATACAACATGCCTTACGTCTGCACATTCATTGTTGTACCAGGCAGTTGAAGTGGCCAGAAGGTGTTGTGTGTGTTACAGAGATCTGTAGCTGCCCATAGTACTCATGTATAGCAAAGGCTATGGAAAAGAGTCCCCTGCTGTACGCCTTTCCTTGCCATACCGCCCAACGCAATGGGTAGCAACCCTTTGGAGGTGTCAGTGAGTCACCAACAGGGCTTCTATTCAGAGATCCCTTTGCTACAACCACTCGACTTTGCGCTGTGTCACTGCTGCCCCCAGGCCACGGTTCTTATCCTGCACCCATCACCCGTGATGAGCACACCTGTTTGCTTCAGGAATCCTGCTTACCATGTCTGTTACTGCTACAATGCATGGCATCATAAGAACATAAGAACGGCCATACTGGGCCAGACCAAAGGTCCATCTAGCCCAGTATCCTGTCTTCCGACAGTGGCCAATGCCATGTGCCCCAGAGAGAATGAACAGAACAGGTAATCATCAAGTGACCCATCCCCTGTCGCCCATTCCCACCAGAAGCCCTTTTGCTACCTATGGACTTCCACTTTTCCTACTAAGTTGATACCTCACTTCTTTCTGTGGCACACAAAGGAAGGTAGCCCATGGTCCTTGGTACCCATGTCTCCAGTTGGATTAATAAAACCTACAGCCAGTAAACACGAGATGTGGTTTGGGTAAATCACGTTAATCTTGAGGACTGCCATAGAACATGAAGCACATGTCATCTTGCTTCAGGAAACATATTCTACTACTGACGCTCAACTATCAGTTCCTGGGCTTTGCTGTTGTCTCGCCTCCATTATGGGTTATATGGGATAGCATCATACATCAAGGAAGATATTCATGGACCAAATGGTGTTATCAAATGACAGGCAATAAAAGTGAACGACTTGACTCTTATCAATGTGTACACACCTCCATCTGCCAACTGGCCAACTCCTGTCTAACCCATCTTCTCAGGTCCTTTAGTCTACTGCAACAATTTTAATTCACACCATTCCCCATGGGGATACCCTGATCTGGATGGAGTAAGGCTAGAGGAGTGGCTGTCGATGATCAATCTGCAGCTTCTATATGATCTTAAGCAGCCACCCACTTTACATAGCAAAAGATGGACCTCTGGTTTTAGTCCTGACCTTGCCTTTTCTGCAACTGGACAACATGGTCATAGAGTTTAAAGTGCTTGATATGTTTCCTTGATCCCAGCATTAGTCATTCCTGATCACAACGGGCATGGCAAATTCCAACCACAAGTGGCATCCAGAAGCCTGATGGAATTTCCAGAAGGTGATGTGGCTTGACTTTGCAATCTGGGTAATGTTCTTCTTGTGTGTATGTAATTTTATTAAAAAACTGTGCAGAAGGATTCTAATTTACTCCTGCCAGCCAAAATTATCATTTCCCCCCACTCCTGTTTTACTAAATTGCTACCTTTATTTTTGCAATGTGTATATAATTACCAAATGTTACTAGATTCTACCCAAAGTCTCTCTCTCCTTGTAATAGTGCTGACTTCTACTCAATTCTGTCAGAGATTGACTTGAAATAAAAATGTTATGATTGATAAAATTAAACTGTGAGGCAAGGCTTGAATCCTACCCCCCCCCCCCTTTTTTTTTTGCACTAGGAAAAAACAATATCAGTCGTCAAAAAATTCACAAAATGATTCACTGGAGAATGGAGGGAACTTGTGTTTTATTTTTTTGCTTGAAGAACTTAATAAGACACCCACAGCAACTCCAAGCGATATTGTTATATTCAATTACTTATGAGGCCTAGAGTTTCTCCACTTTAATTGCTCTAAGCAGGGAAGCTTTAGTCACAGTGTAATGTACCCAAGCATGTATGGGGTTTAATGAATCATACTAACTCTGCACTCTAAGCAATTAGGTAAATCTAGCTGTTAGTTAGTGAGGCATAAAATAAATTTAATCTCTCTTCTAAAAAATCAATTATAGTGCTGTAATGTATAATTCAATTTGGGTCATGCTACATAAATTTTCTGTTTTTAGTATGTTTTTAGACTGGCGGTGGTTAGATTTTTTGCAAGCTGTATGTGCGCGAGTTCACTGGGGGGTATATGGCCATTTAAAGAGCGCATCGGTATTTTCTGCATTTCCGCCTTCTGCAGAAGGCTCATTTACATCACTGGAGCCATTCAGTTCTGCATATGCAAGTTGGGGCAACTCAGAAAAACAGCCAGGCTCCTAACGAGGCAATAAAGTAAAGGAATCAGCGCAGGGTAAAAGGAGGGATGTCTCCTTAATTTAGGAGACTGTGGACAGAGTCCACCCTCCCTATCACAGGCTGTTCTTCATCAGCCAAGCTCTGTATTCCTGCCAGGTTTTCATCTTGTTCTCTCATTAAAGAAGCAGCACCAGGTCGGCTCAGGGTTGAATGGGAGACCATCATGGAGCATCCCAGCTGCTGCTGGGAGTGGAATAGTGGAGTCAGACAGTAATAGCGTTTTTCCCTCTGTGCCAGAACTGAGCAAACACCCCAGTACAGTGTTGCTGGAAATGCCCTTTTTGTATGATGTGAAACTTGCCCTGACCACTTGGGGGCCTTAAAGAGCCCAGCAGCTCTTCGTTAGTCTTTGTTCCTAGTCAGATTTCAAATGGGGGGAACTTACAGCCTATCTTGTTAAGCTGTTCATCTGTCCCCCCCGCCCCCAAGTATCTGAGAGTATTGCTAACTTTCATGGATTTATCCTCACGTCACTCCTGCGAGGCAGGGCAGTATTATCACCTCTAGTGGACAGGTGGAGAACCAAGGCCCAGATCTAGGCATAGCTGCACTTAGCACCATGATGCCAAACTGATTTAGGAGCCTACATGTCATTTTCTAAAGGGATTTAGCCACATTGACAGTCGTTGGGATTTTGGCTCCGATGTCCTAAATCCCCCTTTAAAATGACATTTAGGATCCTAAATCACTTAGGCACTGCCTCGTTAAGTGCAGCAATGCCACTGAGTCACAGAGACTACCCAAGGTCACAGGAAGTCTGTGGACAGAGCCAGGCCTCTCACATCCTAGGCTAGCACCGTGACTCCTGGACATCCTTCTACTCCTACGCTCTGCTCACTTAATTGCTCCGGCAGTTTTAAGCAGATGCCACTTTTTGTCCCATACTACTGTGGGTTGTTGTAACTGTGAGCTGTTAAATAGTTGCTGTTTCACATCAGAGGTGGGTGAAATGATCTCTGGATACTTTAAGGGCCCTATCCTATGAGTTGCTGGGTACATGCAATTCCCTTTGACTGCACTCTGCCATTTCCAGTAGGCACTCAGCTCCCGCAGCCTCTTCAGTGAGATCCGGCCTTAAATTACTAAAGTGCGTTGGGATCCTTTGGAATGAAAGATGTTGTATAAATGTAAGGTGGTGATGATGTAGTGTGAGGTTGTTTATAAAGGAGAAATGAACAGGAGACTATTAGAGCCCAAACTTCTTCTCACTCCCACCAATATAAACCAGGAATGACTCCACTGAAATGAATGGAGTTGACCTGGATTTATACTGGTATATGTGAGAGGAGCATCAAGAGCACTGAGTTTGGATCAAGAGTCTAGCTGTCTTATTACAGAGCCTTGACAATACAGCATACTGATGAGTTGTGGGTTTTTTGTGATCTCCTTCCTCTGAAGCATCAGAGAAGGTCATAGCTGGAGATGGGACATTAGATGAGGTGAGCCAGGGCTCTGAGGTAGTGCTGGCTGATTCTTGCTCACATATTCATGTCTAACGAATCATGATATGTGGGGTCAGGAAGGGATTTTCCCCCAGGTCAGATTGGCAGTGACAGGAGTGGAGGGCGGGTGTCACCTTCCTCTGCAGCATGTGGGTGCAGGTGACTTGCTGGGATTATCGGGTATATCTCACTTCATCATTTCCCGGACACTGCAGAGATTTCTGGCATTGGTGCACCTCGGTCCCTCCTATTCTCGGCCTGTGGCATGTAATAGTCTAGTGTTCTGTGGGTCTCATTTACTTCGGTCTCCTTCCAGTTATTGGGTTCAGGGTGCAGGCGCTGGGTGGAGTGGGTGGCCTGTGATATACAGGATGTCAGAGTGTATGATCTGGTGGGTCCTTCTGGCCTTAAACTCTGACCCTAAAACTGCTTAGGTGCAAAACTTTAAAATTATGAACGCTTTTGCACAAGCAAGACACTGGCTGTGCATGCTGAAACCAGTGAATTGTGTGCTCCTATAACCCTTGCATGAACAATTTGGGAACACATACTTTTGAACATTTGGGCCTTTAGATATCTCATCTGCAAATTGTATTTTGCCAGTGTAATTATTAGGAAAAATTATCTAGCATCACCATTCATTATAATCTCTTAGCAACAGCACAACATATTAAATGTTGGCTGCATTCAAGCTGTCTCTTTCCAATTTCTAAGGTTCCAGGGGGTGCTTTCTAAAGTAATGTGTAGGCTTTGCAAGCTGAGACCTCACTTACCATTAAAGCAATAATGTAAACAGAATAGCAAGCTACATAATTATTTTTAGTCTCATCAGTACATTCATAGTTTTCAGAAATTTCTGTTTAGCACCAATAAAACTCTCTTTTGCACTAAAGAATAAGACTTTTAAAAAACAAATAACATCCTTGGTTTGGTATAATAGACTGTTCCTTTCATTTTTGATCCTGCAAAATAGTCAGTGGTAGTGCTCAACTACATAGTGTTGCAGAGGTGCATAGCGTTTGAAAGATTAGGGCCTATGTAAAATGGAAGGAAACTCTATGATATTCTTTGTGGATAATTCCAGTAAAGATGTTTTTCACAAGGGACTAGATGCTTTCTGCAATTATTAGGAAACATGATTAGTAGCCTTCCAAAATGTAGGAATGGAAAGGCACATTGGATTAACATTTAATAAGCATTGCATGGTACAGAACCATCCATCTACTCACTTCCTGGAGCCCCAGGGTCATAAGAAATCAAACTGGATCATGTGAAACATCTTACGCACTGTGCTTCCCATAATAAAATAGGCATGTAATTATCAGAACATCTTGCAGAGCTGAAGCATAACTTTCCCAGACATACAACTGGTAACATTAATTACTAAAAGAATTTGCATATGCATCATTTATACTTTTTCACTTAAAATATTACTCTGAAGTTTTATTTATTCTTATTGCACTACAGCTCCAGAGCCAAATTACAAAATTAATGCTTGAGAGATACCATGGACAGCACCCATTTGTTTCACGGTGCTTGCTTACTACTCTTATAATTGGCCTTTAGAAATGCAGTGAGTCCACAGGAAAAAGTATGTTGTAACTATATGTGCATTCTGGAATAAATGCCACCTTATTTATCTCTTCTCTCAATCACATTTTAAGCCTCTTGCTGGGGGAAGAAAATAAATCTTAATCTACTTTTACCTCTATTCATGACAGCATTTTTCACAATATGAAGAAACAGTTTCTTGTTTGTATCCATATTGTTTTGTTTTGATTTATTCTTTTCAGCGGAGTTTTGAGGGTTTGAGAAATGAATGACAACTTACGGAGAGAACAAATGTAAGGTTAGCATGAAACAATTAACTTGGGTTAATGTGTTTAGATTCATCAAAAATGGCAAGTTTGAAAAAACCACCAACATAATATATTATCCCATTGATCATTTTAGTGCAGGGATGCTGCCCTGAACTTGAAAAAGGACAGCATTTTTTTTAAAAAAGGCCAATTATATACGCTACATACATCATACATTTTTAATATATTAAAAAAATAAATAAACATCCTGGAAAAGCTTTTAGCAAAGGGCTCTGCCAGGCTGATGTAAACAAAAAGCCAGCAACAAGGAATGTGTAATGCATGTGATCACATCAGGATGTATTTTTCCACCATTGAGATCACAGAGATATAATGTGATGTTCCCTTTTCAAAGTTATGGGCTTGTGTTATTGAATGAGGTGTGAGCTGCCTCTGTTCTAGTGAGCTATACAGGGAGGGATTAAATGTCTTGTTGAGCAGCTAGTAGCGTGAGCCTTTTTGAGACACATCACGGTAAGAATGATTCCTGAGTGTGAGGTGAGTCCTAGATTTTCTTTGCTGCAAAAGGAAAGATCCAGGGTTGTGTTTAACAAAATGAGTTACCCTTTATGTCTGTAGATCCAGCCGCTCCTCCTAGCTGTAAGTGTGAAGAGAGGACATCATTAAGGAATAACAAATGGCCTTGTAAGGGTACCGTCCAGATCTCAGTGCTATGAAACCTAATTAGAACATGAAGGTAATGATGGCGTGCTCAAAGGAATTTGCATGGAATGCTAGCCCATAGAAGGTAGGAAAGTAATTTATTATGCTTATTAGTGCAAAGCTTTTGTCAGACAAACAGAATCTTGACAAAAACTTTAGCCCGAATGCCCCCGCAGCTGCAGCTCAGCGCTGCACCTCTGGAGGATCACAGCCTGTAGAGGCATGGTCTGAATTCTACCAGGTTCTTCATTCAGAATAATAAAGGATCCTGCATAAGAGGCACATATCCCCCTCTGTCTTGTTTCAGAGGCCTCAGCAATCCAAAATGGATTAGGCCAGAAAACAGTGAGGGGCCATCCAACCCTACTCTACTTAATGACCTATATACTAATGTGGAAATAGCCTCTGTGAGAGCATATTGCAAGGTGGCATTTCATTCTGTTGATTCACCCTATAGATCTTGGGGGACTGGCTGGCTCAGGAGACTGGTAACAGAATACGGAGCCTGTATCCTGCTCATTGTCAGTTTAAATCCAGCTCAGGTGGGTAGAGGTGAAAAGCTGTTCCCCACTGGTTGCAGTGTTGACTTGCATGAAGAGCACTGGGTGACCCCAGTTCAATTCACAGTGGCTCCACTGCACACATCACCCCCACAACTTGGCAAGGCTCGATTCAGGAAGTGACCCATTGTGGTAGGTGCTGTACAATCACAATGGGACACCAGCTCCCCACTCTAAGGTGCTTACAATGGGAGATGACCAATGATATAAGAGAGGGTTACAGTCATCAAAAATACAGTTTCCTTCATCCCCTGGATCACTGTATTTCCTTCCTTACTAATCTGGAATTTAGTAACATAGGAATTGCCAGACTGGCTCAGACCCAGGTCCAACTAGTTCAGTTTCCTGTTTCCAACAACGTGCCAGCTGCTTCAGAGATGGGTGCTAGAGACTGTGCAGTAGGCAGCTGTTTCCTCCTCAGCCCCATGAGAGGCTGTCTTCTTCCCTCATGTGTGATGGGTTGTATCTTTTCCAAAACTCTTGCCTTTTGTTTTTAAAATCCTTATTATCCCTCCTGGATAATCTAGCTATCCATACAAATACCAGCCCTTTTTCAAATCCCGCTAACTCTTGTCTTCAATTATATCATGTGGCAGTGAGTTCTGTGAGCTAACTGTGTTGTATGAAAAAGCATTTCCTTTAAATGTCACTGAACATGCCCTTGTTTCCATCTTGTGTGAAAGCATGGATGGAAGCGCCTGGTCTGCCTTCCCTGTACCATTCAGCACTTTTATCATGTCCCCTCTTATTTGTCTGCTCTCTAAGGCAAACTGTCCCAGCCTTCTCAGTCTCCCTCAGTTTGGAAGTTTTGCCCATACATCCCTCATACTAGCAAGTGAGCTTGGAAACTGAAGAACAGTTCTCTGCCGATTTAAACAAAATCATTCCCGACTGTCATTTTCCCCATTTTTGTTTAAATGTCCTGACATGGAGAGCTTCATTAATAGTGTTTTCCTAATTAACACATTTCCTGAATGATGGCAAACATGTAAACAGGTTTCACTGAGCAAGCTCTGTCTGATTAAAACTCTAGCCTGGGCTAATTAGATAGACATTTCTTCATTGGTTTTCCCATTTTCCATGAGCAATCTCTCTCTCTCTCTCTCTCTCCTCTAATAATCAGGAAGAATTGTTTGCCAGAGTTGGGGAGCTTTCGTAGACCTTTTTCCCCCCCCCAGACACGATTGCATTTTTCGGAGGCTGCAATTACTTTTTGGACGAAAGCTGGCCAAATGAAATCCTTTCTGAGGGATGGGGAATGGCAGCCGTGTTTGTTGATGCATGCCTGTGAGTTAACCAGCCATGAATATGATACAGCTGCTGAAGGGGAGAAGGTGTAAGACTGTGTTTAGAACTCCTTACAAATCTGAAATGGAAGGACTAATTTCCAATTTAAAAACACACTCCGTTGTTGTTAACATTTTTGTTATCCTTCCAGCCTCATTCATAATCATAAACTCCTTCAGCCCTCTGGTAGAGAAAAAGCTTCCAGTGAAGTCAATGGGAGTTTTGCCTGAGCAAGGACTGCAGGTTTGGGCTGGAGAGAAATCTGTGATGAAAAAATAAAGCATCGGTCACAGGGTCCATCTCCCTGCAAGTGCGGGATTATTCCCTGCAGTAGGCTTGTGAGTGTCCTGTGCAGTCTCATTTTCACTTCTGAACCCTGGCAATGGACGTTTGCCTTTTCTGGTGATTGGGTCCAATCCGGCGTTTGAGCTGAACACTCACAGCACTCAAAAAAAATTCCAAATCAGCCGTGTAGACGTGCGGACTCACCCCTGCGGCGCCTCCTGTTGGTCTCTGTCGGGAATTAGCTCATCCAGCTTCTGGAGCGCCCTCTGCAGGCTGGTGATCCACCTTACTGCTGGCCCCTGTGTCCCTCCCAGGACCTCGGTGCCCCTTCTTTTGGGGTTCTGCCCCCTGCAGACCTGCTGCCTCTGCCTGCCCTTGGGCTGCCCCTCTGCAACCCCAGTACCCTTCTTGGCCTTTAACAAGACCTGCAGCCTGGGGGTTTTCCAGGCCGGAGCTCCCCAGCTCCTCTGGCCTTTCCCCAGCCCTGCTCCACTTTAGGTACCCAGCAGCCAGGCCCATCCCTCTCAACATCCAGAGAGAGAGACTGAACTCCTGTCTGCCCTGACCTTTATAGGGCCAGCTGGGTCCGTCTGGGGCGTGTCCTCCAGCTGAGGCTGCCTCCCAGTCAGCCCAGCTTTTCTCTCAGGCCTCTCCCGGGGGTGGCTTTAACCCAGTCAGGGCTGCAGTGAGTAACCACCCTGCTACAGGCCCATTTCTACATAGAAATATGAGCATGTGGAGCCTTGTTTCTGCTCTCTCACTGATGTAGAAATGGAGCAATCCCTCTGACTTCCAGACAGTTACACTTGAGCTAAACTGGAGTCAATGAAACAGACTCACACCCATTGGTTCAATACAAAGAATTTCTCATAAATATGGAAGGGTATTAAAATACATACAATCTGTGCAGATGCTGCAGCACCTATTGAGAGCCTCCCTGAAGAAGGGGTGAGAGAAATAATTGACGGTTCTGGTACAGACAATGCACTCCATATTTGTGACGGGAGAAATTTGTGTCTTAAATGGACACCTGGGGTAAGCTGGGTGTGTTTCATGTTCTGTAATGATGCTGAGAGCAATCTTCTATGTACAATATGGTGACATCTTATAAGGCTCTTATTACATAGCCCAACATGTTGACTTGCGTTGATACAGATAAAACCCTAGCCAGAATTGTTGGATAATAGCTCTGATTTTCTGTGGCAACTGCTCAGAAAGAAAGCCATGAAATGACCCTATTAATCATTCTGGTTCTATCCACAGGACATCATGAAAGGTCAGGGGTCTATTCTTTCTGATGCCGTTAGTATTTTGGACTGAGCCACACTTTGTGTTGTGGAGGTTTGGGCTACAGCATGTCTGCCTTAATGAACTATAACGGCACAGACGGTAATTATGTTTTTGTCTAGACCTGTCTAAGACTATCAACAGCACCTCATTACTTTACAGATTGTTAATGCTGTTGGCAGAAGTTGAAGATCCTGCTGGAAAAAAAAAAAGCAAAGTATTTTGCAACAGAGAATAAATGTAGTTGATGATAAATAGGGGCTTGTGGCTAATTAGACCTTCCTTTGTCCAGAGGCAGATATGTAACAGTAAACAGTCACTGAGATAAAAGGAAAAGAGGGGAAACAGCAGAGAAATCACGAGGTTTCTTTTAAAGATCACTAGAAGCTTTAGGGAAATAAGGAGACAAAAACTGCTGCTGTGGAATCAGCACGTATGCCATTTGAATGAGGACTTATGGTCAACAATTAATCACCCTGCTGTTGAGTGTTTATGTGTGTCTATTAATTATGTGGAATTTATTTTTAAAAATGTTAGTAGCAAATTTGTTACAGAGGATGCGACCCTCTCACTGGGATTTCCTACCAGTACATTTTCCATGATTAATATTTTTGTTATGCATCCAGCTTCATTTATATTCATAGCATCCTAGGGCAAAGTCCTGCAGCCTTCATGCACAGGAAACGCTCCTACTGAAGTCACTGAGGGTTTTGTCTGAGCAAGGACTGCAGGGTTTGGCTCTAGTCATGAGCGAAGCCAGGATGGAAGTGATGAGCTGGTGTTTAGGGTTTTCTCCTGCAACTCTTATGCAGTGAATAGACCTTAGTGACAGGGGTAGGCTTGTGTGACTTAGGACTATTTGTAAGAGTTAGAGTGGCAGGCTGAGATTCTAAAGGGCTTCATGTATTGATAAAAACCAGAGGGGACGGACCCTGGAGTTCTGTCAGGCAAAGCTCCCCTTCATTTAATGAGAGTTTGCTTGAATAATGGCTGAGTATGAGCCTTAGTATGTGGCCATGAAAAACAGCCACAGAATTTGGCCTGAGACTTGCGCTAAAGCACACCCGCTTGCAGGTAAAGAATGCGTTTCAATCACTATTATCGACGCACTGCAAAAAAGTCACACGTGAAGTATTGAGGTGCCAGGGACATCGGGTTAGCGCTGCTTCTGCCTCCTTAATTCATGCTGCTGTTCAGGAACATGGGCCAAACCTTGAAGGGTGCAACTTCTGCCTGACCGAGGGATGTATGAGTACAGGCCATGGGAGCTGGTCCTGTGTGCACAAACAGCGCTGGGCAGTGCGCACATGCAAACTCTCCAAAGCATTTGTCCTCTGGTGGGTGAAATACTGTGCAAATGGCATTTAACAACAACCACCCTTTTGAAGCACAAGGGCCAGCCGCTCAGCCTTGCCCTGCGGGGCCCCTTTGCTCTGTGCTGGTGGCACATGCAGGCTGGAAGCGAGAGACAGCTGGAGCTGGCAGCAGGGTGACAACTCCAGTTTGTGTCAGCTTTTGAGGTTTCGGAATCTATTTAGAACAAAATCAAAACCTCCCGAGCATTTATGTGAAACAGAATAGTGTTGAAACCTCCATTTCTGGATCGAAAAGGTCAGGTTTCGATTTCTCTCTCTCTCTGTGGTCAGGAGTGACTAGAGAGCCCTGGGCCTCAGAAACCCTTCTTGTTGAAAGGCTCCATCCCAGTCAATATGTCCCTGCACAACCTTTTGGCTTTGGCAAAGCAGCATAGTTCAACAAAAAAAGAGTTTCATCAAAAAATGTTCCAGCTAGAGACAACCCCAGTCCATGGGGGATTTCCTTGGGTAGTGTAGAGTTGGTTTAGCTGGCCCCTACGTCTGCTCCAGTGGCCTCTCAATCCACAGCATAGGGGGCAGGTAGGAAGCCTGGCTAGAATGCTGCTGAGCTGTAGTGATCTCCTGGGACCACAGCTGGCTGGGGTAGAATTGACCCCAGGCTCCAGCAACTACAACTAACTCCTTTGGGACTCCTCTCCCATGACCAGCATACAGCATGTATTGGGCACAGGTGCAAACTGACCTACACAATATGCAGTAGAACCTTGATTACCATTATTGTCTAGTAGAACTCTGAGATCTGTGTGTGTGTGTTTGTGTGAATATAATAGTCACTTCTGAATTGGAAGAGTGTGTCATCAGAAGATGGTAGGTATCTAATTCCAGACCCTTATCAAGAATAATGGTGTTGCCTAATGTCTTTCTAACCTGGTAATAATAACGTTCAGCCCTCCAGAAGTGACATACCACCATGGCAACATCTGAGGACCAAGTCAACACATAATAGATGTCAGCACTGATGTTATGAAAGCTAGGATGAATGTTGTAAACCATCGGCTAACAATAATACACTTGTTCGACATGTGGCAGCAGACTCAGAGATTGCCAGAAGCTATTTCAATCCATGTCCAGCTGTGAGACGGGCAATGTCATGTGGGATGGGGGAGAGGGAGTGAGATCTCTTCTGAAGGCCTTACAGTTAACCAAGATGCCTCTTGCAAGACCCATGACTTGTACTTTACAGCGTATTCATCCTTATGTCACTCCGTGGCCTCTTCCCTAAAGTTATCCATCTTTGGGCCTTTGAAGTTTTAGTATCTCTAAATCTACTACAGAAGACGCTCTTTACATAAATATCACCCTAGGGAATCTTCAGCTACATGTGTTATGGAGGCACATCAGCCATGCATCTATCTGCACCTGTGGTACATTGGCCAGGGTGAGAGTCCTGGATCCGAAGATAGCATTATCTTTGTTCCCCTTCTTTTTCACTTCTGTTATTCTAAGGCTGACGATATGTTGGTATATCCATGTCTCTCTGACAAGGAGACTGATTAGATGACCTAGCCGGTCTTCATTGCTATCTTTGACTGTGGAAGTCCCTAATGAGAAGGATATAAAGACCCACCATAATGGACATTGAAATCTAGACTTGATGAAACTCTAGTAAGTATACGACAGAAGAGAACCCTGTATTGGCAGGACGGACTAGAAGAATTAATAGGTACCTTCCATCTCTGAGTTGAATTACTCTGCATCTGCCATGTGCTAAATATATACACAGAGCAAACAAATAAAACCAGTAATCACTATCTTGGAAGGGTCCCAGGGATCATGGACTGAAATGGCAGACGTGGCGTTGGTTGGAGAATTTGAAAAGTCAAATGTGTTTTGTTACTATTATCTGTATAATTCCACAGACTTTCCTGGGTATTGTTTTGGGTTCACAGGCAGTGATGGGCTCCCCACACCAGAAGGAAAGGAGCTCTTTTTAGTAGCAAATTAGGGTGAGGGGCTGTGGCATCAGAGAATTTGCCTGATTTTAATGGATGGTATTAAAGAAAGCTTGTCTGTGCGGCTGCTTGTGCTGCTGTTCCATACTATTAGGCCACTCCGATTGCAGAACAAATCTATTTTAGATGTGTTTTTTTTCCTAGTCCTCCTGCTGTAACACCAGCTGCCACAAATCCTACTGAACAGCTCTCACAGGGGAGCAATCTTTTACAAATAACTTCACAGGCCTCCCTGTACTTTTTTCCCCATACTTTTAAGGCCAGGTCTCTTGTGGTCTGTCAGGACTAGGAACAAGTGCTGGATATCCTCCTGGAAATGGAAATTCTCGGCTCCCCAATGGTATGAAGACGTTTCTACTCCTCTAGAGCTGATGAGGCATGAGACCTTAAACCCACTACTGAACTAGGCCTGAACATTGCCTCTCCTGGACCTCGGCCCATTGGCATTTTGGGGTGAAAAGCTACTTCTGAGGAGAAAAGAGGAACTATTTTGGTGGCAGGTTGTTTTTATAAAATATGGTGGGTCTTTGAAAGCTGCCCAGATGCCCAGGATGTTAGAAGTGGCCCTAACAGAGATGGATTGGTGGGCAAAGTGCAGGTGAGATGGTGCAAAGTGCATGATAAACGACTCATATGAAAGTAGTCGCTACATAGGGGAGTGAATGTCTGTAGCTATACACCATATCCACGCATTCTCCCATATGTCTATAAGAATGGCATTGCTCCAGCCCTTGTTCCGTACTGCTGCAAAGTAAACAGGACTGTAATTACTGCTGGGTGGACCTGCGGGTGGGAACGCACCTTCTTTTCACAAATTTTGCTTCATTTGTTTGTCAGTTCACTATGCTGGTGACGAATTGTTGCTTTATGTGCTGGAGTTTTCCAAACACACAGGGAGGTGCAGCCCCTGCCCAGAAGCTCTCACTACCTAAAAAGGCAAAGGGTGACATACATACATTTGCAGATGCTGATCCCTGAGGCTAGAAACTTGGCAAACGACAAGTGTATTCATATGTCCATTGGATGGGTAGAGGGTTTTTTCATGGAAACAGTCTCCTTGCCAGGATGATTTTAAGGGATGTGTAAAGAGAGGCAAACCTCAGTTGAACTGTGTGTGAGTATTGAGGGAGGAAACAGCCCCCTTTGTATGTGTCCTGTGGAAAGGCTGCAAACAAACATGTAGGTTGGGGCCATGCACCCCTGGGGACTGGTGAAGAGGAGAACCTTGCAGTATTCTGTAACGGCCTCTCATGCTCCCCACACCATCTGGCCTCCGCAGGAAGCCAACACCAGGCTTCCCATCCAGAGGGAAAGACTTTGCAATGCATGACCTGGGCACGTGGTTGAAGCACAAGCGGGGAAGGGAGGGATTGCTGGAGAACTAGG
The DNA here is from genome assembly GCF_016161935.1 of Mauremys reevesii. NCBI lineage: Eukaryota > Metazoa > Chordata > Testudines > Geoemydidae > Mauremys > Mauremys reevesii. The sequence continues at coordinate 3,156,031 of NC_052632.1, read as the reverse complement.
CCCCCTCTTCAAAAACAAAAGGTGAAATTGTCAAACTTGGACCCTGAACAAACAGTCTGATGTTCTGTGGAGCTTCTGAGTGCTCAGCACCTCTGAGAATCGGCCACTTATACCTATTTACGTGCCTACCAACAGGCACGCGAGTTTGACAGTTATGGCCCATATCCCCAGAGTTGATGCCAGAGTTAATCTGAAGCGGATGTCTTGCAGTCAGTCCCCATCAAAGGCATGCTCCTGTCCAATTCCACAGCAGTCCAGTGGGCTGCAGATTCCCATTCTGTCTGCTGTAACCTGGCAGCAGGAGCCCTCGCATCACGGGCCTACTTTGAGAGTTCCTCTAGTCTGAAAAACATTGCTGTACATTTAGCATTGTCTTGCTAAAGCTTGTCCATAGACCTTGCATATGTCCCCAGCAATCGCCCCCGATTTTCTCACTCTATCGTGTTATGGTTTTCTTTGCTTGAATAACAAAGTGAAAACTATGCTCCCATCTTCACCCGAGTTACTCACAAGGGATAATTGCTGTAGGAATCGAAAGTGACTCAGTCCCTCATATATTACTCCCCCCGCCCCCCGATAGCTTTTTGTTTGTTTGGTTTTGTTTCTGCCAGGGAACTTTTAAAGTTTGAGGTAGCACAAACTGGGGTCAGGGAGGTAAACAATCCAAGGGAAGTTGTTTATTTTAGCTGCTGAAAGAAAATTAGGGGGGGAAATCAAATCATTGTTCTGGAATTCATTGCACTGTTTATTGTCCTCTATTGTATTATCTTCAACCATAACACAGATTTGCAGCTACATGGCATTGCTTGCTGCCAACGCAGCTTAACTTTGACCTGAAGGGATTACTATTTCTTAGGTATGAAATGTTATTTTGTTCCTCCTCCTTCAATCTTGGGGCTCGTTTTAGCAAATGTGATCATTCTGAATTGTTCTCAGCAGTGAGGTATTTTTTTAATGGACTACTGAGCTCAGAAAACAAATTTTAAATTATAACACACATGACCTGAGCCAATTTAAACTTAATCTAAAATGCCGACTAGCTGTTACTCTAAATGGCTGAAAGAACACATGCACGGTTCTTGTTTAAAGAAAATATCACAGTGTAGTGAACAAGTGAAGTACAGACCATGGCCTAGTAAATCGAGTGTTGAAAGAGGCCAGTTGGTAGGCCAGGTTTATTTAAACAGATTTGTTGGGGAGCACGTATTGAATGTAATTGTTTATGGCCTTCCTTTAAGGTGACATTAAAAACACCAGCTACAACAAAGAAATCAATGTGATTTCTTTCTTATTTTTAAGCCCATTTGTAGTAGGCTATCATTACATTGCAGAGGCCCGGGTTAATTTGCTTTGAGACCATCCATAAATGATAAAGCCCCAGTCCTGCAAACAGATGACATCCCATAGATGTCTGTACAGCCATGTCTGTCTGCAGGCTTGGGGCCAAGCGGAAGAGAGATTTCTGAGGCTAAAGCCGGCCTGGTATTTGGGAGACCTGAGTTCATCTCCTGGCTCTCGTATTAACTTCCTACAACACTTTAGGCAAGCTAGCCTGTCTGTGGCCCTTTCTACATCTATAGCATCAGCCTAATATTTTCCCATCTCTCAGGAGAGTTGTGAGGCTCACTCACATTTTCAAAAGTGGACATTGCTTTCAGGTGCCTCGGTATCTCAGGGTATTCAACACAAATCACCTGGAGTCTGATGTGCAGAGGCGCTAGTGGGCAGCCACAGCTCCATCTGAAGTCCGTGGGGTGCTCGGCTCCTCTGCCAATCAGGCCTCACGTGTCTCAGGTTGTGCACCCAGCAACAGAATAACTCCAAATCAAGGTCCACGTCTGAGCGAGTTGGCCTTAATATCTGTGAAATGCTTGAGAATCTCTAGCTGGAACATGCTAGGGCAATGCAAAGTATTTAGTTATTTGTGTTCTTAGTCTTTGAAATGTGGTTTTGTTAGCCCGGCTCTTTAATTTCGCTGGAAAGGTCACTTGCATTTTTAAGAAATGCCTTTATTGACTTTGAAACCAAAAGAATATGAAATATATGTACTTCTTGGTATTGAAATGAGGTTCAACCAAAGAACTAAGAATGTTTTTTCCTTGATCTAGGGCTAAGTGGCAAGACACATTCTCACCTGCTACTCACAAGACAGAGTCCTTTGATTTGCTTCTGGAGCTTGTCTGTCAGCTAAGATTTTTAATTTAAGGCCAGGTACTAGCTGATCCTGAAAGACCCCACATACACTCAAAACACTGGCACCAGACTATACCCCACTAGGCAGCCCCATTCTGGCTGGCAAAGAGGGACAGACATAGCGCAACAAAACTGTGCCTGTCCTCTAAAGCCCCTCAGGGCCAGGTTCTGACACCGGTGCTCCCGCTGAGAATCACCTGACTCCCCCCTCAGAGCAGGAACGTAGCCTTTGTATGTACTTGAGCACTTGGCGGGAAAGGATGTGTCCAGCAGCTTGTTCTAGCAGGACTGCCCTGTGGGGGAGTTTGCGAGTCTGCACTCTGTGGCAGCCAGCGTGTATGGTTCTCTGCTAATAAACCTTCAGTAATAACAATTCTGGATACCGAGGCTGCCAGGCCCAAAGGCATCTTGGGTGCCTTAAAAAAAAAAAGAAATAAACCCATAATTAACCCAGACAAGGCAACATGTCCGAATTCATTCCCGGAGCAGGGCTAAGCCCTGTAAAACCCATCCTACCACTCAGGCACATGCTAGCGCTCGCATGCAGCTTAACAGGAAGGAAGACGTGAGCAGGGACATGAAAAATGCTGCTGATGTACAGCTGTGGCCAGGTCCAGGGAAAAGACTGCAGCCTGCTGGCCTCCTGTTACTGAGCAGGCACAATTGCCTGCTGCGCACTGTCTCTCTCCAGTGGCTCCACTTACGGACCAACGGAGCAATGTATTTGTTGCTCAATAAAGCCGTGGTGATTAGAGCTGATTGGAAATTTCTCATCCAAATGTTTTTGACCAAAAATGATTTTTTGATTAAATGGAAATTTGTTTTCATAGAATTTTTCTCACCGAAAAACCAAAAACAGAATCTTTTTTTGGTTATAGGAATCTCCCTCTCCAATGCAAAATTAGTTTTCAGTTGTCATTTACTGAAGAAGTGTCAGCATTGACTTCAGTGGGACTAACCCAGCAGCTTACCTGTTTGGCTGAATAGGGATGGATTTCAGCACACCCTTAACTGCTTTGCCGCATCAAGGCCTTTCTCCTTCGCCTGGTGGGGAGAATTTCTCCTTTCAACCCCCTGCACATGTGTCCAACCCTAAGCCTTGCTATTCAGAATATGCACTTTCTATTCTAATCCAACTCAGATAGACCGCTCTCATCACTGTAGTATCTAAGCACCTTCCAGCAGAGCATTAAGCAATCAGAGTAACATCTGTCACATTTGTTCTTTCATCCTCTCCCCGGGGGAAACGTGTGTGCAGGGGAAGGTTTTGTTTTGGAATGTTTTAAAATATATAATATACACATTTGTACATGTTAGAGAAGGCAGGTCAAAGAAATGCACCTTGTACTTCGAGTAGAGGCCAGAGAGGCTTGGGATTGGCCCTTAGTTCATGTGGAGCTCATTTGTTAAGCCCTGGATTTGTCCCTTATGGAATAAACAGGGTTCCCGTATGGGGCTTTCTTGATAAGGAAACATACAAAGGATGTGATTATCTTCTGAGTTACACCAATGTACATCTGGAGTCCCTCCTCTATAACGCTAGTGGAAGTGTGATCAGAATCAGGACCCAAGTTCTGAAGCATTCGCAATAATGTTTCTAGTTATGGGGTTAGCTGGAGTTCGCTTAGCGTCAATCTTATTTGGTGTCCCTTCGTGTGGTCCAGGAGAGAGGAGAAAAGGAGCCGGGACATGAAGACAAGTTGCCCTCTTCTATAATAGGATGCTTTTTGGAGAGTGGTCCACAGACGCAGAGGGACATGATGACATTAGCACTACAAACACTAACTCCCTAAGCACCTCAGCCTCACTTCATAAGACCCAGCATGTAATACCCTCGAATTCTCCCTAATGGAGACTATGAACTGCTGGCTCAGCTGCTGGAATCCCACTCACTCCTTTGAATGGCTTTGAGCCCCGACCCTTGCTCTCCCGGAAGGGAAATGCTACACTGATTCCAATGGGAGTCAGAGCAGGCAGAATGATTGCGGCAAATGTTTTTGCAGCCATCGACAGTTTAGATGATGGAATTCCATCATCACATTTGAAATTATTAAGATTTTACAAAGAGTTCTATTGTCTCCCCTTACCTCCTCTGTAAATATACTTCTTAGTAGAGCTGGGTGAATAATGGATTGTTTGATTTGCTGGCAATGCCAAAAAAAGAAAGAAAAATCCGTCTTGTTTCAATTTTGAGCAGTATTTTGTTTAATTTTAAAAATAAATTTAAGGGAAATGTCTATAGAAAAAATCATATTGGGGCGGCGGGGGGTGGTGGAAACAGAGTTGTGGGGTTTTTTTAATCCAAAACAATATGGCGAAATCAATAGGAATTTGCAAAATGCTTAATCTGCATCCCTTTCCACCGCCCCGCAAAAAGTTTTTCTAAAAATTTCATCTAGTTTAACTTACTACGCAAAATTTACTGATGTGAGCAGAGTTACCTTGGGGGATGAATTTGGCCCCAGCAGCCTTTGGTGAGACGATCATGCTATCCTGTTAACATGGTTGGAGTGGCTTTGGTCAGGGAAAATCTAAAGCAAAATCTTCTGAAGAGCTGCTACTTTGGGAGTATTTGTTCTGATCTGACACCTGTGGAGGGGAAAACAGCTCTGCCACTTGGTGTAGTAGAGGGTAGTCAATAGGCAGGCCACAAGCCAATTCCGCACCACCAGGTGCTTTTGAATGGATCGCAAAATCTTTTTATTTACTTCTTATTATCATTATTGTTGTTTTTTGTTATCATTTTCTCTGGAGTTTGGACCTTGACTATACCTTGACCAAGAAATTTGGACCTTGACAAGAAATAACTGATTACTCCTGGTGTTAGTAGATAGTGGCTTTCTACCCTAGATTGCTACCTGCATGCACTGCACTCAATGGAACGGAGGAGATAAGCCAGGAAAGCCTTTGCGCACCATGATGGATGATGTAAAGATCTCTGAATCACCTCACATATCTCCCATGAGGTGTAAAACTTCTGAAGTGCTGTGCTGTGCTAAAAGTTTTAGCTGATAAGTGAAGATCACAGACACTAGGGTATCGGGGAACCAGCCTATTAAAAAATCTGTGGCTGGTTGGTGGGCAGGTTGCTAATGCAGCCTATGTCCAAGGTAACACACAGATCGTGTGCCCACAGCGATCTGTGAGATTACAGTCTGGCGCTGCTTGGAAGGGCAGCCATGACAGGTCTGTGACCATAAAGCCTGTGTGTAAGAAATCACTGGTGCTGAATGAAATGACAACAGAGCTGTAATGCTTTGTGGAGTGTGTTTAATGAAAATATCAGCTCAGGCCTACAACAGGAGGCATTCATGTATAATAAAATGAGGTTCCTGAAACACTTCAGAGCATAAACCATCTGGTCTGCTGTGATGTACTAACAGCTTTGCCTAATTTTTAATGCAGGTTTTATGATGGATATGCACATCATGTTATCCATGCATAAGGAAGAAACAGTCTAGCTGCACTTTGAACTAAACTGACTGATGATGAATTTGTCTCCCATTTTAATTCCTTTCTGTACATTAAAGATGTAGTGGACCATGTGAAGTGCTTTGTCTGTCTTATCCCCTGCATGTCCCCACATTTTCTTTAAGTACTGGAGCTGCTCCCACTCCCTTATCTGCAGCCGCTCGTGCAGGGGACAAGGAAGAGTGAGATCAAGCAAAAACTGTGCCTCCGACAGCATTTGGTCAAGAAACACCTGGGCCAGCAGTAACAAGTGAATTTCATGAGGTTAATTAGTTCTTATTATTTCTGTCCCTGGAAATTTTCCCTAGCCCATATGGCAGTGCCTGGTGATTACTGAAAGGAGGGTAAGCCATTTTATTCAGCACAAATCAAAGCAGTAACTAATATTTGTAAAGGGCTTTCCAACCGAAATCTCCTCTCTGCCTATCTCCCCTATACAATCGGACAGTCTCTTTAATGAGGGAGACAGGCATGAGAGAAGAGTCATTTTGAAAATATTTTATAAAAATCTTAGAAACGTATCTGTTTATAGGGACCCCAAACTGGAACCATTTATCTGACTAAAACCCAAACTTTAGATAAATGTGGCTAAAATGGGACTTGAATTTGAATCTACCCTGGTCTGTGTTTAGTAAAACCAGGCTGTGAACAGACACAGCCCTCCTGTGGTTTTGCCCATCTTTCACTTCATGTATGGGGCCAGATTGTGAACCCCTCTCTTCCACTGGCGAGCTGTTACTTGCACAAATAACAACTAGCTGTTACCTAGAGCTTCTCATCTGTAGATCTCAAAGCACTCTGCAAAGGTCCCAGGTGAGCCACATCTGGGAATCACAGCCAGGTCTCCTGAGTCCCAGTCCTGTGCTGTATCCGCTTGGTCACACCGAATGGTTCCATTGACTTGGCTGAGAGCACTGCAGAGAGTAGCTGCTCAGCGGGAGGCCGGGCAGTGTTGGAAAGAAGCAAAACCAATGTCCTTCTTCGAAACGTTTCTTTTTTCTTTTTCTTGACAAAACATTCTAAAATAAAAATTATCAGAAAATTTCATTTAGTTTTGATGGGAAAACATCTGGGTTTTTTTCTCTCTCCCCCCACCTTCCTCCCTCTGTCCCCCACTCCCACCCCCCAGCTCACTGAAAAAAGAGAAGGGGGGAAATAAAAGAAATGGAGAGTGCTGAAAAAAATTTAATCAAAAAATGAAAAATCTAAACAAAAACGAACTCTTCTTTTTTTAACAACAATCTTCGTTTTGGTCAAAAAGGCATTTTTTATATTAAAAAAAAATGACAAACTGTCAGCCAGCTCTAGTTAAAGGCACTATGTGTCTGCAACATGTATATATGGTCAGTGGGCCTTTAATGGGCTGAATCCTGGCCGCCCCCCGCTCCACTCTCTCAAGGCCACGCTAGACTCCAGGTCTCAGAAGTAGTAAACACATCGTGGAGGGATGCCTCTGCCTTGAGTGTATATACAGAGCCCAGCCCCTCCTTGAGGAAGGGAAGTCTGCGACTCTGCCCCCTCACTGACAGGCATGGGGGTCAGGAGAAGACAGCAGGGAAGATGGTGACTCCTCCAAACTCCTTGGGTGCGTAGAAAGTCTTCTCAGAAGAGGACAGTGAGGGGCCACTGTCCTGGAGTCTAAACCTGTTTAACTCCCTTCAGGACTGGGCTGCAACATCATGGGCAGGAGGGACAAGTAAATAATATCAAGGATATGAATTGAATAATTATCTTTAAAAATGAGTTACTTGAATTGCATGGATTTACTTATCTAATTCTATTTTGAAAAATAAAAGGTAGCAGTGGCTGAGAAATGTCATCGTTTTTGTCTTGCACAATTTGAAAGGGAACAATTCTTTCAATTTTTTTACAAATTTTTTTTCCAAAAAATATTTTAATTCCAAATGTGTAGTTTTTCCTCTTCTCCCCCCATATTGTTTTCATCATTTATGTCAAAAAGTGAAAAATGTCCAATATTTTTTTCCTCTTGCCTCTTTTGCCTTTATTTGCTCTGTATCTTTTAAAACTTCCCCAGTTTTTCAAAAGTTTCAGAATGGCACGGAATTTAATTTTTCCTTTTGCCACTGTCAATTTCCCAAAATGGAGGATTTGGAAAATTTACAGAGTGGATAAAGGAAAAAATGAGGATGTGGGGTTGAAAGGGAGAATGAAGAAGTGATAAAACCAAAACCCAAACATAGACACAATTCATTTTATTGCATTAAAAATAATGAAGGGAGGGAGGAAACAAAATCCCAATAATTCATTTTTTGACAAAAAATGCAAATTTTTTTAAACAAACCACAAGTTTTCACAGAAGATTTCGGTTTGAAAAATGCTGTTTTTCATCAAATTAACGTTTTTTTTACTAGCTTTAATAAAAAGGGATTATAAACATTTATGGAATACGTTACTTCAAAAAGTAGTGTGAAATGTGTTGAAATAAATTATTCATTGCATATTACCTGACCAGCTCCATTGGCAGGACAGTGCAGAGAAATTATTTGCTGCACCTGCTCTGACTTCAGTTTCTGGCATCTTGTCCTACGCACTAGATTTACTTATATAAAGCTGAGGAAGGGGTGAGCAGATTCCAAAAGGCTGAGGTACCACTCAGCACAGTGGTAGCCATCCCACCTCACTAGTCTACCTCCTCCTTTCTGATGTTTAATGGAAACAGAGGGCCAAATTACCACACAAATCGAATCGTTTGCTGGACACATGGATGAAACATGTTTTTCTTTCGTAGGACGTCGGTTGTCATTTCCTTTGCTGTTTTCCTTAAACTGTTGCTGTGCCATTCGTCTGGCTTCTTCTTTCTTATCCCTTTCACATATGTTTTTATTTTAAGTTTCATTTCAGTTGTCTGGAGGTTAGACAACAAGAGAGTTAATTTGTTCCAAGGAAGATATGAGTTTGAATTGGCAGCGAGTGCACGATTAGCATCAAATGTAAGACCTTAATAGGCCAATGATTTGTTGTGGAACCTGGTGGTACATCAATTTCAGAACAATGCCTCCCGAATGTGCCAGATTCCCCATCATCTGCTGTGCAGAATCCTTGGCAGAATTATGATATGCTGCCTGAGGCCACTTTATTGCCATTGCCAGGGATGTGCAATTGATGGCTGAACAAATTCCATTGTGGCTGCCTGTGCTCTTTCTGTTCAAGCAATTTGTAGCCTTCATGTGGCTGCTGGCAATTTTTTTTGAGTGAATGAAATGTACAGCATGAGTTCCCCTCAACGAGCCCAAAACGTAAAGAAGGTGAAAGGTGATGCTGGTTGTGTGAATAGAATTTTAAAGCTGCGTGTAGTTCAAAAATCTGTGGTTGGTGGCTCAGTGCAAATTTTGGGCTTGGTCTTGAGAAACGTTGAACGTCTGAGGTGCTGGAGGCTGTCCACTCCCACTGAACGACGCAGTAAGCATTGAGGGTACTTCACACCTTGCTGCATTGAGTTCTTTATTATGGTGTCTTGTCGCGGTGCACGACTCACTGCTGCGGCGCCTCCTGCTGGTCTTCCCAGGGAATTAGAGTTTCTAGCCTCCGGAGCCCCCTATGCAGGCTGGTGTCCCACTGCCACTGGCCCCTGTCTCCCTTCCAGGACCCGGTGCCCCTTGTCTTTGGGGTGCTGACCCTTGGCAATACCCCCACAGTCTAAGGTCTCCCCACCCAGGGGAACCCCCAACCCTCTATCCTCACCTGGCCTCAGTTGTGGGCTACTACCAGTCACCATCTAGCCCCCACTCACTGGGGCAGACTGCAGTGTGAAAGCCACTCATCATAGGCAAGGGGGGGTTGGACCTGCTGTCTCTGCCTACCTGTGGGCTGCCCCCTGCAACCTCAGTACCTAATTGGCCTTCCACTAGGCCGCAGCCTGGGGAGTTTCCAGGCCAGAGCTCCCCAGCTCCCTTCACCTTCCCCCAGCCCTGTTCCACTCCAGGTACCTTCTCTCAGCTCCCTGCAGCCAGGTCCCTCCCTCTCAAAGCTAGAGAGAGTCTGTCTCTGGCTTCTGGCCCCAACCCTCTTATAAGGCCAGCTGTGGCCTGATTGGGGGGTGGCCCCAGCTGTGGCTGCTTCCCCTAATCTGCCCCACTTTTCCTTCTCTGCCTCAGCCCTCTCCCCGGGCTGTTTTAAGCCTTTTAAGGCAGGAGCAGGTGACCATCCCGCTACATGTCTCAGCAAGATTAGAACTTGCTATGAAATGTGAGATAAGAAATTAATCATAATCGGTAACAATGACATTGAAAGTAGGACATAGCCAGGTTTCATTTCATGAATATATTGCAGTGATATTTTCAGTGCTTCCTTATCTACACTTTCCTGAAAAAAATACACAAGTCAAAGCTAAAATTAGGGCTGGCCAGTCATATATGTGAATTCATCGAAAGTATAATGCTTCATGGAAACGTTAATTTTGATACAATTTTCTTTCAGGATAAAAATGGGGCGGGGAAAATGAACTGATAAACTGAAACTTTCTGTTTTTCCATTTTTGGAATCAGATGTTTCAATTTTTTGTTTCAAAATTACTTCATTTTGAAGTTTCTTTTCTTTTATATTATATATTTTTAAAGTCAAAATCAGAATGAAATGTTTTGCTTGACCCAAAATGATTTTTTTTAAATATTGTGTGAAATTTTATTTTTTTTAATTTGTTCTGTTTCAGAACAGAGAGAATTTCAAAACTGCAGAATTTCCTACCCAATGGAAAATCTAGTTCCTGCCTAGTTCTAGCTAACGGTGAGTTTCTTTCTCTTTATTCTATTAACATAAGAACATAAGAACGGCCAGACCAAAGGTCCATCTAGCTCAGTATCTGTCTATCGACAGTGGCCAATGCCAGGTGCCCCAGAGGGAATTAACCTAACAGCCAATGATCATGTGATCTCTCTCCTGCCATCCATCTCCATCCTCTGATGAACAGAGGCTAGGGACACCATTCTTTACCCATCCTGGCTAATAGCCATTTATGGACTTAACCACCATGAATTTATCCAGTTTTCTTTTAAACACTGTTATAGTCCTAGCCTTCACAACCTCCTCAGGCAAGGAGTTCCACAAGTTGACTGTGTGCTGCGTGAAGAAGATCTTCCTTTTATTTGTTTTAAACCTGCTGCCTATTAATTTCATTTGGTGACCCCTAGTTCTTGTATTATGGGAATAAGTAAATAACTTTTCCTTATCCACTTTCTCGACATCACTCATGATTTTATATACCTCTATCATATCCCCCCTTAGTCTCCTCTTTTCCAAGCTGAAGAGTCCTAGCCTCTTTAATCTTTCCTCATATGGGACCCTCTCCAAACCCCAAATCATTTTAGTTGCCCTTTTCTGAACCTTTTCTAGTGCTAGAACATCTTTTTTGAGGTGAGGAGACCACATCTGTACACAGTATTCGAGATGTGGGCGTACCATGGATTTATATAAGGGCAATAATGTATCTCAGTCTTATTCTCTTATTCTCTATTGAAGCTAATGATTCCTAACATCCTGTTTGCTTTTTTGACTGCATCTTCAGTGTGCAGAGGCAGTCAAAAAAGCAAACAGGATGTTAGGAATCATTAGCTTCAATAGTGACATTTAATTTATTAATCAGATCCTTCTACAGGATTTTAATAAACAAGAGTTAAAAGTATTTTAACCCCTTTTTTGTTCATTCAATCTTATTCCATTCTATCTGAAACTGGTCAGACTGTTAATCGGAAAAAAAATCCAATTAATTTAGCCTTTTGTTTGTTTGGTTTAAAAATCATTTGTGAATTGACTGCATTTCCTACAAACATATTCATAATTTATAGGATTTTGCCCAGTAGTTTGTGAAGAAATTGGAAACATTCCCATAGGCTGAGAACTGTTTGCTTCCGCCATTCAGAATTAATTATTTGTCATGTTTGAGTGGTCACTGCAGTGCCATGGTGGTGTTTCTGCTCACTGATTAGATGATTGGAAGATTTTAAATAGGAAAACTGTTGAATAACTATTAGTGGGTTCCCTGGTATGAGTTTTCTAATGAATATCCATTCATGGTAAATGTTGTGAAGCTTTGGGGATTCACCAACACTTGAACAAAGAAATCAGTGGTCACCTTAATATTTGAGAATAATTAGTACAATGGTCCCACAAACAACAGCAGGAAAAACCCAGCATGGTTTTATTCATGGAAATATTTATTAATCACTTTGTGTTGTTTGGCTGACTCTCAATATGAGTCTAAAATTCTAGACGACTACTTTTAGATTTGTCAAGAATGAGATTAGATTTGGTGACTGAACAGGAAAGGAAGTAGCTAAGAGTGACAAATCTATCACCAAGAAAAGGAATTTGTTTAAGTGGAATTCATTAAAAACCCAAATGTCATTTTACTGGATGTTCATTTAGTCTCACTAACAAGGCAGTTTGTTTCATACAGTACCCTTCTCCTAGACCATTTTAATTTTAGCTTTTTCTTCTGCATTTTCACTCTTGTCATTTCTGCAGATCTGCAACTATGTAAGCATCATGAAAACCCTTCTAAGATCTGTGTTAATGGGACTGATTTTTTATTAGTGGCAATAATAGCAGGCTCAGACTCAGTTCTTAAAAACCAGGCACTAACTGATTTAAGCGTTTTTGTCTAGACTGCATTTGATCATCACATGTAGATATTAAATGCATCTCTGTTGCTATTTACAGCTTCAGACAGCTGCTGTATTTGCATACCATGTTCTTTATACAAACAAGATTCTGATTTCCAAAGTTTCTTTGGGGAATACCTCACAGTTGGCCTTGTTTGTTTAGGAAATATATTTATACAAGTCTTTCTTTGAACGCAAATGCTTGCTAAGAGAGGCTTCCTGACGCTAGCCCGCTGAGCGGGCAGTAGACAATGAACTGCAGAATTTGTCCTGAGCGCTGATTGCTCATGCCACCTAGTCTGCTGAACTCCCAAATCATGCGATAATTTGCACAGAATTGGCTGATGCAAACAGAGGTCTGTATTTAGCCCCGAGTTCCTGTACATCAGTTTCTGTCAGCGGAACCCAAGAGAGTAAGGTTCTCAATGGACAAGAGTCCACCTCGGGGAGGGGAGTTTCTGGTCAAAACTGTCCCTCTTCTGTGGACCTGTGCATGGACAATACTGTACAGACAGTGGTTGGCACTGCTTGGGGAAGGAGCATAGCTTGGGAGAGGATACAATGGAAACTGAAGCCACTCTTCCTCATCTGCAGTACCATCCCTCGCCCATTCCTCTGGGCCACACTGGAATGAATTAAGAGTGTGCCTAAGCCGGTATCTTGGATCCCACATCCTGGACCATACAGGAAGACAGAAGAATAAGGCCTGTTGTGGCTGCTGCCGGAAGCCCTGAAGTTAATTGGTGGCATCTGAGGTTCAAGAAGAGCTGAATAATTTTACAGTGTGGTCTCACCTTTGTAAGCCTTCCTCGGGCAGAACTTCCACTGATTTGCCAGAGTGAGGACTCCAGAGTCAGGCCCAATATTTATAGCTATGCCTGGTAAGATCATAGAACTGGAAGGGACCTGGAGAAATCATCTAGTCCAGTCCCCTGCACTCGTGGCAGGACTAATTATCTAGACCATCCCTGACAGGTCTTTGTCTAACCTGCTCTTAAAAATCTCCAGTGATGGAGATTCCACAACCTCCCTAGGCAATTTATTCCAGTGTTTAACCACCCTGACAATTAGGATGTTTTTCCTAATGTCCAACCTAAACCTCCCTTGCTGCAATTTGAGCCCTTTGCTTCTTATCCTGTTCTCAGAGGTTAAAGAGAACAATTTTTCTTCCTCCTCCTTGTAACAGCCTTTTACATACTTGAAAACTGTTATCGTGTCCCCTCTCAGTCTTCTCTTTTCCAGTTTAAACAAACCCATTTTTTTCAATCTTCCCTCATAGATCATGTTTTCTAGACTTTTAATCATTTTGGTTGCGCTTCTCTGGACTCTTTCCAATTTGTCCACATCCTTCCTGAAATGTGATGCCCAGAACTGGACACAATACTCCAGCTGAGGCCTAATCAGTGCAGAGTAGAACGGAAGAATTACTTCCTGTGTCTTGCTTACAACACTCCTGCTTATACATCCCAGAATGATCACTTTTTTTGCAACAGCATTACACTGTTGACTCATATTTAGCTGACCCCCCGATCCCTTTCCACAGGACTCCCTCCTAGGCACTCGTTTCTCATTTTGTATGTGTGCAACTGATTGTTCCTTCCTAAGTGGAGCACTTTGCATTTGTCCTTATTGAATTTTATCCTATTTACTTCAGACCATTTCTCCAGTTTGTCTAGATCATTTTGAATTTTAACCCTATCCTCCAAAGCACTTGCAACCCTTCCCAGCTTGGTATCATCCGCAAACTTTATAAGTGTACTCTGTATGCCATTATCTAAATCATTGATGAAGATATTGAACAGAACCGGACCCAGAACTGATCCTTGCGGGACCCCACTGGTTACGTCCTTCCAACCTGACAGTGAACCACTGATAACTACTCTCTGGGAACAGTTTTCCAACTAGTCATGCACCCCCCTTGTAGTAGCTCCATCTAAGTTGCATTTCCCTAGTTTGTTTATGAGAAGGTCATGTGAGACAGTATCAAAAGATGAGAGTAAGCAAAGTGCTGTGCTCCAGGGTATGTGCTGATCACTGTGGGACACATAAAATCGTGAGTACAGGATTGGTGATATTTTTGCTGATAGTTTCTCTGAAGTATTTATAACTGATGCTGGAGACAAAACTACGCGTCATTGCTAAGTGACTTGCCCAATGTCACACAGGAAGCCCATGGAAGAGCGGGAATTTGAACCCAGGTCTGAAGCTTCTGCCCTAACCACTGGACCATCCTTCCACTTGGACCATCCTTCCATGCTCCAGCACAGCAAATGGTCTTAAATGGAAAGGTGGAGAAAGGACCAGTGTAGGGTTGAAGGCTTATGAAGTAGCTTCCACCAAATCACAAGATTCCTTGAGTGCTGCTATTGCTGCTTGTGGGGGTCTAGGTAGATAAGTGATTGTTCTGCTCCTATTAAAAAGCACAAAACATTTTATTCTTGGGGAAAAAAAGACATAGTTGGGCAAAAATCTACAAAGGCCATACACTGCTCAAACAAGTATAAAATCCTGTGTAACTGTTCCCTCTGCCATGCTGTGCTTTAAAGACAGGACAGCCCCCGAAGGGAGCTAGAAGTGGATTCCCAATGTGGCCAGCTACACTTGAAAGAGGGAGGAAAAGATCATTTGAATGTATAATTTTGGAGCTGCATGTAAATCAGCACAGCTATTCAAATGAGCTGATTTGCATACGTGGACTTAAGCTCTACTCTAGGGTAATCCTGGGACATTTCTTTCCCGTGGTATAGAGTTCAGAATTCAAAGGGATCTTGTGAGGGAAGTGCAAGGATGAATGAGCTAATGGAAGAGAAGAGGCAGTTTACTAGGGTGGGTGATGGGAGGAAGGAGGCCTTGCGCTTAAACAATGTGTCTGCCACGTGTCAGGTTCTGTTCCTGGCTCTCCCACTGATGCATTGCGGGACTTTAGACAAGTCACTTCTTTATTACAGCCATAGTGCCAAGAGGCCCCAATTGGGGATCAGGGCCTTGTTGTGCAAGGTGCTGTACATGCACATAATAAAGACTGTCTCTGCCCCATTGAGCTTATAGTCTAAGGAAGGACCTTACAGTTTCTTGCCCTGATTTTACAGCGGACGCTGTTGGACGGGTGCTGCACCTGCACAAAAGTTTCTGTTGCAGCACTGGGACCTGAGTATTTACCTGAGCTGGTTTCCCCAGTTAGAGGTGGGGATAATCCCTCTCATCCCCGCCATGCTGCTGTGCAGCTTAGTCAGTGGATGTTCGGCGAGCGCTTAGATGGGCAGTGCTGTGTGTCAGCAACGTGTGATGTCCAGTGAGCACATTTACAGTTCACACAATGGGCCTCCAGTTGTCCCAGGTTTGCGTCCTTTAGAAGGAGAATGTGTATTTCACAGTGAGCAAATGAATGTGTCCATCAGAACAGGCTTGTTTTCCTCTCCATTACATCTGGAATTTTATAACAACATTCGCCATTTTGATGTTTATTTCAGCTCATTAAATACACTTGGGGTGGAGGGGGGTTTCTAGGAATGGGTGAAACTCTTGCACCAAATTCAGATCACCCCAAAGCTGTGGCACAGGCTTGGACAGGGCCTTCTGTTAGCGTCAAACTGGCTTCCTTCCCTCCCGCACATTATATTTTATCTTCACATGTGAATCCATGCGTCCTGTTTCCTGTAGGGGCCAGAGACAAAAATACCTAAATACCAGGGGAATTGCTGTCCCCACTGGCCGAATGGGAACCAAGAAAGACTACAGATCTCAATGAGAGCCAGTTCTTCTGACCTGGTTTTGCACACACAAGTGGTTTAAGTAATTCAGCCACTTTGCTGAACTGCACTGAACCTCCAAATCTCTTGAGGCTGGCCCATTGCTGTTTACTGAAGCTTTGTTTTAAATTTTAAGTTGCATAAGAATACTTTTTTCATGTAGGGAATCATTTGCCCTTCAGTCCAGCTGAAATGGTACAAATATTTTAAAGACAAACAACTCTCTCCCCTCCAAAAAATCTTCCTCTGCACTTTAGCATAAAGTGTTTTGATCTGTATATCAAAGCATTTATAGTGTACACATCACCGTAGTATTCTGAACACCCTAACAGACAGAAGTGTGTTCTGAATTTCCCTAACTATTCATGTGTAAAGTCCAAGTTATATTTCCAGGCAGGGACGGGGAATTTCCTAAACTACTGTAAGTCTTGGGATACAGACATATTGATTTGCAATATCAAGAGCCTTCCTTTGTGGAAGGGTCTAAATTCACTCTAAGGCAGACCAGAAATAGCACACTTGTCCATCTGTCTGACTGAAGGCAAGAGGTGGTTTGGTCTCCGTGATCTGTATTTTGAAATGTGGTTTTTAACGTTACAATTAAAAAAAAATCTCAGACATAAAAAAATCCCCCCTGGCTGTTCACCTTAATGTATCGCTCTCCAGACAGACGAACGTATTGTACAGAAATTCCTCTTTTACTGGGTATCTAAGTGCCCTTGCATATTTCTCTGTCACACATTTTATCCTACTGTTTCATTCTCTGATAGGTGACACTTCCAGGCTTGAGATGATAGCATTTGACAGTCGGCAGCGGCCAGTGGTGTGATGTAATTCCCAGAACCATCACCGTGCTGCTAGGAATGATGGGAACAAAATAAGGCCTTTTATACTGATTTATATGCCTATGTTTACCCGCCTTGAGGAATTCCATTGTGAGTAGCCCCATCAGTGGAACTGCTCACAGTGTGTAATGTTAGGGATGTGTGTGTGTCTTTGCCAGATGGAGTCACGGTAATATGGGGGAGTTCAAGGGTAGGTTTGTCACAAGGATTGGGGGCAAAATTTTAGCCCTCATCCCCGTGTTCAGGGACAGTCCTCAATATCTGAGCCAATTCAGTTAAAAAATGCCATGTTTAGCAGAAACAGCCCTGAAAATGGCTCACACTCCTGCACCCTGCCATCAACTTAACTTCGTTACTGTTGTAGGTCTTATTAGCGCCAACTCTTGTATTATTGCCAAGCCAGGAAAGTTTGACAATGAAAGGGTCCCAACATCCCTGTCACATACCTTTCCTTAGTAAGGCTTTTTTTTTTTAATGCGTGCACATGTGGGGCAGACATGTCCTCATGCTCCTAGAGTCATTTGCCTTGGCTGCATGAAGGCATTTTGGAAACGTATTGTGCTGAGAATTAGAGCAGGGTGCATGAAAGCACTGTTGAAATTGGATGTGTTAGAAGGGAATAATGTTAAAAGTGTATGGTGACTAATTAGCAGCTTCCGGAAAACTAGAACTGGTTGAAAAAATTCATATTTGACCAAATGGATGTTTTCCCCCAAAAACTGAAAATACCTGATTTTGGTTGCCAAAACCCACAAAGAAACCAGCTTTCCTTTTTGATGAAAACCCCCAAAAAAGTAAAAGAAAAAATTCAATGAAAAAAATTTTTTTTTGTTTCCATTGGAATTTTTTATGGGGGTGGGGGAATCATTTTCCAACCAGCTCTCCTGAAAATCCATTCTGGCCAGGAAACTATCTAGAAGGTGAAGGTGAGACACCATTGACACCATCTCTGTAGATATTAGCATATATCTAGCATTATGTGCTCCTGATCACTATGACATGCACCAGGAACGCCACAGAAGGATTTGATTTAGGGGTTGTGAAGTGGCTGACTGAGTGTAGACGTGAGCCCTGGGGCACCGTCGTGTGCCAGACACTTGCACTTGGCACTGGGGTTGGAGGGATGTCGCAAAGAGCCCAGGCAAAACTGCAGTCCCCATGCTTTCTTGAGTGAAGTCCCAGCACCTGGCTGAGTGCCGCCTGTGGTGCAGGCCTCCCAAGAGGTGGTTGGGGGGCTTGGAACAATCACTCCTGCATCGTACTGTAGAGATGGCCAGTCATGGAAGGGAGCAAAAACTGCTTAGTGTTAGTGCCATGCATGTGCTTCCTTCCTGTCCTGAGCAGCATCAGGAAACACCACCCCTACCCAAAGGCCAGTAGCTCCCTGAGCGAAACCTGGGGCGGACCCCAAAGCAGCCCTGTGCCCTCCTGGCACAGCCCGCCCCCTAGGCTGCGTTTGAGTTTATGTTCAAACCACATGCAAAGTGCATCCAGCTATCTGCCTGCATGCATGCCCTCTGTAGGCATGGGATTGCATTAGCCATGGTGGGAGCCGCCTCACCTGGAGCCAATAACACTTCCCTGCCTGAGGTCAATGGGAGGTGTGAGCTTGCAGGTCCAGTAACACCAGGCTGCCAACTCCCTACCCATGGGACTCATTTACGCATTTGGTAGCTGATTCCTTTTTAATCCCAAATTTGCAGCTCCGGCTCCTGCTCATCCAGTAGTTATGGGGAAATAACTTCATGGATGGTTCTATTAAATTCAATTATATTTGAAACAATTAGATTAAACTACACAGCTAATTAACAGCAACCTTAGTGGTGAAAGCATCATTAGGAGCGCAGTGTTATTGCTACAGGCAATATAGGCATCCTTAGCATACCCTCCAACATTAACATGTGGGGGGAATTTGTTGCCAATAAACTTGTGCGCTGGCTGTGGACTCGAGGGACGGCACTTATAGATCTGTCTGTAATGATGCTAATGTGCTGCTTTCTGGTCATTTTCTATTAATTGTTTGCACTCCCTATGTGTCCTCAATCCATTAGTTACACTTTCAGGGATCCTAACAGCCAATAAATTCCTTGAGCTGCCCAGGCTGCTGCAACCTTCTTTCAGACAATCATCCCCAAAGCTAATGTTTTTAATGCAATTGAAGCAATCCATATCAGGCATTGTCCCCCTGCACTTCATTCAGCCAAGTATAGTGAGAGCATCATTGCTGGGTTCCCTAGGGGGTTTGCCTGTGGAGTGATGATAAGGGAAGCGGATTTTAGCGCTGACACTAGAGGTGAAATCCAAAGATCCAGAATATTTAGTTATGTTTACCCACAGTAATCAGCTTCTCAAATAGATGTCACCGGGAAAGCGCTTGCTACATTGATTGCACTGTTTCCCATCTTCTGCCCAGGGGCAAACAGCACTGATTAATATTTCACAACATTTTTTTTTTTGTGCTCAGAGAGCCTTGATAGAGAGAGAGAGAATATTTTACTATCTCTTGTGTTTGCCTGCTCCGGTAATCATTGGACTCAATCTCTCTTGCAATGTTTTTATGAATTAATAACAGGCACTTTGGAGGGCTAGCAGGGAGATGGGAAATGCAATCTGTAGACCCTTAATGAGCACCATGGGGACTAGACACTATGGAATCTGAAATCCTCTCTCTGGTTCGCTCTAAATCATTGTCTCTAAAATTACCTGCTTCCAGTCCATTTTAGATGGCTATCATTTGGTGGATAAGTACACCTGCTTTCCCACTGTTGTGCTCTCTCATTCATCAAAAGGTTTCCATTGGAAGCTGTCCCAATTAATTTTTTTGTTTTAATAAAAGCTCACCTTTGTCAGCGCTGATGAAATGTTTATCTTCCCGACCTCATTAGGGTTTATACTGCACCAACCGATGCAAATGACCCAACCCCTCCTGGAAATTAAAACAAGAGGGGAGAAGTAGTGCTGATCATTAGCTGCCTCTCACAGATGCTGGCTACTGGACACCCACATAGAATTTGGGTCAAATATTGGCTTTGTGAGTTGACAAGGAATACAGAGTCTGGAAAAAGCATGCACTTCTTTTCTGCTATTTTCCTTTATTAATAATAGTAGCAGTAATTATATTAATAAATAAAAACATGACCGGGCTAGATCGTCCAGTCGGAGCACAAGGAGGGTGGGATGGCATAGAGTGATGGTGCCTGTAAGCCCCCTTGTTGGCTAGTCCCCGATTCTGGGACCAATCAGTGCCAATCCAGGTCCCCAATGAAAGATAAATCACGTCTTAGCCTGCTCTAAGTTATTCCAGTGGCCCTCAGCCAATAGGGGGTCATTCTGGACTCTAGAATTTGCCATGATTTAGGGATGCCCTTTCCATTAGATGCACCCCATGTGCTGGAGGATAAGCTGTTAAGTCTGCTCTGTGCCACCTGAGGATTCCCTGTGTTGGGCAGGATTCTGAAGGGGCCAGTCACCTGGTTTTATCGATGTGAACCATTGTGGTGGGGATGAAGATCTGGCCCCAGTAGTGAACTTGATTGGCCCCAAACACTGCAGTACTATTCCTCTGGGGTGTCGAAGGTTGGATCATTACTGCAGAATTTCTTTAGCAAATTTTTTACAAGGGTAAGAATCAGAAGAAACACATGTTTTTTTTCAGACTGCAAGTTATTTATGGAAGATAGACAACAGGATTGTATAGCATCAGCTGTAAAGCGCTGTAAGCCAGTTTTTGAAATATTAACCCTCTCTGGAATTGGTTGCCTACAAAGCCATGTGTGGTACTCTGAACTGCCACGAGGGAAAGGTCCGTCTTCCTTACTCTGCAGAGGGTTGGGGACAGAGTGGAGTAAATAGGTGCTGCTCTCCTCCAGGATTTCCCAGCAGGATCTGGGAAGGAGGCAACGTTATAATGCCTCTAGCCCCTTCTCTAATACAGCCAAGTCTGAATTTGCTTTTTGGAGCACTGTTGTGTATTGAGTTGATGTCTTCATTCAGCTGTGCACAGTGACTCTAGCTTACAACTGATTCAGAATCCTTCAGCGTGTTGTGGTCGTTTAAACTGTTCTTTCTGATCTGCATTACTTCGTGCTCCTCTACTTTGAATTTCATCCGCAGTCTTGCCCTAATAGACTTACCTTTTTATTGGACTTCATCACAATCTTCCCTAGTCATGACTGATCTAAATAATGTCTGGTCAGGAAATATTACCACTTCTCTAGTCATCCCTTCTTCCAGGACGCTAATAAATATATTGAACAACAACGCTCCTGGGACGAAACCTATGGGTCTCTTTCCATACTGAGAACTAGTATTTACACTTAATGTTTCCATCCTGTCATTTAAGAAGTCTGTAGCCAAGAAGAAGACCTCACCTCCAAATCCAGGGCCGCTCGGAGGCTCTTGTTACAATGATTATTGGTATTCTGGTAGCACCTGAATGGCCCTGTTGTGCACCATTGTATAAACACACAACAACAGAAGAGCTTACAGCTCTATATCAATACACCTTTAGAATATCTACCCAGCCATTAGTTCTCCTTTAGTCACTGCTTTGCTGGCCATTCAGACAGGATAAAGGAGGCACGACATAGCCTTACATGTTATAGGGGCTGGGCTAGGTTGACCCTACGTCAGTGTGGACTTGAAGAGATGCACTGAGGATTCACCCTGGGGGCAGGGTTGAGGCAGGGGGAAGCATTTCCACTGCTGCTGATGCTTTGGGGGATGCGACCTCAACCTTGATTCAGGGCACCCCCTGGACAGCTTCTAGTATCTCTGGCCCTACGTGCCCTAACCCCGCTGCCTTTCCATGCCATTCTGGGGCTGTGGGCACTTCAGGGTAGACTCAATGTGCTGCCACAGCTGCTGCTGGGCAGGTTTTCCATCACCTCTGGGAAGACCATCTGCTGTAGAAGCAGGGAGTTGTTATTTATATTCCCTCATGCCTAGGAGCCCCAGACAAGGATCAGGACCCCGTGATGCTAGACCCTGTGCAGACATAGTAGAAAATGACAATTCTATCTACAATGGCTTTCTCAGCTGGTTCTCCTGATGTTGACGGAAAGGGCACTGGTCTATAATTCTTGGGTTCCCCTTTACCAACATGTGTATAGATAGGTCGATCTTTGGCCATTCCTCAGTAGGGCAGTGGTGTTTCTTAATGAAAAAATACATCTGTTTTGTTAGTAGCTCGACTGCTTCAGCCCTTAGTCCCTTCCGAGTGCCTGGAGAAAGGGCATCCAGCCACTCGTAAACTGCACATTTCAAGATTGTATGGATGGAAATTTGGCCCTAGGCAGCTCAATTGTGTTTTAGTATTTAATACCAAACAGAGCCTCTTGAGGAAAGGTAGTTGTTGATAGGGCACAATTTTATAGCACAAATGTTGGTTCGTAATCCAACTTTATTATTTGTTTGAGTTCATATTGAAAGTGTCCAAAGGAATGAACCAGAGAGGTCCAGGATTTCTGAGGCCTCAGTGCTTCCTTTGGATGAACTGACTCAGGATAAACTGCCATGCATTTAAGGGAAGATTTTCAAAGACACAAATGGGAGTTCGATGCACAACTTAATGGGAGTTGGGAACCAAACTGCCCCTTTGAAAATCTCTGTGGATGGGTAGAACGTGGGATTTGCGATACCAGATCAAATTAATAGGGCTATCTACTCTAAAATCCTGTTCCTGGCTTTGGCCAATTCCAGATGCTTCAGAGGAAGGTGCCAGAAGCCCTGCAATAGACAATTAGGAATAACCTTTTTTCTTAACCCCTTTCCGTTAGAAGCAAGAGGCTGGGTATCATTTTCAAAGCTCTCACGGTTTTGTTTTTTATCCTTAGTAATGATTGGGGTTCTCATTACTCATATAATTGTCCTGTCCTTTTTCTGATGCCTGCTAAGCTCAGAACAGGAAGAAGAATCTTATTGGTGGAACAATGCTTATTAGATTGACCAAAGTCATGCTCCGGCCAACTGAACTTCTTTGTTGATATTCTCAAGCAAAGCATGGGAGTAATAAAATCACCAACATTAAAGGGGTGAAAAAGCAACAGACCTCTTCTTTATTTGTAATCATTTTTAAATAACCACAGGCTTAGACCCTGCATCAGCAGAACACTCATGCATATGCTTAATTTTCAGCAGGTTCATAAATCCATCCCCATTCAGCACAGCATTTTAGCTCACGCCTAACTTTAAGCTTTACATGCTTTGCAGAACAGAAATGGACTTAAGCACATGCAAGAAGTGAGGCAGGTAGTTAAGTGCTTCACCTTCTCAATATTTCCTCCAGCCCAGCTGCTTTAAAATTGTACCTTTGCTTAGCTGTAGAGTGGGTTCCTTAAAATAACTCCCAATTCAGTTTTTTAAATAAAAGTACAACTTTAGAGCAGCCCTGAAGCATCTACTACTGCAGCTCAGCCGGAGGAGAAACGTACCATTTCTCCAAGAAGGGTAGTGCCTGAAATGTGCTGGTTTCCCAACTTCAGAGGAAACCACTCTCAAAGTTCAGGGCAACTGTGCCTGTACTCCCCCTGCGTGGTCCCACCCTCGGGCTTCTGGCTTCTTAGCTGTCACCTCTCTTGGGCAGAGATATGCACCTCACTCCCTCCTGACTAGGGCATTTCCAAGCTGCACAGTTCTCTCCCTATACTGAGAATACTCCAGCAAAGTAGATAGCCTAAACAGACCTCCTTGTTTTTCTCTTCAGAGGCTCTAAATAGCATACCTGCCCGCAGTTGTGCGGTACTGACCAGCTTTTCTAAGCAAGCACATTTATTCTAACTGTGAAAGCGTTACAGAGGAAGCAAATTAAAACAATAAAAGAACCTACACACATGCCAATAAGCATGTCAGAGATTACCCCAACTCCAGCCAGGCCTCTGGCAGGTGATCAGTTTTTCAGGCCCCACCAAGGGGTTTTTCCGTGGTCACCAGTTCATAACTGCCTTGGCTCCTGATAAACATCCTCATGGATCTGCCAGTCTCTCCTCTGGCCTTGTCCTCGCGTAACAGGTAATCAGCAGACAAAAGTCCTCTCCCCACGGCAAAGCTTTAAAAGGCTGCGTTCTTGCACCGGATGGGGTACATAATTTCAAATAGTCCTTTGAAACTCTTAACACTTCCCAGGCTTAACATGAGTCATGTCTTCCCCTAGAGATGTTGCACATGATTCCACAGTACCACATAAACATTTGCCTTTTTAATCCAATGAACTCCTAAAATACTTAAACTTAATTCACTAAGGGTACATCTACATGACCCACCAGATCAGCAGGTAGTGATTGCTCTATCGGGGATCAATTTATCTGCACTGGACGTGATAAATTGATCCCCAATCGCTCTGCTGTCGACTCCTGTACTCCACCGCGGTGAGAGGTGGAAGTGGAGTCAAAGGGGGAGCGGCGGCAGTTGACCCCGTGCCGTGAGGATGCGAGGCAAGTCGACCTAAGATACGTCGACTTCAGCTACGCTATTCTCGTAGCTGAAGTTGCGTATCTTAGGTTGATCCCCACCCCAGTGTAGACTAGGCCTTAGATTTGTCCAGGATACTGCAGGAATTTGCCACATCTGCCACCACCATCGTACTCTTCCCATCCCAGTGAGGCCCGTGAGCTTTACAAGCAGCTGGGACCATTTGTGAAGTTTCACTTTTCCATGAAAATGTAAATCAGGCATGGGAAACAGCCTGTTGCGCGGAAAGATGGGTTTCCTCAGACCTGCACTGAGTCTCTGTTTTAGACACTTGAGTTAGTCACTTTGGGGCCTGTTCCAAATCCCACTGAAATCAATGGAAAGACTCCCATTGGTTTTTCTGCATTGTGCAAAAGACTGAATTACTTTTCGTCATGTCAGTAGCTGCATGATGCGAGATTCTGGAGCGTGACGGGTCAGGGCCTGATCCAAAGCCCCTGTTGGAGTCAATGGGCTTCTTTGCATTGACATTGGTGGGCTTGGGATCAGGCTATATCTGGGCCTATTCAATCAGAAGCAGGGATTGGCCACTCTTGGCCTGCGGCTCACCAGGGAAAGCCCCTGGCGGGCCAGGCCGGTTTGTTTACCTGCCACATCCACAGGTCCGGCCGATCGCGGCTCCCACTGGCCGCGTTTCGCCGCTCCAGGCCAATGGGGGCTGGAGGAAGCAGTGCGGGCTGAGGGATGTGCTGGCTGCCGCGTCCCATCATGGCTAGTGGAAGCCGCAATCGGCCAAACCTGCAGGTAACCAAACCGGCCCGGCCCACCAGGGGCTTACCCTGGTGAGTAGCATGCCAGAGGTTGCCGACCCCTGGTCTAAAGCATCAGCAGCATTCTCACCCCGAGCTTTAGTCCAGCTACAATAAGGGTGAGGCACGCTGGTAGGCTGGTGTGGGAACGCCTCTGCTACTGATCCATACTAATACTTGCTCTGTGGATAAACACAGGATTTCTGGCACCAGTAACTAGAATCCAGCACTTTTACTGAGCATGAAATAAAGGAGGAAAAAAAGAAGCAAATGTACAAACCTCCCCCCTGCATAGGACCACAACTGTTGCACATTTTTTCTTCATCCCCACAGGTGGAAGCTGATATCCAGCTTCTAAAATCATGTTTCCCAAGATGAGTGGATTTTGAGTTTGTCTGTCTAGAATGCCAGTGTTCATGGGTGTAGTCTGGAAACATTAATGTGAATGTCCTATGTGCACTGGCAACATGATTCCAAAATTAGGTCTGTGTTGTCCCAGGAGATAGACTGTGAGGGCTGATGAATGCTCATAGTCAATTAGCTCACAAATGCAGCAATTTATTTGCAAACCAGTCAATAGAAAATTGCATTTTGTTTCTTAGCAAACAGGAGACACTTTTGGTTTTGGAAAGTTCTTGTTTTTCACTCTATTCTGTTTGTTGGTTTATCTGTAATTGCTTTCAGAAGATTGTGGTCCTAAAGCTAGCTCTGCTATGGGAGACCCAGGCTATGCACACGCTACATCTTAGGTCGGTGTAAGTTATGTCGCTCAGAGATGTGAATAAACCACCCCCCTGAGAGACGTAAGTTACACCCACCTAAGTGCCGGTGTGGACTGTGCTCTATCAGTGAGAGAGCTTCTCCTGCCGACCGAGCTACCACCACTCGTAAGGCCTGGAGTAATTAAATTGATGGAAGAGCTCTCTCCCGTTGGCTTAGAGCATCTGCACGAACAGCAGCTCTGTAGCATAGCCCAGCCTAACAAACAATGTATAGAGAACTCGGACTTGGCTGAGACGTTTCTAGCTGGCTAGACAGCCACTACCATATGTTAGACATGCCATAACATATGTGGGAAGTGCTTTTAACCACCTCAGACAATCTGAAATGTGTTTAAAATGGCATGAACCTGGACAGCTTCCCCAATATTAAAAACAAGCAAGTTGCGCCAAAGCGCTTTCAGCACTAACATGTACACATCGAAAGCTTGCATCAAATATTTCGGGCACAGGAAAGGCTACATTTGCTGTGAGATGTTTGCACACGGCTCCCATTTGGGTTGGCAGGAGATCGCCTCTAGCTATGTGTGGGCCGAGGTTGTATATAGCATTGGTGAATATTGTTTTAGAAGAATCTCCCCAAAAGGACAGGCCTGAATATCTGCCTTCCCTAAAAATAATGAGCCAGGTTCTCAGCTGGTGTAAATCTGCAGCAATCTCTTGACTTCCTATGACTGTTTACAGCTGGCCCAACTCAAGAAACCCATGTCAGTCCTCTGCAAGAAGAGGAACACATCTGCACTGCGTGGCAATTGTCTCCTAGTAGCAGTGTGTCACGAGGACCACTAGGGCTGGGGCACAAGCCGTAATGTTAGATGGGGAGGTTTCAGAGGGCTCTCCCATCTCCAGCAATAGCAGGGCTTTGGCTCACAAAAGTGGCTGGGATGGCACTTCCCCCTCGAAGCAAACCCTCTGTTTCTTGCCTTCCCCCACAACTTGCAGGCTGATTTCCCAGCATGCTGAGCACTTCCCTAAGGGCAGTGAGCCCTGCTCAGGATGTGCTCTGCACCTGGCTGGATAGGGCCCTTAATCAGCCTTTGCAGAATTCTGCTTTTCTGGACCAGCTGAGCTCCTGTTTTTCTGATGGGCAGTGCAGTATGTTGCATTCTCCAGTCTGCTCAATCGCAGGGGCAAAGGGCGGGGAAAGTGGGTGCCCGTGACAGTTTGCAAGTCTCCCTACAATGGTTAATTACACGGAGGGCACGATGTTACCTGCCAGATGCTAGCAGTGCGCATCCTTATTATTTTGGTTCACGTCCAAGCTGCAGTTCATTTTCTGCTTGCTGGCGATGTTGTGAAAGGCGCCTGAACAATGGCACGCATTTATACTGTGCACGACAACATGCCAGCTGGCGACAAGGAACCGCTCTCATCTCCTTCCAGCATTCTTCAAGATGACTGTCCCCAGAACTCCGGATTGCTTTGCTCTAAGAAGTCCTTGCCACTCTCCTAAATGCCCGAGCACTGATACAATTAATGTTCAGTGCAATACACATCTTGTTTCCTGGTAGCCATTCTTCATAAAACAATGGGGTGTTTTGGCCATGAAATTATGGTTCCGATTAAGAGGAATATTTTTGTCATTAGAATTTCAAATGTAGCCTTTCAGCAGCAGAAATCCAGCAATACGTGCCAGATGAGTTCTGTGATATTTCTCTTCTTGAAGGAAATAACAAGTGCAAATAGGGCAATTTTATACTCTTGCTTGGGAAGGATATTTGCATTTATGGACGCTGCTGAGTTGGAAGCAGTAACACTTGGGGGGAGGCAGTAAAAAACAACAACAACCTTTTGTCCCCAGTCATGCTATGGAATGGGCTGTTGCAGCTTTCGCTCACTGCTCTGCCAGTGACTCAACCTTGACTTTGAGGGTCTACTTCAGGAAACAAACAAAGGGCGTCTTTTTCACAACAGACATTCTGAGTTCCTGTAGAACAACGTTATGTTAGAAATGACCTTTGGGTGCACCCCAGGGATCGGTGGGTAGGATGGGAGATTTTTCACCTCTAGAATAGCAGTGTAGGGCACGTGAATTTGATCAGGCAGATCCTACCTTGTGGAAATTTAGTTTGATCACAGACATGCTACACATACTGCAGAGTGGTGGACCTGTTCGAAAGTGGCGAAGGTTTGAACCAGCACACAGGCAAATGCTCACTGACCATCCCGCCCTGAAGAAGGTAGTTCAGTCTGGTTGTGACAAAGATCTGAATGACACTCATCTGTACCCTGTCATAACTCTATACCAATATTCCAGACTCACATAGCACTTTTGTTGCAGGATCTCACAGCACTTTCAAAGCATTAATTAATGTAATGTCCCAAAATCTTTGACGTTACTTTTATTATCCCCATTTTACATTTGGGGAAACTGAGGCACAGAACTGTGAAGTCACTTGCTCAAAGAGACACAGCTAGTCTGCCACAGCTTAGGAGGACCCGTTGGCTGATACTGACTCCTGTGCTTTAAACAGTAGACCCTGCTTCCCTTCTGGTTTGTATTTCTATAGAGCATTTAATCCTGAAGGTATCCCAAAAGCAGGACCCAGTCCTCTGCATTAAGAGTACTGCAGCCAGCATACAGAGGAGAGGGGAAATGCAGAGCAAAGTCTCACTAAAACCATTGTGCCATGGTATTTGTAATGCCCACGCAAAGCAGTCAGGACCTTGGTTTTTAAGGACCATCTGAAAGACCCAAACCCAGCAAGCTGTATGGTACTCAATGCATGAGCCTCAGAAGGGTGAAGGGCTGGGGTCTCAGACGGGGTCTGAGCCTGTAGTGTCAGAGATTTGAATGCTTGGCCTAGGAATAAATCGCAGGAGACGGGGTAACGGAACGGGGAGGTGCCAGGGGGCTGTGGCCCAATCACTTTGTATTGGCTGTAGGGGCGAGCAACGGCATAGGGGGTGGAGGAGAGTGAGTGGGGGTGGCAGTCTGGGGGGGGAAGAGGAGGTGTAGGGGTAGAGCCTTGGGGGGAAGACGAGTGCAGGAGTGGGGCCTCTGGGGGAAGGGGCGGCGGGAGGGGTAAGTCCATGGTTTGGGTGCTGGTGGCCCCCCGCCCACTTATAGGGAACTTCCGCCGCTCCTGGAAGGTGATATTAGATTCTGCTCCCCACTATTTCAGAACTAGTAACAATAATAATTGCTGGTCAAATTCAGCCTGAGAATCAGGACTAAACTTTTAAGGGTGACGTCATTAAACACTGGAACCAGGGTCGCCGGGGATTCTCCATCACTGACCATTTTAAAATCAAGATTGGATGTTTCTCTAAAAGATCTGCTCTAGGGATTAGTTTTGGGCATTTATCTGGCCTATGTTCTGCAGGTCAGCCTAGATGATCAGTGGTCTCTTCTGGCCTTAGAATCCATGAACCTATAAATAATTAGCATGTGTAGAATATTTTATGAATAGAGGATCTGCTCCTGGATCCAGAAAAGTCAATGGGATCTGGATCTTTGTTCTGACTTCAATGGGCTCAGGATCAGGCCTGTTGTCTATTTCAGCCTCACAAGCCCCATTTTACAGTTTTGGGAACAGCGACTGGTGGACGTCTCTAAACCCACAAAGTCTAGTAACAGTTAGTGTCTGACTCGGGACTAGAAAAAAGATGGTTCTAATTCCCAGTCAACAATTCATTCCGCTGGACTGCGCCTCACTCGCCAATGAAAATGAAACGTCTCTTCCTGAACTGTGGAGAGTTTTTTCCGGAGTGCAGCTGATGTAAGTTGCCACTGGAGATTTTGATGTTGGCAATCTTCTTATTCATTCTTCACTTATCATTGTAAACCTGTGACCTTCAAACATCACTGGTGTGGTGTCCAACAGAGCGAGCTAAAATCAAAACAGATGGTGATATGCTAGCACTTCCTTTTTACAACAAACACCACCTTTGCACACTTCACTTCTGCACCTGCTGTAACTAGGACTTGCCGGTTTAACGTGCAAATTCACGACACCTACTGCCGAAACGCCTTTTGAGGATCTGGGCCTGATTAACTCAAGGCCATGGCAAAACCAGGATTAGAATTCAGGAGCTGTTAGTCATTCCCATACTCAATGCACTAGACAACAGCTGACTCCTCTGTATAACTTACACCCTCAGGTATAGCTGCCAGTTCTGCATTGTGCCTTTGTAGGTGTGCGTAGCTCCAGCAGACGCAGTATGCCTGAGTCACGAGTTGGTCCATAAAATGCCTAGGTGGGAGCCACCTCTGTAGCACCTGGATAACTCCACAAGTAGACATACAGGATATCAGTATTACTGAGAACCCTGAACTTTCTCTCTAACTCTGAGCTACTAAGGGTGTAGCTACACTGTTCTTCACCCGGGCCAGCTAGCTCAAGTTAAAATAGCAGTGAAGCTATGGCAACTCAGCTTTTCACTTGGGTTAGCAGCCGTGGGATTAATTTGGGTTAGGGAACCTGGGGTTGAACTTGAGCTGCTAACCTGAGTTAAAAGTTGAGTTGTCCTGTTTCCATGGCAGTTGTAACCTGATTTAGCTAAGTAGCTCACCCCAGTTAAGAACATACCCCCCTCCTTTTTTTTTTTTGGCATGGTAGACAAAGAAAGAACTCAATAATAATGGGGGGTTTCAATTATCCCCATATTGACTGGGTACATGTCACCTCAGGACGAAATGCAGAGACAAAATTTCTCGATACTTTAAATGACTGCTTCTTGGAGCAGCTGGTACAGGAACCCGCAAGGGGAGAGGCAATTCTCAATTTAGTCCTGAGTGGAGCACAGGAGCTGGTCCAAGAGGTAACTATAACAGGACTGCTTATTTCCAGGGGCCCCATTGGTTGTTTAGCAGGCTTCCTGCTTCTGATGTACTTAAAAAACATTTTGTTATTACCTTTGGAGTTTTTGGCTAGCTGTTCTTCAAACTCCTTTTTGGCTTTTCTTATTATATTTTTACACTTAGTTTGGCAGTGTTTATGCTCCTGTCTGATAAAAGATGCCTTTTTATCTCTCTCTGCTTCTTTTACATGGTTGTTAAGCCACGGTGGCTCTTTTTTAGTTCTTTTTACTGTGTTTTTTAATTTGGGGTATACATTTAAGTTGGGCCTCTATTCTGGTGTCTTTGAAAAGTGTCCATGCAGCTTGCAGGGATTTCACTCTAGTCACTGTACCTTTTCATTTCTGTTTAACTAACCTCCTCATTTTTGCATAGTTCCTCTTTCTGAAATTAAATGCCACAGTGCTGGGCTGTTGAGGTGTTCTTCACACCATGGGGTTCAGTTGGGTCTGTATGCAGAGTGGCTAGCCCCAGCCATGAGCTACCACATCCGTAACTGGCAACTGGGGTGTTTTTATTTTTTCTTTACAGAGTTACAAAAATGGCTGCTTTAATACCCTATGAAACTAAGGGTAGGGCTTCACTACCTACCAGATCGGCGGGTAGCGATCGATCCAGCGAGAATCGATTTATCGCACCTAGACTAGATGCGATAAATCGACCCCCGAGCACTCTCACGTTGATTCCTATACTCAGTGCCGCGAGAGGTGCAGGTAGAGTCGACAGGGGAGCGGCAGCAGTCGACTCACCACGGTGAAGACACCATGATAAGTCAATCTAAGTACGTTGACTTCAGTTACATTATTCACGTAGCTGAAGTTGCATAACTTAGATCGATTCCCCCAGTGTAGACCAGGGATAAATGTCACAGTGAAAAAGGGAACTTGTTTACTTCCGGGTCACTATCTGCTGCCCAATTTGAACATAAGAACAGCCATACTGGGTCAGATTAAAGGTCCATCTAGCCCAATATCCTGTCTTCTGACAGTGGCCAATGCCAGTTGCATCAGAAGGAGTGAACAGAACAGATAATCACCAAGTGATCCATCCCCTGTCACCCACTCCCAGCTTCTGGCAAACAGAAATATCTCCGAGCAGAAATACTTCCCCCAGTGCGGTAAAATTTTCCTAATAGATTAAGGGCAAAAGGGTTAGGGCTATGGTGATTTGAATGTTATTTTTCCTTTTTCTTCATTAGGGACCTGAGCGAGGCAACTGGTGTGCCACTAAGAATAGGGTAATGGGGGAAAAAATGATCTAAAACCCACCTTTATCACTGTTCATCAAAATTCGTCCATACTTAATTCCAGCCATCTTTCTTCTTCTTGCCTCCAGTAAGTACTTTAACATCCTTTTTAAAAATTAAAGGGGGAGGGTTATGGAACAGATAAGAGATAATTGCCTAGCTTTGACTCTTCTATTGATGTGAAAATAGGATTGGAATTACTCACTCTGGTTGAAAGGTTAGTTGAAGGTTATTACAGGAAAATTGTTATTCATACATTTTTTTCTGTGCTGCTGGATAGCCTAAAAGATTAAATTCACAGAGTGCATAATGACCCATCACATTGGACAATGGTGGGCATAATCTCCAGAGACTCTAGATAACAGAACAGAGACTTCTTTGAATAATTCATGGTTCAACAGACATTGCTCACTAACAGATTACATGTGAGTTTTCATTAGAAAGGAGATAATTTAAAGTAGCTTTAAAAATAACCGATATTTTTAGCGGAAGTGGAATTACCATAAGCATTTACACAGTTTGTTTATGCTTTAATAAATCTGCGTTCCTCCTGACCTTCATGCCATGGGAATAAAATGCAAAAGGATAAAGAAAGTCATTGTTTGCGACAATCCTGCTTTCCTTCTAACACTACTGATAGAACATTGGTTCCAGACTCTGCCTATCAGCTGGCTGAATTTAACATACAGGACATATAATTGTTCCTCGGTTAAGAAAGACACCAAATACTGCTTACAGCTCAGACCACCCAGTAACTGGATTATGATGTGTTGAGGATGAAACCAGCTCTGCCATGGGTCTGACTGAACTGAAATTCCGGATTTCACTTTCCAGGATCCTGGACGTGGGATCTATGGGCCAGAGCTAAAGCCCTTGACTCAGCTTTCACCCCTGCAAACTTCTGTAGAAGCTACTAGAGTTTCACCTACATGGAGGCTGAGCAAAGAGCTAGGGATCTGCTGCCATATTGCTGACAGCTTTATTTCCTTTTTCTGTCTTAAGAAATCTGAGTCACTTCTAGCCATTTACTAGAGATGCACAGAGATTTGGATAACATAAGAACGTACACATACCTTTCCTTCTCATTCAAATGCGACCTTTCATGAGATTCAGAGAGACTAGAATAACTTGGCCCATTATTTCTCCCCTTCACACATGTCTGCTCTTCCTGTATCCAGCCTGAGCCAGAAGCAGAAATGCTAAAGCACATCAAGAGAAACTCTTCTCAATCTCATGCCGTTTCCTAGACCCTCCGTTACATCACTGAGTCACCACTGCAGTCATGTGCGATATAGCCTCAGCTAATCATTTCATTTAATCTGAAGAGAATAGTTATTGTATACTGAAGGCTAATGGTTTGTTAAACACATCTTTATTAAGGTTTAACAAGGGCTAGATACGTATCTATTGCATTGGCCTTAGGCCTCAACAAATATGTTTTCAATAATTAATTGGTATTTAGTAAACATGCAATAGTTATCTTAAATCTAAATTAAATCCTAATTAAAGTCATATAATACAGTACAATGGGCTGCTTAGATTACAGCATTTCCAACAGGATATCCCTGTAATTAGGGGATCGACAAAATGAAGGAGACCAAATTTTATCTTCAGTTATGATGAGTAGATAGATAGAGAGAGAGATATAGATAGATATACAGTAATTGAGAGTGGGGGCACCTCAAACTTTGATCAACTGGGGGTAACGCTGGCAGTTCAATGGCCACAGCTAACCTGCATCAAATATAGCCCACACAAGCCACCCACACTTTTACGAAGGGGGAGACTACGTGCCCCAGCATGCAACACCCCTGCCAGCAGCCAATCATTCTGATTGAGATAGAGAATTGCATGATGGGATCTGTAGTCTCAAGAGTTGCATCACTGTAATGCAGTATAGAACAGCTACGTATTATGTTGCATTATATGTAATAGAGAGGCAGCATTAAAAGACTGCACAGGCCACTATTTGCCAAAAAAACAAACGTGATTTACAGCACTGCTACTCAGGACATGCTTGCGGTAAAGACCCAAGGATTGTCTTGCAGTTAAAGGATTGCACTGGGAAGCAGGAAATCTGGATTCAGTTCCTGACTCAGCCACACAATTTCATAGGCAAGTTGCTTTATCTCTGTGTGCCTCAGTTCCCAACCTGTGAAATGGGGGTAATAACAACAACACTTCCCTATCTCAGAGGAGTTTTGAGAGGATAAATTCACCACTGTTTGAGAGGTGATTAGATACCATAGTGGCAGAGGAGCCCCGTAAAGACAAAACGAATAGGAGTTGTATGTTGAAGATTTTGTTTTTCATTTACCCAACATTATTAGTACATACAACATATATACCACACACACACACACACCTCTAAAATGTCCTTCCAACTGCTCCATCTGCTGGGCCTGATTCTGATTTCTCAGTGGTGTAAATCAGGAGTGGGTGGATTTACACTAGCCTAAGTGGATTCAGAACCTTCTCTCCATGGACACGTCACTGTTAAAGGAAAGATGTTTTCCTGTTCCTAAGGATGCTCTGGCAAGTGGCTGCACTTTAGTAGTGTACTAAACACATTCAGTGTCAATGCTGCGTTTAGCAGAAAAAAAGCTGATAAAATGACTCCATGGAGGGAGCATTGTTGCATTCACAGAATACTTTTGAAAATAGCTTCTCCTGCTGTAAGGTCCATTGTTCTTTCCCGTGCTCTTTCAATTAATTATCTTGTTTTAACACTATCTGCAAAGATAATTGCCTGTCAGTGTATCAGTATTGTAACACCTCTGGGTGACTAATGCTTTTCGGAGTAGTCTGTCAGCTCTAATAATCACATGATTGGTGAGGGCTTACCTGCTTTCCAATGATAGACACATATACAAAGCATTTAGTCTTCCTCCAGGCAGAGGGAGAGGTTTTGTGTATCTCTAATGGATGGGTATCAGATTTTAAAAGAGCAAGGGAAAATAGATGCCATCCTTATTCTTTATAAATGGCAGCTTTTCAATATGGTTTGGGTCATTAATCATTCTCAAACTTTGCAGTCTTCACGGGGGAGGGCAGTTAAACGAAGGTATTTGCCCCATTTTTACTGGACTAGTTTGAGTGTGGATGATAGTTATAAGCGAAGGTAAAATAAAGTAAATATTTTAAAGCTCATTCGTTTTTAGCACAACTGAGCGGCATGGGAGCATGCTTTGGGAAAATGTCATTGGAATATGCTTACCTTTACCCCGTGCCATTGCCCGTCTGGGGAACTTGTGGGCATTGTACAGAGGAAAGGTCAAAGTAGGTGCAGGACAGTGAATGCCTTCTCCAGGAGTAGCTCACCATTATTGGGAGACAGAATATTTAAACTATTAAAAGCCAGATTTTGGCCAGTTACACTTGTGTAAATCCAGGAGACCTTGGCTGCAGTCAGTGGATTTCTCCTGGGTTTACACTGTGGTAACTGAGAGCAGAATCTGGCTTTAAGTTCTTGGGGAAACAAGGTTTCTTCTGGAACAAGGAATACCATCTTTTCAAATACATTTGCCTTCATGGCCATTTTCAGCTCATATAAATCTCTTGTTGTAACTCTTTTCGTCTTACTTAACCACCATTTAATCAACTCCCGCCTCCACCAGTAAAGGCCGAGTTCTGTATGCAAAGGGCTGCACAGAGGAAGCCATTTCATTGGGCAACAAGTTGTATTGGTCCTACAACCTAAGGAACTACGGAATGTATTCTTCAGCACCCTCTACTGGCACCTTTTCTATTAACTATTTACATCTATGCAGACATAGAGCACTCTTGTAACAATGTGGATTGTAAGCATAACGATACTCTAGTCTTTACCCTGATTTTAAGGGGTGATTTTTCACTCCAGCCGAGGCTCAGCTTCCCTGCTTGTGGTTACAGTTTGCAAAAGTGGGAAAATGCTATTAAACATTGTGTTCTTTCTTGAATATTGGATGTTCCCCCTTGTTTACTTTTACCTTGGTCATTGGCCTTACTGGACCACCAATGCAATACCACTGAAGAGAGGGCAAAGACAATGTCTAGAAAGAATGATTATCATCACCATTGATGGAGCATTTGCAACACAACATTGGCCAAAGTGTGTGTGTGTTGTGAACAGTTAGAGACACTATTCAGATGGCCATTGGGGTCGTGTATCAAGGAATTAAGGGTCTGTGTAAACAGGAACTAGACAATCTTGCATTCACTCCAGCCATGGTGTCCTGGGTCTCTGTAATCTCGACAGTGTCTAGAGCTTGCCAGGAATTTTCTTTCAAAATATTTTGTTAACTGAAAATCATTTCATTTTGATTCAGTTCAATACTAATGAGCAGTCTGAGCAGCCACAATGCCTTATGATACCTGTAGTTCAAGTGCCTCATGCCACCATTTTCTACCATGGAATGAGTGCCTCAGATGGACTACATCTCCTATGGTGCACACCAGTCTCCCCTCTGGTTGAATCACTTTTGGTGCATCATGGGAGTCCTGTGACCACAGTGCATCATGGGAAATGTAGTCTGGCTGGGGAACTCAGCCTATAGAAGTTGTTTCACCTTATAATAGCTGGTGTACCAGAGAATCACAGCTTAATCCTTGTAGTGGATAATGGAGCTCAACTGATTGCCTTCTGTGCCATGATGCTGAAAAGCCCAGGTTCAAACCTTGCCCAACTGTGTGTGTTTGGTGGGGGGATCTTATAATTATTACAATGTGCTTATAACAGTTGAGACACTAAAATACAATTACATTGGCCCTGATGCATAAGCAAAAATGGGAGTGTATTTCCACACGCAGTTATCTCATTACAGGTGCAGTGGGGATTTACCTATGCATGAGCAACTGTGATAAGTGTGATAAAAATCAATGTGGAATTGCACGTGCTTTTTTGCATGTTGGTCAGGGGCTCCACCTACTGAACACGAGCACCTCATAACTCTTAATAAATTACACTGCATGGGTATGAACATTGCACAGTATAAGAGATTTGAATATGGAAGATGGCCAAGATGCCCTTCTAGGCAATGAGTTAGTAGCTGGGCTACGCAGTGCTATTTTCCTTCGTAGACTTACCTAACTCCTTTTTGTAACTGTTTGCACTCGCTGATCTTATCTCTGCCCTTCATAGTTTATTCCACTCCATTCTTTCTAAGAGGATGTAAAATCAACAGAGATCTGGAGACCTACTCTGGAATTTTAATCAGAACAATAGCCTCAGAGGCTAAAGGTCTCAGTATTGACAAGACAAAGATCACATTCTGGATTGTAGGCAGCCAGCAAACAGGATTTATGACTAGTGTCCAGCGTAACAGGGACCAGACACATGAGCTATTCAGAAAAGAACTAAAAAAAAAAAGTGTAGCTTGGAATTTGCATGGTTTATTTGGTCTGTAACCCTGGGTGTTGAGTCTCATGCTTAACGATGATTGCTTCAGGTTCATACAGGGGACTAAGTCCATAGCTGGTGTACATGGAGCTCTAGAAGTCAATGAAGCCATACTGATTTACGTCAATTAAGGATCTGGCCCAGTGTTTGGAGATTTCTTTTTTCTTTGGTAAATTTGTAGCTACAAAATTATGGTCGGTTTATGAATTGGTGCAAAATGAGTGTAACTGACCCATCGAGGAAAATTTGAGTAAACAGCCTTTGAGCTGGATACAAGTGCAGGCAGAGGACACAATCCTCATCACCAGGCCAGAGGCAGGCAGCGACTGCTGCAGAAAGATGCATACAGGATTCAGGAGAAGTGGGGTGAGAGTTAGGCCATGTATCAGCTTGGTGGTCAGGAAGGTTCAGGTAAAATGGATTGAGGTTGTTTCCAAGGCTCTTTTTTCATAAACTCCTGGATCAGTGAGATTTAGGTGATATTGAGGATTGACTACAGGGGCGAGATTGCTGTGGTTCACAGCTCCCAACTTCACCTTCGTGACACAGGTGTATGGGTTGCCATCGGGTTCACGCAGTTGTGCATGTTTCCAAGAGAGGGAAGTCCATGTTCCGAGATGAGGCAGTCGGAGCTGCTAGGTCCTGTTATGCTGCACATATGGCATTGTTTACAAATAAAGCTTTGTGGTGGCAAATCAGGTAAGGTTTCCATGATTTCAAGTTGGGGGTAACCAGCCCTAAATGCACACGTTGGGAAGCTGTCAGGACATGTCTCCAGGAATCAATCTAGACATCCCGTTGACACTGTAGCATGTACATGAAAATCTCAGGAGGCTGTTGCTAAAATTGTTCCAGTAAAGGAGTCAAAGATGCTGGAATTCCCCAAAAGGTTTTGGATGCATCTCTGGATGGCCAGAGACCCTGAGGCCCCACAGGAGAATAAGGGCCTGAGTCTCTCGGGTGGCGGGTGGTAGGTTCTCTTTGGGAATTTCAAAGGCGAACTGCTATGGCATCTCCATTTTCCCTACTGATATTATTTGGAATATATATTTAAATTAGGTACAGTGTTACATGTGAAATTCCAGTGGCTTTCCCAAGGGTCTTTGTTCTGCTTACAGCCAACAAGGAATTTTTAATATGTAACTCTTGTTTTACTGAATGATATGGTAAATACAAAATACAGTCTGCTGAGATAACTGAGATGCTTAGATTTGTGTGCTGTTTTTTTTTCTCCTTTGGTGAGAATGGGAGATCCTGACAAGATATGATTAAGAGCGCAGCTGATGAAGTGCTAGGCTTGAAGTGATTTCTGAGCTACCATCCTGTCTCAGTACTAATTGAGAAGGCATTTATCCCCATGGGGAAATGCTAGTTGCTACAAAGATTTTATTCTTACCTCGCCCCTGCAGGTATTAAGGCTTGTTATAAATAATACTCGAGTCTAAGGGATCAAATGAGGACTTCTGTAGATTGTTCATCAAACTCCAACATCTCTTTCCACTAAAGCTTCTGTCAATAAATCATTTTTTAATTATAAGCTTAAATTATCATCAGCTAATCATGTCTAAATGATCTCTGGGGTGATTCCTATTTTAAGATATTCAGAGCAACATTAAGGAGGTTTAAGAAAAAAATGTTTTCTGAATACTTCCTTCTTTTTCTTTTTCTGCCCTGGAAAACAAACACTCAATTTAGAGAGGTGCGTGTGATAGCATATGAATGAGTGGGGGCCAGACCAACACCCTAGTCTACCCCTAAGTTGAGGAAAGTGTAAATCTGTATCTGATTTTGTAGGCCAGCCCCATCTCTAATATCTGGGAACGGTAGTGGTTTGGATTTAATACTGCCCCTGTGATTAGCTCGCATTCCATAATTTGCATTGATACAGTTTGTAAGTCCTAGTAGCTGTTCGGTTGGTGCCCTATAAAGTGTTTAAAGAATAATAATACACATCCTTCTGAAGGGATTCTCAGAACTGCGCCTGCACAAAAATGTGCACAGTTTTGCACTGGTAATTTTCTTCCATAGGTGTGACAGCTGTGCACACAATCTGTGTAGCAGATTGTGCATGCACCTCTGACCTTCTGACCCAATACAGGGTGTATCTGACATCCATAGCACCAGAGTATAACTATACAGGATGACCAGATTTTTTCCTCATGTTACCTCAAGTAAGGTTTTTACAGATTTTTTTTCCCATCCTCACTGGGGAAATCTCGAGGGGTTTTTCTTCTGAGCTTGCATTTCATCCTTTCTTGAATATCTCTGGCATTAAACGGCACTACAATTATTTTTCTGTTTGTCTTTGGCAATCAGTTTAATTTCTTAGTTCATAGAATCATAGAATTCAAGATCAGAAGGGACCATTATGATCATCTAGTCTGACCTCCTGCAAGATGCAGGCCATAGCCGATCCCACCACCACTGACTAATTTCTCTCCCTCTTGACTGTTGTGTGATGCAAAAAATCATGATTTAAGACTCAAGTAGCAGATAATCCCACCAGCCAAGCCCCCCCTGCCCCATGCTTCGAGGAAAAAAAAAACTCCAGGGCCCAATCCCACCTGGGAGGAAAAAAATTCCCTCCCCCCCATCCCCGGGATCAGCTGAACTCCCGAGCATGGCAGCAAGACTCTCAGAGACTCCCTCTGAAAGGGCTAACAATATCCCAACATTGACCCTTTGTACTAATTACCAGTGTGGTACGTTATTGACCTATTATTTAAACCCCGTTATCCTATCATACCATCCCATATAAACTTATCCAGCTTAATCTTAAAGTCATGGAGAGGTCCTTCCCCCCACTGTTCTGCTGTTCCTTGCTGAATTGCACTCCTCTCTCTCTTCTGAAACTTCCGTCTCTTATTTTTTCTCCTATCATTCTGACATGACAATTATCCCCCGTTCCCCGTGTGTCTCCTCCACACCCTCACTGAGCTGAAATCCCTCCTCTTCCTTCCCTGTATTATATCTATATATCCTATTTATATATCTCTATCTCCTTCTTCTTTTTCTTTGGAAAAGGAAAACAAAAAACAAGTCTCCCTTCCTCTCCACTCTTTTCATTTTCCATTCCATTCCTTCTCTCAGTTCTTTTTCCCTTCTTCTTTCTTTTTGATTCCAACTTTTACACATCATTCCAAAACTGCACACACAATACTCCATGAGGTCTCACTCCATATAACATATATTATACGGCTTATATAACTCTACTAGCCTACCTCTCCTAATATATCCCACCAACAGACAATTTTATTTTTTTTTATCACATGCCATACATTATATCATCCAATCTCCTACACTCTCCTAGGTCCTCCTCCTCCTCCCCTCCCCCCCCTCTCCTTCCTCCTCCCCCTTTCCCAAAAACTAAAAAATTATAAACTAGTCATCAGTCATTATAAAATGCATTTTCTTTTTATTTTCTTTTAATTACTTTCATAATGTTATCCTTACTCCTCCTCTCCCTCTGGAGAATCCCCCCTCCCCCTTTCAAATTTCCCAATCCCTCCCAATCCACTGGCCCCCCCTCCTTATCTCCTCTTTTTACTTTTGTCAAACAGATAAAATGATTAAATAAAACTAAAATAAAACCAAACAAACCAGAACCAAACTGGAAAAACCTAACCCCTCCTTCAATACGACCCTCTGCAGTCTCCCCTTTAACCAGCTCCTTATCCACCTCTGGATTTTCATTTCGATCCCCATCTTTTACTCTTGTGTAAAGAAAAAAGGGCCATTTCTCCTCTTTATTCGCTGTTGCAACCTCCCTGACTCCAGTGAGAGCAAAATTTGGTTCACGCTGAATAAAGCATTTTTAAGGTGGCCATTTATTATGTACATTAAAGTAGCTCCCAGGGGCCACACTCAGGCTCAGGCTCAGGCTCCATTGTGCAGGGTGTTGTACAAGCCAGTATTAAAATGCAGTCCCTGCCCCAAGGAGTTTACACTCTAAACAGTCTCCTTGTTTTCATTCTCTGAACCTCTTTGGTTTCTGATTGGCAGCTGTACGGAGTCCGGTCCTTTCATTTCACAGCACTATCTATCTTAGCTAGAAAAGAATTAAGAAAACTGATTTGAATGTAAATGACAGAGGCTAGTGTGTCTGTGCTTTCCTCCCCATTTGCCCTTCAAGATCTGAATTACTTTGTTTCCCCTTAAATGCACCTTTTCCCTGTTCTTTCTACAGTATAATCTCCTTCCCAGAACTGCCCACAATGTTCCAAATGATCAGCCTCTCCTCATCTTATATGATTTAGTTTACACTATTACCTTACTGCACTGAATTGAACCAGATGAGTCACTTCTCTGCCCATCTGCCAGCAGTACATGTATCCCTGGGCATGGATACATGAAGCAATACAAGACCGGTAGAGAACAGCCTGGAAGGAAACCTCTGTGTGAGAAATATCGCAGAATAGCAGGAGCTCTGCAGCCTTCTTCAGCTAATGGGTCCCTGTGCCAGCAGTATGCCCAGGACAGGTCATTCTGGATTTGTGGGGTCTGTAGAAGTGTTCCAGTTAACAGGGTGGGGTTTGAATTAATCTTAAACAGTTGTTGTTACTTATTCATGTGGATTCACACTACTGCAGATTTGTCTTGTGTTTTGGGTCAGGACAAAAGTGAAATCCCTGCAAGCTGCATGGAAACTTTTTAAAGACACCGTAACAGAGTCTCAACTTAACTGTACACCCCAAATTAAAAAACACAGTAAGAGAACCAAAGAAGTGCCACCGTGGCTAAACAACAAAGTAAAAGAAGCAGTGGCAAAAGGCCTCCTTTAAAAAGTGGAAGTTAAATCCTAGTGCGGAAAATAGAAAGGAGGTTAAACACTGGCAAATGAAGTGTAAAAATGTAATTAAGAAGGCTGTGATGGGGTTTGACTCACCCTTGCGTTGCCTCCTGCTGGCTGTCCTGGGGATTAGCTCTGTACGCCAGTGCGCCTTCTTCTGGCGATGTCTCGCCACCGTCACTTCTGCTCCAGGGA
Source organism: Mauremys reevesii (assembly GCF_016161935.1). Taxonomy (NCBI): domain Eukaryota; kingdom Metazoa; phylum Chordata; order Testudines; family Geoemydidae; genus Mauremys; species Mauremys reevesii. The sequence continues at coordinate 3,113,753 of NC_052632.1, read as the reverse complement.
CCCACATCACTCCCAGGACCGAGGCGTCGTCTTCATGACACAGCCCTCCAGCTCTGTGCGCCCCCCTTCCAGGGCACAGTATCACAGTCCACTGTCCAGCCATTTCCTCAGTGGCAAGTGGGGGCAGGGGAGGACCCGGGCCTGCCCACTACTCTGGGTCCCATCCCAGTGAGCCTGTAGATGGCCACCACTTGCTGAGCCCCCTCCGGCTCCTCTGTAGATCTCCTTGGGTCACTTCCCCACAGCCCCCAGCACCCTCTTTGCCCTTGCCTCAGGGCCTCAGCCTGCAGATCCCTGCAGCCCGCCAGAAGCTGCCTTTAGCTCCCTGGGACTCTGCCTGCAGCACTGCTAAGTCCAGGGTGCTTGCTGCCCTCCACCTGCAAGGCAGCCAGTCCACATCCCTCCTTAAGCTGCAGGGTGTGACTGAAGCTGCTCTGTACTGCAGCTCTTCTTATATGGGCCTGCCCGGCCCTGATTGGCTGCTCCTATAAGCCCTTCCGTCATTGGCTGCCTCCTGCGCAGCCTCCCTAGGGCTCTATTAACCGCCAAGAGCCCAGTGTGGGCAGGCGCCCCATCACAAAAGCCAAAAAGGAATTTAAAGTACAGCTAGCTAGAGACTCAAAAAGTAATAGCAAAAATTTTAAGTATATCAGAAGCAGGAAGCCTGCTAAGCAACCAGTGGGGCCACTGGACGATCGAGATGCTAAAGGAGCACTCAAGGACGATAAGGCCATTGCAGAGAAACTAAATGAATTATTTGCATCGGTCTTCATGGCTGAGGATGTGAGGGAGATTCCCAAACCTGAGCCATTCTTCTTAGGTGACAAATCTGAGGAACTGTCCCAGACTGAGCTGTCATCAGAGGAGGTTTTGGAACAAATTGATAAATTAAACAGGACCAGATGGTATCACCCAAGTGTTCTGAGGAACTCAAATGTGAAATTGTAGAACTAATAACTGTCGTTAAATGACAGTAACCTATCATTTAAATCAGCTCCTGTACCAAATGACTGGAGGATAGCTAATGTGATGCCAATTTTTAAAAAGGACCCCAGAGGTGATCCCGGCAATTACTGGTTAGTAAGCCTGACTTCAGTACCGGGCATACTGACTGAAACTATAGTAAAGAACAAAATTGTCAGACACCTAGATAAACCTAATTTATTGGGGAAGAGTCAGCATGGTTTTTTTAAAGGGAAATCATGTCTCACCAATCTACTAGAATTCTTTGAGAAGGTCAACAAGCATGCTGGACAAACTGGAGAAATGGTCTGAAGTAATTAGGATGAAATTCAATAAGGATAAATGCAAAGTACTCCACTTAGGAAGGAACAATCAGTTGCACACATACAAATGGGAAATGACTGCCTAGGAAGGAGCACTGCAGAAAGGGATCTGGGGGTCATAGTGGACCACAAGCTAAATATGAGTCAACAGTGTAACATTGTTGCAAAAAAAAAAAAAAGCGAACATGATCCTCAGATGTATTAGCAGGAGTGTTGTAAGCAAGACACGAGAAGTAATTCTTCTGCTCTACTCTGCTGATTAGGCCTCAGCTGGAGTATTGTGTCCAGTTCTGGGCACCACATTTCAGGAAGGATGTAGACAAATTGGAGAGAGTCCAGAGAAGAGCAACAAAAATGATTAAAGGTATAGAAAACATGATCTATGAGGGAAGATTGAAAAAAATTGTGTTTGTTTAGTCTGGAAAAGAGAAGACTGAGAGGGGACATGATAATAGTTTTCAAGTATGTAAAAGGTTGTTACAAGGAGGAGGAAGAAAAATTGTTCTCCTTAACCTCTGAGGATAGAACAAGAAGCAATGGGCTCAAATTGCAGCAAGGGAGGTTTAGGTTGGGAAATTAGGAAAAACTTCCTAACTGTCAGGGTGGTTTAAGCACTGGAATAAATTGCCTAAGGAGGTTGTGGAATCTCCATCACTGGAAATTTTTAAGAGCAGGTTAGACAAACACCTGTCAGGGATGGTCTAGATAATTAGTCCTGCCATGAGTGCAGGGGACTGGACTAGATGATCTCTCAAAGTCTCTTCTAGTTGTATGATTCTATGTGGACAAGGGGGATCCCGTGAGTATAACATACTTAGATTTTCAGAAAGCCTTTGACAAAGTCCCTCACCAAAGGCTCTTAGGCAAAGTAATCTGCCACGGGATGGGAGGGAAGGTTCTCACATGGATCGGTAAATGGTGAAAAGATTGGAAACAAAGGGTAGGAATAAATGGTCAGTTTTCAGAATGGAGAGAGGTAAATAGTGGAGTCCCCCAGGGGTCTGTACTGGGCCCAGTCCTATTCAACATATTCATAAATGATCTAGAAAAAGGAGTGAACAATGAGGTGGTAAAATTTGCAGATGATACAAAACTACTCAAGATAGTTAAGTCCAAAGCAGACTGGGAAGAGTTACAAAGGGATCTCACAAAACAGGGTGAGTGGGCAACAAAATGGCAGATGAAATTCAGTGTTGATAAATGCGAAGTAATGCATGTTTGAAAACATAATCCCAACTATACATATACAACGATGGGGACTAAATTAGCTGTTACCACTCAAGAAAGAGATACTGGAGTCATTGTGGATAGTTCTCTGAAAACATCCACTCAGTGTTCTGCGGCAGTCAAAAAAGCTAACAGAATATTGAGAATCATTAAGAAAGAGATAGCTACTAAGACAGAAAATATCATATCGCCGCTGTATAAATCCATCGTATGCCTACATCTTGAATACTGTGTGCAGATGGGGCTGCTACATCTCAAAAAAGATATATTGGAATTGGAAAAGGTTCAGAAAAAGGCAACAAAAATGATTAGGGGTATGGAATGGCTTCTGTGTGAGGAGAGATTAATAAGACTGGGACTTTTCAGCTTGGAAAAGAGATGACTAAGGGGGAATGTGATAGAGGTCTATAAAATCATGACTGGTGTGGAAAAAGTAAACGAGTGTTATTTACTCCTTCTCATAACACAAGAACTAGAGGTCACCAAATGAACTTAATAGGCAGCAGGTTTAAAACAAACAAAAGGAAAGTATTTCTTCATACAACGCACAGTCAACCTGTGGAACTCCTTGCCAGAGGATGTTGTGAAGGCCAAGACTATAACAGGGTTCAGAAAAGAACTAGATAAAGTCATGGAAGATAGGTCCATCTGTGGCTATTAACCTGGATGAGCAGGTGGTGTCTCTAGCCTCTGTTTGCCAGAAGCTGGGAATGGGCAACAGGGGATGGAGCTCTTGATGATTCCCTGTTCTGTTCATTCCCTCTGGGGCACCTGGCACTGGCCACTGTCGGAAGACAGGACACTGGGCTAGATGGACCCTTGGTCTGACCCAGTGTGACTGTTATGCTCTTACGAAATAAAAGAAAACGTGGGGCTGGGAGATAGGTTCTCATGTGCCAAGGGCAGTGAGAGCTCCGCTAGCAGGAATTCCCTTTATCTAGGGGAATCCCCAGGTGGTGTAAAACCAGCTCTGTGCCATCTGCTCCTGCCCCCTCATTCAGCATCATGCATGCTGGAGACATGGCCCCCGGCGTGCTGTGCTCTGGCAATCTGGGTCTGTCCCAGCCAGCATAAGTTAGAACAGTCCTGGGTCTTCTCTAACATGTGCCAAGCTGAAGTAGACCCCAGAATTAGGATAAGTGATATCTGGTTTTTTCATATTCTGGAATACAGGGCATTGCTCTTTAGTCCAGCCACCTTCACCTATCGGCTTCATTTTAAAAACCAGTTCTTGTGTTAAGTCCCATTCTCTGATTCATGCTGGGGAAATGGTCCTTTCTAAAGGCTACAGGGTGATGGTTTCTTCTCCCGAAGGAGCCAGCTGTCTAAACTATCAGCAGCGAAAACTGACATCTACAACTATTTGTTCAAAATGTGGGGAAGTAGATGAAGAATGGCTAGGGAAAGGCAAATTCAGTCAGCAAACTGCAAAGAATGAAAACGATCCACCTGTCCTGCTCTCTAATGAATCCAGCCCATTGAGTTCATTTTCTAGGTGAGTAAAAGATAAAGTCTATCCCCCATCTAGCTGTCAGGTGGGTAGCCAAGCAAAGTCTACGCTGCTTGATTTAAGACAGAATGCCCTTGTCACACTCAGTTAGAGGAAAAGAACTGGCTGGATCACAGCTTTTCGTTACAGCACAAAGACCACATTTAAACGGAATTGTCACAATTTGGGTTTATTTTTAAAAAGTCCCTTTTGTTGTTTACCAAGGTTTAGCGTGTTTCAGAGCAGAATCTTTTAAACAGGGGATCATTGTTTTCCAATAATGAATATGAAAAATAATGTGTATGTGACCTCAGGGTAAGAGATCAGCATGTCCTTTTGATGGTGGAAAAGCATCCTGGGCCTGATTCAATGTCCTTTTAAGTCAGTGGGAGCTTTTCCCTGGATTCCTGCGGGTGTTGGCTCAGACCTGGGGGCGGGACCGGAATTCCAGCTTTGGGAAGCTGCTGCATAGCATTCTTTGTAAAGCCATTTGCACAGCGGAGAGGATAGAGAGCGCTCCTGAACCCACAGTGCGTCCTGAGGGGGTATGTTCCCTGGGCACTAAAGTGAGATTTTTCTGAGTAACTGAGCCCTTACTTGGAGTAGAATCTTCTCCTGAGGAAATACAGGGCTCTAGATAGTGGATCTGCTGTGTGTGCCTGTGTCAGGCACCTCGCTACTGAACATGATAATTGGATTTGGGGAGCAGAGAGTCTTTGCAGTAGATGAGATGACCATAGACAAATCAAGGCTGTTTCATTGACTAAAAAGGAAGAGCGCTTTCTGGGTGCATGCAGCATCCCTCAGTCTTCCAAAGGAAACGAGATTGATGGACTCCTGGGTACCCAGACTGCACTCTGATTGTTTCAAATCAGCTGAAGCGTTATTTTCTTTTTTCCACCTGAGGCGATTTATAGCCCTTCCCGCCTCCCCATTCCCTGCTCCTCCCCAGTCTGCTCTGCTCTGGGAATGCAGTTAATTGAGGTGGTGTGTCCGAATGATTTGAGCAGGGTACTGAGAGTCAAACTCCTGGGTTTTATTCCCATTCTTGCCACTGACTAGCTGTGGGAGTTTGGACAAGTTGCAAGTAATTTCTGAGCCTCAGTCCACTGTCCAGTGAAGGTAACGATTCTGCCCTATGAAGGTTAATCAATTTGGGTCATTTTCATTTTCACCATGAGTAGCCCCTTATTCTGTGCGTAGCCCCATGAAGCTACTCATGGACTAATGTTTTACTCGACCTAAGTAAGGGAAGCACTTATCCCTGAGTGTCTTAAAATGCTTGGGGATCCCCAAATGAGCATATTATTGGCGTTCTATGAAAAACCTTTCCCCGCCTTCTCTGATCATCCCTATATAGTCTCCGATTTCTCACTTTCTTTTCTTCTGCCCTGATTAATCTTGTTTCATGGATTCCATGACAACGTAAGCATCTGAGGATCTCGCTTCTCAGGCTGTTATTCAATTACCGTATGTGCAGGGCTCAGAACCACACTAACTTCATTAGACTATGAAGGTTGAACACAAGAATTAACAGGAACTCGAGAAGCGCATCATTTTACATAGAGATACACATTTGCCTGCTTATATAATGAACTAACAATTTAGTATCAGAGGGGTAGCCGTGTTAGTCTGGATCTGTAAAAGCAAATAAGAAATCCTGTGCTTATAGATAGACTAACAGACTGCAGCATGCATGAGCTTTGTGTGAATACTTCTTCTTCTTCAGAAAGAGAAGAAGAAGGATTTCTGCTGAAAGAGAAGTCAGTATTCACTCTCATGCTGCAGATGCAGTGTTAGTGTCTAACAATTTAGCATTCCAAGAACCTTAGGGAAACGAAAGGTGGAAGGAGAGAACTCATCTTAAAGCAATGAGTAGGGCCTGATTGTCAGGTCCATTGGTGGAGTTATGCTGGGTTTTGTGCCACCTTTCCACCCCTTTCCCCCCAGGTTCTGAAGCGAACTGGGAGGCCGGTTTGGCCCCTGGCACAATTCAGAGCAACCTGAGGGCTATTCTTACTTGCATTACATGGCAATGGCCTGTTGCCTTGGCAAAGGATTGCGAGAGCACAGCATGTGGTGGGTATGTTCCCTCCTGTCCATGGCATACGAACAGCACACCCCTCTGTGAGTGGCTGATGGCACAGAGCTAGCTGGGATCTGGCCCAGAGACCCAAAGTCAAATGATAAAGCATAGTTATTTTGATCATGCTGAGATGGGACGATGACCAGCCCCATCCCTAGAGCTGAATATTCACGGTGGTCCTGATGGATGAGTAAGGCATTGACTGTTTTTATTTACACTTGCAATCATCATTGCTGGAAAATGGAGAGTGCACGCAGGCATGATGATGTCAGCGCAGCCCTTCACAGAGTACAGCACTCCCTCCACCACCAGTTACAGCCTCTGGTGACTGGAGGATAGCTAAGGTGACACCGATTTTTTTTTTAAAGGCTCCGGAGGCGATCCTGGCAATTACAGGCCTGTACGCCTAACTTCAGTACCTGCCAAATTGGTTGAAACTATAGTAAAGAACAGAATTATAAGACAGATGAACACAATATGTTGGGGAAGAGTGAACACAGCTTTTGTAAAGGGAAATCATGCCTCACCAATCTACTAGAATTCTTTGAGGGGACAGCAAACATGGACGGGGTGATCCAGTGGCTATAGTGTACTTGGACTTCCAGAAATCCTTTGACAAGAACCCTCACCAAAGGCCCTTAAGCAAACTAAACAGTCTGGGACAAGAGGGAAGGTCCTCTCATTGATCAGTGACTTGTTAACAGATATTAAACAAAGGGTAGGAATAAATGATCAGTTTTCACAGTGGAGAGAGGTAAATAGCAGGGTACCCCCAAGGATGTGTATTGAGACCAGTGCTGTTCTACGTATTCATAAATGATCTGGAAAAAGGAGGACATTTTTGCATATGATACAGAATTACTCAAGACAGTTAAGTCCAAAGCAGACTGGGAAGAGTTACAAAGGCATCTCACAAAACAGGTGACTTGGCAACAAAATGGCAGATAAAATTCAACGTTGATAAATTCAAACTAATGCACATTAGAAAACATAATCCCAACTACACTTACAAAACGACTGGGTCTAAATTAGCTGTTACTACTCAAGAAAGAGATGTTGGAGTCATTGTGGCTAGTTCTCTGAAAACATCCACTCAATGTGCAGCAGCAGTCAAAGAAGCTAACAGAATGTTAGGAACCATTAAGAAAGGGATAGATAATGAGACAGAAAATATTATATTGCTTCTATATAAATCCATGGTACATCCACACCTTGAATACTGCATGCAGTTCTGGTCGCCACATCTCAAAAAATATATATTAGCATTGGAAAAAGTACAGAGAAGGGTAACAATTATTAGCAGTATGGGACAGCTTCCATATGAGGAGAGATTAATAAGAGTGGGACTGTTAATCTTGGGAAAGAGATGACTGAGGGAGGATCTGGTAGGGGTCTATAAAATCATGACTGGTGTGGATAAAGTGAATTGGGAAATGTTATTTACCCCTTTTCATAACACAAGAACCAGGTGTCACCCAATGAAATTAATAGGCAGCAGCTTTAAAACAAACATAAGGAAGTCCTTCTTCACACAACTCACAGTCAACTTGTAGAATTCATTGCCAGGAGATGTTGTGAAGGCCAAAAGTATAATTGGGCTCAAAAAAGAGCTAGATAAGTTCATGGAGGATAGGTCCATCAATGGCGATTAGCCAAGATGTTCAGAGACTCAACCCTGTGCTCTGAGTGTCCCTAAACCTCTGACTGCTAGAAACTGGGACTGGACGACAGGGGATGGATCACTCAATAAATTGCTCTGTTCTGTTCATTCAGTATCGGGCACCAGCTACTGTCAGAAGATAAGATACTGTTCTGACCCGGTGTGGCCGTTCTTATGTTCTTACAGCCTTACAAACTTTCACTTTATGCCCAGATCATTCTGGGTTAAACTAATAATAGCATTGGCCTCATCCGGTCTCTAGAAGCCAAGGCACATACATCACCTCCTGCACACTTGCCTTTGCCTGTGACTTCCCCATAACGTGAAAGTAGCTGGGCTTTGGAGGGAGCTGTCCCAAAACATTGTTGCCCCGAATGGCACCTACAGATCTTTCTCAGACAACAATCTGCCATGGCATTCAGGTGCAGTCCCGTATCTTAGCTCGATTTACCTGGCCGTGAGGACAGCGGCGAGTCAACCACTGCTGCTCCCCCATCGACTCCGCTTCTGCCTCTCGCACACGGTGGAGTTCCGGAGTCAACAGCAAAGCGATCGGGGATCGATTTTATCACATCTACACTAGACGCGATAAATCAATCCCCGATAGATCGATCACTACCCACTGATCCGGCGGGTAGTGTAGACGTACCCTTAGTAACTCTCCTGTTTTCCCGGGACTCCCTCTTTTTCATTGGCTCACTGATCCCACTCTGCAGGGATCCATATCCCATAGGATGTGTGTTCTGTCAAGGTCAGGCTTTGGTATTCCTGACAAGGACTTAATGGGCAAACAGAGGCCTAGGCCCTGATTCTGTTGTTATTGGCTATTTCCCATGTCTGTCCAAATTAAATCAACCTTCTCCCCACGCTGTGTGCTGCTGTGGAATGGAAACCCTTGCTTTCCCCAAGGGGAAGACTCAGGACTGGAGGGTCTTACCAACAATGATAGAGAATGCTACATATTGATACGTGATCGCTCTTCCCACATGATTTAGCATTTCATAGCTGGCAAATGTAGCTGCGCACAACCGGTCTTTCCTATGCTATATAAGCGAGGCTAAAACAGCCAAGCTCCATCGGCGGTGAGAGAGGGGCACTGGGATTCTTCTTGGCTCGGCCCCTTAAGCAAGGGTGTAACCGTTCCATGGTAGAGCACATTTGGCAAGCAAGTGCTATTTTGCGCTGTGGAATGAGACTCCACCCGGAGAAATGAGGACTCGTTTTGCTTAGATCCGTTCAGTATCAGTCCCAGTTGGGGCCCCAAATGAAGCCCATAAAAGGTTTGATGTAAACGTCAGGCTGGCATGTGTGCCCGGCGTAATGGGAAACAGGTGCCTGGGATAAAATCCTGTTGGAAGGATATTCATTTTCGTCACCCATTAAAGAAAATGCCAGTTTATTCTGTCTGGTAAGTGGGCATCAATTACTGTTAGGAATTATCCCCCAAAAGATCACGTTAATCAGGAGCTACCTAGCCCCCTTCCACCTTTAATGTTTAATTTCTTTGGGCCCCCATTAAAATCAGCAGGCTGCTCCGCAGGGCGTGTGCAACCCTTTAAATATTACCTATGATTTATACCGCCAGAAAAGCTAATAAAAGGATCAATAATGGAAATAGTGTGAGGAATAGAACGATGCAGAATGGGCGGAGAGGGAAATAGCGTAGCAGTGTTGGCATAGAGGAAGGATTCATGTTCGTATTTATGGCCCTGCCTCCCTTTCAGCTAATGGGCTTCTCCCAGAAAGGCTGCTAATAGGTCTCAGTGTCGCTGCAAACCCGCAGTGGTGGCCGAGGGCAGCTCCGCCTCGCGTGTCTGTGGAGGGCGAATCTCTTCTGGGGGCCACAGCTGTTCACCAGAACTCCAGCAGGACGGCTTGCAACTGCATTTGGAGGTTGGCTTTCATGTTGTGAATTTAGGTCTCCAGCCCAAATTCAGCAGCACGGGGCTGTAAATATCCCTGCCTGAGCCTGTTTAAAGGCTTGTGTCTGTGCTTAATGAGGTGACTGCAAATTTACCCTGGAGGAGGAAGGAGCTGTAAATAATGTTTTTAAAAGCCTGTGAATGGGACATTGTTAACCCTGAGCCTGCTGGAGGGTCCAGTCCTGCCCGGTGCTGTGAGCCCTCTGCTCTTGTTGTAGTCGGTAGGGTGGCAGGGGACCTGGCACCTTGTAGGGGCGTGAGAGTTTAGCAGCCCTGGCAAAGCTGCTGGGGTTTTGGCTTCTCCCCGTGAGCAGCTCCTGGGGAGTTGTGGGGGTTGGAATGTAACTCAGTGTTTCACCAGTCCCCAAAGCAGTTTTTGTTATCAAGGATTTTTGCTGCATGAGAACTGGAGCCTCTCTCCCACATCCCCTCTTGCCTGGTGATGGAAATACACCAGGTCTTGCAGGGTCTGTAGGACCAGGAGCAAACTTGCCTAGAGCTAAAATCCCTTACCAATAATAGCAAGGTCTGTACGGTCCTGGTTTCCCTCCATTCTCCCTTGGGTGCTACGAGGCCCCAGCTCCTTGGTGGGTGAGTAGAAGCCCTGCAGTGTCCTTCCACTGGACATTCCTGCTTCAGAACTGCATCCACTTTCTTTAAATCAAGTGCATAGAAATGATGGAGACTGGGAGGCAGGGTTGGATTATGGCAGGATTCTTAGGATCCAGGGCCTGAAACAGGAGTGGGTGGTGCAGCATATAGCTGATGGCTGCAGGTGCAGAAACTAAGGTAGAGAAGATACCCCATCCATTCGCATACATGGATGACAGCTCCATGTGACCCACGGGAAGGAGGGGCAGTCATGTGACTCTGACTCTTCTTGCAGGACGGAAAATTAGTGTGCACTGTTGTGTGTAATGGGTGCAGAGATATGGTGGATCTGGGCCCTGCAGGGTGTCAATCCACTCCTGCTGGGACTTGTAACTGGATATACCACAGCTCTGTGCTAAGCAGGCCATCAGCTGAAAGGACTTTATTTATAGATCTCTAGATTCCAAGGCCAGAAGGGACCATTGTGATCATCTAGTCTGACCTGCTGCATAACACAAGCCAGAGACCTGCCCCACAATAATTTCTAGAGCAGAGCTTTGAGAAACACAGCCAATCTTGATTTAAAAATTGTCAGTGATGGAGAATCCACCACGACCCTTGATAAATTGTTCCAATGGTTAATTACTCTCAGTGTTAAAAACGTGCGCCTTATTTCCTGTCTGAATTTGTCTAACTTCAACTTCCAGCCATTATATCATGTTATACTTTTCTCTTCTAGATTGAAGAGCCTATTAATAAATATTTGTTCACCATGTAGATACTTATAGACTATAATCAAGTCACCCCTTAACCATCACTTAGTTAAGCTAAATAGATTTTGCTCCTCGAGTCCATCACTACAAAGCAGGTTTTCTAATCCTTTAATCATTTTCTTGGCTCTTCTTCTCTCCAATTTAGCAACATCCTTCTTGAACTGTGGGCACCAGAACTGGACACAGGATTCCAGCAGCAGTTACACCAGTGCCAAATACAGAAGTGAAATAACCTCTCTACTCCTACTCGAGATTCCCCTGTTTATGCATCTCAAGATTATATTAGGTCTTTTGACCACAGCATCAGACTAGGAGCAAACGTTCAGCTGACTATCCACCACAACCCCAAAATCTTTTTCAGAGTCACTGCTTCCCAGGATAGTGTCCCCCATCCTGTAAGGATGGCCTACGTCCTTTATTCCTAGATGAATGCATTTACATTTAGCCATCTTAAAACACATATTGTTTGTTTGCACCCAGTTTGCCATGTGATCCAGATCACTCTGAATCAGTGACCTGTCCTCCTCATTATTTACCACTCCCCCAATTTGTGTGTCATCTGCAAATTTTATCAGCAATGATTTCATGTTTCTTCCTGATCATTGATAAAAATGTTAAATAGCATAGGGCCAAGAACTGATACCTAAGGACTATGGCCAATATGAAGAGTCAAATCGGAAGCCAGATGCTTCCCAATATAAATGACTAGATGGTACATCTTAAATAGCCTTTAAACTCTCAAGTTCTGTTCAGAAATGGGAACAAATCAGTGTCTTTCATATGCCTGGCCCTCCAGTTTGACGTTCCCTCTTGATAGCGAATTGCTCTTTTTCTTTAAATAACATCCTTTCTACCTAAAAGTTCTGAAAGATGGGAAATTCCTGGTGTTTCAGCTTTGTCCTCAACTATGTGGCTTGATAATAACTAGGTTGGGTCTGGGTGGAGGTGTGGTGGTGGGGAGAGGGGAGTCAGGTTTGATTCTGCCCCTTGTGATGTCCAAATTTAGAACTTTTGGCATTCAATCAACTATAAATTCTTTTGCACCCAGGTTCTGCATTCCCTCTGGGTTCCTGAGAATGCACCTTCTGCATTTAGTTCTCCTTTTCCAATTCTTATAAACACATGTAGCCTTCACCGGGTTGTCTCATACAGATAAAATATTTAGCCTGCAAAGCTGGAAAAAATTTCTCTGTATCTGAAACTAGCATCCATTATATATGAGGGATTGTTAGTCTCATATTGAAATCTGGCAGTGAGTTGGTTTTCAAAATTAAAAAGATTTAGCAAGAAGTTATTGCTCAAATAAGGGTTTCCCCACTGAAATGGTGACATTTGGGTAAAACCAACTGAAGGGGCTTACCATCTAGACAGAATTTCTGGGATGACGTTAGTGTACAATAGTTATAATGTTCCATATTTTTAAAATGTTTCTCCACAATTCTTGTGCTCTCTCAAGATGTATATCTAGAAAATGAAAACCCATGTAGCTTTGTGAATGCATATTACATATGTCAATTATTGAGCCTTTTCCTGGACAAAGACTCAGATTTTGGTTAAGTCGATAAACTTCTATGAAAGTCTGGATTGATACCAACAGACTGTTTTTACTGATGACTGAGCAGGCTTGGAACTTGAATCTCCACAGGTGCAAGAAGCTGATGCTGCTCCTTCTCCATTCAAATGATTTTATCTTCTTTGTGATAATAGCTCATTACTGCAGTACAGAACTAATTTACTTAAATTGTCAACTCTTTGGGTCAGGGTGGGACCATCTGTTTTCTTCTGTGTTGGTACAACACCTAGCACAGTGGTTCCTGATGGGAGATCATAGGCACTAAGGTAATTTAAATAATAACTTAATAATCATTAATAATAATTAAATAATCGTTTCGCCTACATATTTTGTTGTATGACAGCATTCCAAAATATCTACACAGTTCTCTCTTTTTTGCTGAAACAGAATAGAATAGAAAGAGAAATGGGACAATCTGAAATAAATAATGCCATATAGACAGTCCAGAACACCCAGATGAGAATTTTTTTTGTGTTAACTTTCATCTTGTCTGGTACAGAAACTCTAAACACCCCGGAGCCTTAAGTTAAAAGCAGATGTGTTACGGCTCTCTCTCATCCAGCCTTCCAAACTACACACACAGTCCTTTAATAATGAGAAAAGCAGATGATCTATGAGACACTCAGAGGCTGTTAGCACTTCGATGGATCACCGGTACAGATTTTTGTAAAGAAATTGTATTACTGACCTAAAATGAGGACAATTTTCACTCTGCGTTCTATGGTTTGGATTAAACAAGAAAAGAAGAAGTGGTATAGATCAGGGTCTGTTCTGTCCAGGGCAAGTAAACCTCATTCTAGATGCTCTGTTTTTGTAGCCACAGCCCAATTCCTAGTGTGGATTATACTTCAAACCTTACTGTTTCCTCTGACTGACGTCAATGGTCTTTTTTAGGTGCTCATGCAAATGCTGTCCAAGCCCTCCCTCAGTCTCTGCTCTTTACCCCAGCATCGCTCCCAGCCTGGTCTTTGGTCTGAGCCAACGCCACAGACGCTAATGGAGAGACTCCCATTAACTGTGCTGGGCATTGGATTGGGCCCTTTATTAGTTTCTGCTGAGTGACCCCTCAGTGGCACAACGTCCCCCAGAAGTGAGGTGCAGCATTGAGCACAGCATCTGCTCTCCTGGGGAGTCTGTGAGAGGCAGGTAGCGGCAGCAGCAGAGGATGTTTCTCCATGGGGTGAATTCCCTCCAGGATGCAGGGCTCCAGGCTGGCTCTGGTCCTTCAGCCCCTGCCGTGAGATCAATACCTAGCGAGACGTGCTGTTCACACCAGCCTGCGCTGTCTTGGCTGGGAGGCCCTTCCTAGGGGTATGTCTACACAGCAAGTGGCAGCAAACCTCGGAGCCTGGCTCAACAGACTGGGGGCTTGCATTACGGCGCTAGCTGTGTAGACATGGCAGCTCCGGCAGGAACTCAGGAGCTGAAACCCACCCCCTCCCTAGGCTTCAAAGCCCGGGCCACAGCGGGAGCTGCGTGTCTACACAGCTATTTTTAGCACCAGAGCGTAAGCCCCCCCAGCTTGAGTCTGTCGACCTGGACTCTGAGTCTTGCTGCTGTGGGTTGTGTAGAGGTACCCCTGGGTGCCAGGCTCTGTGCCCTAGAAAGGGTGGGAATATGTTTCAGGCCTTGCCAAACTATTGCATAGCTTTGCCTGGCTTTGTTAGTTTGCACTGAGCCGTTGAGGGGCAGGCATTGCACATGGACCAGTTTGGCCCCAGTCCTGCAAGCTGCTATGCACAGAAGTCTTGTTATTGTTAGGTATTATGCGTTAGTTTTACGGTAGCACCCAGGAAAGCCCCTACTCAGCACTGGGAAAACACAGAGTCAGAGACAGTCTCGTCCCTTGCCGTTTAAATAAATTGTAAATTAAATGAATAACTGAATACACCTAAATTACAGTTCTGCTGACGTCCGTGGGGCTCAGCCTACACCTGTTGGAGAGCAGAGTCAAAGCTGGCCTTCGTCTGTGCTCTGGGCTGCCCGGGCTGATCGCTCGCGATTAGAAGTGGACGTGCTCTATTGAGGATTAATGAGCAATCCTGCCCTGAGATGCTGGCAGCCTCCCAGTGTTTTGATAAATACCAGTAGCCCTTTGATAAACCACCGTTCTGTGAGGTGAGCAGGGATGGTCAGCTGTGATAACAGCTGCATTTCAGCCTTGACTCTGAATATTTGGATGTTGTTGGTTTAACCCCGATGTTATCTATCCACATTATTTGTGTGCAAATGACAACCCACAATGCATTGCATCTTGCTTGCAGAGGCCAACACCCCCTTGGCAGTGGCTGTGTTTTGTAGCTGAGATAGTAAATGCTCTGTCCTTTTTAGAGCATTTCCTCTGCTTGATAATTCATCCTTCTGGACCAAAGCTCCAAGTTCTCTCCCTTGGTGGCTTCTCTTCGCTCACAGCCGGAGGCCAGGTTCTTTCCTGTGACTATGAAGACCTGCCCCGTGCCCAGGTGTGACTTGGTTCTGAGGATCCCTAGGTGTTTGTAGCATGCCTTACATGTTCTTGGACCCCCATATTCCATCTGGAGGATAGCCTTCTCCTTGCCAGTTGGTCTAACTCTGGCTGCAGCTGTCTGACTGTAATGTAGCATAGTTAAACTGGTGCTACCTGACCTCAGAACTCCGCCATACAGCAAGCCTCCCGCCCCTGGTAAATTATGTTGCTGGGAAAGTTTGTTTCCAATATCAGTGAAAGATTCTCTGTTTTCTGTTTTCCATAACACTTTTGTATGGCGATGTGCCAAGTCAGACACTGGAAATGTGGGCACTTTTAAACAGAGGGAAAGAAATTTTACTCTCAGTTAAATCATGAAATCCCATTGACTTCAATAAGGTTGGAGAGGTATAACTCAGGGTAGAATTTGCCTTCAGGGTCTAACTGCTTAGAGGCTAAATTGAGAGTTTTCTGAATTGTGCTGCATAGATTTGAAACCCAGACTGATGTTTTTTCTTAAGGTTTATTCATCAGAGTTAGCAGATTAGTTTTAATCATTTCTTATTTGTTCTGCTTGTGTAAAAGCTCTCTCCTAGCTTTGCATGGAGCAACCCTGGTGCAACATTATCCCAAAGATGCCTGCACAGTAAACTTGCATACACAACTCTGTGTCCTGGCTCAGTACCTGGTAACAGCTTATCTGGGACAATGCTGCACATTCTGCCTGTCTGAGAGATGTTTTATGCACACCTAAAATGTGTATAGCCCTCTGTGCTTTGAAGAGATATGTCATGCAAAATACAGAGGAGAAGAGACAGATCCTGGGCACTGACCAGCCTGTAGAATGCAGGCTGGACAGGCCAGTGGAGGATATCCTCAGCATACAGCTCTGCATCAAATGGAGATTCCTACCACAGGCACCGACTTTTGTTTTCGCCAGTGGGTGCTCGCTTCTCTCCACCTCCTCCCCCATGCAAGTGGCAGGCAGGGCCTCAGTGGGAAGAGGCCAGGTGGGGGCAGGGCTTTGGGGCAGAACATGGGTGGGGTCTCTGGGGGAAGGGGCGGGGCCTCTGGGCAGACAGGTGGGTGGGGCCTCAGGGGGAAGAGGCTGAATGGGGGCGGGGCCTCGGGGTGAACGTAGATGGAGCCAGGGGTTGACACCATGATCCGGATGCTGGGGCCCACAAAAGATTAATCCGGCCCTGTGGGTGCTGAACGACCCCTATTTTTTTCTGGAGCCCGGGGGTCCTTGATCCACGGGGCACCCATGGAGTTGGCACCTATGAATGCTACCACACAGGCACCTAGGCTGGCCCCCAGTGTAAGAGTTGTGGCCAGGAGGAACAGGGAGAAGTAACTAAGGACTTCAAGATTTGGCTTGTTGACTTCAGTGGATAGTGTTAAAAAAAAGTGTTTTCAATTGATAAGGGAGGGGGGTTGCTGTGTGAAAGGGGGCACCAATGCAAAAGTTTGAGAATCACTGAGTTATGATCTGTTCCATGTCTCATAATTCTCCTATTTTGTTTATTCCTGTTATAAGTGTAGGGTTTTCTCTCATGAGCCATAGCAGGCTGGTACGTCTCCTTACTCCTGCTCCTTGTATTCAGAATAAAGATCTTGATTATTTTGCAGTTTGGAGGTTATCTCTCCCAAGATATAATAAACTGGGGGTTTTATCAGAGTTTTAGCAAAAGATTTTCTGTACTCTCGTGTGTGTGGGGTGTGCTGTTAAAATCCCGAGCCCACCTTTCAGCTCTATTAGCAATGCCAACATCCGCAATGCTTCAGTAAGTTTACTCGTATCAGCACAACATGCATCGGCATGCTTCAGAACCGTTTGGCCTCTAAGGCAATGGTCGTCATTAACAAGATAACTTTTTCAATGCTCACCCCACAGTAACTATGTACGGAATATTCTCAACACAGGGAAATAACTGGATCATCCCGAATATCAAATGCTGACCTATTCATAGTCACTGCCGTGCCTGCAGCAGACAATAATATTTATACCCTACTCTCTCTGGGTCTGTCAGTAGATGATAGAAGCATTTCACCTGCATCTCCCTCCTCCATTAGCCACAGTAGATGTAAACACATCCATGCCCAGGTTTGTATACCGATGATGGTCCTCAGAGATTATGCATTAAGGATTAAACGGAGCAGTCTTTTCTTATCATATGCCACCAAGATAGAGGAGTTTAGTCTCCTTGGGGAAATCTGGCACATGTTCCAACAGTATTTTGTTCACAAAACTAATATCAGATTGGATTCCAAAGTTAGATCATATCTAATTAAGAAGTGCTACATTTTCACTCCATCTCGTCTTTGCCATCTGTTGTAAGTGAAAGATAGTGGGTCCTTTCACTATTTATTATTCTCAGTGTTACTATGTGTCTAGCGCTGGACCCTCAGAGTGTTTGGATTTCAGTATCTGAGTGTATGTTTGTATGCACAGTATATGCAAATACTAGACAATTTATTTAATAAACCTATTTTTATTGCAGTTCCCAGAGCACCTAGTACCAGCTGTGATGAGAATCACTTGGACGTTAAAGTGCTATTGACAAAATTGTTCCCACTGGAACTTAAATATGCACAAATGCATCTCTCCCTCCCTGTCAAAATTCAGGGTATTACAAGGGTGAAATCTGAAGGCACAAATATCATTGAGCCAGGATTCATGTCCAGAATTCATTTTAAAACAGAATACCTTTAATGAGCAAGCGACTCAGTTGTGTTCCTGCTGGAAAGGCGTCCAAACGGCAAAAACTACCACAATTAGCACCATCTTATTGAATGGTTCAGCAGAGAAGCCATGGATGGAATAGAAATAGATTAAACTCCTTTCCCATCCCTAGAGTTTAGACTTGAGGATGATCTGGCTGGGCGGGGAGCTGCCATTGCTAAACCTGGCCCTACGATATCAAGGATTTGAGTCTCCGGAGCTGTCAATCCAGCACCTTTCAGACACACTAAATTCACTTTTTAAACATTAAAGCAGACTTGAATAAACTGCGATGTGTGTTTCCCCTGAAGAGGGTGAGGGGTTGGGAAATGGAGATGTTATTCTTTTGAACAATAACTTCATGTGTTCTGTTAATCTTAAGAAATATTTCAAAATCCAATATTTTGAGGCTGAGGATGGTACTGAATCTTTCCGACTGAAACACATGAAGTTTTATATACAATTCAGGTACATTTCAATCCTTTTTATTCCCATGCTGGGCCACCTAGCTTGTTCCATCAGCATGTGTCAAGATAGCCATGTGGAGAGAGAGAGAGCAGTCAATATCCCTGAGCAGGGGTGTCATGTGACACACAAACTGTTCTTCCAGAAATGTGCTTCTGAGCATTTTGGCCTCCAGAAATAAGATGTATATGTCTATTCTTCTGACATTGTTTAAATTGTAGCTGTGAACTAAATACTAAAGTCCAGTTGTCAAATATTGGATGTGAGAAATGAGCTAGATCATTTAGTTAGTCAACAACCAGCTGATGTCTTTCAAATTTTGGCACATATTCTGTTCAGATGCAGTTCTACACCTCTACCTCGATATAATGCCACCTGATATAACATGAATTCAGATATAAGGCAGTAAAGCAGCACTCTGGGGGGGGGGGGGTTGCGTGCTCCAGCGGATCAAATCAAGTTCGATATAATGCGGTTTCACCTATAACACAGTAAGATTTTTTGGCTCCCGAGGACAGCATTATATCAGGGTAGAGGTGTATTTATATATAAAATATAATTCCCTATAGTTCTCTTCTCTTCGTTTATCAATCAGAGCTTTTTCATGAAAAATGGATCCTACTTCTGAGAAATGAAACCTTAAACTTAGTCCTATAATTCTATTCTTATGATGACACTGTTTCCCCAGCAAATAACACTGATGCCACCCACGAAAGCTCATGCTCCAATACGTCTGTTAGTCTATAAGGTGTCACAGGACACTTTGTCACTTTTTACAGATCCAGACTAACTCGGCTACCCCTCTGATACTTGACACAAAAAAGAGTGATTTCAGGTGAAGGAGCAGACGAATTTAGAAAGAGGGTTTGTTGGTATTTATTACTATGGATCATTGTTGATGTCCAGGGCTCATTACAAATTCATAGATTCCCTAGGGTTAAGGCCAGAATGGATCATTAGGATCAAAAAGTCCATAGACGATACGGCCTGAGGAACTAGCAGGTACGGTAGATGGGAAACAGCACAGCGAGAAGAAGACAGTGAAGGCGATAGGTGTTGGAAGGGAGGAGGGATTGATTGAGCCATAGATGGCAGTTTGGCAGGCAAGAAGTGAGAAGCTGTTCCAGGTGAGGTGAGCTCAAGCAGCAACATTCAGTCCCAGGTTCCAAAGTCTGAAGGTGTTTTGGTTCAGCCCTTTACCAAGAGATTCCAGTGTCAGGCAAAGAAACCGGCCGGGTGACTGTTTTTCCTAACAGAAGTATAGCATCTAGTGGAGCTGAATAGCAAAATGTCCAGAAAATGCAAATACAGTTTCAGGGAGGGGGTGGATGGTCTCGGAAGATGTGGTTGTGACTGCAGAGATGGGGAAGGAGATGGCCAGAGTTGCTGGAATATTTTTTCCTGGAAACTGGTTACCTTGGGAATCTCAGGCTTCCTGCTGCAGCAAGCTAGTTCATTTTGGCGCTCTTCATGGAAGGATCTACAAGAGTGGATGCCCCAAACAAAGCAAACATTTGCCTTTTTCAGATGTTGGGCTTCATCTCCTCTTCTGAGAACAAAGGAAGAGCCCTCCTCTGAGCCCAGCCTCCAGAATCTCAGCCTTTGCAAAGAGCTTTTTCTTTTAGGAGTGAGGCAGGCCTTCCCATAGTTGCCATCTAAAAACGGTCAAGTAGATCAGCATTAGTACTAAGAATAACGCTGACCGTTCCACTCCTCTGTCCACCTCTTTGCTGGCTGGGCTGGAATGGCCTCATGCTGACCCACGTGACCCCAAAGTAGCTTAGGGCATCAGTTGCCTCATCAGAGTGATCTGTTTACTGTTTAGCAACGACTGTTCAGTGGGTCAGGGAACGGGAGTGAAATGACAGCTGAGCAAGAAGAGGAGGAGTTAAAAAGCGAGGACAATAGGAGATAAATAGCAAAAGAATGCTAGAAACCATTCATCCTGGAGCCTTTCTCAATGTACCATGAATGATTCCTAGCAAAATTGAGCTGTATGTACAGTTGCTTGATGGCACTGTGGTGAATTGCTTCTTTAGTAAATCTGTCATGTGTGTGTGTGTAGGCTTTATGAGCTTTCTTCCTTAAGAACTGTAGCTTTCCCCAAGTTGAGCATCTCTCACAGTAAGCAAAATGAGATTCCATTTCTTAGCTCTAACCCAGGGCATCCCGCATGGGAGTGCAGCCAGAGGGTGGTGTCACTGCTGGAGTATTTCTGTACATGCTTCAGACCCCGCAGTAATTTCTCTGTAGGGCTGGGTGTCTGCATGTGGAAAGGAAGTGAACTGGGGCAGGGCTGGAGGGGAGAAAGGTGATCCATGTATCTGTCCAGCACTAAACCACAGGTCCATTTCAAGATTAAAAGCCAGATTTACAGGTATGCTCCTTTGCTTTGCACTGCTCTGGGCACGCACACAAGCCATAAACCCATCTTAATTATGCAGGGGGAACCCACAGTTATGCAGGTGTGTCAGCTGTGCGGCCCTTGCACCTGCAGAGTGGCAAACTAAAGGTCATAGTGCACCTGAAGATCAGTCCACTGATAGCAAATAATGCAGGAATCCATGCTATCCCAATGAGGAAAGAGAAATCCATGCTATATTATATGACCTTGGTCATTTCACTTATTGCTACACAGCACATTCACTGACTTGCTACACAGCACATATGCAATTGAATATGCAACTTTACACATAAATTTGTGTATGTAATCAATTATAGTATTTGTGAATGCAAATGACAAGTATGCAGCTAAATGTCCATTTATAAATGCAATTTCCCAACTGCATACACAATTGAGATTTTTGTGCAGGTGTCATTTAGAAAATCAGGCCCAGAAACTGTGCCTCAGTTTCCCATCTGTAAAATGGGAAGAAGAAGAATTATTTCTACTTCACAGGCTCGTTGGGAAGATAAATACATTAATGAGATCCTTAGATTGATGGAAACTGAAACACAAAGTCTTCTTAAGGACTTTGTAAGGTAGATTTTGTTTTAATATTTTATATCAGCCAAATCTGAGCTCTGTATTCACATGCTCTACTCCCAAACCATCTAATATAGCAGATTTTTTTTAAAAGATACTTTCTTTTCCATAAAAAATATTTGATTACAGTATTGACAGAACTGCTGATGTAAAAGGGCAAAGAGAGATTTCTAAATGGTTTTATCACAGCTGTAAATTTCATCTCATGTTGCTTATTGACCTCTAATTGTTTCCAGTGGTAGCAGGAGACGCAAAGATCAATAGACCATATAGATAGTTAATATCCTCATGGTGCACTTGACTGCAGTTAGAAAATAATAAAATTCATCTTCCTGTGATTTTTAGCAGGTTTGTAATTGAAACATTAGACTCCAGTGTCGTGGGCTTTGTCATTACCGGATTTCTTTTTAAGGAATTAATTTTTATTATAAATATTTTACCAACACAATAAGAGATTAGGTTCTTGCCTAAATATTGATCCACGTGAAAATTAGGAGAGAGAAACAGGGATGGACAATTCAGTGTGGTTAAAAATAAGAACAGATCTGAATTTTCACTCAAAATTTGAACCTTTTTTTTCTTGAGGCCCAGAAAATTTCTGCTAAATCCCTCCCCTCACCACCACCATTTTTCCTTATTTTCACACATTGTGAAGCTCCTGCTTCCCCTTGAAGCAGAGGTGCTGAAATAGCACTCTCTAGTAGTTCCAGCCTCTTTGGAAGCTGGAATTGCCAGATATCTCCTGAGAGAACTAGTTCTTGCTTGATGCAGGTGGGGTGGGCATTGGGGAGTCCCTTTGTCCCCCAACATGCTCCCTGCAACAAAGGGGTGGTTGGGTGTGGCTAAGGCAGGGCCTAGCTCCAGGACATCTACTCCAGCAGGGAATTCCCTGCAGGCCATTTGTAGCACATCGCAGAATCTGGCTCTAGATTCCCAACCTAGTTACAACCTATTTCAGACAATGTGTATGTGCTAATGAATAATAATGGCAGAAAACTGCTTCAAGCAAATCACAAACAGCTAAGCCTCTGCCCTGCCCTCAAACCAACCCTCCAGATATGAACATGTCTCAGCTCTCTCAGACTTTGTGGTGATAAGGAGACACTCAACGCACACGGCTCGGCCACTGTCATTTGTGCCTCTGTTTCCAGGCCTTGTTATGTATCTCCACTTGTGCTTGTTTCTCAAGCCAAGCCATGGAGCACTGCTAGAGTAAATAGTAAGGAAGTTTTCTCAGGCTCCACGGGCTTGCTAAACAAGAAGATATTACAAGCCCCCTCCCTGGATTCCCTTTGAACTGTGTCATTCCTTTGGGTCAGCTGGATGATGCACATTGTCCTCCTGGCACCACCTGTTCCCAAGCTGAGTTTTATCTAGAGAGCAGAGATATTTGAGCACCTGGGCTTGCACACAAAAATCTATCCGTGCACAGGCAGCAGCAGTAGAATTCACCCACTCCTTCCCCCATGGACCAGCCACCAAATGGCAACATCATATACTCATTACACACATAGCCAGTGTGTAAGCTATTGGGTAGGACTGTGCTGCAATCAGAGGTGTGGCTGTGTAGACATACCTGGGCTAGCTTTGATCTGGCTAACTCAGATAACAACAGCAGTGAAGCCACAGCAGCATGGACTGTATCAGCCTGCCTGGTACCCAGGGACTCATGCAATTAGCCCATGCTGGCACCTGTGCCTCTTTGTTGTTGGAGCTAGCTAGATCCAGGCTAGCTCAGGTATCTCTACATGTACTGCGGTCACACCTCTGATTGCACCATAGACATATGTTAAGCTGGCACCATGCAGAACATACTCTGCACTGTTCACACTCCTGTTCCTTGGCCTTTCCTCCTCTACAACAGACCATGACACTTGCTGGCTTTTAATCCTGGAGCACACTTACTTCTTGTTGCCAGGCAACCCTAATGGTATTGCTGTCCTCTCCCAATTAGTTCACAAACATCCCTTTGTAAAGTTCATTTTTAAGTAATCTTTTTCCAGGATGACCTACCAAAGGTAACAATAATAGAACCATTTCTTTTCCAGGAGACAGTCACTCACATTTTATGTAGCGCTGGGAGGGATTTGTTTGACAAAATGTTTTTTCAACAAAAAATGTCCAAGTGTCAAAACTCAAACTGTTCATGTGAAAGGATAGATTTTAATGAATTTTTCAACTCGAAAAATATTGGAAAAAAGGTTTCAAAATGGTAAATGCCCAGCTTGTCACTTTCTAAATGAAATGTTGTGGTTTTTCCATTTGAAACAAATTTTGTATAAATTAAATTTTGAAACAAAAAGGTTAAAAAGGCAGGCAGTCAAATTCTGAAACAAAATGAAATTATCAGATCAAAACATTTCAACTGACCTGCACCGAATTTTTTTTCTGTTTGTTGGTTTGTGTAAATTTTCAAGATTTTGCCTTTCTGTCCCAATTCAGGATGGGGGAAAAAATTGATACCTTGAAAATTCTTGCAGGATGGGAAAATAGTTTCCTGCCCAGCCCTAATTTTATGTCCCCCAGAAACAAGATGGATCAGTTGTTATGCACAATACACAGGCTCTTTATTGGCATGCCAGGTGTACACAGGACTTTGTGTTTCATTTGCATTTTCAAGATTCAAAATACCCTATTCTGGTATCAAAGATGCAAATCAAATTGTTTTCCTAAAGAGCTTGGCCATTCCGTTTGCTCAGTAACAAGACTTATCCTATTTCTACAGGCAAATGAGGGAATACTGTGCAATCATCTGCAAAACAAAAACTTCATTCATCATACATTTCAAATGTAGTGCTAGGCAACCACACACAGGTAAAGTGAATTACGACGTCTCCGCAGCCTCTCAGCTTGTCTCAGCTTTCCTTTGTGGTAGCCCAACAAAAATACATTTTCCCACACATTGTGAGTTTGACAGCTTCTTGGATATGTTGATTGACGTGGTACTAAGTGCTGGTGGTTTCCTATGATAGAGACAGAGACTTTCTTGAAACATTCAGCTTGTGACCTTTAATAGCTATAAGAGTGAAATGATTTTCAGTCGCTTTCATTCTGAGTGAAAGGCGTGTGTATCGATCGACTGCACATTTAATTCCCTCAGAGGTCTTGCTGTTATACCATTAAAATGACACAATCAGATTTTGCTAATAAACCACAGAGACACACACGCACATACTGTGAGGCAATTAGCAAACAGCTCCAAAATATTGCCCCCCCAATCTGCTTTCCCTGTACTTCTTAATAATCGCGCTGTATGCATGCAATAAATGTCTGATATTCACCAGTGCTGGCAGTCATCTAGTTCCTGGCCACAGTCATGGATCAGGGTTTCAAATGGTTAATGCCCAGTCACATGAACAGGGGTCAGCATTCATGGACTTCACTGGTAACTATGGCAATGTGAGCTTGCCAGGTTTTATACTAATTTCTACAATCTTGTATAATGCTATTTGGCTTCCTTTTGTGCATCCATTGGTCAAGATGTCAACTCCTCGTTTTAGACGGTACACTTAGTAGTAGGTGGCTACACACACTGAAGGACAAATTTACAATTCAAATGTAAGAGTTGTTCATGAAGATAAATTGCACACACAGATGCACTGAGTCTGCATTTGCTCTGTAGCTTTTATTTTGTATGTGTGTGTGTGCAGGTGCAGCTTCCAGCTGGGATGCACACCTATTTGTGCACACATTCTGACCTTGAGGTGAGGTTTGTGATTCACAGATTCATAGATTTCAAGGCCAGAGGGGACTGTTGTGATCATCTAGGCTGACTTGTATAACACAGGCCATAGAACTTCCCCACAGTAATTCCTAGGGCAGAGCTTTTAGAAAAAACATCCAGTCTTGATTTACAAATTGTCAGTGATGGAGAATCCACCATGACCCTTGGCAAATTGTTCCAATGATTAATTACTCTCACGGTTAAAAATTCACACTTTATTTCCTGTCTGAATTTGTCTAGCTTCAATTTCCAGCCATTGGATTGTGTTAGACCTTTCCCGGCTAGATCGAAGAGCCCATTAGTAAATGATGTTCCTCATGTAACCAAGTCACCTGCTAACCTTCTCTTTGTTAAGCTAAATAGATGGAGCTCTTTGAATCTGTCACTAGAGGTGATTTCTCTTCCTTTAATCATTCTCATCACTCTTCTCTGAACCCTCTTCAATTTAGCAACATCTTCCTTGAATTGCAGACACCAGAACTGGACACAGTATTCCAGCAGCGGTGGCACCAGTGCCAAATACCAAGGTAAAATTACCTCTCTGGTCCTACTCAAGATGCCCTTGTTTATGCCTCCCAGAATTGCGTTAGCTTTTTTGGCCGCAGCGTCACACTGGGGGCTTATGTTCGGTTGTAGTCAAGGGTGTGTCCAGCAGCGCTAGTGTGACAAGCCCTGATTTTCAGAGGCTACTGTAAAAATTTCTAAGGCAACCTTCACTCATTCAGTCTGGTTGGCATGTTGACGTGCATCATAACACTCCTGTCAGTCTATTGTGTTCATATGTATTGAGCTCCTCGCCGTCTCTGATGGATTTCTCTCACAACACCCTGGTGAGGCAGGGCAGTGCTAGCATCCTCATCTTACAGGTGGGAAACTGAGGCACAGAGTGACTAAGTGAGTTGCCTGAACTCACACAGGAGCTCTGTGACCGAGCAGGGAGGTAAGCCCCTGGTCCCAGGTCCTAGGCTACTGCCTTAGCCAGCGGACTTTCCTTCCTTTATGTCTTCACGGGACTTTACAAACCTTAATGAAAACATCTTTCAGGGGAGAGCAGTCTTACCCCCGTCGATGGAATACCTCGGTCTCTGAAGACGCTATTCGCCCATAGATGCAAGTAGGTTACTCCCATTACAACTAATTGGAACGACTGTATATTGAGAGGGACATATACTTAGTTTGTCTGTGAGCTGTGTGTATTATAGTAATGTTTTTATGTTAGTCATCTCGTTATCCTGTAAAGAGAATATGGACATAAGAAAACCTGGTCTTCCCCAGTTAAAGCATATATGGGCCAGATCCTCAGCCAGTGTAAATAGCTGTAGTTCCATTGAAATCCAGTTTATATCAGCTGAGGATACGCTTCCAATTATTAGAAACAAAAGGTTGGGGAGGAGGGTTCCTTCATATTTCATAAAATAATAAGCTAATGATGCAGAAGGGAACTCTTAAGAAATAAACGTGGGCTCTATTCACAGCTCTGCCATTGGCCTGCTGGGGGGACCTTCAGCAAATCATGTCCCTGCTCTATGCCTCAGTTTCCCTCTGTGAAAATGGGATAATGATACTTAAGTCCTTTGTAGCGTGTGTTTAGTTCTGCTCATGAGCAGTGCTGGTTAAATGTTAGGCAGCCTTGTTATCACTGACTCACCTTCAGCTCCTTTTTTAAATGTGAGGACTAGACTAAGACTAGATTCCTTCCCTCCCTCTGTGCTACAGCAGCTACACTTAGCACTTCTGTTTAGAGCTGGTCACTATTTTTAGCTAAATGTTTTTTTTCCATAAAAAAACCAACTTTATAACTCCAGTGAAAAAATTCTGTTTGGTTGAAATATTCCAGATTTTGACAAGAAAAAAAGAAGAAAAACTCAGAAACCCAAAACTGAAACTTTTGGTTAATTTCTTTGTTTTGGTTTTTGAAAAACCTGAGAACTTTCACCAGGAACCAAATTTTTTTTACTGAAAACAATTTTCCGAAAACATATTTTGCTTTACTTTATTATGTTTTGTTTTTAATTGAAAAAAGCATAAATACATTTTTGTGGGAAAATGTTTTAAAAAAAAATAAAAGGAATTCCCCTCCCCCCAATAAAAGCATTGGTATTTCCTGCACAGCCCTACTTCTATAGTATTTCTATGTTCAGAGTGCAATACTACAAGCATTAAATTCAGCATTTTCAAGGGGGTCCATTTATATTGGTTGCCTCAAATTCTAGATTCCCAGCTGGAGGCATCTGGGATCCCAGCTCCTGCTGAATGCGGCACCTCCTAGGCTGCTCTCTTAGGTCAGATATCCAAAATTCGTCGGCACTTTTGACAATGCTGGATTACAGCCTAAATGCTCGTCGCCCCTCTTCTCAAGAGGTAGGTCAGCAGTATTATCCCTCTTTGCTGACTGGTAAACTAAGAGGGCTAAAGATGCCCAGAAAACACTCTTGCTGCCCAGCGGAAGTTCTCAGTTTTTGAGGCTGGAGATGTGTCTTTAAAGAGGAGCTCATCCCTGCTGAAACAAAAAAGAGTTGGGGATGGCAGCTGAGGAGGGTCAAAACATATTTTGATGTTCTTCAGATGTCTTGCATCTGAAGAAGTGGGTATTCACCCACGAAAGCTCATGCTGCAGAACGTCTGTTAGTCTATAAGGTGCCACAGGATTCTTTGTTGCTTTAACATATTTACAGTCGCACCCAGTATAGATTTAACAGCTACCCTAATAGGAACATTTTCGAAAAGGAGGGACATCAAATTATGTCTAATGTCAGATTTGGCTTCTGGAAGCAAATTCTGACACAGGTATTTCTGATATTTACACTGTTGGTAGCCTTGAAGAGCGGAGTCATCCATTTATACCCAGCAGCTGATAACGACTTTTGGTCACTGCCAAACTGGGCTGGATTGAAACCAGCCAACTAGCGGTAAAAGGCTCTGTGTTTCATGTCCAGGCTGCTGAGTCATCCAGCCATTCAGCAAAGGGCTGTCTGTATTTCAGCCTTCTACCGTATCTCCAAATCACATGGATTATAATGGGGATGAAAAGCGATAGCCCTGGAATCTTCCCCATTCTCAAAGGTCAGCAGCAAATTGTCTGGCAGCAAAATGGCTTCTCTGAACTCATGCAATCTCACCTGCTGGTCTGAGAGTAAGGAAAGATGATAACTCTGTTAATCATTTGATTTAAACAGGCAGAACCTTCCAAATTTTTAACCTGCATACTTCTGATGCTGATTCTCTGAGATCTTCCTGAACTGTCACCTGTAGCAGCACATTTACACTGTTTGCAAATAGCTCTGATGTGCCTGTATTCACACTGCTTCAATCTGCTTCCACATTTCTGAGTGGGATGTCTCTGTTGAGATCGAGAGCAGCTATTTGCAGCCAAAAGAAACTTAATCTTTCTATATTACCTTTTTAAAAATTGTTTTCATACCCTACAATGACCCCTGGGTATAATGCATTTAGGCCCAGATTTTAAAAGTATGTAACCACCTAACTCCCTTTTGATTCAGTGAGAGTTAGGCACCTAAATACCTTTAAAAATATGCCCCTTAGTGTAATATTGTATGCGAGTATATAAACATAACATTATTACTCAGTAATACCCAAACTGATAGGGATAAGACAGAATGTCAAACACATGTCTAGTATAAACCAGCCTTTATTCTGCATCAGACCTAAATGCAACAAGATTCCTTCTGGAAGTCCCCAAAGTTCCTCTAGTTTTTATATTATATCTGAGTCTATCCCAAGAATCAAGAGACACAAAGTCGCGCTTCAATTTTTTTGGGTGGGAAGAATTTCTTTAATCTAGTACAGTGGTAAAATTGGTCCAACTATCAAGAAAAATCAGTGGCAGGCACAGTATTTTTAAAGTGTGCTTTTGGAGAATAAGAAGCAGCCATCTTTCCATCCCAGCACGTCAAAGTACTTTACAAAATCTCTTATGAATTATTACAGCTAGAACTGGTCAGAAAATAAGGTTTTGTTTCCACAGAAATTTTTTTACAAAAATGAAAAAAAAAGTGCCATTGAACTTTTCCATTAAAAATTCCAACTTTTCACTGAAATACCAAAAACATTTCAAAAACTGGTTTTAAGCCAAAATATTTCAGTTTGGGGGCATTTGGTTGTTTTTGACAAAATACTGAAATTTCCCACAAAAGGCAGACATTTTTCACACACAAAAATTGTTTAGCTGAAACCTTAATTTTCTGTTGAAAAACAGTTTCAAGGGAAAATTTTGACTAGCCCTTATTTTGACCTACAAGGTTTAAAAATGTATTATGTTATAGTTAATATTTAAATGTAATATAGTGTTTTGACATTACCAGAACATTTTGATGAGATTTGCATTTCCAAATTGAAATACTTCAGAATTACAATTCCAAAAAATATTGTGAGATTTCAAATTTTCATGTCAATTCAGGCCAATTTTTTCCCCTCAAAATGTTGGAATTTCCTGTGGGACAGAAATTCTGGTTTTCTGATCTAGTCACAACATCCTTATTAAGACTGATGCTAGTCTAGGGTCTATCACATAGGGTCAGTTATCCAACAAATGCTTTGGGTGAATGCTATGTCAGCTGGGGAATTTTCTCCAATGCAACGCATAAGAAAGGAGATGATGCTACATTAGATTCTATAAATTCTTCACTTCTTTCCAATTTGGCCAATATGTTGATTACTCATGGTATCTCCTGTGTAGACTCTTGTGCACTGATAGAAAATAAGGATGGGATTTTCATTGGGACTTGTGCTCCTAAATTTCTTAGACACTTTTTGGAAGTTCCACTCTAAATCAGTAGTGCTCTGTTATTATTAAATAAGGTGGGTTTTTCCTTTTAATTATTTTTTTTCTAGTGCAGGTAGTGCTCATAAAACATCCTTGTGAAGTTGTATTTTCCCTAATATCTTAGATCAGTTTTTTAAAAAGAGCCATAAGAACACGACTATAAATAGAGATGGTATCAAAGTGAAGCAACCCATTCTTTATGAAGCACAACACTACAGGGGCAGCTGGTGATCGTGTGGTAGGGTTTTGTTTTTAGGTTGAATTTATTTCTTCTGAAAGGTGCCAAATTGAAATTGCAGGAAAGCGAAGTGTCTCGGATTCATCAGTGATATAGCTATAGCCTGAGCAATGGCAGAGCCTGTCTCAGCTCTCTACCCAAACCTCAATCTAGAGGGACCAATATTTGCATTGAGAGCTCAGAGTTGTCTCCATTGGCCTTTGAGTCTTGGTGTCTCTGCTGAGACTGATGATTAGGGTGTTGGTTGTGGTGGTGTTTTTTGCAACATTTCCACTTGAGCTAAACTGTGAACGCTGCCATCCAATTTCATGTAGGCCACCAAACAGCATCACATGTTAACAACTTTCCATAGCTTCCAAGCTGGTCTAGATCTGAACCAGCAATCCAGAGAGGAAAGACTCTCTAGCCCAGGGGTCGGCAACCTTTCAGCAGTGGTGTGCCAAGTCTTCATGTATACACTCTAATTTAAGGTAATACGTTTTAACATTTTTTAGACGGTCTCTCTATAAGTCTATAATATCTAGCCCATTCCACTCCCCTAAGTTGTCCGCTCTCCTTGTCCAGGGGATTTATACAGTTCATCTGTTGCTATGGTGGTATGAAGGTAAGCAGGTAGGAAGCCGCTCCTGAATTGAGCCAGCTGGTAACTATAATGGACAGAGATCCATCAATGAAAGGAGAGCTTGTTGAAAACTGACATGCTCTTTAGCTGTCATTATTGGTGTATCTTAAGGATCAGTGTGAAGGCCATTGTTGTATGGCAAATGAACTGAATATGAGACAATATAGAGAAGCTGATCTGTGCAAATGAGTGAAGGAAAAGGGAGCAGGAAAAATTAGAGATGATGAAAGCGTAAGGCAGGAAACGAAGTCTGGTATTTGTCTACATCCAGCAGTGATTCGTATGCTGAACTGCATTAGAGAACGTTAAATTAAATCTTGGCTAGGAAATAGCTAAATCGAGTTCAATAGTTAAACTGAGTTCATGGTTTTTAGTATCTGGCAATGGCAGTTCTGATGGAGATATTACAACAAGTTGATAGTAGCTAGAGAGGCAAGTTGATGGAAGGTCAAGTGCTGGTTATGAAGAAGGCTGCATAAGTAGCGAGGGAGTGTGGTGTGCAGGCTCAGTTTATAGAGCAGACATTGTGTCTAAGAGAGCAGAAGGTGTGAGAAGACTGGCAGTTTTGAAATGAGTTGTCAGAAAAATCTGTGATGTGACAGAGAGAGAGAAATTAATTGAAACTTCAGTACAGAGAATTCTCCCACTGTGGGGGGTAGGAGGGGTGGCAGATTAAAAATAGCAGGATCAGCTCCCATGGAATGTTTGTGAGCACAGACTTGATAGCTTCTTGACAAAGGCAATAATGGCCTTGGGAAAGAAGGCAACAGTTCGGTTTATAGCACATCCAGTGATTAAGCTGTCCGGGTATTTCCTTAGCTGTTATTTATGATTTATACAGCGTGGGCAGTATGCTGGGCACTTCAGAGACCAAATAAGAGGCAGTGCTAGTTATTAAATGATTGATTTATAACCTGTCTTGTAAACACAGTGGCTGGTTTAATTAGTATCATGAAGATGCAGGGAGATGTAACCATTAGGTGGCTGTTAGTTGTTCGGTCTCTTTTGTTCTAGAGCCACAGAACCTCTCCCCCTCCACGTGCCCCCCCCTCCCGGGACAGTGGGGAACTCAGCAATGATGAGCATGTTAAGGGGGTAACCTCGGTGGGAGGGGGAGGGCAGCATTATACTAGGCAGCCGGAGGAATGATCTTTGAAATGGAAAGGCAGCAAAAAGACTTTCAAAGACCATCAGAGGGCAGGAGGCTGGCCAGAATGGAGGGTCTAGTGCTGCTGTTACAGTCGCACAGGTAAATCCCAATGTGTTAGACGAGCAGACAAAGCACAAACGGATAGGAAGGCTGGTGGAGGGTGCCCCAGAGAGGGTACAGATAAACAGAGCAGAAAGACAATTGGTGGAAGAAGAAATGACTTGTCCCAGGTCACACAGCCGGGAATAGAACCAGAGCAGTGCCCTGTTCACTAGACCCCACTGCCCCATTGGTAGGAAGCTTGTCCCAGCAGGTCAGGTATCCGCATTGCTTTTTATATCTGTGCATAGATTAGACCCTGACTAACTTCCTCATTTATGTCCCCATGACCATATACTGGAGAGACTTAACCGTGTGCTGGATAGTTCAGAACATTGGCTGCGTACCTACAGCGGCTGATAACCTCCTGCTGAATCAGGTAGAAAGAACTTCATTCATTATCAGAGGGGGAGCCGTGTTAGTCTGGATCTGTAAAAGCAGCAAAGAATCCTGTGGCATTATAGTCTATAAGGTGCCACAGGATTCTTTGCTGTTCATTCATTATCTAGACTTAAGAAGATGATAGCACTTCCTTCCTCCCAGCCCCTGTCTGCTTTGTCTATTCAGCGCCCAGACTGTCTCTTATTCGGTGTTTGTGCAGTGCCTAGCATGGGGAGTCCCTGATCTCGGTTTGTACATCTAGGCGCTACCATGATATAAATAATAAATATTAAAAGTCCCTGCCCTTGTGACTCTCGTACAGCCTTGGTCTGTGAAATAGGCGATAGGGGAAAAGCATCAACACATCAGGAGAAATCTCTCTATCAGGCGTCCGTGCTGTGACGTCCCACACTAATGAACCCCGGAGCAAACTTACCACTGGATCCAGCACTACAATTGTTAAAAATGGACATGCATTAAAATGACAAGGATGCAGGTAACAATGACTGAGTTATTGGCTACCCAGTATAACACAAACAACTTTCCTGCAATGCCTGTCATAATGAATCATGGCAGAACAGTAATCTTTCATTAGAACATTCAGCACTAATTGCTGGCAAAATGCCACTTGCCTTTTTTTCTCATTTTAACAAAACATTTATGCATGAAAGATTTAATGCCAGGTATCAAGCATATCATTGTAAATTTACCACTAATTAAGCCTAATTAAAATAATTAAATGGCTGTGGAGTCACAATGTGAATTAAAATCACATTTCCTCTTGTGCGTGTTCCTCTCTCCTCGCTGTCCCTACTTCAAATTTAGGGTACCGATATTTTCCTATTCAGATGCATGTGAGGTAGCCGCCTGGCAGAGGGATTTAATAATTAAGATAATGCTGTGATTTGATGGTAAGTTTTTCAATTTCAGGACCTCCTGAGATTTTTCTTTATCTGGATGAAGAATGGACAATTTGACAATTCTGTTCCTCCAAGCAGTCACTTGCTTTTGCATATTCATTACTCATTGGATTTTTAATCAAAGTCACTGATGGACCCTTTGCACCACAAATAACTCAGTCATGAATAATTTATCTTGTTTAGCTCATCGCTGTTTAGAGGCTTTGGATGCAAGGGGCCTTGCGATTGGTTACATGGGCTGGCCTACTCTAAGCACCACATGGTGGCTCCAGATGTTAGGGTTTCACATGTGCATAGCTCATCAAAGGCAAAAACGACCGGTGCCCATGGGCATGAGCCATCCCGAGACAGGCCATCTGGCTTACCACAGAGTAGTAGGTGAAAACAAACCTCGGCGAATTGTGGGATACATGTCTAGTCTAGTTGTGTTCATGAAACATACACACCGCATGCACACATTGCTAGTGTGGGACATGCTTTAAATCAAGATCTTGCCCAACTTTTGTATTTGCATGCGATTTAGATATCATGGGCTCCAGAAGACTAGATACGTTCCTGGATGCTCAGCTGGTGTATATGAGAATATCTCTATCGAAGTCCATGGAGTCATGCTGCTTTGCAACCAGCTGAGAATCTGGCCCTGGTGTTCCTTGTAGACAAGTATCTCAATGGTGCTTTAAGTGTCTCTATCAGTTACTTACTAGCCTGGTTCTTTTATATAATTATTATGAGCATAATTATGGCCCTGATCCTGCCATTTACAATGTGCCGGTGAACCCTTGGCCTGTAAGTGGCCCTATTGATTTCAGTGTGACTGGCCATGGGGGCGCAGCAATCCCCCCACCCACATGCTTTCATTTGCAAGATCGGGGCCTTAGTGTCTGTGTTGATGTGATTAGTCATATTTGGAAATATGCTTGGTTCCAGTAACAGATATTCTCCACAGCTGCCTCTGCCCTATGAGCCAGCTGATTCATGTTCGTGTTGGCTGCCAAGCCATCCAGATATGTCCCTGACATGTCTCCCCTGAAATTAGGGCAAAAAAACCGAAACTAGCATTTAAAAAATGTCATTTCTAATTGTTTTTTCCCCCTTGAGTAGAGACAGTCTAAGCACAGCACTTTCAGGAGATGATGTGCAGGAAATGTAGTACATGTTAATTGATATGCTGGAGGAGGTAGAAGAATTGCCTCTCCTAATCGCTCAAACAATTAAATGTGAAATAGTTGTGATTTTAGCCTAAAATAAGGTAGGGATATGGTGGGGGGAGGGGGATGCGGGGAGGAGGAAAGAAAATCATAACTGAACAATCAAAACGTCCTTAGCAATGAGAACTCTGGGAAGCTCATGAATTGCTTCATGTAGCCTGTCAAATATGGTAATGATCTCTCTGCTTCCATTCCCCCTGCCCACTGCACTCCCTTCACACTTGCTGCTGTCA